>NC_142465.1:4375000-5000000 GCF_049115385.1 Moschus berezovskii
TTAGGGAGGGACCACCTAATTCGTTAAAACCAAACAAAAAAAAGGTGCCAATTTAAGGCAAACCTGTATTCATTTTAGGTTTGGTGTGAAAACTGTTAAGTGCACTGGTTCCGCTCTATTTTGTCTCCTGAACTTTACACTCTGATCACTGTGCATTGTTTTCAGTTTTTCAAACCTATAAATACCAGGATCAAAATTCAAGGTGGGAAAGGAAGTAGCCTATATTAATGACATTTTTTAATGAGTGTAATTTAAACTTTTCTTAACTTAGGCCTCACATTTGTACTGGTTTATTTTGTAATCATTCATAACAGCAATACAGAGTCATGTAATACTTAACAGTGTGGGATACTGTTCTAACTCTCAACATATATTAACTCCTGGAAACTTGACAACAACCCATGAGGAAAGGACTCTAATAATCACCATGTTAAAGATGAAGAAACTGAGGCACAGAAAGGCTAAGCAATTTACAAAGGGTTCCACAACTGGCAAGGGCAGAGGGAGAATGTAAACCCAGGTCATCTGGGACTTCCCTGGTGGTCCAGTGGCTAAGACTGTGCTCCCAATGCAGGGGGCCCAGACCCTGCATACCACAACTAAGATCCCGCACCGCCAAATAAATAAATAACAAAAACCTAGGCGGTCTAGCTTTGGAACCTGGTCTCACATCTCTTCTGCTCTATTGTTAGTCCACTTTTTATTGTCTTTCATTATTTGAAGATTTGTTCTGAGACCCCTGGGGCATAAGATACTAGACTGCTTCTTCACACCGTATGTTCATTCAAACTGTCCTTGCCAACTAAGCCAGATGCCAGCCAGTAGTCACCGTGATCCCTTTGCTTTTCCAATCGTCTCATTACAAAAGAGTGACTGCTGAGAGTTAATAGATCTCCTCCACTGGGAAGGCAGTAGCGATGGAAGAGCAGGGAAGACTCCACCTCACAGCTGCCTTCCTTCCTTCCACCCTGAAGCCTGTCAGAGAAGGTAAGAAGAAGGGTGATGAAGTCTGCGCAGTTACTGTGCTGGCAGCTTTGTGCTGAGAGGGAATAGCTATCACCTTTCACAGAGTGTAAATAACCTACCTGAGATAAAGGAGTCAGCTCAGTTTAACTTCACAGCCCAGACATGGTCCTTCCACACTGTGAAGTGCAAGCTCAGAGAGAGAAGACAAGTGCCCTTTGATACCTGTTCATTTCACTGCATCTTAACGGTTCTTCTGTAGAAACAGCATACTGAATGATTTTCAGCATTGGTTTCTGGTTGGTATTACTACTAAGTGCTTACTGTTCTTTATTGCAATTCATAACGTGCAAAACACTGAAGATGGCTTTATGAAGTAATCTCTAGGGAGCATCAAGCATAAAAACTAGGGTAGTGATATAGCAATAATAATCATGTGTCTTATTAACTGACTAAATTGACTTGGAATTTTTTAAAATTCTCTCTCAATGCGAATCTATGTACTTGACTGACAGATATTTTCATTTAAAATAATCACTTAAAATTTGAAATACCTATGCTTACTTTCTCCTAATTAAAATGTAATGGAAAAGAGTTGAAAACCTTTCCTTAAAAAAACAAGTAAATAAAAAGCATTAGTTTTTTAATTTAGCAAAAGGCCTACATAGGGTTGTTGCGAAAATAAATGAAATAATATGTTTAAAGGTGTTTAGTATGATGCCTTATGGGTCATAAATGACCAATAAGTGGTAGAGATTTTTATTAGGAAAGCACTATAAAATTAAAATATTTAAAACTTCAAAGCTCTACTGACCACCAAACTTATGACTTCATAAAATGTTTTCATAATATTTTAACCAATTTAAATTACAACTTTTAACTACTTTATGTAAATAACACACTAACCACACTTTTCCATTTATTTTTATACACAAATCCATGAAGTATTTTTCAAATATTCCTATTGCACATGTCTATAAAATAAGTGCTTTTTATTCAACATTGGTACACAAAACTGATAGCAGAGAATTCCAACTGGTCTTCTTCAGAATATATCCTCTCCTCCTTCATTTTTAAAAAAGTTTGCAGATTCCAAAAGAAATCTCTTTCTATCACTTTTTCCTGTTCTCCAAGGCTATTAATAACCAGAGAATGTTTGTTTTAAAAGTAAGGTTCTGGACACATTTGTAAGCAAACTTATTCTTGTAATGCAATCATTAGAATCACAAGAATTACAATGACCACACACATGCATCAAAACCATTGTGGTTTGTGGGCTGTCAAAAACACTTCTAAAGAGAAGAAAAGGAAATGAGATTCTGTTGCATTTGTGACCTCTAGAGGCCAACATGAATGTGATATATTTTATTCATTCAACAGGCCCTCAAAGTACAATCTTCAAGAGTTTAAGATTTATAGGCTTTAGAAAATAGAGCAAATTCAAGAGAGAGGTTCCATTTTAGGTTGATATGTTGCCTTGAACTAACAACCACAAACCACAAATTGAAGTTTTAAATGATAATTGGAAAAGTCCTCAGACTTGGAGAACCTTCATGGAAAATGAAAACCTTGCCTCCACTTCATGGTGGAGCTGCCCAGACTAATTGCTTATTGTGAGTAATCATTACACTGAGGATGAACATGGTGAAACGCACCCATTAGACCTTGGAGGAAAAACTGGATTCTAGTATTTGCTAGTTACATATCCTGGAAAAATCATTAACCTCTGAACCTCAATGTCATTATCTGTAAGTTCAGTATTCATAATAAAACCTACCTTCAGTGATGTTTATAGATTAAATGAGATAACATATATTCAAAGTATATCTTGAAAACTGCCAAATATGAAATCTGTAACACAGATTTCATTGTCATTTATTACTATTTGCTCAGATGTTTCCTTTTGTCTCTAAATGATAATACTTTTTTACCACAGTGATAAAACCAAAACAAAATATTAGTCTGATAAAGATTTCTTTATATTCAAAAAATTTTTGACGTACAACTTGCTATACTTTCTCACTATATTGTGTTATTTGCACAAAAAGTCCTAATAACTCTGAATAGAATAAAGCATGGAGCAGCAGTAAGTTACCTGCCCTATTATTTCCCTTTGTCCTAAATAATAATGGTACAACCTGTGATGTTGAGAAGTGGTATCTACCCACTTCCCCACACACACTGCCAGTGTGTTCAGGAACTTTCAAGGGCCAAATCTTCCAAGTTAGTCCCTTTTACAGTTGGAGTGAAGTCTGAATTGTTACATTTTGGCATGTTCATGTAGACCACCTATCATATAGGAAAGGTTGGATAGATGATAGCAAAAGCTAGTGGAGGTGATGGAATTCCAATTGAGCTATTTCAAATCCTGAAAGATGATGCTGTGAAAGTGCTGCACTCAATATGCCAGCAGATTTGGAAAACTCAGCAATGGCTACAGGACTGGAAAAGGTCAGCCTTCATTCCAATCCCAAAGAAAGGCAATGCCAAAGAATGCTCAAACTACCGCACAATTGCACTCATCTCACACGCTAGTAAAGTCATGCTCAAAATTCTCCAAGCCAGGCTTCAGCAATATGTGAACTGTGAACTTCCAGATGTTCAAGCAGGTTTTAGAAAAGGCAGAAGCACCAGAGATCAAATTGCCAACATCCGCTGGATCATGGAAAAAGCAAGAGAGTTCCAGAAAAACATCTATTTCTGCTTCATTGACTATGCCAAAGCCTTTGACTGTGTGGATCACAATAAACTGTGGAAAATTCTGAAAGAGATGGGAATACCAGACCACCTGACCTGCCTCTTGAGAAACCTGTATGCAGGTCAGGAAGCAACAGTTAGAACTGGACATGGAACAACAGACTGGTTCCAAATAGGAAAAGGAGTACGTCAAGGTTGTGTATTGTCACCCTGCTTATTTAACTTATATGCAGAGTACATCATGAGGAACGCTGGGCTGGAAGAAGCACAAGCTGGAATCAAGATTGCCGGGAGAAATATCAATAACCTCAGATATGCAGATGACACCACCCTTATGGCAGAAAGTGAAGAGGAACTAAACAGCCTCTTGATGAAAGTGAAAGAGGAGAGTGAAAAGGTTGGCTTGAAGCTCAACATTCAGAAAACAAAAATCATGGCATCTGGTCCCATCACTTCATGGGAAATAGATGGGGAAACAGTGGAAACAGTGTCAGACTTTATATTGGGGGGCTCCAAAATCACTGCAGATGGTGATTGCAGCCAGGAAATTAAAAGACGCTTACTCCTTGGAAGGAAAGTTATGACCAACCTAGATAGCATATTAAAAAGCAGAGACATTACTTTGCCAACAAAGGTTCGTCTAGTCAAGGCTATGGTTTTTCCCGTGGTCATGTATGGATGTGAGAGTTGGACTGTGAGGAAAGCTGATCACCGAAGAATTGATGCTTTTGAACTGTGGTGTTGGAGAAGACTCTTGGGAGTCCCTTGGGCTGCAAGGAGATCCAACCAGTCCATTCTAAAGGAGATCAATCCTGGGTGTTCATTGGAAGGACTGATGCTAAAGCTGAAACTCCAATACTTTGGCCACCTCATGCGACGAGTTGACTCACTGGGAAAGACTCAGATGCTGGGAGGGATTGGGGGTGGGAGGAGAAGGGGACAACAGAGAATGAGATGGCTGGATGGCATCACCGACTCAATGGACATGAGTTTGAGTGAACTCCAGGAGTTGGTGATGGACAGGGAGGCCTGGCGTGCTGTGATTCATGGGGTCACAAAGAGTTGGACACAACTGAGCAACTGAACTGAACTGAAATGTTGCTGTAAAGTTCCCTGGTTCCGTATTTATTCCCATAAAGCATAAGTCTAGTCACTGATCCTTTACTACAAACCTCCCATCCCACAGAACAGAAACTCATTTGACTATTACAATCACGGCATCTCTAATCTCAGTACCACTCCCAAACCCTCATTTATTAGCTCTCTCTCATGCCTTGCAGCTTTCTGTTAAACCTCCACTATCTACGTCAAACCTCAGATCTCTGCTAAAACCTGTCCTCCGTTGTTCTTAACAACTAATTTAACTTACAGATACCTTAAGATAGGAACTCCTAAACTTCCTACCATCTACTTACCGGTGAATTTTTACTCACAACCATTTTTCCATTCTTCCCTCCTATTTCAGTGAGTTAGCTAGTTTTCTGCCTGAACTGAGCTGAATCTTCACACCATACCCTAGATCTATCTATGTTCAGTCACAATTATGTTCAACCACAAGGGAAATACACAAAATGCATTTCTCTTCTGTAAAAGCTAAGACCTTACATAAGCAAATCGGACTAATTTAACAGCTCTCCAATTGTTGCAGGAAGGGGAACCCCTCTTCCAGGGCCTGAAACTGGGCTCTTGTCTAACACTCGGAAATGAATTGTCCGAGGAGACACATGTGCTGACAAAGCAAGAGATTTTATTGGGAAAGGGCACCCGGGTGGAGAACAGTAGGGTAAGGGAACCCAGGAGAACTGTTCTGCTGCGTGGCTCACAGTCTTGGGTTTTATGGTGATGGGGTTAGTTTCCAGGTTGTCTCTGGCAATCATTCTGACTCAGAGTCCTTCCTGGTGGTGCACGCCTTGTTCAGACAAGATGGATGCCAGAGAGAAGGATTCTGGGAGGTGGTCAGACATGTGGTGTCTCCTTTTGACCTTTCACAAACTCTTCTGGTTGGTGGAGGCTTATTAGTTCCCTGTTCCTTACCAGGACCTCCTGTCATAAAACAGCTTATGCAAATGGTTACTGTGGTGCCTGGCCAGGGTGGGTGGTTTCAATCAGTGTGCAATCATCAGAAATATGGCTCCTTTTGACATATGTGTCCATTCTCAAAATACAGCTTCCACGTCATGGTCCAAGATAACTACTGAACTCCAGCCAATGTGCATGCATTCCAGCCAATACACAAAGCATCAACTTCTCTCTCATTGGCCAGAACGTAACCACAAGGCCCACATAGCTACAAAAGAATCCAAGAAATGTATTCTTAATATGAACAATTACATGAACACAGCTAAAAATCAAGGGAAGCAGACAGTGGAAGAATGGATATTGAGGGAGAAGAAACAGTGTCAACCACAGTCCTCTCCTGTCTTCTCATATTCATTATGTTCACATTTTCTCTCTCCTATAACTTCTAATTTTCCCTCTAGTGAATCTTTCCTTTAACCCTTCAAACATATTCCTAAACCTTGTGTCTCTCTCTATTGCTTTATTTTCCTCCTCATCTCTACCAAGATTTTTGAAGACTTTACTCATTGTCTTCACTTGCAGCATTCACTTCTCAGCCCTGTGCTGTGCCCCCCAAACATATGTTGAAATCCTAACCCCTAGTACCTGTAAATGAGGCCTCACTTGGAAATAGGGATTTTGCAGATGAAGTTAAGAGGAGGTCATACTGGATTAGGGTGGGTCCTAAATACCCTGGTGCCTCAGGCAGTAAGGAATCTGCCAGTAATGCAGGTGACCTGGGTTCGATCCCTGGATTGGGAGGATCCCCTGGAGGAGGGCACAGCAACCCACTCCAATATTCTTGCCTGGAGAATCCCTGTGGACAGAAGAGCCTGGTGGGCTATAGTCCATGGGGTCACAAAGAGTCAGACACGACTAAGCATCAGTTCAGTTCAGTCACTCAGTCGTGTCTGACTCTCCGCGACCCCATGAATCACAGCACGCCAGGCCTCCCTGTCCATCACCAACTCTCGGAGTACACTCAAACTCATGTCCACAGAGTCGGTGATGCCATCCAGCCATCTCATTCTCAGTCGTCCCCTTCTCCTCCCGCCCCCAACCTTTCCCAGCATCAGAGTCTTTTCCAGTGAGTCAACTCGTCGCATGAGGTGGCCAAAGTATTGGAGTTTCAGCTTTAGCATCAGTCCTTCCAATGAACACCCAGGATCGATCTCCCTTAGAATGGACTGGTTGGATCTCCTTGCAGTACAAGGGACGACTAAGCGTAGCACAGCATAAATCCAGTAACTGTTATAAGAAGGCCATATGGAAACATAGCAACACTGAAGAATACCTAAAAAACACTAAGTGAGGATAGAAGAAGGGGTGTAGCAACAAGCCAGCGAGCACCAAGGATTGCTGGCCACCACCCATGGCTAGGAAGAAGGGAGGAGAGATCCTCCCCAGCAGTCTACAGGGCCCTGCTCTCACTCTGATTTCAGACCTGTAACGTCTAGACTTCTGATTTATTTTTTACAGTGAGACAATAAAGTTCTGTTATTTTAAGCCATTGAATTTGGGGCACTTTGTTATGGCAGCCCTAGCAAATTAACACAGCTCCCAGCCACTGCACCAAAACAACCTTTGACTGTGTCATAATTGGCTCTTTGTAATCCAGAGGGCAATTTTTAAGACTTTAAAATTCTATCTCTATATAGCGTTTGTATATACAAAATATATATATATATATATATATATATCTGCCATTGAAATCCTACTGGTTTCTTCATAGCTTTCAGGCTCTTCTACCTTTAGAAACTTTCCTTTCTGAATCTTCTTTTTTTCATACCCTAAGTATTCCCATTACCTACTTCCAACTTAATGTTAACTGAGCCAAGATATCCTTAACTCCCCTGATCCTGCTCCCAAATTCCTAGTGAAATGAGTAGAACAGTATGCTTAGTTGTTCAGTCATGTCTGACTCTTTGCGATCCCATGAACTCCTCAGTTCATGGGGATTCTCCAGGCAAGAAGACTGGACTGAGTTGCCAGGCCCTTCTCCAGGGAATTTTCCCAACCCAGGGATCGAAATGAGGTCTTCTGCATTGTGGGCAGATTCTTTATTGTCTGAGCCATCAGAGAAGCTCCCACATTTAAAAAAATCTATTTTTCAGCAAATATTTAGTTTCTATCACATTCCAAACACTTACCAGTATGGAAGGTACAGAGACAGATAGACAAGGTAGACTGGCCTCACTAGCTTTTATCCTTGCAGGGCTGGATAACAAACAACCAAAGAAATACATAAAGTAATTACAAGTGTCATACACAGCATAAAGGAAACAAATAGGACGATGAGATAGAGCAGGAGTCTATTGACGGTTTTCTGTTGACGGTTATATAGTAAATATTTTAGGGTTTGCAGGCCATGTGGCCCCTATTGCAATGACTCAAATATGCTATCTCATCACAAAAGAAGCTACAGGCAATATACACATGTATAGCTATGTCTGTGTTCCAATAAACTTTTATTTACAAAAACAAGCAATGTGCTAGAGTTAACCTGTGAACTGTAGTTTGCCAAACTTTAAGAGAGAGAGAAAAATTGGGATAGATCATTTTTGATAAAAGGGTCAACAATGGCCTCTCTGAAGAAGTGGCATTCATTTTGAACCTGAAAGGGAGAAGGAGCCACACCTCCTTGAGTCTGCTGACCAGCCTCTGGATTAGCAAGGACAACAAACAAGTGTTTCATTCTTTTGTTAGCATCTGAAAGATCTGAATGATAATCCATATAATCTACAAACTTCGTAACTTCAAATGATAGGGAAACATCAACTCCTGCATCTCCAGTGTAGGAATTTGCAAAGAAGAGAAAGATCACTCAACTTAAGACATTATTTAGTAGTTTTAAAGAGGGCTAGGGATCTGAAGCACTAGATAAATATTTTTCTTTAAACAGACCTTCTGAAATAAATGAGAGACAGCATTACAAATGTCTTACCTGTATTCCAAGCAAGAGTTGAAAATACAGTATATCTATAAAAGAGGAATAATCTAAAGTATGTAAATATAGTTTCATTCAAAATCATTATCACCACAAAGGTATCAAATTTCATAGGAAGTTAATATAGAAAATTGAATCTGTGATTTTGTTCTTTAAGATGCAAAAACAGCAGATATAGAGAGCAAGTCCACAAGATACAATTTGCTTGTAATAGGAATTCTGTGTAGAAATAGAACATATAAAGATACAATAAACATCCTTAGAAATTATGGAACAAGTTTTTCTCAGGAGGTTTGTTTCAATAGTCCAAATGGATTAATAAACACCAGGTCAAATTCATGTAGAAAGAAACAAATCTAGACCTTTACTGATAAAATCGATGAATTTGAGGTCTTTAGGAAAAAGGAAACTATACATACCCAGACCAGATAGGGCATGGGAGGTAGGGAAAAAAGAGAAAATGCACAAAGAAAAAAATGTTTAGAAACAGACGTCGCTACAACACTGCAAGCTTTCGATGCTTCTAAAGATAAAGGCTGTGATCCATGGATTCTGAATTCACTCAAATTGTCATTCACATCTAAGGGCAAAAAGGTTTTATAAAGATTCAGTAAGTATATCACTTCTGTGAAATACTTACAATATGAAGCATTCCAACCAACTGAGACTTGAATCAAAGTATTTTAAGGATGAAAAAAGCAAAACAAATAACTCAATGAACAACTATGATGTTTTGAAAGACGGTTGCAACATTACTTCCCTTCCCACAAACTCTTCAGTAATGTGGCCTTGAGGCTGTTCTCAGGTGATGAGGTAGAATCTATTTCTGCACAATCATGTATCTGAGTTAGACCTGTGATTATTGTGGCCAATAGAAACTACAAACTTGACATTATGCTAGTTCCACGCAAAGCCCTTAACTGATATGGCCACTTCTACTTCTTTCCTCTTGGAGCCCTGAGCTCCCTGTAGGAAGGATCAGGAGTTTCACCAGAGAGAGGGGCTACATGGAGGCGCATGCATCACCTCAGACACCGAGCCCCACTGAGCCTTCACACGACTTCAACCTCCAGCCTCTGGCTGCAAACACATAAGGGGCCCCAGTGAGAACCACCCAGATGAGCCACATCAACCTGGGAAACCATGGGATGGTAACAAATAGGTGACGTTTAAGACACTAACTTTCAAAGTGGTTGGTCACAGAGCATTAGATCCCGAAACAAGGAGTGAAACACAATGTATTACCTAACTGCTGTTAATATTGTCATAAAATGTTCAAATATATTTTTAAAAGTTTTGAAAGATATGATACAAGATGCTAAAAAATTAGTAATACTATTCTGAATCTAAAAATCCCACGTTCTCTTGATTAAAAACTCAAAAGTGGGAGGAGATGAGAGATGGAATTAAAAGTGTAATGCATTCTTCAACTTACATGGAGGATGAAAATAGTTACTTTTTCAGTCTTTACATTAATAGATAAATTAATAATTTATTTTAAAAAGGAGAAAAGTTTTATTGTGTTTCTGATTAAAACTCAGTAAATACTAGTTATAAAAGATTTACTTGATACAGAAAGGTATAAAGAAAAAAAATACTAACAATTTCATTTTCCAGGGATACTAGCAATATCCATTTGGTTCATAATCTTAATTTGTATTATGTATATTAAGAGTCTGTTTAACACGATGTTAAAGGACATATTTAAACATGATTCCACAAATACTCCATCTCTATTTAAAGAAATTTTCAACTAGCTAGCGTCTTTCTAAAGCATTCATTAGTAAGCACTTCCTGAGTGCTTATATAATCACTTATGTAATCACTCTTCACCTTATATAATCAGAGGGATGGCAAATTGTGTCATTAATACTATACTTAAGAGTTTAGCAAACTCTCAAACTATGACGAATTACATTTGGTATGGTTTAATTGCAGCACCACAGTTCAAAAGCATCGATTCTTTGGCACTCAGCTTTTAAACTGTGGTATTGGAGAAGACTTTTGAGAGTCCCTTGGACTGCAAGGAGATCCAACCAGTCCATCCTAAAGGAGATCAGTCCTGAATATTCATTGGAAGGACTGATGCTGAAGCTGAAACTGCAATACTTTGGCCACCTGATGCGAAGAACTGACCCTTTTGAAAGGACCCTGATGCTGGCACAGATTGAAAGTGGGAGGAGAAGGGGTCGACATAGGATGAGATGGTTGGATGGCATCACCGACTCAATGGACATGAGTCTGAGTAAACTCCAGGAGTTGGTGATGGACAGGGAGGCCTGGCGTGCTGCAGTCCATGGGGTCGCAAAGAGTCAGACACAGTTGAGCGACTGAACTGAACTGAACTGAATTGCAGCACAAGTCTTGAGCTTTTTTATTGAGTATAATACTACTTTGAAATAAATAGATCATTTTATGCCAAAAAAACCAATCTTGTTTGATAGTGATGTAGAAAGATACCTATGCTCATTAACGTTGCCATTTCCTTCTCCAGGGGATCGTCCCAACCCAGGCACTTAACCCTGCACTGCAAGCAAATTCTTGACCATCTGAGTTACCAGGAAAGCCCCATTCTAATTGGGCATCATTTTAAATTTAAGAAATACACTAAAATGACTATTTCCCTGTATTTGATACAGAATTCCAATCCAATTAGATGTTCTAAGAGTAAAAGAAGTCAGTATTCAGTAAGTTTAGAAAATTCTATCACAAACAGTACTGAAAAGATTACTCTCATTCATGTCTCCTTGTTCCTCTGTGCAAGACTGCCTCTGAGGGATATATCCAGCCACAGAATTGTTATGGCAGTGAGTTTGTACACATGCAGTGTTCCTAAATCCTTATGTCCCTTAATCTTTAGAATGGCTGCACCAGGCTATACCTCACCCAGCAGTGATGAAGGGTTATTGCTTCCTACAGCCTTGGCAGTACTTGACATTATCTAACCCTTTAATCATTGCCATTCTCATGGGTAAAGTTTTAATGTGCAGTTATCCAAGTTGATTTCTTTTCATATGCTTTATAGATATTTTAGCTTTCCCCTTCTGTGAATTGTCACTTTATATTATGTTTTAATCCTTTATTGATTGTTCATCCCAAACCTCTTCTTCTATTCTACTGATAGTGTCTTACATGAAACAGGAAATCATTAATTTTCGTGTCGTCTATTATTATAACAATTTTTTATGGTCTGTGCTTTTTTTTCACCTCATTTAAGGAATTCTTCCCTGCTGTTTTAATGAAGACGTTCTCCAACATCATTTTATAATAGTTTTATAGTTTTGCCTTTTGCCTTTAGATCTTTATTTCAACGAGAGATTATTTTTGCATTATGCCATAGAATGAGTTTGGGGGCTATTTTTCTCCAAATATTTTGTCAGTTTTCAAAATTCTGTTTACCATTTCCTCAGTGATCTACCAACAATTCAACAAGTCCCCATACACACATGGATTTGTCTTAGATTGTCTCCTATTCCTTGTCTATTTGGCATTTCTAAAACCAGTATCTGGAGGACGAAACAGCAACCAACTCCAGTATTCTTGCCTGGAGAATCCCATGGACAGAAGAGCCTAGCAGGCTACAGTCCATGGGATCGCAAAGAGTCAGACACGACTGAAGCAACTGAACACACACACACACACACACACACACAGAATCAGTATCACGCTGAATTACTATAGCTTGTTATTACTGTTGCTAAGTTGTGTCTGACTCTTTGAGAGCCCATGAAGCTTAATAACATATATTAACATCTGGCAAGATATTCCCCACATTGTTCTTCTTTCTAAGAATCGGTTTAGCTATGTGTAGATTTGCATGTACCCAAATCACTGCTGGGGCTTGCACGGTGGCTCAGCGCTAAAGAAATGCCTGCAATGTAGGAGATGCAGGAGATGAGGGTTCCTTCCCTAGGTCAGGAAGATCCCCTGGAAGAGGAAATGCCAACCCACTCCAGTATTCTTGCCTGGAAAATCCCATTGACAGAGGAGCCTGGTAGGCTATAGGCCATGGGGTCACAAAGAATCGGACACGACTGAGCAACTGAACATCACTGCTGATGGGTTTTTTTTAATTTTTATGTGTTTCTTGTTTTCATCTTTGTTTTACTGAGGTACAACTGACAAGCAACATTATCTAAGTTTTTTCCTACTCAGATCTACTTTTGTGTCCTTTAAAGTTTTAAAATATTATCCATAATAACTTGCATTTTCAGTCAGTTCCTAGACATTTTGTTTATTTCCTTTTGACTGTTGTAAATATCATATTATGGCCTACTACATTTTCTAACTGACTGTTGGTGTAAACAGATTCTATTGGCTTTTACTTACTGATTTGTGCTCAAGCAACCATGCCAAACTCTCTTTATAGCATTAATAGCTTGTCTGTTGATTCTCTTGGGTTTTCTATGTAAATAATCAATTCATCTACACACACCGACAGTTTAGTTTCTTCCCTTATCATCTTATCCCTTATTTCTCTTACTTCTCAGCTTCATTTCCCAAGACATAACAGAAAGGGTCATAGCAGGCATCCTTGTTTGTTACTAACCTTAAAGGGAAGGCTTCTAAGATTTCTCTGTTAAGTATGATGCTTGAACATTCTTACCAGATCTGCCACTTAGGCAATACAGTGTCTAATGGTATGTTTATTACTAAAGAAATCAGAAACTTTATTTTGGGAGATAGAATTTCTTGCCAATATAACAGTAAGCTCCAAACTCAACTAAAAGTTTGAGCACATTATCCAACTTAAAATAGTTTTAATTGTGCTTTTACCTCCAGGGTTTTCTCATTTCTCTTTGCCAAACTGTGATCAGGGGATAGAGAAACAATGTCAGCAGTCATCTGCAAAAAGGCTGAAATACTTTATGGTTTGAACTATAGACACAAGTTCTGCATCACTGTACATACAGTGTGTAACTAGTGGAACTATTTAATAGTATTAAATAGTGCAATTATTTAATAGTATATACAATGTACTATTATATATTATTAAGTTTTAATATTCACATTTTTGAGGAAGATCAGTATTTGAATACTATATGAACTAACTATGTGATTTTAAGCAAGTTTCTTAATCTCTCACTAAATTCACTTTCTCCTTCTGTAAAATGTATATTATATACAAGCCTGCTCGTAGGGTTGTTGTAATGAGATTAATAAATTTATCTCATAAAATGTTTGTGAAAATTGTATGTTTTTGTGATGACAGCATTTACAATGACACTTGACCTAATGCTATTATTATCTCACATACATTTTATTTGAATCTCATAAAAACTCTATGATGCCAGCAGAATCTGTATGAATGTATATTTTTTACTTATATTACAGATGAGAAAAGTCAAATTCATACACAGGACTAATATTCAGTAGGCATACAATGGCATATTCTTATCAGGTATTTAAATGTTGAGACAATTCCATATAGATTTACTGCCTAAGCACTCCAAGTACTACAAATCACCTCCCACCCCGATTCTCCACCTTCTCCCCAGGATCCATGGGCTTCTCCATTGATCTAGCAGTTAGTAAGTTATATGTGTCTAGCATAAGGGCTCAGAAAAGGCTGGTGATCATGAGTTCCAGATTATTGAAAATTTTTTAATATCATCTTTGTTTATCCTCTATGATTCAAACTCAGCTCTTCACAAAACCAAGTTCTAATTTACATAACAGACTATATAAGGAGGAAAAAATGGACCATAATTTCAATGTATAATCTTCTCATAAGTAAAAAAATAAGAGAATCCAGGAGAAGAAAGAGAATGTTAATTAGTTCAGTTCAGTTGCTCAGTCATGTCCAACTCCTTGCGACCCCATGGACTGCAGCATGCCAGGCTTCCCTGTCCATCACCAACTCTCAGAGCCTGTTCAGACTCATGTCCATTGAGTCGGTGATGCCATCAAACCATCTCATCCTCTGTCGTCCCCTTCTCCTCCTGCCTTCAGTCTTTCCCAGCATCAGGGTCTTTTCAAATGAGACAGTTCTTCGCATCAGGTGGCCAAAGTACTGGTGTTCCAGCTTCAGCATCAGTCCTTCCAATGAATATTAAGTACTGATTTCCTTTAGGATTGACTGGTTGGATCTCGCTGCTGTCCAAGGGACTCTTAAGAGTCTTCTCCAACATCACAGTTCAAAAGCATCAATTCTTTAGCACTCAGGTTTCTTTATGGTCCAACTCTCACATCCATACATGACTACTGGAAAAACCATAGCTTTGACTAGACAGACTAGAGAATGTCAAAAGTGCCTTTCTACTGATGGAATTAAATTAACCAAATCATGTTTTAAAGTTCGATTTAGTAAGGACTGAACATTAATAGAAATATGTATATGCCATATTATTATATTATCTCCCACTTGAAATTATAAACCCTTATAAATCAAACTGAAAGTGTAAGTGAAAGTCACTCAGTCATTTCCAACTCTTTGAGACCCCCTATACAGTCCATGGAATTCTCCAGGCCAGAATACTGGAGTAGGTAGCCATTCCCTTATCCAGGGGATCTTCCCAACCCAGGGATCGAACCCAGGTCTCCCACAATTGCAGGCAGATTCTTTACCAGCTGAGGCAGAAGGGAAGCCCAAGAATACTGGAGTGGGTAGCCTATCCCTTCTCCAGAGGATCTTCCCAACCCAGGAATCGAACCAGGGTCTCCTGCATTGCAGGCAGATTCTTTACCAACTGAGCTACCAGGGAAGCTTTATAGAAATCAAGGATCATATCATATTTCCTTATATTTTCTCATGAGACATAGCACACTCAACTATGTTTTACTATAAAATATGCTATATCTTTGCTGCTGCTGCTGCTGCTAAATCGCTTCAGATATAAGCTATATCTTTAGCTTATATCAAATGTCAAATATAAAAAAAATGAACAGGTGAATTAATTAATAAATAAACTAGCAAAAGAAGCTAATTAATGATGATGAGATTTCTGGGCCAGCCCGATTTAATTCCCCAGTTAAATTCAATAAGTATCTATTGATCAACTACTGTAAGTCAGACACTTAAACCAAACCAACAAGGAATTGTACCTAAGGTCACAACACCACACAATCAGATATCTGAAATGCTGCTGACAGCTCTTCCATTAAAATAGGCTACATTATCATCATTAACAAGTCATCAGTCAATCTGCTGAGAGTCATTTTCTATATCATTTCCTGTTTGAAGGCATGAGGGTCACATCAGTTCAGTTCAGTTCAGTTCAGTCGCTCAGTCGTGTCCGACTCTCCGCGACCCCATGAATCACAGCACGCCAGGCCTCCCTGTCCATCACCAACTCCCGGAGCTCACTCAAACTCATGTCCACAGAGTCGGTGATGCCATCCAGCCATCTCATTCTCCGTCGTCCCCTTCTTCTCCTGCCCCCAACCTTTCCCAGCATCAGAGTCTTTTCCAGTGAGTCAACTCGTCGCATGAGGTGGCCAAAGTATTGCAGTTTCAGCTTCAGCATCAGTCCCTCCAATGAACACCCAGGATCGATCTCCCTTAGAATGGACTGGTTGATCTCCTTGCAGTACAAGGGACTCTCAAGAGTCTTCTCCAGCACCACAGTTCAAAAGCATCAATTCTTCGGCGATCAGCTTTCTTCACAGTCCAACTCTCACATCCATACATGACCATGGGAAAAACCATAACCTTGACTAGACGGACCTTTGTTGGCAAAGTAATATCTCTGCTTTTTAATATATTATCAAGATTGGTCATAACTTTCCTTCCAAGGAGTAAGCGTCTTTAATTTCCTGGCTGCAATCAGCATCCGCAGTGATTTTGGAGCCCAAAAAAATAAAGTCTGACACTGTTTCCACTGTTTTTCCATCTATTTCCCATGAAGTGATGGGACCAGATGCCATGATCTTTGTTTTCTGAATGTTGAGCTTCAAGCCAACCTTTTCACTCTCCTCTTTCACTTTCATCAAGAGGCTTTTGAGTTCCTCTTCACTTTCTGCCATAAGGGTAGTGTCATCTGCATATCTGAGGTTATTGATATTTCTCCCAGCAATCTTGATTCCAGCTTGTGCTTCTTCCAGCCCAGCGTTCCTCATGATGTACTCTGCATATAAGTTAAATAAGCAAGGTGACAATATACAGCCTTGACGCACTCCTTTTCCTATTTGGAACCAGTCTGTTGTTCCATGTACAGTTCTGACTGTTGCTTCCTGACCTGCATACAGGTTTCTCAAGAGGCAGGTCAGGTGGTCTTGGATTCCCATCTCTTTCAGGATTTTCCACAGTTTATTGTGATCCACACAGTCAAAGGCTTTGGCATAGTCAATGAAGCAGAAATAGATGGTTTTCTGAAACTCTCTTGCTTTCTCCATAATCCAGCGGATGTTGGCAATTTGATCTCTGGTGCCTCTGCCTTTTCTAAAACCTGCTTGAACATCTGGGAGTTCACAGTTCACATATTGCTGAAGCCTGGCTTGGAGAATTTTGAGCATGACTTTACTAGCATGTGAGATGAGTGCAATTTTCGGTAGTTTGAGCATTCTTTGGCATTCCCTTTCTTTAGGAGGGTCACATAGCACCATTGTATTAAACAGCTTTGGGAAATCTGAAAAATGTTTAAGATAGAAAGTACGACTTGGTGTATAGCTTCCCACTTACAGTTTTATCTATCAGACTAGCATACCTGGTATTCTCATTGTTAGCATCAGAAGTTCCATAAACATATCATAAGTAATATAAGGTTCTGTGTTTGCAGTTTGCTTACAGTCACATCAGAAAGAAATTTCATGGTAGCTGCCTAGTTCCAGGAGTCATTTATTCTCATTAGAAAACTGAAGCGAGCCATGATATGAACAGAGTTGACAATCACTACTTGAGAGAAACTCAGAACAATTGGGATGTCATTTGGCTAACTCAGTGGATATTGGGGTGGAAATTAGCCTAGACTTAGCTTATCCAGGTGCATCATTTAATTTTATTCCAGCTAAATCTTAATTTGTAGTGAGATTTAAAGAAAAACTGCCTACTCCCTCAGAAAGTTGAGGGATATGTAAACACACAGCTTGTTCATTCATGTGTGGAACTGCAAGACTTTTTTAAAACGTCTATTTGGTGCTGTAAGGGTATGAGATATTTTTCTTGGGTCTCTAGTTCTATAATCTGTTTCCTGAGAATCTTACCACAGTCAATTTTTTCATGAGAGAAGCTCAGTTTCAGGGACTAACAAAGTCCAAGCATCAAACTGAAGTCCAATGTAAGCAGTCATCATAAAAGAATATTGATTAATAGATCCTTACTCATTTTAAAATTACTAGCAATACAATTCGGTAATCACTTTTGTGATAGCCACCAGTTCCTTAGTTGTATTTCTGGAAAAACAGTGCAGTTGTTCATAAACTTTTTAATAAACATTAAAATTACTTTTATGCTGCTACTGCTGCTAAGTCACTTCAGTCGTGTCCGACTCTGTGTGACCCCATAGACGGAAGCCCACCAGGCTCCCCCGTCCCTGGGATTCTCCAGGCAAGAACACTGGAGTGGGTTGCCATTTCCTTCTCCAATGTGTGAAAGTGAAAAGTGAAAGTGAAGTCGCTCAGTCGTGTCCAACCCTTAGCGACCCCACGGACTGCAGCCCACCAGGCTCCTCCATCCATTGGATTTTCTAGGCAAGAGTACTGGAGTGGCTTGCCATTGCCTTCTCCGACTTTTATGCTAAATTAAATGCAAAATAAATATTGAGCGTTGTCACAGTGGCTCACAGGACTCCAACATCGCTTTCGGTGCAGCAATGCTATTTTTCCTCTTGGTCACAGACTCCTCCTTCACCGTCAGCTTGGCTGACTCCTTCTCAGCGTCCTGATCTCTCAACACTTAACAGGAGCAGTGCAGCATTCCACTTTCTTTCATCTTTATACACATCAATCACTTCAACTTTCAGGGCTTTAAAGACCATCAAAAGGCCAGGGATGCCGAAATTTACTAGTTCTAAGCTCCAGACTCATACAACCAAATGTTTTCTCATCACCTCCATCAGACCCAGTGCCTGACAGTCTAAACTGCCTGCCTCCCAACCCACTCCCCTCAGAGTCTTCCTTATCTTGTGAACAGCAACTTCTAGGTGCTCAGGCCAGAAGCCTTGCAGTCATTCTCATTCTCCTCTTCCCTCACACCCAACATCTAATCCATCAGAGATGTTTCTTGGCTTCACTTTCAAATACAACCAGTGGAGAAATACTTGGCAGTGAAAAGGGGCATGCACACGCGTGTGCACAAACATGCACACACATAGCACAAGGGCACAGGGATGGATTTCACAAACATTAATCCAAAGTCAGACACAGAAGAACACAGTGCGGTTCATTCATGTGAAATTCAAGAACTGGCCGGCCTCAGCCATGGTGACAGAGATCAGAGTAATCACTACCTCTGGAAGGCTACTCAATGAGTCGACTGAAAAGGCACAAAAGAAGGTTAGAGAAGTTGAAATGTTCTATAGTGTGATCTAGGCGGTAGTTACAAGGATGCATATACATGCTAAAAGCGACAACACTGTTCACTTAAAATTTATAAATTTTATTTATAACCATCACAATATTGTGAAGTAATTATCCTCCAATTAAAATAAACTAAATAATTTTTCAATACATTGACCATTTAAAAAATTTATAAATTTTATTGTATATTAATCATACCTCAGGTAAGTATTCGTATGTGTGTAATATGTATTACACCTTCTAGTGCCTTAGAAGGGTTAAAAAGTTGAAAAAAGTTTGAAAAAATTAAATATGCAGTTCACAGATCCTCCCCAGCCAGCTCAACAAAAGCTGGAAATAAAAATGGGATTATCTAGCAAAGACCTGTGGAAGAATCTCCTGCCTCATGGAATAAATTCCAAGACATACATGAGAAGACCCACAAGATTCTTAAGAATTTTATACAAACAGAACCAATTTGGACAAGCAGAACCAGTTCAAACAGAGACCGGACAAAAAAGGAAGTTTTCCACAAGCAGAAAACAGACTGAGAAAACGATTCAGTTCCAGGTGCATGCTACCCTTCATGAAAAAATAAAGACAACTTCAAAGGTGGAGCCACAAACCTAGAAGGCAGAACCAGATACCACATGGATCGTTCTGAGGTCTTCAAACACAATGTCACCCATGCTCCTGGATTCAAAATTGCTTGGGGCTGGTGATTCTTTTTTCAACTTTTCTCAGAGTGACAAGCTCTGTAACTTCTGCAGTGTCTGCCTCCCAACAGTATTTTGGCACCAGCTCATTGTTACTTGAGTTTCACAATTTCATACATAGAGAGAAATTGTGCCTCAGAATGGATTACAGATGAACATCTCACAGATTTGGTTAGATTATGAGATCTGGGACTTTAATGAAGTTAGATGAGATTACATTACTTGGACTTCACTTGCCACTGTAATACATTGAGATGCTGGGGAATGTTGGGATTGGGTGAATGCATTTTGAATGTAGGTTAGATGTTATTCTTCAGGGAGCAGTGGGTAGACTGTGGTAATGCCGCCCCCAAAGATGTCCACGTCCTAATCCCTAAAACCTATGACTATGTTAAAAGTGTGTTACATGTAATGACAAAGGGAACTTGCCAATGTGATTAAGTTAAAAGACTTTCAGATAGAGAGGTTATCTTGGATTATCCAGATGTAGCCAATGTAAATATGAGAGGCCTTATAAGTGAAAGAAATAGATGAGAAAGATTTAAAGATGAAGGAAGGAGCCAAGGAATACAGACAGCCTCCAGTAACTAGAAAAGGCAAGGAAATAGATTATCCCCCAGAGTCCCCAAAGAGAGGGTGAAGTCGCTCAGTCATGTAGGACTCTGTGACCCCATGGCCTATACAGCCCATGGAATTCTCCAGACCAGAATATTGGAGTGGGTAGCCTTTCCCTTCTCCAGGGGATCGTCCCAATCCAGGGATTGAACCCAGTTCTCCCACATTGCAGGAAGATTCTTTACCAGCTGGGCCATAAGAGAAGCCCAAGAATTGGAATGGGTAGCCTATCCCTTCTCCAGGGGATCTTTCCGGCCCAGGAATGGAACTGGGGTCTGCTGCATTGCAGGCAGATTCTTTACCAGCTGAGCAACCTGGGAATCCAAAATGAATGCATTTTAGTCCTGTTGACACCTTGATTTTAGCCCAGTGGGACTTCTTACAGAACTGTAAGACAATCAGTTCCTATTGTTTTAAGCTAGTAAGTTTGTGCTCATTTCTTACAGCACCAGAGAAGGCAATGGCAACCCACTCCAGTACTCTTGCCTGGAAAATCCCAGGGACCGCGGAACCTGATGGGCTGCCATCCATGGGGTCGCATCGAGTCGGACACGACTGAAGCAACTTAGCAGTAGCAGCAGCTTACAACACCAGTAGAAAACCAATATACCCACCTAGAGTTTATTTTCAATCTGACAGCCAGAGGGACCCTACCAAAACAGAAATCAGATCATACCACTTTCTCATACAGAACAAAAAGCCAAAGACCATACGATCCATCCCTCCCCCACTCACAGGACAAAGTCTCCTCTCTCCCTTTCCTCACTACACACTCACAGTGTTCTCACGGCTCCTTCTCCCCTCCAGGCCTATTGGAGCACATTTGTTTAAAATGTCTTTCCCCCAGATTTTCCCTGTCTTTCTTTGTCAACTCTTCAGGTCTTTGCTCAAGTGTCACCTGCTAAGTAACACTTTTCCTTGCTATCTTATTTAGAACTAGACCTTCCCCCCGCCCCAGCCAGCAGCACTGTCTACTCTCTTTTCTTCCATTTATCATTCCAATCACCTCCAAATATACTATAGTTTACTCATTTTGCTCATTGTCTCTCTTCTTCCACAAGATTAAAGTTCCCTGGGAACCAAATACCACCCTGCATACAGAACTCAACAAATGATTGTGACATACCTGAAGTCACTATATTATCTTTAGCGTTTATGACATGGAAATTTTACAGGAACTTTCGGAGCTCCTTGTGGGCAAAAGACAAGTCTTGTACTGCTTATGGAAATATCTTTTCCCTCAGTTTAAGACTAGGTACTAAATGTGTACTTGCAGCAATTTTTATGTTTTTACTTGTGATAAAATACATATAACATGAAATCACCATCTTGGCCATTTCTGAGTGTGCAGTTCCATGGCACTGGCACACCCACATCATTGTACAACTTTCACCAGTGTCCAGGCTCACAGTTTTTTATCTCCATCAGCTGAATAAACACTAACTCCTCTGTTCACCCCAGCAGTTCATGGTAATCATCCTTTTACTGTTTACCTCTATGGATTTAACTACTCTAGATGCCTCATATAAGTGGAGTCATACAGTCTGTCCGTCCATAACTAGCTTATTTCACTTAGTATAATGTCCTCAAGTTTCAGCTGTGGTGCACACGTATCAGAATTTCCCTCCTTTTTAAGACTGAATGATGTTCCACCTCATGTGTCGTATTTTGTTTCTCCTTTTGCCCATCGGGCTCTCTTAGGTTGCTGCCACTTTTTGGCTACTGTGAATAATTCTGCTGTGAACACGGGTGTAGGGACGTCTGTTACAGTCCCTGCTTTCATTGGTTTCAGGTGTACACCCAGAAGTGGAATTCTAGATAATGCAGAAATGTTTAATTTTTTGAGGCACTGCATACTGTTTTCTACAGCAACTGTACCATTTTATATTCCCACTCCTAAAGCATAAAGGTTCTAATTTTTCCACAGCCTTGTCAACACTTATTTCTGTATGGTCGGGGCTTTTTTAAATAACAGTCATGTGTGTAAAATGGCATTTCATTGGAGTTTTGATTTGCATTTCCCTACTGATTAGTTGAACATCTTTTCATGTATTTATTGGCCATTTGTATATCCTTCTTGCAGAAATGTCTACATAAGTCTTTTGGAGTCCCTCGTCGCCGCCGCTGCCGCCATGGCTCAGTACAAGGGTGCCGCCAGTGAGGCAGGCCGCGCCATGCACCTCATGAAGAAGCGGGAAAAGCAGCGCGAGCAGATGGAGCAGATGAAGCAGAGGATTGCTGAGGAGAACATAATGAAGTCCAACATTGACAAGAAGTTCTCAGCGCACTACGACGCCGTGGAGGCAGAGCTCAAGTCCAGCACTGTGGGTCTTGTGACCCTGAACGACATGAAGGCTAAGCAGGAGGCACTGGTGAAGGAGCGGGAGAAGCAACTCGCCAAGAAGGAGCAGTCGAAGGAGCTCCAGTTGAAGCTGGAGAAGCTGCGAGAAAAGGAACGCAAGAAGGAGGCCAAGCGGAAGATCTCCAGCTTGTCCTTCACCCTGGAGGAAGAAGAGGAGGCAGGCGAGGAGGAGGAGGAGGTGGCCGTGGACGAGGAGGAGCTGGAAAGGGAAGAGATCACCACAAAGAAGAGAAAAATGGGGAAGAACCCAGATGTGGACACAAGCTTCTTGCCTGACCGAGACCGGGAGGAGGAGGAAAATCGGCTCCGGGAGGAGCTACGGCAGGAGTGGGAAGCCAAGCAGGAGAAGATTAAGAGTGAGGAGATTGAGATCACCTTCAGTTACTGGGATGGCTCTGGGCACCGGCGCACAGTCAAGATGAAGAAGGGCAACACGATGCAGCAATTCCTGCAGAAGGCACTCGAGATCCTACGCAAAGACTTCAGTGAACTCAGATCGGCAGGGGTGGAGCAGCTCATGTACATCAAGGAGGACTTAATCATACCCCACCACCACAGCTTCTATGACTTCATCGTCACCAAGGCTCGAGGGAAAAGTGGGCCCCTCTTCAATTTTGATGTTCACGATGATGTGCGGCTGCTCAGTGACGCCACCGTGGAGAAGGATGAGTCGCATGCAGGCAAGGTGGTGCTGCGGAGCTGGTATGAGAAAAATAAGCATATCTTCCCCGCCAGCCGCTGGGAGCCCTACGACCCCGAGAAGAAGTGGGACAAGTACACGATCCGATGACTTGGTGGCAGTATGGCCCCTGCTCCCTGCCGTCCTCTCCTCTTGTCCCCAGGACTCCGGGCACCCGGCTCCCCACTCCTGAGATGGGATCGGACCTGCTCAGCCCCTGCCCTGGCGCTGTTGGTTCCTGCCTGTTTCCTTCATGACCCTTGGAGCACCCAATGTGTGTTTTGTCTAAAAACTTTTTTTGATCAAGCTAAAATTCACATACAATGAAATTCACCATTGTGACCATGTGAAAGTACACACACGGGGGTATTGCGTACATTCATGGTGTTGGAATCACCCCTAAAGGAGACCCCACGTCCATTAGCAGCCTGCCCCTCACACCCCTTAGTCTCTTTCCTGTCTGTTTCGATTTGCTTATTCTGGAAGTTTCGATAAACAGAATCATGCAGTAAAAAAAAAAAAAAAATCTTTTGATCACTTTTTAATTGGGTTGTTCTATTGTTGAAGTGTAGAAAGATCTTCACAAATTCAAGATATTAACTTCTTATCACATATATGTTTTGCAAATATTTCTCCCATTCAATGGGTTGCCTTTTCACTCTGTTGATAATTTCTTTGGATGCACAAAAGTTTTTAATTTTGATGAAGTCCAACTTATTACTTTTTATTTTGTCTCCCGTGGCTTTGATGTTACATCCAAGAAATCATTGCCAAACCCAAAGTCATGCAAATCCAATGGCATTTGCCTTGTGCCTTCCTCTAAGTGATTAAAGTTTTAGCTCTTAAATTTAGGTCTTTGATCCATTTCAAGTTATTTTTATATATGGCGTAAGGTAAGGGTTCAACTTCATTATTTCCCATGTGAATATCCATTTTTCCCCAACATATTTTTGTTGAAAAGACTGTCCTTTTACCTTTGGATAGTCTCAGCATGCTATTTATGTCATCTTAATTAATCCACTTTACAATCAATTCTGCTGTAAGTATTGAATAATAAAACTACAGACTGGTATAATAAATTTGTTTTTACTTTTGAATGGATACAAGCAGCAACTTGCATGAACAGAGTGGAAAGTCACTCTACGATGCTGCTTCGTGGACTAACTTCTATAATTATTTGACTTTAAAAAGTGTAGCACATTTTATTACGTACCACTTGTACCTAATTAATACAGAAAACTTTTTTTTTTGCACCAAAGGCGTATCCTAGCTTTATTAAAGGGCCCGCGCCGCAGTCAATATAAAAACACAAAAAGTCCCATCAGTTTAGTAATAATAAAAAAAAACCCAAAAATGGAAAACTGAGGGGGCAGGGAAGAGGCTCCTGGGCCAGGGGCACGGGGAGCCCTGCTTGTGGCACCAGGCCTGGCCGCAGGACCCCCTGGTATTGCTGTTGCTACGAGGTTGTGGGGCAGCGATTGTCCTGTAGAGCCACCGTTTAGCTGGGTCGAGGACCTTACTTCTTCTGGGGTGTGCTCAGCTTCTGCATGCCCCGGATCTTGTCCAGCAGGCCAGAGATGAAGACCTCAGTGGGTTTGTAACAGTCAACCAGCAGCTCCTTGACCCTGGCAGCCTGGGTATCATCGCTCTCCATGTCCAGGAGTTCATCCACGTCGATTTCCAGCTCTGGGATCTCCTCTTCCTGGCAGTCGTAGAGGCGAGTGAGCTGCTCCAGGATCCACTCTTCCAGGTTGAGGCGCTTCCGTAACTCCTTGCGGTCGTACTTGACCGTGACCTTCCCTTGGCGCCTCACTGGGCCCTCGTCGTTCCAGCCGCCCGGGCCCTCGCCTGCAGCCCCAGGGGGGCTCTGAAAGTAGACGCGGAGCCCTGGGCCGCCACTCCCCGGTCCGGGGGCCGGGGCCGCCAACGCCGCGCCCCACGCCGGGCCGCTGTCCCCCATGGCGGCCGCCGGGGCCACGTGCGCGCGTCGGGCCCCTCCCTGCACCGCCGCCTCCCGGACGCCCGCCGGCTGGCTCCGGGCCGCTGGCTCGGGTTAGCTCGTGAGCTCCGCTCCGCGCGGCTCCGCTGCGAGGGCGGCGGCGGAGGTGCCCGGGGGCAGCTGCAGCATGCGGAGCCCCGGGCCTGGCCTGGCCGCGCCCCGCCCCCTCCCCACCGATCCGCCCGCCCTTTGTCCCCCGCGGCCACCCAATACAGAAAACTTTTAAAGATTATAATAACATAGAACTTAAAGAAATGTCCTTAAATTTAATACAGGAGAAATAAATCTACTTAACATAAGGAGAATAAAAAAGTCAGTTGTCTGAATTCCTGGAGGAGTTAGACTTTTACTTCCTCAAGGTCAGCCTAAGAGTTATCCTGATTTTGTGTTTTCCTTCTTAAATTTCTCTTGTTCTACCACTTACCCCATACTTAACCCTTCCTATCCTCAGAGATCTCATTAAACTTACCAATCATAATTCAATGCATTCTAGTCACTAAGTTATCTAAAGAGAAGTAGAGGGCCTTATTGTGCTCATAAAAGTAAAGCTACAATGATAAGCCTAAATCATTGTTATTTGTAATTTTTCTTTCTGCTCAATATTTATATATGATTTGGTCAAAAATACAGATAAAAGTAATGGTGATAATATAAATAGTAGTATAAGTGTTCACAGAAACTTCACCAAGTTATTTGGCTGTAGTGCCTCATGTCTGTCACCCAGTCATTTTTGATCCTTTGTGACCCCATGGACTGTAGCCCACCAGGCTTCTCTGTCCGTGGAATTCTCCAGGCAAGAATACTGGAGTGAGTAGCCATTCTCTTCTCCAGGGGATCTTCATGATCCAGGGATCAAACTTGCATCTCTGGCATTGCAGACAGACTCTTTATCATCTGAGCCACGAGGGAAGCCTCAGTAGTATAAGCAAAGGAAGCTCACCTTCACTGAATGCTCATAATGTGCTAAGAACTTAATACTAAATGTCATTTAATCCTCAAATTAACCATATGAGATAGGTAAAATTATCAACCCATTCTAGAGTTGAGAAGACTGAGTTTTAGAGAGAATTTCATGCCCACATACCTTATGGACTAAATAGAAGAGACAGTCTTCAAGTCCAAAGCATGTGCCCTTACCAATTACATCAATATTTCACAAACTTTAATCAGTCAGGGATAACTTTCACATGTTTAAAATATCTATGCATTCTGTATTTCTACATTATTATTTACTTATATTTTCATTTAAAAATCAACTCTTTTTTAAAAAAAAAAAAAAAGTACCTTTAAAGATTTTAAAAAGAACAGGAAAAAATTCTTTAATGCTACATAAATGCCTGCAAAGACTTAGTATGAGAACTCCCCCTTTTAAATGAGAGATTCAAAGTGTTAGGTGTTATAAGTGTAATTAATGCTAAACTAAGTCTTTCTTTTGAACTAATCAGAAGAATCAAAAGAAAATTCAAAAAAAAATGATTTACTGTCTTAAAGTTCTTTAAAGCTTACCATCATATCAAACAGAAGGAGGAGTCCTGCACGAGAACCTTCTGCTGGAACCTGCCGCTCACCTCGAGAGACAATTCATTACACTTGGTTGTATCTAGATATGCTGTGATATCTATCAACAACAAGTTCACTTGGTTACAAAACAACTACATAAGTGAGGTCTTTGCAACAGGAAGCTTCTCCAAACCCCGGTGTCTGCTAGAAACAACAACAGTTCAGGGAAGAGTCTGATGGAGGGAAGAGACAAGCTGACTTCCAAAGTTACGTAATAGGGGTGGTAAACTAGTCTAATACAAGACCCAAGCCTTTTCTTTTAAAACAAATGGAATTAAGAATTAAGGTAGAGAATTCCCTGGTGGTTCACTGAAGAATCCGCCATGCGATGCAGGGGACAGGGCGTGATCTTTGGACAGGGAACTAAGTTCCCACACGCCACAGGGCAACTAAGTCCACGTGCTGTAACAAAAGACAGAAGGAAGACCCCACATGCCCCCTGCCACAGCCTAAATAAATAACTACTGCTTTTAAAAAGCATTAAGGTATAATAAGGTCCCAATTAACACCAGAATTTAGAAGAAAAATTTGTGAACTCTATCATAATAGGTTCCTGCAGATTTCATAAATTATAAATATATTTTAAAATCTATACTTTTATCTTCATAAAAGTTCCAGTTAATAATTTTGTAGATGCCATATCTTCAAGCACCCTAGGTACAAAGCTATGCTACAATTTTAACAAGAGGAAGGTCTGATTCATTTAAAAACCTGAGTCAGTCCTGGCATTAATAGTTGAGAATTTCTCTCCTGCAGGCCGACCCAGCGGCAGGTTTGGAAAAGCATGACTGTTCTCCATCCTGACTTCAGGGATCCTCACACCAGCACTCACTGAAGTACGTGTGTGCCAAGACGCTTCAGGAGTGTCCAACTCTCTGTGACCCTGTGGACTGTAGCCCACCAGGCGCCTCTGTCCAGGCAAGCATACTGGAGTGGGTTGCCATGCCCTCCTTCGGGGGATCTTCCTGATCCAGACAGGAATCAAACCCATGTCTCCTGCAGCTCTTGCATTGCAGGCAGATTCTTTACCTCTGAGCCACAGGGGAAGCCCCACCCACTGAGGTCTGGAAGACAACGCCCACATGGTGGTGGCCCTGAGATGAAGACAGGACTCATGACACAGAACTGAAGCAGTGGCCAGTTGTAAAGGGAGCCTCTTTTCTGAGTCCACAAAACATGGAGCTCCCTGACCACTTAACCTCAGTGAAAGCAGTTGCTGTCTTAAGGATGCACACAGTCTGCAGAGTGTCCTCTAGCGTCCAAAAGCTGTCATTGCATGTCAAACAGAGATCCTTCAGTCACCACCAGATCAGCAGTCCCTGCCCACAGCCCGATACTTGGTAGTCCACGTG
The DNA here is from genome assembly GCF_049115385.1 of Moschus berezovskii. Lineage (NCBI taxonomy): Eukaryota > Metazoa > Chordata > Mammalia > Artiodactyla > Moschidae > Moschus > Moschus berezovskii. The sequence goes on from NC_142465.1 coordinate 4,403,383, forward strand.
GTGACTAGTCTTCAAGTTTCCACATGGTTTTCCACTCAGTCTTGATATCAGTAAACAAGTCAATCAAAGGAATTGAAAGCATCCCGATTTAGTGACCAAAAGGAGGCAACAGAGCAACCAAGAGTATGATCTGGAGACTGACAGCCTGGGAGGGTAAACCTTGCAGGTAAAACTTGCTCACTCTGCAGTCATGCACGAATGAAATCATCTTCCTGCTTCTCAGTGGACACATCTACAAAGTAGGGATAGCAACTTTATCACCTCATGGAATAATAATCCTGCATCAGTGCTAAGTCGCTTCAGTTGCGTCTGACTCTTTGCTACCCTATGGACGACAGCCCACCAGGCTCCTCTGACCATGGGATTCTCCAAGCAAGAATACTGGAGTGGGTTGCCGTGCCCTCCTCCAGGGGATATTCCCTGGAGATCAAACCTGCATCTCTTATGTCTCCTACATGGACAGATGACTTCTTTACCTTTAGCACCACTGGGAAACCCATAATAATCCTGCTACTGCTAAGTCACTTCAGTTGTGTCCGACTCTGTGTGACTCCATAGACGGAAGCCCACCAGGCTCCCCCGTCCCTGGGATTCTCCAGGCAAGAACACTGGAGTGGGTTGCCATTTCCTTCTCCAATGTTTGAAAGTGAAAAGTGAAAGTGAAGTCGCTCAGTCGTGTCCGACCCTTAGCGACCCCACGGACTGCAGCCTACCAGGCTCCTCCATCCATGGGATTTTCCAGGCAAGAGTACTGGAGTGGCTTGCCATTGCCTTCTCCTAGGAAGCAATAAATGTTATTAATCAAACCTGAGCCACTCTACCTCAGAATGTTTTTCTTATATTATTTTTTCCATTCTTAAAGCCACTTTCAGCATGTGCTTGCCACTATTATTTGCAGCCATTATCCTTCTGATAACACTGTTATAAAGCAGTGTTTCAATTATAATCCACAGTCTTCCAATGGGCTAGATTTTAGCGTGCTACAGACTGTTCAGTTACATAAATCATCCAACTCACTAGTTATACAAAGGAGAAAATCAAGGCCCAAAGAGATTAAGTGTCTTATCCCAGGTCACACAGCTGGCAGAGCTGGGACTGTCTAAAACTCAATGTGCCTGGCTTCCAGTCCAGTGCCCTTTTTATCACATAATTCATCTCATTCTTATTCTCCATCCATAAAAGTCAGCACAGATCACAGTCCAAATCAGAGGGAGCAGAGATACCAACTATTTCTGAAACACATCTTCCAGATGTGACAGCAACTAACCACTTTTTAAAGGCAGGTAGTGTTAGCCACAAGGTTACAAAGAAAAGACATTGGAAGAACTACTATGGAAGCAAAACGACAGTCAGCTCATGGACAGCTATACAGTCCATGGAATTCTCCAGGCCAGAATACTGGAGTGGGTAGCCTTTCCCTTCTCCTGGGGATCTTCCCAACCCAGAGATCAAACCCAAGTCTCCCGCATTGCAGGCAGATTCTTTACCAACTGTGCCACAGGGAAGCCCAAGAATACTGAAGTGGGTAGCTTATCCCTTCTTCAGCGGATCTTCCCAACCCAGGAATCAAATTGGGGTCTGCTGCTTTGCAGGCGGATTCTTAACCAACTGATCTATCAGGGAAGCCCCAGCTCAATAATGTCTGAAATTCATTGATCAGACCTTGATACACAGAAAAATATAAACAAACAGAGGAACCATTTTAATGTGCTTTACTTATTAACCAACCCATGATGCTTCTTCTGCTTCCCTGTCCTCAGTCCAGCCCTGGGGTTTAACGCCATGGCCCTACTAACACTAGTTCTTTCATTAGAACCAGGCTATCGTCCTGCCTTCCCTCCAGTTTACATCCTGCTCTCTCTCCTTCTTGAGTCCGGAGAGTGAGGAATAGAAAGATGACATTTAGTATTGCTCTGGAACTATCTTTACATAGATCTTCAGATGGAAAATTCATTGTCATTCAGGTCTCAACTGGATGTCACCTCCCCTCAGATGAATCTTTTCTCATGATAACCTAAAGCAGCCCATTATCATCTTATCACATTATCCAATGTTATTTTATTCTAGTACTAGTTACTACCTTCTGGGATCTTTTTCATTAATTTTTGTATTTACTTCTTCCCCAGAATGCATACTGTTAGATACGTTGACTGTCGGCATGTAAAGGATGTAAAGCAGTACCTGAGAATAAGTACTCAGTTCATGTTAGCTGAGCATTGCCTATGTTTACATTGTTAATTCCAAAGCCAAGATTAAAATTCAGATGTCTATCCACCAATTCTTTTCACTGCATTATGATTTCTAAATGACTTTATCTTGGAATATAATAAATTTGAAAATGTGCTACTTACTTTATCCATATTGATCTCTACCTACCTCTTCCTTTAAATTGAAATTATATTCATCTTTTAAGGCCGGTTTTATTTTCACCATGGTGCTTTTTTTAAATCACACAATCAAATTCACTCAATCCTTTCTCAGTAATACTTTAACGTCTTCATTACATTTCACTTCTGAAACTTATCTTGTTTTTTATCTGGTTCTACTGATAAAGGACAGAAATGGTATGGACCTAACAGAAGCAGAAGATATTAAGAAGAGGTGGCAAGAATACACAGAAGAACTGTACAAAAAAGATCTTCACGACCAAGATAGTCACGATAATGTGATCACTGACCTAGAGCCAGACATCTTGGAATGTGAAGTCAAGTGGGCCTTAGAAAGCATCACTACTAACAAAGTTAGTGGAGGTGATGGAATTCCAGTTGAGCTATTTCAAGTCTTGAAAGATGATGCTGTGAAAGTGCTGCACTCAATATGCCAGCAGATTTGGAAAACTCAGCAGTGGCCACAGGACTGGAAGAGGTCAGTCTTCATTCCAATCCCAAAGAAAGGCAATGCCAAAGAATGCTCAACTACTGCACAGTTGCACTCATCTCACACGCTAGTAAAGTCATGCTTAAAATTCTCTAAGCCAGGCTTCAGCAGTATGTAAACCGTGAACTCCCAGATGTTCAAGCAGGTTTTAGAAAAGGCAGAGGCACCAGAGATCAAATTGCCAACATCCACTGGATCATGGAGAAAGCAAGAGAGTTTCAGAAAAACATCTATTTCTGCTTCATTGACTATGCCAAAGCCTTTGACTGTGTAGATCACGATAAACTGTGGAACATTCTGAAAGAGATGGGAATCCCAGACCACCTGACCTGCCTCTTGAGAAACCTGTATGCAGGTCAGGAAGCAACAGTTAGAACTGTACATGGAACAACAGACTGGTTCCAAATAGGAAAAAGTGTATGTCAAGGTTGTATATTGTCACCTTGCTTATTTAACTTATATGCAGAGTGCATCATGAGGAACACTGGGCTGGAAGAAGCACAAGCTGGAATCAAGATTGCTGGGAGAAATATCAATAACCTCAGATATGCAGATGACACTACCCTTATGGCAGAAAGTGAAGAGGAACTCAAAAGCCTCTTGATGAAAGTGAAAGAGGAGAGTGAAAAGGTTGGCTTGAAGCTCAACATTCAGAAAACAAAGATCATGGCATCTGGTCCCATCACTTCATGGGAAATAGATGGAAAAACAGTGGAAACAGTGTCAGACTTTATTTTTGGGGGCTCCAAAATCACTGCAGATGCTGATTGCAGCCATGAAATTAAAAGATGCTTGCTCCTTGGAAGGAAAGTTATGACCAACCTTGATAGTATATTAAAAAGCAGAGACATTACTTTACCAACCAAGGTCCGTCTAGTCAAGGCAATGGTTTTTCCCGTGGTCGTGTATGGATGTGAGAGTTGGACTGTGAAGAAAGCTGATCGCCGAAGGATCAATGCTTTTGAACTGTGGTGTTGGAGAAGACTCTTGAGAGTCAGTCCCTTATACTGCAAGAAGATCCAACCAGTCCATTCTAAAGGAGATCAATCCTGGATGTTCATTGGAGGGACTGATGCTAAAGCTGAAACTGCAATACTTTGGCCACCTCATGAGACGAGTTGACTCACTGGAAAAGACTCTGATGCTGGGAAAGGTTGGGGGCGGGAGGAGAAGGGGACGACAGAGAATGAGATGGCTGGATGGCATCACCGACTCTGTGGACATGAGTTTGAGTGTACTCCGGGAGTTGGTGATGGACAGGGAGGCCTGGCGTGCTGTGATTCATGGGGTCGCGGAGAGTCGGACACGACTGAGCGACTGAACTGAACTGAACTGACTCTTAGCTTCTTTTTTTATCTAGACTATAAATTGTCTGAAGACAGTGATGCTGTCTAAGTTTTTTCCATTTCTCCCTATGCCTATCAGACTGCTTTGAATATAGAAAGTGAAAGTCACTCAGTCTTGTCTGACTCCTTGCAACCCCATGGACTACACAGTCCATTGTATTCTCCAGGCTAGAATACTGAAGTGGGTGGCCTTTCCCTTCTCCAGGGGAACTTCCCAACCCAGGGATCAAACTGGGGTCTCCAGAATCTTGCAGACAGATTCTTTACCAACTAAGCTATCAGGGAAGGTATTCAATAAATTCTTGCTAAATTAAATTATTTTTTCTCCATACAAAGATCTTGTTGATTTCCATAGATGTAGAGTGGTCATAAAACCATAAAAATCAAGGAGGCAGAACAACCTGTTTATTGACCCTAAATAAACACTAAAAAAAAAAAAAAAACCCTGATATTTCCAGGGAATATATTGGAACAACTAAGGTCCAAGGCAATATTCCATACATTCTAGAGTGATTTTCATGGAGGAATAAACTGTATCTCACTGACTCAGAACCTATAAACATTTTTCAAGTAATATCTACACAGGACGTTGAATTCCGAACAACTTTTGAAAACCACTAATCATTCACATTCTTCTCCAAATGTCACACAGTGTAAAACTGATGGATCTTTTGTGACCTGATGACATTTGTCTCCATTTCTGAAGGTATTATAATGGAAATGCAGTCTTATATCATCCTGCTACAGTTGGTATAAACCCACTAGATACTTCTTCAAAATATTTTGGGAATACACAGTGATGCAAACCAATGTCTGCCTGTCCCAGCAGGAGATAGTAAAAGACTTTACAAAGACCAGATGGGATTTAACAGCTTTAGTAAAACACAAAATGCTCCAAGAATGCTAAGTCACTTCACCAACAACTCAAAATAAATATATTTGATTTCCATTATATTTTTCTTTCTTAAGAAATTCTAAAATTTTCCAATAAAGGTTTTATCATAATCCTTTGACATTTAATTCCTCTTAAAATTAAATTAAAATTACTTACCCTTCATTTGCCCTTTGTATACTTTGTATACAGATTATTATTTGTGGACATAGCAACAACTTTCTAATTTTACCACAAGTCTAGAACATATGGAGTTCAAAATAAGCATATTCTTGATTTTAACATTGAAATGCTTCCTTAACCAGAAATCCAACAGTCTAATGTGGCTTTTTATTTGTGTTATATCCAACCTTGTAACTATGCAGGAGTTGATATTTTGGCAAATATTTTTAAAAACAGTAATTGCCATTCACTTAATAAAATATGACCTAGAAAGACAATACTACCTAATTTTATTTTAAAAGATGACTTGCGTGGATTTTTCAAGGAATATAAGATTGTGATCATAAAATGGAGTCAATTTTCTATTCACGGCAAGCAGAAGCACAGATAACCCTCCCCACTCCAAAAACACTCACTCATGCAATTGGATTTTATTGTGTGTTTTACTCAAATAACAAACACCCAGGTTGAGGGTAAGAAGAGACAGGATGTCTACAAATGTTCTCTACTATTGTTTTACTTAGATTAACATGAGAAAATGAATTGCTCTGCCCAACCACCTCTTAGAAATGGTTGCAGTCTGGAAGAAAGCTGAATGTCAACCTGAGATGAAAGTTTAGCTGTATATAATATACTGAGTACATAAACCGCAAATAAACCATAAGACAACTCAAGAAAAAAATGTATTCAGGTTGCCCAGCCCATGGACCATGCCTCATCCAAGAGCAGAGATGCTGCTTTCCACCCTCTGAACCACCCCACTCATCTCAGATAAGGAGACAATTCAAAGCAACAAGAGGCTACAACAGAAATCAGAGCAGCAGGAGTCAAACACCTGTCAGCTTACTTGATGACGGTTCCCAAACCAAAGAGGTCAAAGTCATGAATTTGCTCAAACAGGGGGTCAAGAAAGGGTCTCTGTTCACAGAGAGTGTCTTTAATCGCAAAGAGAATGAATGTCAGCAAAAAACAAATCTAATTATGTCACTCTCCTACTTAAAACTCTTCACTGGCTACCTCTGACCTCAGGAGAAAGTTCAAACTCCCTAGAATGCCATCCAAAACCTCCAGGACTTGGGTGAACTTATTTCTCTGGCTAGTCTCTCAACCTTCCCCCTTGACCTGTCAAGGTTGCTCAGCAACAGGCAATTCCTCACGAACACGCTAATCTTCCAACCTAGCACACCCTTCCCTCACCTCCTGACACTTCCATCCACAACCCAGGGCTCCACTTAGAGGGCAGCTCCTCCAGGAGTCCTGCATCCCTGAGTCTTTGGAGAGCAGAAAACCCTCCCACCAGCTGCTCCCAGTGCTCTGGTCCACATCCCATGGAGCTCACTGTATTCAAACTGTAGGGCAGTCTGTCTGTCTGCTGCCCTGCATTATTTAATCCTGAAAACTAATGAGGTAGGCCTTATGGTGCCATTTTACAGATAAAGAAATCAAGACCCAGAGATAACTTACTCAAGGTCACTTAGCTCATGAGGGGAGAAGAACTAAAACCCTATGTGAATTGTTACTTGCCCAATCATGTGTGACTCTTTGCAACCCCATGGGCGGTAGCCCACCAGGCTCCTCTGTCCATGGAATTCTCCAGGCAAGAATACTGGAGTGGGTTGCCATTCTCTTCTCCAGGGGGTCTTCCCAACCCAGGGATCAAACCCAGGTGTCTTGCATTGCGGGCAGATTCTTTAACATCTGGGCCACCAGGGAGCCCAGAACACTGTACCTTTCCTTAACTATCATACTATCCATTCATCCAGGATAGTTCATCCAAACATTATGAACTGTTATTATATTAACTGAGATCATAGAGAAAATGCTTGGACCTGTGACATGCGTATTTTCTCAATAAATATTAGCACATCATCATTATTATTAGCTTTAGCATTAGCATTATTACTGCTTGGTCAAAGTTCATCTCTTTCAAGGCAAAACTCCAGAAACCCTGCCAAACTCAGAATCTTTCTAAACAATGGAATCAATCATTAAGTGGCAGTTTTCTCAAACTACTTCCCCTCCTTTCATTCCTTGCTGCTGCTGCTGCTAAGTCGCTTCAGTCGTGTATGACTCTGTGCGATCCCGTAGACAGCAGCCCACCAGGTTCCCCCGTCCCTGGGATTCTCCAGGCAAGAACACTGGAGTGGGTTGCCATTTCCTTCTCCAATGCGTGAAAGGGGAAAGGGAAAGTGAAGTTGCTCAGTTGTGGCCGACTCTTCACGACCCCATGGACTGCAGCCTACTAGACTCCTCCGTCCATGGGATTTTCCAGGCAAGAGTACTGGAGTGGGTCGCCAGTGCCTTCTCCTTTCTTTCCTTAGAAATCTTCAAAACCAACCTGTAAAAAAAACACAAAATGAGGTTGCTCTAAATGAAATCTCCTTCCACTTCCTTCCACCAGCAATCATTCCTTGGTTATCGAGGGCTATGTTAAAAAGTCTTAAACAGTATGAGTTTCACATCTTTGGTGTCATTATTCTATTGCTGTTTTAGTGTGATAACATCTTGATCCTTTCGGCTTGACCTAAGCCCATTATATGTGAGGCCAAGGTAGAGTGCATTTTTACAAAATTCTTTATTTCTTTAGGGATGTGAAACTGAACCTTGTCCCAATGGCAGCAGCATCTATTTAAAGACAATCTGATTTTGTAGGAACTTAGATGGAAAACAATGAAAACAGGAACTGTCTGCTATTAAATATGTTTCCTGTAACCCAAGCTTGGTAAATTGAGTCTCTTGGTTTTGCTGCTGTTCCACCTCTGGGAGTCCTGTTTAAATCAACAGGGTTTTGTGAGTACAGATCAATGGCAGGATTTTCAGTTTCACAGAAAAACAAAACTTTCCAGGAGAAAGAATTGGCCAATACACAGCAAGCACAGTGTCTTAATTGCAAATGTTCTTTAGAGCTCTGAAAAACTGCGTTAGTTCACTGACTCTCGGATTCATTTCTCTGCATTGAGAACTAAGTGCACAATTTAACATACTTGGCATTTTCTTTTTGAGGGTGATCCAAACTTTGAAATGTCTCTTGCATTACAGGTCCAAAGAGCCCTTGTGAAAAATAAAATAAAACCTTTGGTTATCATCCTATTCACAGTAGACTGGAGTTGCAGTTTGTAGCTTTCAATTTCCTGAGAGTAAATGTAACATATTTAGCCATAAAAAATTCCAGTTAATAAATGATCATACAACTTTTTCTATGAGCGCCCATATATTCGAGACTTAGTTTCTCGATTTAGAATTCAGAGTTTTATTTTAGATTTATGGGTAAAAGAGTGAAGAGCAAAACCTTGGCCACATTCGCTGAAGACTAGACATTAGACATCAGCTCCAGTGAGAGCTCCTGGGTGTAGCAAGGGTTAAGTCTTTTATGGTGCAGGCAGGAGAACTGGACAGGAGGAAAGCAAGCAAAGAACTGAGGAAGTAATAGAACGGTAGTTTAAGAAGAGGGCGGAACACAGGAAAAACACTGAGGCACCCTCTTCCTCTATTAGTGTCTATGTAAAGATACCGCATTCCGTATCTAATCTCATCCCCATTCTGCAACTTCTAGAGATGAAGTGGGAACTCCTCAGCCATCAAGGAGTGAACCCTAAAGCACTAGGCTTTCTCCACCTCTTCTGTCTTCACAGTCTCCAAGAATCTGATAGAACAACAAGATCTGGGAGATGATCTTGGGCTGTTCACGGATCTCTAGGCTCCTGGAAACCTCAGAAGGGACCACAGGGTTCCATTCAGTGCTGCCTCCCTGTCCCTCCCAGCACGGAGAAGATGCATCACCTTCTCCATCCTACTCTCTTACTTCCAGGTACAAAATGCTCAAGGCTCTCATAACATAGGCCTATATCCTCACAGTTCAGTTCAGTTCAGTTCAGTCGCTCAGTCGTGTCCGACTCTCCGTGACCCCATGAATCACAGCACGCCAGGCCTCCCTGTCCATCAGCAACTCCCAGAGTTCACTCAAACTCATGTCCACAGAGTCGGTGATGCCATCCAGCCATCTCATTCTCTGTCGTCCCCTTCTCCTCCCGCCCCCAACCTTTCCCAGCATCAGAGTCTTTTCCAGTGAGTCAACTCATCGCATGAGGTGGCCAAAGTATTGCAGCTTCAGCTTTAGCATCAGTCCCTCCAATGAGCATCTAGGATTGATCTCCTCTAGAATGGACTGGTTGGATCTCCTTGCAGTATAAGGGACTCTCAAGAGTCTTCTCCAACACCACAGTTTAAAAGCATCGATTCTTCGGCGATCAGCTTTCTTCACAGTCCAACTCTCACATCCATACATGACCACGGGAAAAACCATTGCCTTGACTAGACGGACCTTGGTTGGCAAACTAATGTCTCTGCTTTTTAATATATTATCAAGATTGGTCATAAATTTCCTTCCAAGGAGCAAGCGTCTTTTAATTTCATGGCTGCAATCAGCATCTGCAGTGATTTTGGAGCCCAAAAAAATAAAGTCTGACACTGTTTCCACTGTTTTTCCATCTATTTCCCATGAAGTGATGGGACCAGATGCCATGATCTTTGTTTTCTGAATGTTGAGCTTCAAGCCAACCTTTTCACTCTCCTCTTTCACTTTCATCAAGAGGCTTTTGAGTTCCTCTTCACTTTCTGCCATAAGGGTAGTGTCATCTGCATATCTGAGGTTATTGATATTTCTCCCAGCAATCTTGATTCCAGCTTGTGCTTCTTCCAGCCCAGCGTTCCTCATGATGTACTCTGCATATAAGTTAAATAAGCAAGGTGACAATATACAACCTTGACGTACACCTTTTCCTATTTGGAACCAGTCTGCTGTTCACAGTTAAGCTCAAAAACCTTTACATACATGGAAACCATGCATTTTTCTCTGAGTATTATTTTCGTCTCTATTATGCCAAGAACTTGAAATTCATACTGTCTTTCTCTAAATTTCATGAATATAACTCTTTTAAAGTACAGAGAAAAACAATAGATTGACCATTTTAATGGTGCAAGCATGGTGATTTACATGCATCTTTCCAGGTTTTCTGAGAGGAATGGGAATAACCATTTTAAAGTAAAAAAGAATCTCGAAATGCCTAAAGGAAGCTACATAATTAATCTTTCATATCTAAGGTGTTGACAGTTAACATGGACTGCTATGGCTTTCAGTGCCTCACGACACAACTACCTTGAAAATTTATGCAAATTTGGGGTATATACACATTTTAGTATTTTATGTAGACAGGACTCATTGCTTTTATAAAATTTTAAATATGGTAGATGGCCCCCAAAAACAAGTTTTAGAGGAGTTACATTAATAAGAAGTGCAAATTTTTATTTCATACTATATTTCAGTCCTTCAATGCCACAAAATATTTGCCGTGGTTGAGCACTGTGCCTCTGACGATAAAGACACAGACTGAAGATTCTGCTGATGTAGATACCGACACAATAACAGCCATCTTGATTGTTTATCCTAGTCTCTTCCTGCTTTCTAAAGGAGCCCCTGTTTAATGAAGTGCCCATTCCAGGAGCAATCTCTACACCTACAGACCTACTTGTAGTTCCAGTACCAGTTACAAGGAATACTTAGACTCAACGATTGCCAGTATTTACTGAGAGATCCTGATGTATGTACTGGGCACCCTACGAAGAATTTTCTTCTCACTTGGTCTCCATAACAATCCCACCAGATTTCTATTGTTAGTATCCCCATTTCATATGTGAGAATTAGAAACGTATTAGTAAATCATTGCCCAAGGTTATGCAATGAGAAAGTGGTAAGACCGAAATCTAAACCCTGGAGACTTCCCTGGTGACTCAGTGGTAAAGAACCTGCCCACCAATGCAGGGACACGAATTCGATCCCTGTTCTGTGAGGATACCACACACAGCGGGGCGACCAAGCCCACGTGCCGCAACTACGGAAGCCTGTGTGACCCATGACCTGTTCTCTGCAGAGAAAGGAGCCACCGCAGTGAGAAGCGCACACCCCGCAACCGGAGAGGAGCCCTCACTAGCTGAAACTAGAGCAACGCCGTGCAGCAGCGAAGACCCAGCACAACCATAAATAAATAAAATTATATTTCAAAATAAATCTAAATCCAGATGATCTGACTCGAGAGTCAACACTCTAAACCACGGTGATATGCTTCTCCAGAAGTTTTACAGTAATTTCATTGAGGAAGCGAGCAGTCAAGATGGTACTTGGGTTTCTCATCTTGGCGTAATATTTCTGAACTGAACGAGAACTTTGACATTATCTCACTCATTTTTACAGGGGGAAAATCTAGAGACCCTTCACAGCACTAACGGAGAAGAAGAAAGAGATGGAGCAATATATTATCATATGTGAAATGAATCACCGGTCCAGGTTCGACGCATTATACAGGATGCTTGGGGCTCGTGCATGGGGATGACCCAGAGGGAGGATATGGGGAAGAGGGAGGTGGGAGGGGGGTTCAAGAAAGGGAACACATGTACACCCGGGGCAGGTTTGTGTCAATGTATGGCAAAACCAACCAATATATTAATGTAAAGTAATTTGCCTCAAATAAAAATTAAAAAAATAAACTGTATTCAAAGAAAAATTAAAAAAACAGAAAAATGTTGAACCATATAGACAGCTTATCTGAAAAATAGAAATTAACTAGAACTGTTCATGTCAAACCAGGCTACTTGACTGATAAGTTTCTCATATGAGTCAGTAAATTCTTAAGTCTTATGCTGGCATTTCTTTAATTTCTATTTATTTATTCAATTTGATTGTTGTCTGGCAGGGCTTTTTTTTTTTAATAAATTGCTTCTAAAGTTATCTTGTAATGATTAAATTGTTTCTGTGTTTTCCACTGTGAAAAAAAAAAAAGCAAATGGGGACAATGTAAAAGCACATAAGTACAATAGAAAAGTGTGTAATTGATAAAGGGCATTTGTCAAACTTTTCAAATCTATGGAAAAGCACCTGTATGTGAGAAAGTAAAACAGTGCACCCATTTTGGAAAACAATTTGACAGTTCCCCAAAATGTTAAACAGATATGACCCAGGATTCTATTCTTAAGTATATAGCCAAGAGAATTGAAAGTACATGTCCACATAAAGACGTGTACACTAATTCCTAATGTTCCCATCAGCACTGTTCATATGCCCAAAAGCAGAAATAACAATCCAAATGTCCATCAATTAATGAAGAGGTAAATGAAGTGTGGTATGTCTATAAAATGGAATACTATTTTCCAATAAAAAGCAGTGAAATATTGGTATGTGCCACAATGTGGGTGAACCTCAAAAACACTATGCTAAGTGAAATAAAGCAGTCACCAAAGACTACATATTGTATGATCCATCCATTTGAAAAAAAAATGCCCAAAATTGTTGACAGAGACAGAAGGATCAGTTAGTGATTGCCAGGTGCTAAAGGCAAGGGAGAGTTGAGTGAGGAATAAGGAATAATAACTAGTGGGCAGAAGTCTTGTTTGGAGGGTGATGAAAATGTTCTATAGTTAGACTGTGGTGATGGGCGTGCAGCTCTGTAAATTACTAAAAACTACTGAACTGTACGTTTTAAGCAAGAGAACTTTATGGCATATAAATCTCAACATTTGTGCCTCCTACCTTCAGCGGCACTGCCTGCACTCTCTTCCTCTGGTGTGTTAGTCGCTCAGTCGTGTCCGACTCTCTGCGATCCCGTGCACTGCAGCCCGCAAGGATCCTCTGACCATGGGGTTCTCCAGGCAAGGATACTGGAGTGGGCAGCCTATCCCTTCTCCAGGGGATCTTCTCGACCCAGGGACTGAACCGGGGTCTCCTGCATTGCAGGCAGACGCTTCACCGTCTGAGCTACTAGGGACTCCTCCCTCTGTTTTCTGCTAAAAACATCACTCACTACCAGCAGGGGGAGCTCAAACGATAGATTTACCCAGTCTCTGCTCTCATTCACAAGTCGCTGTGAGAACAGATTTTCAAATTTAGAGAAGATAAAAGATAGTTGAGGTTGATCCCTATGTATCCCCACCAAAAGGTGTGAAAAGTTGAACATTCACCTGTTTAAAGCAATCCCACATCGATCCTTTTACACATCAGCTTTTCAATTACAGAGTTTTCTTCATAACCCAAGAATATCTAGATTATAATAGGAGAGAATGTGATGTTTGATCCAATACATCTGTTTTCTTCCCCTGTAATTTGCTTTCGAGGCAGTCAATGAAATCCAACAGAAGAACAAAGAGTCAGCATCATATCCGTAAAGTCTCTTCACCATCACACATCACCCAGATGCACATCTTGTCTTTGTTCCAGACCTGGAATCCAGTCATCTGTAACATTACCACAGTGCTTAGAGTTTTAGTGCAAATTAGACACCAGCTATTTTTGTTGTATTCTAGGCTACAAAAACAGCTTTTGAGAGGGCATTTATTTATTCAAGAAATCTTATTGAGTATCTATTATTAGCCAGGCAGTGGTGGGGGAAAAGCAGGTACAGAAACTATCCTCATGGCTTATGTTCAGGTGGGGGTAAAGGTAATATTAAACAAACATATAAGTAATATTTTGCCAACAAAGGTCTGTAGAGTCAAAGCTATGGTTTTTCCAGTAGTCGGTGAGAGCTGGACCATAAAAAAGGCTGAGTGCAAAAGAATTGGTGCTTTTGAACTGTGGTGCTGGATAAGACTCTTAAGAGTTCCTTAGACTGCAAGGAGATCAAACCAGTCAATCCAAAAGGAAATCAACCCTGAATATTCATTGGAAGGACTGATGATAAAGCTAAAGTTCCAGTACTTTGTCCACCTAATGCGAACAGCCAACTCATTGGAAAAGACCCTGATGCTGGGAAAGAGTGAAGGCAGGAGGAGAAGGGAACCACATAGGATGAGATGGTTGGATGGCATCACCAACTCAATGAGCAGGAGTTTGAGCAAGCTCCAGAAGATGGTGAAGGATAGGGAAGCCTGGCGTGCTGCAGTCAATGGAGTCGCAAAGAGCTGGACACCACTGAGCAACTGAACAACAAAAGTAATATTTAATCCAAAATTATAATAAGTATTTTGAAGAAAAAGCACAAGATAATTAGAAAAATGATACCAGGAGTGTCTAATTTAGATTGGGTGGTCAGAGGTCTCTGAGGAGCTAGTACTTCTACTGATGATGAAAGAATGTTCTAGACAGAGGAAATAGTATCATGTTCATCTTGAGTCAGGAAAAGACTCAGAGGAGTTTCAAAAAGGCCTGAACTGGAGCCTAAAGAGCAAAGGGAACATGGTGCTAGAAGAGGTTAGAGAGGAGGGCAGGGGCCAGGCCATGTAAGAGGCTGTGGGCTATAGGAAGGAGGTTGTATTTTACTTTAAATATAACGGGAGCCATTGAAGAATCGTAACCACACAAGTGGGTTGTCAGAGTTGTATTTTTATTAGACTATTCTGGTCATAGAGTGGAAACTTGATTAAAGAGTCTCAAAAGTAAAAGCAGGTGATGCATGCTAGTTGAAAGAAACCACCCATTTTGTTGCGAATGGAATGTGACATTCAGGGCTGGTGGGAAGTTGTTAGAGGCATTCTAGAAAAACAATGGCAGACCCTCAGGCCCATTTCATGGCAAGTTCCAGAACCCATGGCATAATCTCTGTACCCTAGTTCTCTGCCAACACCAATCCTAGCCACACCTTCAATGAGAATCAGCAACTATAAAAAGCACACCCAAGCAAACAGCAATGCTGCTTTTCCCTCTCTGAAATGATGCAGAGCCAATCTTAAGAAAGGAGAAGAATCGATGTACTCACGTTTCCCAGAGAAAACACATCAAATTTAAACATGTATACGTACTTCCTAAAATCGCGAGCCCTTGTTGCACCAGCTGTTAGAATTACAATGGTGCATCAAATGAGGGTAATCAATTTTACACAGATGAAGAAAGATATAATATTTCAAGCCAAGCTTTGGAATTAACTAAATTTACATGCATGTTGTAGTGGAAAGAGCATGGAGTGTAGTTTCAGAGGACATGGGGTCAATCCTTACTCCACCACTTACAAGCTGTTTCTTTGAGCAATTCACTCAACTTCCCCAAACCTCTGGCTCCCTGAGTATAAAATGTAGATAATAATGATATCCATCTCACAGAGAGGTCATAACAGGAAATGAGCAAATTCAAGGCTCAGTTACTTTCCATATCATTACTTTAAGAGTATATAAACTACTAGGTATATAATAAGCTACAAGGAAATATTGTACAGCACAGGGAATATAGTAAATATTTGATAATAGCTATAGGTTGAACATGACCTTTAGAATGTGAATTACTATACTATATAACTGTAACTTATATAATATTGTATATAGCTATCCTTCAATTTAAAAAAAAAAGTGTATTTCCAAAAATTTAATCAAGTTCCTCAAAATAAAACTTTTGCAGAAAAAAGGGCATTATTCTAGAAAATTACATTCTGTTCAACAACATTTTTGAGTTTATTTTATTTTTAATTTTTATGGGAGTATAGTTGATTTACAATATTGTCTGTTTCATATGTACAGTAAAGTGAATCGGTTATACATATATTCATTCTTTTATAGATTCTTTTCCCATATAGGCTTTCAACAGTATTTTAACATGATTGACCATATCAATCAAATTCAATAAACAGAGATGGTTTGGGTAATTCTCTGCATCAAGAAAAAAATCAAACAATTATCAAAGCAACTGGTTATAAATTTTCAGTATTGCAGAAGTGCTAGATATTGGAAAAATAAAGACATAAAATAAATGGAATAAACAAAATGAAAAAAATAGTTTGTAAAGAATGAGGCTATTAATTTTTGAAAGAAATAGATACAACTTAGAAGCAAAATCTATTGCAGCCATGAAATTAAAAGACGCTTACTCCCTGGAAGGAAAGTTATGACCAACCTTGATAGTATATTAAAAAGCAGAAACATTACTTTGCCAACAAAGGTCCATCAAGTCAAGGCTATGGTTTTTCCCGTGGTCATGTATGGATGTGAGAGTTGGACTGTGAAGAAAGCTGATCGCCAAAGGATCGATGCTTTTGAACTGTGGTGTTGGAGAAGACTCTTGAGAGTCCCTTGGACTGCAAGGAGATCCAACCAGTCCATTCTAAAGGAGATCAATCCTGGGTGTTCATTGGAAGGACTGATGCTAAAGCTGAAACTCCAATACTTTGGCCACCTCATGAGATGAGTTGACTCACTGGAAAAGACTGATGCTGAGAAAGGTTGGGGGCGGGAGGAGAAGGGGACGACGGAGAATGAGATGGCTGGATGGCATCACCGATTCTGTGGACATGAGTTTGAGTGAACTCCGGGAGTTGGTGATGGACAGGGAGGCCTGGCGTGCTGTGATTCATGGGGTCGCAGAGAGTCGGACATGACTGAATGACTGAACTGAACTGAACTGAAGTGAGAAGCAAAATCGTTGGTCAGTTTAAGGGCATTATGAAAATACTTCTAATACCTGAGCTCTATCATTTACTTGTTACATGACTTTTAGGAACGTCCCTTAAACTTGGCAAACTTGAATTTCCTCACTCATGGAATGGAGATAATAGCATCTAATTCATAGATTTATTGTGAAAGTCAGATAAAATCATTCCTCCAAAGCACTTTGGCACAGTACCTGGCACAAGAAGGTGCTGAATAAATGTTAGTTGCTATTTTTTGTCTCCATATCTGAAAGCCTGTTTTAGGTCTTTTGCACAAAAAATAGTTTTGAGTGTTTTATCTCAGATATTCTTGCATAGATAACTTCTTTTTCTGTTTCAAATAGGATAAATGAATGCAGCCCAAGTAGACTATTCCTATTTACTTCATCAAAACTGCTCTTGCTAAGATTTACAAATGATCTGAGCAATGCCAAACCCAACAGACAAATTCTCCCTCTTCATCTTAAATCTATAAGGAGCATATTCACTGTTGATCACTCATTCCCACTTGAAATATCTTCTTCCTGTGACCTCCAGAACACTGTTTTCTCCTGATTTTCCTCTTCCCATGCTGGCCATTCTTTTTCCTAACCTTTGCTGGTAATGCTTCAGTACCCCAACCTCTATAGTAGAGCTTTTATAAGGTTGTTTCAGAGTATGTCAAGCTCACTCTTTGGATCTCTTACCTGTTCTATCTGCACTCACTCCCTTAATGATCTATCTCAAAACATCTTGTGGCTTTTAATGCCTCCGACGGTCTGACAAGTATCAGCTTTAAATGTCCAGTCTAGAATTCTTCTCTGAATGCCAGACATATATATTCAACTACAAACTCAATGTTTCATTTAGACATGCAATATACTCTCAAAAAGAACATGTCCAATTCCAACCTTCTTTTCTTTCCCACAGCGTTCCCCACCTCAATTAATGGCAACTTCAATCCTTCCAATTGCTCAGGTCAAAAACCTTGAATTCACAAACCCCACATCTAATCTATCAGCAGATCCTGTCAGCTCTGTTTTCAGAACACCTCCAGCATCCAGCCCCTAATCCAGCACTTGTCCTCACTTCCCAAACCATCACTCAGATTACAGCAGCCTTGCTTCTGCCTCAGGCCACTTGAGCCACGCTGGGCTTCTCTCTGTCCCTCAGACCTGGCGGGCCTGCCTCTGCTCACTCAGAGGCCTTGCATATGCTGTTTCTTCTTCCCAGAAAGGTCCTTCTTCCCAGAAAGTACCGATGCCTGCATGACTCACTCTGCTACCTCCTTCAGGTCTTCTCCAGATGACCCCTCTCTGTAAGCCCTCCGCTGGCCATTCTACTTAAAACTGCGATTCACCTTCCCTTCCCTTACGCTCCCTGCTTCTTTCGTCCTGCCTTATTTTTGAAAATTACCACCTGACATTCTATGTATCTTTTTGCTTTTCCCTGGTGGCTCAGCTGGTAAAGAATCCGCCTGCCAATGCAGGAGAAGTAAGAGAAACAGGTTTGACCCCTGGGTCAGGAAAATCCCCTAGAGAAGAAAATGGCAACCCACTCCAGTATTCTTGCCTGGAAAATTCCAGGGACAGAGGAGCCTGGAGGGCTATAGTCACAAAAAGTCAGACACAACTGAGCATGCATGCACAGTCTATATATATTGATTCTCTATATGTCGATTTGCTCACTGCCTGCTTCTCCAGAATGTAAACTCACTCTGGGATGTAAGTTGCAAGAATCTGTGTCTATTTTGTTTGTTTGGTGTGCCTCCAGAACCAAGAACACCATCTTGCCATAGCAAGCACTCAATAACTATTCATTGAATACATGAAAATAATGAAGGGATGGTTTTCCAAGGCCAAGGATAGAATGTGCAAATTAGCCTCTTAAATATAATTGAAGTCTTCAGGCTTTTGGTATTTAAGTTGATCAATTTTAAATTTTAAAAGCTTGTTTATGAAACAAAATCTATGATGTAGCACATAAAGTAGTTGGCCCCTTAATATCCTCTGTTTGTGTATACTCTATATGAAGTTATATATGTACCCATGTATATATACACACATATATGTATATTCATACACAGATAAATATAATCCACCAGGCAAACACATTCCTTTCACAGCATCTTACTAAGTTTAGTTTACACAACGTACCAGTACTTAAATCTTGGTAATATGCTGCTCTTTTTCTTTTAACAATTTCCGTCCTTGTTTCTCTTTGCCATAACAACATAATATGTGTTTTGCCAAACAGCACTTTTGGGGAATTATAGTTAATGTACACAAGAATTTAAATTAGAAGTCAGAGAGCAGTTCCCCTTTTTCCTAAGAGTTTTTAATAAAATGAAAACAATCCAGTCTTCATCTTAGAATCTAGAACCTAAGTGAATCAACCAAGAGAAGAAGAAATCACAGGACATGTGAAATTCCTTCACAATTTTTTTGTTAATCACACTATAGGGGCTTCAGCGTCTGATTTTGATTTTTACTACCCTCTAGAATGTCAAGAAATCCTGATTCTTATAAAAAGTCATCTTAGAGCAATAGCCAGTCAATTGACAAAAGGACTGATGGTCTACCAGTCAGAGACAGTAACTAAATATTATTACTACAATAAATGTTTTCCTTTACTATTCTAAATTTACCACTTAAAGAACTACTCTTTTTAATATTTTTCCACCACAGACTTTTTATAACTTTTTTAAAATTTCCTTTGCTTTACCCACATTATGTAAAATAAACAAAAACTTTACATTTTAAATGACTTTTAGTGAAAAAAGTTGCCTATCTTGATAGTTTCTAAGGAAAGACAAGTTAATTTTAAAAATCATATTATATTTTCCATTTATATGTCAGAATAAGCTAGGTACTTTTTTTTTTTCTTTTCAAAATGATCTCTTCTCTTAGTTTTTCTCCATTTCCAAAGTCCATGATATTCACTTTTTCTTTCTTTGTAACTAAGACACCTCTTCCTCTGAAAAAGATTTGCCAGATTTTTGCCACATGTTCTGTTCTGGGCTATGAACGCAAGCTCAGTGGGAAGGTTGAAAAGCATTTGGAAATAAAATGAAAAGCGCATTTGGAAATAAAATGAAAAGCACATTCTCACAGGTTTGAGTTTCACGGAAAAGCACAACCTCTTCTGACGTTTCTTATGTAGACAAATAAAGAGCACCAGCCAACATTAAATGTCAGCATTAATGTCGATCAACAATTGACTGTCCCCGGGGACTTGGCAATGAAGCAGCCACTCAAGACGTTTTTTAACACTGTAGAAAACATTGATCTTGCTTCTAAGAGACTTCAACTGAAGTCTTCGTCAGTAAATATCTGAGGAAGTCCAGCTACTTAGCATAGCCACCTGTCTCCATGACACACCCAGTTTTACAACATTCAAAGCATCCGCAAAATTGAGGTGCTAAAGCCCTTACTAATATGACCCCCTCCTCCACTGTTTTTGTTTGCCACTAGAGTGAATGAACCTTCAGCCAACAAGTCACCGCAATTATACAGCTTTACAAGCAAAGGAAAATAAAGAGAGAAAAAATGCCTAAAGGAAAAAGGTGAATGAAAGTAAAACTGTCCTCTTAAATGAGAAGGATAATAATGTTATCAGTGTTTGGAATAGTGTTTACTTCATCTGTCTATGAAAAGAGAGATTACTAAATAAATTAATAGCATAAAAATCATTCCGGACAAGGTTGCTCATTTTTGCTTGTCATTTTAACTTATTCTCTCATTGGTAAATCCTGTTTCCCAAAAAGATCATTCATGGCTCTCAGGTCAGTTTGTAAACAAAATTTTATTTGTGGTGTGTCTGTTTTTAATCAATGTCTGTCATTCCCACTAGACCATACGCTCCAAGAGGTCAGGGATCGTTTCCACGTTACTCACCATTCTCATCTCAGCACCAAATACAGTGCCAGACCCAGTAACTTCTCAGTAAATGTTTATTCAATAAATAAGTAAATATCCCTTTTATAGCACGCTTGGTGCCTGGCACAGCTTAAATCTGTAATAGTAGTCAATAAATTCTTATTGAATTAGATTAAGAGGATAGCCTTAAGGAAAGTGGTTTTGGAATTGCAAATTTACTCATAAAACCACTGAAATAATAATTATAAGTCATTTGTAACCTTCCTTCAGGCATGTGCTTAATTCAATGCAATTTTGTTAAACCCAATTCCAGTTGTAGCTTTCTTTTTTGTCCATACTCTAAATTAGCAAACGTAGTTCTTTTCAACAAAAAGCGTATGAGTCGGACTTTTCTCTCCTGCAAATGAGTTACTCCCCGAGCTATTCAAAATTTTTGGACAGTGAGGTTATGTCAGATTCCCATTGATAAGTGATTAGTCTTAGTGTTGAAAACGAAGACTAAGTAAATGGAGACACAGACCACGATTAACCAGCCAGGTAGCAATCGCTCAGCAGCCATATTTCTCCTGAATAGTCTTTCTGGCTAAGCCACTGAACCAAACAATGCTTCTGATCACAGAGATGCAGCCTCGGTGTTTCCCTGGCATCTGCTCCATACCCACAATGATGTCAACAGAGGTGCCTACTGTTCGACTCTGTGCCTACCCAGTCTGCTGGTAGCAGCCTCTCTGGGCTTTCTTTCAATGCCCCTTTTCTTTTTTTCTAAGACTGTTTATTTATGGAGGCCCTGGGTCTCCGTTGCTGTGTGCAGGCTTTCTCCAGTTACAGCACGTGGCGGCTTTGGTCCAGTTGCGGGGCGCAGGAGGCTCACGGACACGGCGTCTCTCCACCTGCTGGGTGCGGGCGGCTCACTGAGACGGCTTCGCTCCAGGTGTTGCGCGCGGGCTTCTAACTGAGACGGCTTCTCTCCAGCGGCAGGGCGCAGGCGTCTCACTGAGATGGCTTCTCCTGTTGCAAAGCACAGGCTCTGGGACCTGCAGGCTTCACTAGTTGTGGCGCTTAGTTGCTCCACAACACATGGAATCTTCCCAGGCCAGGGCTGAAGGAGAGCTTAACTACAAAAGCTCGGGGTCAGCTTGCTAGACGTCAATCCCAGATCGAACATGCGCCAGCTGTGTGATCTTGAGACCCAGCCTCCCCATCTACACAGGCATATCTCCTTTTATTACACTTTGCAGATATTGCTTTTTTTTTTTTTTTTACAACTGAAGGTTTGTGGCAACTCTATGTCAAGCCAGTCGATCAGCACTGTTTCTCCTACAGCATTTGTTCACTTCATGTCTCTGTGTCACATTTTGGTAATTCTTGCAATATTTCAAACTTTTTCATTATTGTTATGTTTGTTATGATGATCTTTAATTAGAGATCTTTGATGTTACTATTGTAGTTGTTTTGGGTGTATCAACCATGCCCATTTGAGAAGGTGAACGTGATTGTTAAACAGCATAGGATTTAGAATATTACATAAATTTAGTTGGCAAAGCAACAACAGGATCTGAGAGGATTTATCCCGGTTTTTGAAAGAGTTTTACTTGTGGGTAAATGCTATAAGCAAACAATACATGCTACAGAGAAATTGTTCATGAAAGGAGAAGACAATTGACACTTCAAACTTCACTGTTGTCTTATTTTAAGAAATTTCCACTGCCATGCCAACCTTCAACAAAACCATCCTTATCAGTCAGAAGCCATCAACACTGAGACAAGATCCTCCACCAGCAAAAAGATTATGAATCACTGAAGATTCAGATGATGGTTACCATCTTTAAGCAATAAAGTATTTTTTAATTAAGGTATGTACATCAGCTTTTTAGCCATAATGTTATTGCACACTTCCTAGACTACAGTATGGTATAAACATCATTTTTATATACTGGGAAACCAAAAAATTTGTGTGACTTGTTTTATTGCAATCATCTGTAACTTAACCCACATCTCCAAGTAATATGGGATATCTCCAAAGTGGAGAAGCAAACAGCATCTATCTCACAGGGTTGTTTTGAGGATTAAATGAGATAAAGCTTATAAAATGCTTAGAACATTGCCTGATGGATAGTCAGTAAATTTAAGATATTTATCTACCATTACTTCCTCCACAATTTCACTAATTACCATATCCTTATGGCAGAAAGTGAAGAGGAACTAAAAAGCCTCTTGATGAAAGTGAAAGAAGAGAGTGAAAAAGTTGGCTTGAAGCTCAACATTCAGAAAACAAAGATCGTGGCATCTGGTCCCATCACTTCATGGGAAATAGATGGAAAAACAGTGAAAACAGTGTCAGACTTTATTTTTTTGGGCTCCAAAATCACTGAGGATGCTGACTGCAGCCACAAAATTAAAAGACACTTACTCCTTGGAAGGAAAGTTATGATCAACCTAGATAGCATATTAAAAAGCAGAGACATTACTTTGCCAACAAAGATCCGTCTAGTCAAGGCTATGGTTTTTCCAGTGGTCATGTATGGATGTGAGAGTTGGACTGTGAAGAAAGCTGAGAGCAGAAGAATTGATGCTTTTGAACTGTGGTGTTGGAGAACTCTTGAGAGTCCCTTGGACTGCAAGGAGATCCAACCAGTCCAGTCTAAAGGAGATCAGTCCTGGGTGTTCATTGGAAGGACTGATGCTAAAGCTGAAACTCCAGTACTTTGGCTACCTCATGCGACGAGTTGACTCACTGGAAAAAGACTCTGATGCTGGGAGGGATTGGGGGTGGGAGGAGACGGGGACGACAGAGAATTAGATGGCTGGATGGCATCACCAACTCGATGGACATGAGTTTGAGTGAACTCTGGGAGTTGGTGATGGACAGGGAGGCCTGGGGTGCTGTGATTCATGGGGTCGCAGAGAGTCAGACACGACTGAGTGACTGAACTGAACTGAACTGAACTGAACCATACCGATATGCATCACCTCTCAATATCAGTATCAGCTGTGACCATCCCATCACCTAGAATTCTCAGATATAAGGACCAGCCCTTCCCTCTCTGAAGTACCAATCTGAATACCCAGTTAAGTCCTGGGCCACCCAAACTCAAAAAACACAAATCTGGACTCTTCTTTCCTAAATCTGCTCATTTTTCTACAGCACCACCTTTCTCCCAACCAATCAGCTTGGATACTTGGTCTGTTGTATTCTTCTAGCTGGAATACCCAGCATGTAATAGAGCCCAGTAAGTATACATTGAATTGGTAGTCTTTCTGCCACCTTCTCCCTTCAATTGGCCCCAGGCCCTGAAGCCAAAGTTAGCTTCCTAAGGCATAATTCCTTTCCTACCCATCCATCTTTACAAAGCATCTGAACTTCAGTCTTCTTCTAACTTTCAGTTTTATAGCTTTGCACAAAGAACTTTCTAAAGCGCAAAACTAAAACAAATTGAATTAATCACAATTTCCTAAATAGGTGCTAAGATTTTGTGCCCCATCCCTTTGTTTATACTGTTCCCTGCTGTAGAATGTCTTTCTCCAATGTCAAATTTCTACCTTTCCTCTAAGATCCACCTCAGATGCAGTCTGCTCCATAAAGCCTTCCCTGATTCCATGAATAGCAGGACATGTCCTTTCTGCCTCCAAACTGCTATCACCTCTGAACTCCCAACAGACTTCCCATACACTGCATTCTATTATGGTCCTTTGTCTAAATCTTGAATTCTCCTTGCCAAATTGAGAGGTCAAAAGTGTATATTGAACAGGGTCATACTTAGGGAAGTTTTTCAAGTTATTCGAGTATCAATTTCCTCACCTGTGGGATGGAGAGAATTAACTATCATGAAGACAAAAAAAGCTAGTGTTAACAAATAGTATTAATGGAGGATAATATTTTCCCATTATAAGTGGAAAACTACCACAATTTGGTAAAAAGTATATATGAAGTTAGAACACTGAAATGAAATAGATAAAATGTTAACAACTCGTGTCTTCAAGTGACATGTTTTAATTTTGTTCTATAATTGTTTATTTTCAATATTTCTACAACTATTTTGTATTCCTCTTGTAACTGACCAGCAGAGAAACATTTATAGAATGTCTTGTTCTTGCTCAGTTGCTTCAGTTGTGTCTGACTTTGCAACCTTATGGACTGTAGCCCACCAAGCTCCTCTGTCCACAGGATTTTCCCTGCAAGAATACTGGAGTCTGTTGCCATTCTCTCCTCCAGGGATTGAACCCTGACCCAGGGATTGAACTCGTGTCTCCTGTGTCTCCTGCATTGCAGGCAGATTCTCTACCACTGAGCCACCAGAGAAGCCCATAGAATGCTTTAGGATAATACATGATACAAAAAGGATCAAGAAAAATGACAGTTTACAAAAGGAAATTTTAAAAAATTACCTAGATAACATCATTCACAGAAGGGGGAAAAGGCATCTACGTCTTCAAAATGCATCGAATTTCAGCCATAACGTGACTGGGAAAGGTTCACGTAGAACAGAGAACCTTTGAAATCACTTGCCAAAAATATTTGCTATCACAATTGATTAGGATATTATCACAGCTCCTAAGTCTGGGGTTTTTGAGCCTTGCATCTGATCTATCAATGAAAGACAGCAACACAAACACAGAGGCCGTTGCATTAAGCCTGTGATCAAGAATGAATCTATGCCTGGCTCAAATCAAAGACTCTACATCAAGAAAGATTTGAATCTGCGAAAGTTCATGTTATAGTCAACACCCTTCTGAAATTTTTTCTCAACTGCAAACCTGATATGCCCCCAAAATAATTTACTCTCTTCTTTTCAAAACCTGATCCTCTTCCAGGGCTTAAAAGTGTAGTTTTGGAGTCCAATAAGCCATAGATACAATGTCAACTTTGTCACTTACTTGCAAAGAGATTTTGGAAAGCTATTTAATTTCTCTGAACCTCACTTTCCTTATTTGTTTAAAAGAGGATCCTTATATTTACCTTATTAGTTGTTGAGAGGAATAAATTTTACGAGATGCATCTAAGTAACTTAGCACAGCACTTGGCACAAATAAGGACTCAAAAACGGTAAAAATATTTTTTGTTTTTTACCTAGTCTCCGAGGCTAAAGGCAACAAAGACATTACAAGCATTCCATTCCGTCTAGGTACCACAGACACTAAGTTCTGCTGATTCTGCCCCTGAAATATCTCAGGAATCTGACAGCTACTACTTTGCCACATCCAGAGCTCCATGCTGATCGTGGCGTTTTTCACCTCTTGCTCAAATCTGCAAATACTCAAATCAGTTGTAGCTTCCGACTCCTGCTCCCACAGTGCTCTGTGCTGACTTTAAAGTTCCTCTCTTTCCAAGATAAAATGTGACAGCATCGTTCCCCTGCTTAAAGATGCCCTGGTCCCCTGTTGTACCCAGGATTAAGCCCAAGCATAATAAGATGGCACATCACACCTTTTCCACAATCTCTCTGTCTTAGTGTGACTCTCCAGCCTCTCCTTCCAGATTCCCAAGCCTACACATCTTCACCCTAAACTGCTGCTAAGTCGCTTCAGCCGTGTCCGACTCTGTGCGACCCCATAGACGGCAGCCCACCAGGCTCCCCTGTCCCTGGGATTCTCCAGGCAAGAACACTGGAGTGGTTTGCCATTTCCTTTTCCAATGCATGAAAGTGAAAAGGGAAAGTGACGTTGCTCAGTCGTGTCTGACCCTCAGCAACCCCATGGACTGCAGCCTACCAGGCTCCTCCATCCATGGGATTTTCCAGGCAAGAGTACTGGAGTGGGGTGTCAGTGCCTTCTCCCTCACCCTAAACTAGAACCAGGCTCATCACCATCTAAGAATTACCTTTTGTCCTCATCAAACTCCCAGGGACAGCCTTTCACTCTTCTTCCCTAACAAACTCCTGGTGAACCTTCAAGAGCTTGCTTCAAACATCACCTTTTCTATGAAGCCTTTTTGTGAGGCAGAGTTAGCTCCTCCCTCCTTATTACCCTAACAACATTTTTTTTATCCCTGTTATTATTCTGCATTTTACTTCTCTGTTTTCCATGTCTGTCTTCTCAACTCAGCAGTGAATTACTTAAAAGCAGGCACCATATGCATTTATCCCCATGTTTCCAGTGCTTGGCATCTAAAGAACGTGCAGTAGATGTCTGCAGATAAATATATTCTAGTTAAGACTAATAATTTTCCAGTAGTCATGTAACAGTGTGAGAGTTGCACCATAAGGAAGGCTGAGTGCTGAAGAACTGATGCTTTTGATCGTGGTGTTGGAGAAGACTCTTGAGGGTTCCTTGGACAGCAAGGAGATCCAACCAGTCCATCCTAAAGAAAATTAACCCTGAATATTCATTGGAAGGACTGATGCTGAAGCTCCAATACTTTGGCCACCTGATGAGAAGGGCCAACTCATTGGAAAAGACCCTGATGCTGGGAAAGATTGAAAGCAAGAGGAGAAGGGGATGGCAGAGGTTGAGATGGTTAGATAGCACCACCAACTCAATGGACATGAGTCTGGGCAAACCATGGGAGATAGTGAAGGACAGGGAAGCCAGGTGTGCTGCAGTCCATGGGGCTGCAAAGAGTTGGGCACTACTTAGCAACTGAACAACAGCTACAATTAAAACTGGGAATTGAGGAGTTATTAAAACTAGAACCTGAGGCCTAATAAATGTAACTCAGACTGTTTGACTAGCAAATGTCCCTAACCAAGGTAATCGCAAAATGTTATGAAACTCTCTACTTTCCTGTGAAACCACAGTAAATGTTCAAAGTACCATGTCATTAGCAAAAGAAAAAAGTGACAAGTCTATTTGCCTATTTCAGTCCTCTTAGCTCCATAGAGTTTAACAAATTTTCTCAAGGAAAACTTCAAGAAAAGAATGGAAAGCTCCTTATTATTACCATATATTAAGTGTTTACTGCATGGAAGGCCCTGTAATACATTAGGTCTCATTTGCTAGCAAGCTCTGCAGACATGGTACAACTGTCCTCATCTTGCAGATGAAGAAACTAGGCCTCACAGGTGAAGTTGCTCCAAATCCCACAACTTGTAAATGACAGAGCAGAGATCTGAACCCTGGACTGTGAGAACTCAAAACCTGTGCTGTGCTGCTCTGTCATGTTGCCCTTCTCATTGGTGACCTAGCCAATGACCTTCACACCATTTCATCTGCTCCCAGAAATCCTGATGCGAAGTTAGAGAAGATGGGAGGAGGAAACTACAGAAAGAATGTGAACAAAGGAAAGTGAGGGATGGTACTGAAAGGACAGGGATCACCTCTTAGAAAATGTATTTAGTATATTAATATATTTTTAAAGCTGCAAGGAGATTTTTTTCTGCCAAGTACAATCTAAAATCTATGCAAATGGAGAAAAGTCAATGAAACTTACAATCAAAATCTTAGTCCTTGTTAAAGAAAAATTAAAATAAATAGGCTCTTTTATTAATCCACAAACCTAGCAACACTCAACAAAAAGTTTCTGTAAATTTTAATTGCAGCAATCCGGGCAGTGTTTTATTATGACTCATTGACTTGAGCCACAACGTCTGTGTGATATATTTTGCCCTGCTTTATGAGACTGTAACTGCGGTGAAATGCTACTCTGTGTACTCAATTAAAATGCACTAGACTTATCAAAATAAAGTATTTGGGGAAATAGCGTGCTCTGTATTTGTTTGCTTTCCTTTATAAATACTGCATGTCCATGAAATAAAACCCATAAATTTGTTCTTCTAAGTGACTTCCCTGGTGGCTCAGGCGGTAAAGCATCTGCCTACAATGCAGGAGATCCAGGTTCAATCCCTGGGTTGGGAAGATCTCCTGGAGAAGGAAATGGCAACCCACTCCAGTATTCTTGCCTGGAAAATCCCACTGATGCAGGAGCCTGGTGGGCTACAGTCCATGGGGACAAAGAGTCGGACACGACTGAGCGACTTCACTTTCAAGTGAGCTGAACAATTCCTTCTTCTTACTTTTACTATTACTATTTATTCAACACCTCTGGTTTTTCTTTCCCGAAATGTGTTTCCCAATCGTTATTAATTCTCTAGTGTTTGAGAGAGAGAGCTCCTAATATATAGAATGGTCTCTACTAGCTACTCTACAGATAGATGTGTACCCAGAGGAAGAGACAGGAAGCTGTGCCCTGTACTCTGCAAAGGGGGGACGTATCCAGCAACAAGTGCTCACTCACCTGAGCTGATCACTTCACTTTGCTTTTTACTTGCAATGGAACTTCCTACCTTTGCCTCATCCAATGCTCCTTTTTTTCTGTCTTTCTAAATGATTTCATAAAAATCATTTATGAGATGACTATTGCAAAGTTTATTGATGATCTATTTATAGGTGTATAATCCCTTTGCCAAAAATCTCAAGGTCACAGATGCTGTAAATGCAGAATATGGGGTGATTTTAAAGTTGAGACTAATAGCCCATACATTGTCTAAAATATTTAGAACAATGGCCCCATGTACTATATAAAAACCCACTTGAGTCTGAGGAAGCAGCCTGTAATCAACCACATCAACATTCTGCAACAAACTGAGCAAATAATAACATGAAATGGGGAGAAAAAATATAAACAAATTCATGTCCGTTCCATTCACACTGTGCTACCAAATTTGTTTCGGAAAACCTTTCCGTTTTCAGAGCTCATTGGTTTTCAGAATTACAGTTGAGAGACCAGAGATCTGAATATACTCTAGCAAAAGGCTTTGGGAGAGGCATCTCTGCCAGTGGAAACCTGCCAGGCTCTCAGCATTTGGGAGCAAGGTGCGGGCTCTGTCTGAGCATGTGGACATGACAGATGGTTAAAATTCTAACAGTGTAGTTCTAAAGAAATCATGAAGAGTCATCACAATGGGTACAGGAAGAGTCTGTCTGTATACTAAGGGGACATTCGGCAGAATCTGACAAGCATAGGAATAAACAAGAAAATCATTTAATTGTGTTTTATTATTTTTTCCTCATTAATCTTATTCTTAGTTTGAAAAGAAAACCTCCTCCTGGTTTACATTGAGTTTGGACACATGTTCCCAGAAAGTAGGTGGCCCACCAGCAGACTATGTTCACTGTCACACTCGAAATAAAACAAGGAAATCAAAATGAGCTACAGAATTATAATATCATGTACCACTGTCCTTTCTTTTAGCATGTTGTGAACATGTGGATATATTTAAAGGTTTCCTTTATGTTGGATAATATCAAAGACAGATCCGATTGATATTATATAATAGGCTGCTTCAAAGTAATGAATTAGCTGAATGAATGCTTTCTTGCTAAATAAAGAATTCTGAAAGAAAATAGATCTTTATTCTTAAATCCCCCTCCTTTCTCAATAATTAGACTTTGTTGGTAAAAGGAAGTGAAGAAATTCAGCATAAGCCTGATTATATCATGAATGTAAAATGAGCAGGACAAATAATGGGCTCTATACCCTTTCAAGCAAGTTAAATAAGTCCATAATAGCCCACCAGTTGTGTAAACACAATTTCACTATACTTGTAAAAGAAATATTGACTTACCTGTTAACTTAAATTATCCTGGCATGCTTCAACTAAGCTTATTAGTAATTCATGTGGTGTACACGAATGTTTTTAGTTGTGGACTTTTATCAAAGATTAAAGAATTAGGAAATCATCCGTTTAGCAAGCCCAGAAACACGTACCAGACTGTACTTTACCAGAACTGACTTTAGGAACTTAGTCTAAGAAGTACAAAGGGATTACAGTCCTGGCTTGAGATAGTCCCATTACACACCAACTCATTAACAGTCAGATACCCTCCAAAATCATGAATAATACAAACATCTCACCCAGAAAAAACAACAAATGGACCTACTTTACCCTACTGACATTATTACATGTAAGGGGTGGAGTTATTTTCCTCTGATGTATCACCAGTATGTATGGTTGTTAAGAGAAACTAGAAATATGTATATATATTAAGGAGGAAAAGTTGGATATATACTTGTCCCTGCTGCTAAGCTACTGCTGCTAAGTCACTTCAGTCATGTCCAACTCTGTGCAACCCCATAGACAGCAGCCCACCAGGCTCCCCCGTCCCTGGGATTCTCCAGGCAAGAACATTGGAGTGGGTTGCCATTTCCTTCTCCAAAGCATGAAAGTGAAAAGTGAAAGTGAAGTCGCTCAGTCGTGTCTGACTCTTCGCGATCCCACAGACTGCAGCCCACCAGGCTCCTCTGTCCATGGGTTTCTCTAGGCAAGAGGACTGGAGTGGGGTACCATCGCTGTCTCCGATACTTGTCCCTACTGTTCACATAAAAACACACCATTCTCTGCTCCAACTGGTTTTAAAAGACAGTTCTAAAAGACTATAGTTGTTTTCTTTACCAAAATATGTGAATTTTTTTCTCAATAAAACAATAACAAGTCTAAGATTCTATGCAGCGTAAGTCTCTGTATGTTTAGAATTTCCAAGGGATTTGGGAAAGGGTACAGGGGCTTCCCCGGTGGCGCTAGTAGTAAAGAATCTACCTGCCACTGCAGGAGATGTAAGAGACTCGAGTTTGAGTTTGATCCCTGGGTAGGGAAGACTCCCCTGGAGAAGGGCATGGCAACCCATTCTAGTATTCCTGTCCAATACTAGAAACTACTACTCGGAGGCCTTACTGGAACTTTCTATGTTCTTTGTAGTACACAGAAATCTGCTTTGCTGTATTTTCATTTTATTAGCTAAGGTAAAGTAATTAACATGTGTATTCAGACAACAAAATTACTATTAGAAGAACTATTCTTATTTTCAACTCATATGTTTTACGATCTGCAAGACCTTGAATTTCATCAGGTCACACTCAAGTATTCATGCTCCCTGGACTTTTACGTTTTTACTAAGCATCTCTGATTGCAAGTGATCACAGAAAAATCCTTACTCATTTCCTTAACCAACAAGACAAAACAAAATTGACTGGTTCATCCAGTTGGGAGGTGATGGTGTAGTAACAGCTTTAAAATCAGACATTTAAAAGAGGACCTTAGGATTTTGCTTCTCTCCTCGCTAAAGCTGATGTTCACTTTGTGGTAGGCTCTCTCCACAAGGCAGAATGATGGCTCCCTTGAGCTCCAGCCTTCCTTGTCCTGAACTCATGAAGCCAGAAAAGAGCCTCTCAACCCAAGGTTCATGACAAGCCCTCAGATGGATTCAGATTGCTCTGCTGGGGTCATATACTTACCCCAGGGGCAGAAAACTGGGACACATGATCGACAGTTCTACCAGAGTCACCTAAGGTTTGGGAATTGTTTCCCAAAGGACAAGTTTGGCATGCATTAACCAAAAAGAAAGAGGAGAAACGTTGGGCATGTGGGAAAAAAGAAAAAAGTGTTCATTACACCTGGCTTCATCCAGCATAGCTGTCTTTCCCCCTTGTAACTGAGTCAGAAATCCCTTTGCTTTACATAAATTTGTTAACAAGCTTCAATCCCTGAACAGAAGAGGAAAGGCACAAACACAGGTGGGAAATTTACTCTGCTCTAGGCCAAGTTTCAGGCATTTCCATGTTTAGAACTATGTAGGGGAATAACAATCCTTCTTTACAGAGACTTATACAGGCTCATTCTGTGCTTCCGGTCATACACCTGAAACTGTCAGAATCTAGATTCAAATCTAGTTCTACCCGATTCATTCGATGACCAAAGTGCTGTACTCTTTTTGGAACCCTAAAGTCATAGAAACTATTGACAAAAGCCCTTAGTAAGATGGTGGACACGATCATATTTGGATGCCTCTGTTGATAAATCAGTCAGTCAGTAAAAATCGGTTAAGTTTTCACTAAACGTGCCTCCATTGTAGGAGTCCGCCACAGAAAGACAAGTGGCCTAGGCCCTGTCTCCAAAGCTATCACAATAAAGCCGGGAAAGCAAAACACATATGCATTCAAGAAAATTTTAGGGCTCAGTTGTGTGATATTTAGAACATACACTTTCAATGAGATTCCTAGAATTTCTGTGCAGCCTGTGATCTTCCTTAGACTGCAAGCTCCATGAAAGAGAGGTAACTGGGCCACTGTTGTATCACGACTGTAGCCGTTCTACAAAGATTTGCTGCTTGATGACTAATATAGACTATGGTTACAGAAGGCTTTACAGAAAGAGTAAGTCTTGAATTGCTTTCTTACAAAATAAGTAATCTGGGGCTAAGATTTTCTAAAGGGAAAGAAAATGAGTAATTAGTAGGCGTTCTATAAATGTGGAAGGAATGGCTCAGAGAAGCAAGGATAAAAAAATTAGCAAAAGCAGACTGGATAAAGAAGATCTATCACAGCATTGTTAATCAGCTGTACTCCAATATAAAATTAAAAATTAAAAAAAAAATAAGCACAGGTACGGTAGTGGACATGGTGTGCAAAGAAAAAAGTGAAGGACCAGGAAAGAAGTAGGCCCTGCACTGATATCCAGAAACCAGGGTTCACTCCCAGTTCTCAGCAGCCACTGTCAAATGTTCCCAAATCTCTGGGCTGCAATACCTTTATTTGCAAAATGAAGAGGATGGGGTATATATAAAGCTTAGCTACTCTCTCCTTCCGTCCAATCCAGGGACTCAAGAACTTGCTAATGATGGGATTCATGCTAGAAAAGAGCATGTTCGGAATACTGACTTAGGTCCAGGAATCTATATATTTTTTTAAAGTTCCACAGGACATCAGCCAGGTTTGCGGACCACTTCTTAAACAAAGAAGAGTAAATACACACAACGACAAAAATCTTTCCAGCTGTAAAATTCAGAAGTTTATATGGGAAACTCAGCAGGATGGACTAAGTGGAAGAAGGCTGAGAGGCCTTAAAAGCCATAAGCGTTCTCCCCTTTCATGAAACCAGCAGGCATTGTGCCCAGAGTGAAAACTGTGCATTTTTGTGAGTTGAAGTGGCAGGCTTGGGCCGTGACTGTTTTCAGCCACTCGCTGGGTCTGCAGCCGTCGACGGGCTCAGAGCTGAGGCCTTCTCCCGGGAAAGCCCTGCGTCCTTGTCCGCCTTTCTCCTGCGAGTTCACTGCAGGTCGCTTTTGAAGAGTATGAGAGCTCGCAATTTGCACTGACAATGGTTCTCACGTCTGGGTGGGACCGCACTTATTTAGAAAACCCTGGGACACTTTTAGGATGAAAAGGCAGCCGAACAAAAGCAAACATCTGTCCCGCATTGCTTCACTAAAGGTGACTTCCAGAGGATCCTAAATCACTTTTTTTTTTAAAGTCACTTGGACATCTAACCCCATGGGTTAGACAACATTGGAGTGCTTGCTCACGAGCTGTATTTATTTAGCGATTAGCCCAGCGTTTCGATTTTAGGGCAAAAAGCGAGCCAGATCGGGCGGCTTGAGGTAAGGATCAAAAAGGTCACCCATCTTTTGCCTGGGCACGCTTGCCTCCTTACCCCGTCAGTGTGACTCGTTTTCTGGATTGGATTTATTTTTTTTCCTTTTCCCCCTGAGGTACTCCATGCAGCCCCTCCACTCTGGGAAGTGGGCTTTGGGGAAGCGTGCAGCATCCTTCGGCCCCTGCGTGTCCGTCTGTGCCCGTCTGCAGCAGGTCCCTTTCGGCTCTCGGCTCCCGGCGGCGCGGACGCGGAGAGAATGGAGGCAGCCGGGGGCGCGGGAGAGCGGGTCCCGGGCCCCTCACGCGGCGCGAGCGCCGGGATCCGCGCGGGGGAGGCAGAGCCGCAGCGCGGAGGACTCGCCCGCACCTCGCGCCGCCGAGCCGGGAGGCTGGGAGGGGGCCGAGCGGGGCCGCGGGCCGGGCGGGGCCGCCGGGCGGCCGGCGGCGCTGACGTCACCGCGCGCGGCTCGGGCCGGAGCGCTTAAAGCAGGGGCGTGCGAGCGGAGATGCTGCTCCGCGCCGAGCAGGCCGCCGGCGGCAGCAGCGCTCACGGGCCCTGCAGCGGCTGCAGCCAGGGCAGCTCCCGCACCCCGCGCGACGGCAGGGACCTGGCCGCGCCCCACGGCGCTTCTCCTCGGCAGCCCCGCGCTGCCCGCGCCCGCGGAGCCGCAGAAGCCCGCCGAGCTGCGCCTGGCGCGCCGCGGTCTGCAGCCCGGCCGACCCTGCCCGCTCGCCGCCGCCCCGCTGCCCGGGCACCATGGACACCTCCTCGGTCGGCGTTCTCCTGTCCTTGCCGGTCCTGCTGCAGCTGGCGGCCGCGGGCGGCTCGCCCAGGCCCGGCGCGCTGCTGCGCGGGTGTCCCGCGCACTGTCAGTGCGAGCCGGACGGCAGGATGCTGCTCAGGGTGGACTGCTCCGACCTGGGGCTTTCGGAGCTGCCCTCCAACCTCAGTGTCTTCACCTCCTACCTGTAAGTGCGCCCCGGCTCTGCTTCGGGAAGCGGGCAGAGGGAGGGAGGCAGGCGGGCCCTCCACCCGTCTTGGGGGCGCTTCGGCTCCCGCGTGCTCTGGAGGGGGCGGACGAGGTTGCCAGGGGCGCCTTGGTCAGGCGTGTTTGGGCCCCTGGGAAACGCACGTGTTTGGGGTAGCGCGCCGACACTTTCTGGGCCCCGCGGAGAAACGGCGGCTCCAAGTGCAGCCCCGGGGAAAGCGCTGGTGCAGCTTTGCGGTCCAGCTCTAGGCAGGTCGCCGCGCGAATTCCTCCCAGTGCAGGCATTTGTCTGCAATGTGGACGTCTGTGCCCCAGAACCTGGAACCCAAGGGCAGGCTGCCCAATTGGTCCCTGACCCAACCTCCGCCTCCTTGTCCCGTCACGTTCCGCGAAGAGATGGGCTGGAAAAAGTTTCCCCAAAGGAGAACTCCAACTTTTCCAGCTCCAAAGGAACTTACTCTTCATCCCTTGCGCGGTCGCGTGATGTAACCTTTTTCTGTTCTGTTCTTTCTACCCCCCCCCCGCGCCTTTTTTTTTAATGAAGTGATTAAATTGTGGCAACCACAAACCCCGATTAGAGCTGCCAGAACGTTATCTTTACCTTTGGCTGCCCGAGCCGCCCTTTGAAGTGCCCGCGGCCACTGTGTAATCTTTAACCATCTCCTCCTCCCGCGGAGGAAAGGGAAGTGGGTTTAAGGCGGCGGAGCGGATCAACAGCGGCGCCCACACCCAAGTGGAGACTTGAAGGTCTCTGTCATCCCTCAGGGATCCTACCACCCCGTCTCCGCGCCCCCCACCCCCATCACAGCCTCCAAAGCCCCAGTTGCGGAGCCGTGGCAGCGGCGCTCGTTTCTTAATTTTGTCTCCGGAAAATCCAGGCCTGGAGGGTAACAGGTGGCTGGGTGGATGAGGTGACCTAAGGGGACCCCGATTCTTGGGAACCGAGGCGACAAGTGTCCATCTCCCTATCTGAGGCTCGCTTCCTTCGGGCAGAGAGATCAGGGGTCGGGACCACTCTGGAAAAGAGGCACTCGTGACCGCAAGGTTACACGTCTGGGTTTTAACTCCAGGCACGCCGGTGAACCCCACCCCAAACCCTGGCAGTCCCAGTTTCGGCTTCTCTGATGTACCTTGGCAGGAGCAAACTGGAATGTTTGTGAACTCGGTCTTTCCTCTGTTTAGTTGTTTTCTGGAGGGAAGAAACATGAAGAGGCTTGCACAACGCTTTACACTAGATAGTGATTCTTTTTCTAGAGACAGAGTGAGGAAGAAAAAAATTCTTTTTTGCTTGCTTTGATTTTGTGTTGAAAGGGAGGGATTATCCTGCTAGATTTTAGTGTTAGTAGATGGCAGTTCCCCTCCTCACCTCCCATAAAACTATTTTGGCTGCTTTCCTTATCTGAAAAGATTATAGAATTAATCTATTTCCCCACAAGGTTTCCCTTCAGTGGCACTTATTGCATGATGCAGTGATGTTTTTACAGCAATGGAAATCCACTCCCCTAAGTGATCATTCTCTTAAGAACTCACATTTCCTCCTCCTAAACAGCTCTCTGTACTACCAAGCTGTTTGTACTACTTACCTCCAGTCTCTGGATTTAACTGCTAAGTTTAGTGTTTCAAGAATCACGTATTCTTCTGCATGGTGCATTTCTGCTGCTACTGCTAAGTCACTTCAGTCGTGTCCGACTCTGTGTGACCCCATAGACGGCAGCCCACCAGGCTCCCCCGTCCCTGGGATTCTCCAGGCAAGAACACTGGAGTGGGTTGCCATTTCCTTCTCCAATGTGTGAAAGTGAAAAGTGAAAGTGAAGTCGCTCAGTCATGTCTGACTCGTAGCGACCCCATGGACTGCAGCCTACCAGGATCCTCCGTCCATGGGATTTTCTAGGCAAGAGTACTGTAGTGGCTTGCCATTCCCTCTCATTTCTGCTAGTGGTTGGCAATTGCATTCAAGAGCCTAGAACTGCTCTTGCCCGTCACCCTGAAGAAATTGGTTATGTACAAGGGAGGTGTGCAGTCCCCCAAAACTCTTAACTATTTAAATCATACAGTTGTTAGAAAACTCCTTAAGCATACAGAAAATAAATGTCAGGGCTTCTTTTTTCCCTCTCACTCATTTGTTAGGCTTCTGTTACTAAAAGTTGGCATAAAATACTGCTTCCAGTCATTTCCCACATACCTCGAATGCATTTAACTGCTTCCTACGTGTGCTGTGGAGATCTGAGTGCCACTGTTTCCTATCTGGCTATCATTATAGATAATCCCTCAGAGTTAAGATACCATTAGGAAGTTAATTGCCAGCTTTTTCTTGTACTGTTTGATGACAGCCTATATCTGGCCTAAAGTGAAATTTCTCAGTGTTCTATATAATATTAAAACCCAACATGTCTGTGAAAAGTGTCACAGTGAATGTCATATACTTGTATATAATGGTTAACTTTTCAGGGAATGTGAGGGCTGAATGTAGAAATCAACCCTGAAGGAAATAACCAGACTGATGTTGGCCATTATGAGCAATTTTAAAATCTGGTCTCCGTATCTAAGACAAAATGCCAGAGGCCTTAGTGGCTTGAGGGGTTTGGGGATTTGGGGGCTTTGTTTGGACAGCCTCAGGAACTCTGCTGGCATGAAGGGCAGCCGGTGCCCTCTTTTGGTTACACCTGGAATTAAGTGACCATTGCTCCTTCGCTTGTGCACTCACACCCTGAAAGAGAAATCTTTATTTATTCATATCCGAATAAATCAGCTTGTGTTTTACTGGTTATATTATTTTAAGCGATAACTTCTTTTTGCTCTTGAAAAGGAACTTGAAGTTATAGCCCGGCTCCACGGGAGGCCCAGTGGTAATGAAGCTTTGATGAGAAAGTTTCTGTGTGCAAAGACTAATGTGAGTGAGAGGCCATACTACTATCTCTTATTGTTTGTACTAAGTTATCACCATTTCTTTGAGTCAAAATGTTATCTCTTAATCTTCCTCCCCACCCCAGAAGAGAACAAGCATTCCATTTTCTTCAAACAGCTTGATGATGGCAAGTTGCAGCTGTACACATTTGGCAAATAGATTTGCCACAATCTGATAACCGGTTGATCCAACCCGTAGGTAAGGAAAGTTTCCTAAACCTCTTTCTAGGAGGTTAAAGTTATTTTTGTACAGTTTTATAATCTTTCTTCCCTAGAAAAGCTAAACGTTAAACCAGTCCAAACATTAATATTAACTCTCTTTTCTTACTGAACTGCATTCTCCTGTGGATCTGTAATTGGACCAGTGAACATGCGCGGTAGAAGCACTGGAAATTTTCAACCTTAACCTCTCTCTTATTCTCTCTTCCACTAATTATGTCCAGCAGAAAATAAGGAACACACCAAGATTAAGACATAAAAACAGACAATAACTGTTTCCAGTGTTTAATACATCTCAACCTACCAGTAGTGATCTGTCAGAAATGAAGTAGTTCTAGCATCTAATCTTATAGATAAGTTGTTATAATGCATCAAATTGGACATTTTTGCTAATAGGGTCTTAGAAGTAAGCTCCGTGTACTACTTCAATGTATCTTTCATCCAGTTAGTGTAGTATCCAAATAGAAAACTAAATCCTAATGAACTTCCTAATATAGAAAATATACTTTTCTTTATTCATCTAGAACAGTCATTTTATTTTTAAATGAAAACTGAGTTTTTTCCTGCAATTGCTTAAAAACATGAACATTTCAGCCACAGGCAAATTCATGTCACATGAAACAAAGTTATCAGGAGAAAGAATTTTTTTTTAAATTTTATCAACTTGGTTACTTTTCTATATGTAACTTTCTAACAAAATTTAATTTTACACACAATTGGTAAAACTAGTTTTAATTAAAAACAATCAAAAACCTCGGTTATAACTAATTAGTGACGGCCCTGGTGTCATACATGTATTCAAAGCATTTAAGATACACTTTCAAATTTAAAGAACCTTTTCAGAATCTTCGTGAAAATTGTTTAATATGTTTCTACTTCCCTTCAAGCAAAGAAAACTATTTTAAATGAAGGAAATTTTAATACTTTAGAGATGGTTGCAAAAGCCTTAATTGTTACAACAGTCTTAAAATTTAGGTCAGTTGCAAACTATAGTGTGCTCTACAACCTAGTTGCAAAATTCGTTTAAAATATAATGATATCAGTGACTTTTCTGCATTTTAATATTCTTTCTTTTTCTCCAGGATGACTGGGTTTTCCTAGTAGTGTTTTTTTTATGGGGGATAATTATTGAAACTAATTGACTGAGTGAGTGATTTTTTTTTTTTGAGATAGTATTTCTAATTCAAGCAATCTTAATTTTATAGATTTCCAAAAAATATTTTACTGACTGTGTTCAACACATACATGACAAAGTTTCTGTGACAATAATGAATTTTTACATATAATTAGCATTATCTTCTATCAGATCTTCAATCTTTTCTCTCTTTAATGTTTTCTTCAAAGTAAAGGTGGAGTTCTGATCAGCAACAAAAGTGGCAATCACAAATGAGTTATTAATAGAAGACTGGAATCAAAAACTAACCTTTGTAATTAAATAAAAGCATATTTTAATAATGAAACCGTTCCTACTTGGATGTGCTTGAAAAAGCTCGAAACACAAAACTAGTCTGAAATTTCTCAAAGTCAAGTTTAGAACTGAACTGTTTGATAGTTTTTAATTTCCAAAGCATGTACTGTCAAAGGTATAGACATAATATCCAAGTAAACAATTAACTGTCATAAAATTAAAGACATTGCAGAATACTTAAGTTTTACAACTGGCAACTAATATCTATTTACTTTAATAAAACATTTTTATATTTCTTCTATTGAATTTATACATGGAAATAATTTTGGCTATAAATTTAAGTATGTTTCCCATTAAACCAAATCATATACCATAAGTTAGAAATGAAAAACAGTAGTGAGCACTGCATTGAGCAATTTTGTGAAGTAATTCTTTTAGTTTTATTCACTTATTTATATAAATTTAGAAGAATGCTAAATGGGACATTTCCTTGTGAACACCCCACAAATGGATATTGCTGGTAAATTGAATTCTTCATGAGAAGGCAAATTCCTCCCTGTGAGACTCAACGTCCTCACTCCTGTTGCAATGTCTCCCTGTATACAGCCTCATTTTGTAGT
The DNA here is from genome assembly GCF_049115385.1 of Moschus berezovskii. Taxonomy (NCBI): domain Eukaryota; kingdom Metazoa; phylum Chordata; class Mammalia; order Artiodactyla; family Moschidae; genus Moschus; species Moschus berezovskii. Next base: position 4,443,356 of record NC_142465.1, read on the forward strand.
AGAAAGATGAATCAGCCTGGCATTAGAGTCACCGCTGATAGATTACTTACCAAAAATAACAAGCTGGTAATTTAGTCCCATTGCTCTTTTTTATGTATCTTAGAATTTCATTTGTTAAATTACCCATGAATTCCAACCTACTACAACTCTTTGATTCCCAGATTCTATCAGCTTCAATCCACAGTTTTATTCAGTCATCATAGATACCAACTACATGTTCAGTTTCACCCATGGAATTCCTTAGCTATGGGAAAAGGAGACACTGCATAGGCTATAAGGTGGAGTGTTTCATAAATGTCTTCATAATGCAAAATTATTCAGTTTCTCCATAGATGACATAGTAGGAAGCAGGTTCATTCTTGAAATCTCTGGCATTTTTTCCCCCTTCTTCAAATTAATTTTGTTTTTTTGGCACTGACTCCAGTGGAAATGCCTTATTTAAAAGTAGTAGGCAGAAGAATGGTAATCATTGATTTCAAACACATGGAATAATGTTATCTAGTAGCAACACTAAAAGATGGCTCACAGGCATTCGAATTGGAAGGTTAAATTAATTAAAAAATCATTAATTTTAATTGAGATCTATAATGTTAGTGTCAGGTGTCCTCTGATTCACTATTTGCATCAGATCGTGATATGATAGCCATAGTAAGTCTAGCTAGCACCCATTAACTGCACACTGGGTTAACTAAATATTTTTAAGATGCTTTGAAAGCAGGAGTCCTTTCTCATATCCTCATTCTCAATATTTAAGATGAATTTACACATCATTTATTTGATAAGATGGATTGACACATTATTTGATTCACAATGGAGAATTATTTCAAGGTTTTATCTATTCAATATTTAAATCTCAATATTTAATATGGGTCAGGGAAGCTGGAATTTACTTTGAACGTATGCAAAAGAACCATCCATTGTCCATGAAACCATCTTCCTTAAAATCAGGATTAATTCTCCAGGAGGTAATGATGGGCTCTCTTTCCTTCAGGATTTATCTTCCTCCCTAGACTGTGAGCTCCTCCAGGCTAGGAATTTTTCACTTTATTTCCCAAGTGCTCAGACCAGTACCTGGCAATTAAGGGATGTTCAGTAAATACTTGTAATGTTGAATTGAATAGAAGTGGCTGAACCAGGTGTTGAAATCCTAATGGCTAAAAGGGCTCAGAGAAAGATGACAATTACTTGTCTGCAAGTAACAAAACAACACAAATCTGCTGGTATCCCACAATTACAGCTCAGCCCCGTTGGAAATATAGTTAAATTGCGCTTGTCTTAAATGATGCTATGAGTTGTTTAACAGACCAGAATTTACATGTCTAAATTACTTTATTATTGTAATAGCAATAATTATAACAGCTGACATTTCTATTATTCTTTCTGAGTGCCCGGCATTATGGGGCTACTTTATTCAATCCCATGCCCCACAGCAACCTTTTGACACAGGTACTATTCTCATACCTGTCTTGAGTGGCCTGTTAGCTTATTGCAAGAATATCTCCAAGGCTCAAAATGTTTTAGGGTCTCTATCTTTAGGACTAGTTTATCAGAAAACAAGGAAACCAGCCTTCTAATGTTTAGTTATGCCTAATTGTAATTAGTGCTGAAATAATTCAGCACATTTTTCTTCTTAGGAACATAACTTATGAAGCCCTCATATGAGAAATATTTCTTCAAGGAATCCTAGGAAATGTAGTCTTTGGTTTTTCATAAGATGAAAATAATAGCTTAGAGCCAATATATTAAGTTTAGTAGCTACCTTTTCCTATATCCACAGAAACTATGTCTCTGGTCTCCAAGTCAAAGATAAATTATGGTGGTGCCCAATTATAAAGAGTGATCAACTGACTAATAATTTCCAAGTTGAAAATGAAACTCTTTTTTTCTGTGACCAGATCTATGCATCAAATAAAGTAGCTAACTTCTTTGAAACTATTTCTCAATTCCGAGAGATGTGAGAGAGGTGTATCCATATAGCTGATTCACTTTGCTGTACGGTAGGAACTAACACAATATTGCAAAGCAACTGTACTCCAATAAAAATTAATTTTATAAAAAGAGACATGAACTTTCTTAATAGGTCAATTTTATCTAAGTTTGTGTTTACCTTCAAAAGTGGTGAGATAAGATGAATTGACACATCATTTATTTGATTCAGAATAGAGAATTATTTCAAGGTTTTACCTACTTATCGATCACTGTGTAAGTTCTGCATGGTTTAACAATTAAGCCAGTGAGACAGACTTCTGTGTAAATTAGAAATCTGGATAAGACAGAGAAAAGTCCCTTCCTTCAAACAAAGAAGAACTGAACTATCCATTTAGTTTCTTCAGTCCTTCAATTCATTTGCTGCTATAAACCTATGTGTTAATCATTTATTATATTACAAAGTCGACATGAAAAACCAATAGTTGACCAATTATTTATAAAGCATATTCAGCATAAAGAACTCCTCCTCAAGTAAGAACTGATGTTTCAAAAATTTAGGTTACTTTGGGATACAATCTCTAAAAACTCTTACAACAGTGTGCTTGACTTCAGTTTTCTATGAACAATAATAATTTTAAAATTATAGCAGATACTAACTACTGTATATAAATAGGTAAGCAACAAGGTCCTACTGAATAGCATATTCAGTATCTTGTAATAAACCATAATGGAAAAGAATATGAAAAAGAATGTATATGTAAATTTATTCAGCAATCCGTAATTGTCAAGTGTCTCACTTTTAACATATGCACATTTTTCCATGTTCATTTTGCCCTTCTTTGCCACAGGACTTTGACTTCACCTTCTAACAGAGACTGTGATGGTCCAGGAGAAAGAAAGCCATCTCACATGCATGTCACACACACACAGCAACTCCAGTAAGAAACCGTTTCCTTTGTGCCACTTGCTCGGTGGCATGGGTGGAAATGACACACATTGACATGGCACGGCAGTGGAGGGCCAGCCGTTTTCAGGGGAGAGACGAGGAGCTGCCTGTGAAGGCACCTTCAGTTCGCTTCAGAAGCTGAAATGCAGAAGACAATTGTCCTGGCAACGGGAGCCTGGCTCCAGCTGAGAACGCGTGCACCGAGCTGGCCTTGCTCATCAGCCCGCCAGCTGAGATTAAGCTTTCCTCAAGGGTCCCTTGTTAGTCCAGCCTCCTCCCCAGTGTTGCTCATCTTTCACCACTGGAAGCCAAGTGTTTCAGACTGTTACTCTGTTTCGCAGCCAAATTCCTTTATTTTCTCCTCCAGCTCCTCTTCTGCCCTCTCGCTGTCTGCCTCTCTCGCGCGCACACATCCACAGCAAATGATGACTAACCTTACATGCATGCTTTCCTTTCCAAAGTCCACATTAAGAAGAGAACCTAAGAATTTTTGTTTCACTAAAAGAAAAACTAGTAAACATTCTTGTGCTCCTTTTTTTTTTTTGAAACCTTGATTAAGTAGAACAGGGACCTCTACAAAAGATGTCTCTGCAAAAATAACCTTCCTTTGATCAAAAAAGCCACAAAAGTGTACTTCCCAGGAAAGTACAAAACCACACATGATCTCAAGTGGAAAAAATATAAAGAATTTGCTGAATTTTTAGCCTTAGCACATAACAAAGATATTATTTTAAAGTTCGTTGGTTAATGTGGGCTGTGTTAGAACTTTCATTGTGTTGTGTTTGGGTTTACCCAATGTTATTTTAATGAGTTTATTGGTTTGACACACAAAACACCACATGGCACTTAAAGGTTTTAGGTTATAAATTTTCTTGTGAGGCACTTACTTGAAGGAACTCTGTTACATAATCCATTGGTCTTTAAATCTATCAGCATAAAAATAACCTTTCACTTTTTACATACCTAAAAGATTATTTAGCTATAAAAGCTAAATAAAAATTTCCATGGAAGGAGCTACATTCCTTAATCATCTGTTATGTGTCTAAATTAAGGTTTTCACAATAAGCATTTATTTCTCTGTGAGTGTTGAATGACTCTACAGGATGAGTTTGGAGTCTTCTAGTAAAGACTGAAAGAAGAAATCTCCCTCTTTATTTTCTCTTATTTCCTGTCCTGAAGGGACCCTTAGACCTGCCTGCATTTGGCCATAGATGTACTCTATAATTAGTGGTGTTAACTGCCCAATAGAGTAAAACCTAGGGAAAAAAAGGTGGAAAGAATAAGTGGGGAAATGGGCCACTGGAAGAAACAACCCAGACAGAACAGAGAGAGGCAGCAAGCCCTGAACAGACATTCAGTCTGAGATGGTACCCTTCCCTTGGGTTTCTCTTGGGTTTCTGCATAGGGATGCAGAAACAGCATCAGAGGAGGACTGAAGGACACATCTCCCTTAACGCAGACACTCTCCCCGCCAGGACTGCAATCTACAAGAGGAAGGGAAGTTTAGAAAGAAGAATCTCGGGGATTAAAATTATCAACCCTAAGCGCACCAAAATTGGGGTCTTTGATTTTAAATTGAGGAAGCCACATGACTGTCGCTTTGGTGGGAGACCTGAACTCGCTGAAGCCCCCATGCCCCAGCAGCTGTTGTTCTCTGGGGCTCTGTGCAGTGGAGTCCAGGAGGAAGTTCAAGATCTTTTTTTCATTGAGTCTTCAAGCTCAAGTAACAAAAGGAAATCCCAGTTAAACCAGATTCTCCCAGGGTGTAAGCCAATCTCATTTGAAGATCTCAGAAGTTTTAGCAACATGATTAACTGACAGTGAAGATCCACCTTCCACCCTGAAGCTGCCGGCCTTGAGCATAAAGTCCACTGCCCCAGGGTCTTGTAACAGTGAGAAGTGTCAGATGGATACAGTCTGCTCCCGAATAACTATTACATAGTAATTTGAAGCCCCCTTTGCCTTAGCAGTAGGAACTCCTCAGAACACAGTTAACTGTATAAAGGGAAAAGAAAGGCTGATTTTGGGGAGATTTATGTTAAATACAGTAAAATTAATTCAGAGGTTGAGCAAATAGCTAACTACATCTAGAGTAAGTTCTACTGTAAAGAACTAAAAGGATTAATCTTTTATCCACAAATTACCAGAATTACTAAGCTGTATACATTACATAGTGCAAAATTGAAATTTAATCATGATTGCTAGAGCATTACTCTAATTGCCCAAATAAACAGAATTAAAATCACTTGGATGGATTGCAGAGGTTTTTGAGGAGTCAAAAGTTATATCTAACTATAGGCTTTAGAATAGAAAACACCTTAGAGTTGCCCTAATCCAACACCTTCATTTTCACAGATGATGAAATTCATGTTTATAAGAGGTATACTGCTGCTGCTGCTAAGTCACTTCAGTCGTGTCCGACTCTGTGTGACCCCACAGACGGAAGCCCACCAGGCTCCCCCGTCCCTGGGATTCTCCAGGCAAGAACACTGGAGTGGGTTGCCATTTCCTTCTCCATACAACATGCCCCAAATCACATAGCTGGTGAAGACGGGATTGGAACCCGTCTCCCAGAAACTTCAGTTGAATAATTCTTTTACTCTTGTTTTTGCTCCAACCCTAGATGCCCAGGTGAATTCTAAGTACTCCATTAGTTCTCTAGATGTTGCCAGGTATCCTGTTGTTTATGCATGATATATGTTCGTTTCTAGGTGTGTTCTTGAATCTTAACCCAGTAAGATTTTGTTCCATTGCAGACACAGATAAAGTTGCCTCTCTCGCATCTAAAAATCTGTATGGCAGAGAGTAACAATCAGGTTTAGTTTGAGGAATAAACAATGTCCCGGTTTTCAGCTCATGGTCAGTAAACATGTCTTTATTGTCGTTTAAACTTTACTTGGGATTTTAATTTGACCAAATTCAGGTTGCCTTCGTATCTGTTGTGCCTGTCCCCTTTCTCCTCTAGCCCTGAAATTCAGGTTCTCCTGATTCTTGGGGTGGATAACTGTTGCCGTCGCCTGTCTTGGTTTGCACAGAGCCCCACGACACGCACGCACTCCCTGCCACCCCATGAGTTTGTCCAGGAGGCAAGTCTGTTCAGGTCCCCCCTCCATTCGGTCCTTTAGTGGTTTCCCGTGGCTTTCACAGCACACTTTCACGCCTTAGCTTAACCCACAGAATCGCCGCGTCGCGCCCCGCCCCGACAGACGCTGTGGCCAGCCCTCCCCGCCCCGCCCCAGTCCCCGCGTCCGCGGGTCTCCAGGCATATCCAGCTACATCCTGTCGTTTCCGTTTCAGGCCTCCAGCTGCTCAGGTGTGTCTGTCTCTCCCTCTTCATCTTCGCAGCTTCTGTGAGTCTCCCCATATTCAGTTCGAGCATCACCTCCTCCAGAGAGTTCTCCGCGGCCGCCAGTCTCCGGTGCCTCGGCATCAGGCTGAGCCCAGCCGTCCCAGCACGCATCTCTCGTGATTACCGTGCTCGCTCTGCTCTCACTACTGGACTTCGTATACCCCTTGATTCTCTTACAACAAAGAAGAAAGGAGTCTCCCTGGATTAGAACACAGAATCTCTATGTACCAACCATGGTTTTCATTTTCTGTATTTTATGATGCTTTGTTATCTTGGGCCCTTGCATACCCAGGAGAGACAGAAGGGCTATCTAATCCTGGAGATAGCAGCAGCAACTCCCCTGTAAGTGTGCCTTTCATGTGCAAGCCAAGCAACACAAGCCCACACCCTACCACCTTCTTTATCAGGCTCTTGCAGGGATTTTACCCTCTAGGTCAATATTTCCTGCCCTAATCCCCCCTGGGCCAGGTACCAGATACCTGTAACTGGGCAACAGCTACACTTTGAGCCTGATGATATTATTCAAACTAGCCGATTTCAAATCTGCTTATCCTGCTCGTTCTTCCCATAGGAACCACAATAAAGGCTCTGCTGCTGCTAAGTCACTTCAGTCGTGTCCGACTCTGTGTGACCCCATAGACGGAAGCCCACCAGGCTCCCCCGTCCCTGGGATTCTCCAGGCAAGAACACTGGAGTGGGTTGCCATTTCCTTCTCCAATGTGTGGAAGTGGAAAGTGAAAAGTGAAAGTGAAGTCGCTCAGTCGTGTCCGACCCTTAGCGACCCCACGGACTGCAGCCTACCAGGCTCCTCCATCCATGGGATTTTCTAGGCAATAGTACTGGAGTGGCTTGCCATTGCCTTCTCCGAATAAAGGCTCTAGCCCCTGCTTTCTTCCCTCTCCTTCTATCACCCATGTGGTCCTGCGTGACCCAATATGTCCGCCTGCTCTTGGCAATGTGCATGCTAAGTTGCTTCAGTCTGTCTGACTCTTTGTGACTGCAGCCCGCCAGGCTCCTCTGTCCATGGGGTTCTCCAGGCAAGAATTGGAGTGGGTTGCCATGTCCTCCTCCAGGGTATCTTCCCCACCCAGGGATCGAACACACATCTCCTGTGTCTCCTAGACTGCAGGCGGATTCTTTGCCCCTGAGCCTCGGGGGGAAGCCTGGCAACCGTGAATGACAGGCTGTCTTTTGCTAAGCAGTCATCTTGAGTTCTAAGGGTGACACCATACCTGAATAACATAAAAACCTACATCTCCAAACCCCTTTGCCCCTGCACGCCTGTGCCTGGTCAGATTCAGAAGCAGCTGGGGCTGGGGCGCACTTGAGGGAGAGTCAGCCCAGTTTTCTCTCTGTACGGGACCCGCCCTGTTCCCTTAAACACAGCATAAGTCTTGTCTGTCATCCATACCTAAGATATAAGGTGCCGCCAAATGTGTAACAGGCAGATGAGCTGATAGAATCTCCGGTATAATCTTATAATGTGGTGACCAAGAAATCCTTCCCTCTAAACTTGGCAGACTGCATTGTTTGTAAATTCCGAAGACAGAAAAAAAAAAATATATATATATATATGTATCAGAACGTGCTCTTTAGGGGAGACTTCCCTGGTGACCCAGTGGCTGGGACTCCAAGCCCCCAGTGCAGAGAACCTGGGTTCGGTCCCCAGTCAGGATCCCACGTGTCGCAGTGAAGATGGAGGACCCCAAGTGCTGCAGCTAAGACCTGGCGCAGCTGAATAACTAAAATATTTATGCAGTGCTTTTCAACACTCTGACCGCCAGTGTTTTCATATGAGTCTCATAAAAGCTACGAATACCCCCATTTTAGAAATGAGAATGTCTTTTGACAAAGCTCAGAGCCTCATCTTGAATAACCTGGAATTAGGCCCAGTGATCCCCAGCAGAGAGGAGAGATGGGCGATGGGTGGGAGGTTACTGGGCCAGAGAGTCTTTAACTCTGCTGGATGAGCCCATGTCTCCATCTCTCCAGATGCTTGGCACCCCTCTGCAGAAGGAGAAAGCAGCTTTCTCCAGATCTTAGTTTTCTCATCTGCAAAATGACAACAATAATGGCATTTGCCTCACTGGATCGTTGTGACAGCTGGTAAGCTCATGCATGTGAGAATTCTCCATAATGCCTCACGTGTGGCGCAGGCACAAAACATTAAGTGCTGCTGGTTTTGTTGGTCATGGTGGTGCAGCTGGTGTAACACCAAACCCACGTTTTTCAAATATGCAGTGTCTCCTCTTATTGTTATCCACCCCCCAAAAATAGCTGTCCATGGGCCTAAAATGTTACAAGTGTAACTGCAGTTTTCATTAAACAATATTTTTTAATGTTAAAGAGAAGAACAAAGGTGCCTACTAGGTATAAGAGTAGGGGAAGCTTGAAATGAGTAAGACATCACCCTCTACCTGTTCAGGTAAAAAGATTTCTATGTATGTATGTATTTATGTATTTGGCTATGCCAAGTCTTAGTTGCAGTATTCGGGATCTTCACTTGGCAGCATGTGAGATCTAGTTCCCCGACCATGGATTGAACCCGGCCCCTGCATTGGGAGCTTTGAGTCTTAGCCACTGGACCACCAGAAAAGTCCCCAAGTAAAAAGATACTAACTTTCAGCTCCGATTTTTAGTATCAGATAGATAAAAGATTCCGTGTATTGCACGGCGTTCCGTGTTTTCACAGGTGTGTAAGTGTTGTAGACCCTGCACGAGCCTCCAGGTGGGCCGCTGAGTGCAGGCTTCATCACAGACTGTGAGCACATGGCCCAGTGTGAGGGGTGCCCTCCTCCAACGTGATGTCATGGATGGCTCACAATTTGTGGTCCTGGGTTTGAGCTGCTTTTATCCTCTTTTCCTTCTTGTCACCCATCCTCACAATTTTCCCTGAGTGTGTGGGGAAAATTGAGTTTGATAGCTTCTTGGACATTGAGAAGCTCACATCCCAGAAGTGGTCTTGCTGTGGCAGAAAGGGAGAGATGATGGATGCAGGGGACTTGAGGACAGGGGGAGCCCAGCCTTTCCTCAGAGCCAAAGATGCACTCAGGGAAAAAACAAATTGTCAACACAACGGATGTGGAGTTGTTTAATATTAACAACTGAAAAAATAATTCTACTCTAAGGAGATAAAAGCTGATTTAAGGAATATGCTTATGTCTACCTGAAATTATCCTCAAAGGAGTTGAATTTTCATGAGGAATTTCAGTAGCTGTCTTTAGTGAAGAAGCAGCTGGTTCAGTGCAATTAATTCCAGGAAGGATCTTTGCAGTCAGTGATGACAATGAGCCTAAAATTATTTCCTGGGGAATCTTGGATACCAGTGACGTGAATCTGGGAGTGGGGGAGGGACTCAAGGTTAAATAGGGGGTCAGAGCACCACCAAGATTGTATTTAAGCAGGAGGCCTCTGGAATTAGGCCCAGTGATCCCCAGCAGAGAGGAGAGATGGGCGATGGGTGGGAGGTTACTGGGCCAGAGAATCTTTAACTCTGCTGGATGAGCCCATGTCTCCATCTCTCCAGATGCTTAGCACCCCTCTGCAGAAGGAGAAAGCTGCTTTACCCCGACCAGTGAAATCAAGAGAGCAGCTCTGAAAAGAAAAAGGGAAATCTCCCCTGTAGGAATACTTTTCTCTCTTAAAATATGTGAAAAGTCGATTCTGGAATTCTCAAGTGTCTACTGAATCACTAAAGTAAGAAACTGATGTATTTTGCAGCCCCAAAGCTAAAACGAGAGGAAATTTCAGACAGACATTATGTGTTATCCAGCAGCACAGATTGAAGAAGTGGGATCCATCAGCCCAGCTTCATTAAGCAGTTCAAATAATCACTAAACCAAGGGGGATTAGAAGGCAGCAAAAGTCGAACAATTTCAAATGAAATGTCAGAAGGGTCTATCTCTTAGGTAAAGCAAAGTTCTTTAGGTGGAGGGGGAATAAAAAGAAAGTGACAGTCCAGAGGAAACTGTGGCAAATAAGAAAAGAGTTTTTAAAGTGGTGAGGTTCCCAAATGGTTCAGTGGTAAAGAATCTGCCTGCCAATGCAGGAGCCGCAAGAGACACAGGTTTGATCCTGGGTCAGGAAGATACCCTGGAGAAGGAAATGGCAACCCACTCCAGTATTCTCGCCAGGAAAATCTCATGCACAAAGCAGCCTGGCGGGCTACAGTCCATGGGATCACAAAGAGTCGGACATGACTGAAGTCCCAAACATGCACACGCAAGAGAGACTCAAAGGTGAGGTGAACGGCAGGATCAGAAGGAGAGTGAAACCAGAGGATGAGCTGCCCAATGTTGCAGAGACCCTGGCTACTGTCTCTGCTGTGAGGTCGACTCAGCCAAAGGGAGCGTTCAGGCCTTCAAGGGGCTACACACACACACATACACGGGCACACCTCTACGTGTGTACAGCGGACACTCATTTTGAAAACAACCTCCAAATCTCAAAATACATGTGTCTACTCTATCTGGAAGACAACTGACACACTGCTAGGAGCTGGGAAATCATTAACATCACAGTGCAGCAAAACCTAAGAAAGCCAACCATAATTGGAAGAAACACATGTACTCCAGTGTTCACTGCAGCACTATTTAAAATAGCTAGGGCATGGAAGCAACCTAGATATCCATCAACACATGAACGGATAAAGAGGCTATGGTACATATATACAGCGGAATATTACTCAGCCATAAAAAGGAACTCATTTGAGTCAGGGCTAATGAGGTTCATTTCAGTTTAGTTCAGTCGCTCAGTCGTATCTGACTCTGCGACCCCATGAATCACAGCACGCCAGGCCTCCCTGTCCATCACCAACTCCCGGAGTTCACTCAAACTCATGTCCATCGAGTCGGTGATGCCATCCAGCCATCTCATTCTCTGTCGTCCCCGTCTCCTCCCACCCCCAATCCCTCCTAGCATCAGACTCTTTTCCAGTGAGTCAACTCGTCGCATGAGGTGGCCAAAGTATGCTAATGAGGTAGATGAACTTAAATCCTATTATACAGAGGGAAGTAAGTCAGAAAGAAGAAAACAAATATCACATATTAATGCATACAGATGGAATCTCGAAAGGTGGTACTGATGAACCTATTTGTAGGGCAGCGGTGAAGACACAAACAGGGAACAGACTCATGGACATGGGGTGGGAAGGGCAGGAAGGAGAGGGTAGGACGAATGCAGAGAGTAGCGCAGACACAGGCACACTGACATGTGTGAAATGGAGAGCCGACGGGCATCTGCTGTGTGACTCAGGGAGCTCAACCAGGCTCTGGAACAACCTAGAGGGGTTGGATGGCTTGGGAGCTGGGAGGGAGGCTCTAGAGGGAGGGGACATAAGTATACCTATGGCTCACCCATGATGATGTATGGCAGAAACCAACACGATATTATAATTATCCTTCAATTAAAGATAAGGGAAAAAACCTGAAACATGCAGAGGAGCAGTACTCTAGATTAGAAGTCTAGATCCATGGTTCTCAAGCTTGTCAGCAGCTCAGCTTCACATGAGACCTCATGGAAACTCCAGGCCCAGATAATACACCAAGCTAAACTAAATCAGAATCTCTGAGGGAAGAAGCTAGGCATCAGAATGATTTTTCACTCCCCAAGGCAAATGGAAGGTTTCTATACACCCACAGTCAAAGCCATTTTGTGCAGCAGATCTGGGCTTACCTCATAGCTCAGTCCATAAAGAATCTACCTGCAATGCAGGAGACAAGGGTTCGATTCCTGGGTTGGGAAGATCCCCCAGTGAAGGAAATGGCAACCCACTCCAGTAATCTTGCCTGGAGAATCCCATGGACAGGGGAGCCTGTACAGTTCAGTCCATGTACAATCATGAGGTCAGTCACAAGAGTTGGACACGACTGCGTCACTTTCACTCACTCAAGGCAAATGCAATGGGTAGTCAATTTTGAGGACCCCTGGTCTAGGTCTAGCTGGCCCACTCATGAGCCATCGAATCTTCATAAGAGGCAGAAGCTCCTTGCCTCAGTTTTCACATCTGTAAAGCAAGAGAAATGCGCACATGCTCAGAGCTTGCTCCCAGTTCGAACATTCTATGAATCCATCAGCTTGACATGTGAGGGTATTGTCCTAGGGCAAGTGTACCAGTCTTGTAGAAAATGGGAGGTTTCTACACACCCACAGTCAAGCTCATTTTGTGCAGCAAATCTGGGAACATTGTTTACTGTCCCGCAGTGAGTGTTACTTAAAATGACTTTATTTGTTTTACAGTTTAGAGGGCCTCTGTAGGTAGCCTCAGGAGCCTATTCATTTCATTAACATTAAATCAACAAGCAGACCTTCTTTCTGCCTCTCTCAAGCAGGATTAATGGATTTTGGCATGATTTGTGCATCTAGCAGCAAAACCTCGTGCTGAGAGAGCTAGCAGGCTTGACTAATTCCCAGCGGTGCTAACTTCATAAACTTACTTTAAGCTTTTAACTTTGACTGAAGATTAAAGGTAATGGCTTCACGCTGTTACATATGAATGCATGATATTCAGGATGCGTAGAAAAACTACAAAATGAGAAACTATTTGCTGCACTAACATTATATGTGTTTGCGTGTGTACGTGTGTGGCTGCGTGGCTTAGCTGCTTATGAGAATACTCAATTCTGTGATGCAAAAAGAGACCTTCTAAAACACTGAGATTCACTGAATAAGAAATCATCACACCAAACAGGGTATTGATAGATGCATAGGTAAAGTGTGAGCATGAGAGCCTATAATTAGAATATCATAAATGCACGAATAGAAGGCCCAGTGTTGTGAGAAGCTATAACATGATGGACTGTTGACTATGAACAATTTTCTAAGAAGCAAGATGATTCTACTCTCTGAGACCAGTTATCACCTATAAAGAATCCTCCATACAACCACACTTATCCTTTTTTTTCTTCCAGACAGTCTTAACTTCAAAATTCAGAGAGGTTTCCATGAAGAAAAGAGAGAAAAGGGAAAAATACAATATTTCCAACCCATCTGACAAGACTACATAAAAAGCTTTTGATCAATGGGTCTTAAGTACACTTTACTGGTGTGACAAACAACATTTTTATCCCTTTATTAGATTTATTTTCTTCTGAAAACTGCAGTGACCAGGGTATGGTTTGTGAAAGAAAGCTGGCAGGGTTGTGTTCTTTGATTCCTAATTAACACCTTCAGTCTCAAAGGAGAACCAGCAGAAATACCATAAAGTGTTGCAGCTGCATCGTGATTCCGCTTGGTTGGTTTGCTAAAAGTCGGCTGGGCATCGGCAGCTGCAATAAAGAGAAAGCTCAATGGATGTTTTGTATTGTGCCCACTGAAGTGAAAGAAGGCAACCATTTTAATTTTCAAATGGGCAGCTGCAGAGGGAGGTTTAAATGGAGCTAAATACAAGATTTACTGTTAATTTATAGTAAATAAACAAAGAAAATAAAATCCAACTTTCAAGTTTTTATGATCATATAGGAATTTTAGTGAGAAATTACGAAGGATGATAATTTTGGTGCTTTTTAGCTACTGACTGGAGGAATTTGGCAACAAGGAATCACATTCATTATGAAAAATCAAAATAGGTTTTTGGAAAGAGCCAAACTTTTAGAAATTGACATCTCCACTTTGAGAGGTAAAAGTTTCCCTTTCCTGTCTTTTGTCATGTAACTCCTTCGTCCTACTTCATGGAAACCCTAAAATTCATTCAGATCAGAATTGAGTAAGATTCCCTATGCACACACCCCCACCTCACTTTTCTTTAAGAGCGTGGAGTTGAATTTTGGCTTGAGTAGGAAGGGGAATAAAGGAGGCATTTAACTCTGGTCAGATAAATCTCACTCACATTCAAAAATGCAATTAAGGAAATATGTAAATCTAGATGTTTCATCAAATGCTAGCTAAGGGGTGACTAGTTCTTTTCAAACACAATGACTGAACTAAAGAACTTTGGTGTCTGTGTAAGAACCATTGTCCAAGCTGCAGTCCCTGTTGGTAACAGAGCCCGGCCTGGCCGTGGGAAATACCTACATATTTGACACAGGCCCTATTTCTGAGAGAAAGGGGATGGAAGAGAAAGTATGGCGATTTTACTGTTGCATTCTAATCAGCCATGATCTGCCTAATTTGCTTTGATCAGGAAGATAAACTAATTTTTCTATGGGCTGGATAAAAGTAATTAGCAAGCCAAAGCTTTCATGTTGTTTCAAAAGAGCTAAAGTAAAGAGGATCAGAAATTGTAATGGTGGGAGCTAAATACATCTTTTCGGTTCATCTGAGAGCATTGTTAGTTCAAAATAGAATACTGACACAGAAGAGGAACTCTGGCTAAAGATAGTTTCATGGACTGCACAACCATTGTAAATCCTGGGGCCACAGTGCTATGTAACTAAACAGAATCACAAAGGGTGATTTATAATTGGTATCTGTCATATAGCCCTGTCCTTTTGTGAAGAGACCTTTACCTTCATGTGAAAAGGTAGGATTATTGCCTCGTCCTGAAAACACTGTTGATTTTTTCCAAAAGCTCTGTATTTAAGTTGTTTAAAAGGTTGGAGTAGTTGGATGTGTTTATTTGAACTGTAAAGCTCTGCTCCTCTAAAGCATGCAGACAGAACCTACTTGAGATCCTACAATCCTGGATATACTAGAGCGAGATCTAAGATCAAACTGAAAAAGCTACTCGGGAACCTGACTCCCCAGATGCTTAAATTTCACAGGCTGGTTCACTGGTTTTTGTGCCAGTTACCAGCTTCAGTAATGCCGTGTCCTCCTCTCCTGTTTTTTCTAAACACCCAAACACGTGTAGTTATTAGATGAGAAGGAAAGATTTTGGAATATAGGATTTAGTTTCATTTAAAAAATCCACTATTTAGTGTTACTTTTTCTCTTGTTGATGTGACCTGTGCGTTACTTCCTCCTCCAAGCTGTTGTACTAGATACGGTATCTGTAACCTTACCGTAAACTTAATTGCTTTTTTGGTTACTAATCTCCTTTGCTAGGGTTCTTAGATACCACAGTATGCATTTCATGTCAGGCTCATTGTGTCTTATAAAATAAGTAGATCTTTTCCAAAGGATCTCTAGGTGAGGTTGGAGCTCACTAAGCTTAAAAGTTATATAGAAACGATTGTCACAGAACAATTCCAAAGGAAACTAAAAAACAAGAGCACTATTCTAAATTACCCAAAATCATTTTATTTACTTTCTCATGTCTTCCCCTTTGTTTGGACAGCTACAGTCAGCAAACATTTTAACTCTATCACTGTCATAAAAGTTCTTAATAATAGCATTGTTTAAAAATGCAAACAAGTCTGTTTTTACTTTGTGTCTAAATATCACAAGATCTAGAAAAGAGGGTGATTGTTAGGACTAAGAAGTCAATCTATGGTGTGGTGGAGATCTTAACAGTGTCAGTCTCATGTTCCCTCCTTGGGGCTTCTCAGGTGGTGCTAGTGGTAAGAACCAGCCCCCAGGTCAGGAAGATCCCCCGGAGGAGGGCACAGCAACGCACTCCAGTGCTCCTGCCTGGAGAATATCATGGACAGAGGAGCCTGGTGGGCTATGGTCCATTGGGTTGCAAAGAGCTGGACTCACTTAAGCAATTTAGCATGCACACATGCTCCTCCGTATTCATTCATTCACTCACAAAATAATGTTTATCAATTGCTTATTCTGTGCTAAAATGAGTATCACAGTGCCCAAGATGAACACAATCTCTGCCTTTACAAAGGAGACAGACATTAGGAAAATACTTATTTAAATGTATATTATTAAGATTATGAAAGTGCTCTGGTGGAGTGCATGAAATGAAGACCTTCTAGAACTAACATTCTAGAAATGAAGCACAGACTGGAGTCAAGATTGCCAGAAGAAATGTCAATAACCTTGGATATGCAGATGATACCACCCTAATGACAGAAAATGAAGAGGAACTTAGCCTCTTGATGAAGATGTGAAAATGCTGGCTTAAAACTCAACATTCAGAAAATGAAGGTCATGGCATCTGGTCCATGGCAAATAGATGGGAAACAATGGAAACAGTAACAGACTTTATTTTCTTGGGCCCCAAAATCAATGCAGATGGTGACTGCGGCCATGAAATTAAAGGGCGCTTGCTCCTTAGAAAGAAAGCTATGATAAAACTAGGCAGCGTATTAAAAAGCAGAGACATCATTTTGCTGACAAAGGTCCATATGGTCAAAGCTATGGTTTTTCCAGTAGTCATATATAATTGTGAGTGTTAGACCATAAAAAAGGTTGAGCACTGAAGAACTTGTGCCTTACAACTGTGGTGTTGAAGAAGACTGTTGAGAGTCCCTTGGACAGCGTGGAGATCAAACCAGTTTGTCCTAAAGTACATCAACCCTGAATGTTCATTGGAAGGACTGATGCTGAAGCTGACGCTCTAATACTTTGGCCACCTGATGCGAAGAGCCAACTCGCTGAAAAAATCCCTGATGCTGAGAAAGATTGAGGGCAGGAGGAGAAGGGGACAACACAGGATGAGATGGTTGGACGGCATCATCGATGCAATGGACATGAGTTTGAGCAAACTCCAGGAGATAGTGAAGAACAGGGAAGCCTGGTATGCTGTATTCCTGGGGTCATAGTCGGACATGACTGAGCGACCAAACAACAACAAATGAGAGAATCCATCAAATGTCCATTTTAGTGCAAATATCAGCCAGGGTTAACTTCATGTACAGCACGGAATGCTTGACTTGCAAATTAATTCCCAACCATGTTCAGTGCACAGGCATTGGAGGTCCACAAACCTGTGGAAAAGTAGAAGTGGAATCAGATCGGGGAGCTGGGAGGGGCTCTTTCTCCATATCAGCTTCTTTTCCCAGGAGTCATCCGGCTCCACATCTTCCTCCTCCCTTACATAGTGGCTTCCATGCCAATCTTCCTTAGGCTCCACTTCCATTTCCAGTTGTTAAAGAGGGATGATTTTCTTCCTCCACGTTTTTTCCCACTCTCCAAAATAAGAATAAATGAATGAATGGTTTCTCAATGGTGCTCCCAACTCTGCTGTGTCTTGAAACTTAGCCCCACCCTCTTCTGAGGCCGTTGTTGGCTCTGCTGAAAGCAGGATGATGACAGATCTGCCCCCAGAAACTGCTCCTTATCAGTTCTCATTTGGGGGCCATAATCACAACTCATACACCTTTTGTGGCCCCGAGCACTGCAGCTGCAATCCACAGTTTAGCTTTATCTAGACCTTCAGACTTCTGGTGACCTATGAGTCCCCCTCGCTCCACCTCCCCCTCCTTCAGGTCTCAGAAGGGACATGTCCTGCCTCTCTTCCAAAGCTACCCCCATCTTGAATTTCCCTCTTATCTCCTGGGACCCATGCATGGGTTGTTAATCGAGCAGGCATTTATTGAGAGTGTGCCACGCAAGGTGCTTTGGAAGAACACAAAGATAAAGACAATATCAGGTCATTTTCTTCTGGAAGTTTTAATCAAAAAGGTTGGTTTTCTTCCATACTATATTAAATTTGGTAACCAGGCACGTTACCTGATAAAAGGATTTCCACTTAAAGGTAGTTATTATGAGGGTATCCTCTATTTCTCCCTATTCAGTCTATTTATCATCATGTTCCCCACCGCCTAGCAAAGCACCCGGCACCTATACGTGTTTTATAATATATATTTTCTATTGGGGGAATGAGGGGTTCCTCCCTTTGTTCTGCTATTTCCTCAAACTGTTCTCGCTTCTTTCTGCTTCCTCTTACTGCCAGAATTCTTGAATGAGGAGGCTGTATTCACTGCCACCATTTCATTACCACCCACTCACTCTTTCATTCCTTTTGAAATCAGCCTGCCACCCCCCACTGTTCAACTGAGATCACCTTCTGAGACACCACTACAGACCTCCTCCTGCCAAATCCAGCTGATCTTTTCTCAGCCTTCAACTTTCCTGTCTGCTCTGCTGGAGTGGACTCTGTCAGCCATCCCCCAGCAGGGTAAGTTCTCCAGAGTTCCAGCCTCCAAATGCATGCATTTTGGAATCTGCCAGGCCTGGGCTTGGCCACAGTCCGAAGCTCAGTTTCCTTATCTGTGAAATGGGGCTAATAAAGCCTATTATCTCTGTCTGGCCCCCACACAGACAGCTCCCTAATTGTTCTCCGCACTTTCCTCTCATCTCACATGCTGCTGCTGCTGCTGCTGAGTCGCTCCCGTCGTGTCCGATTCTGTGCGACTCCATAGACGGCAGCCCCCCAGGCTCCCCTGTCCCCGGGATTCTCCAGGCAAGAACACTGGAGTGGGTTGCCATTGCCTTCTCCCATCTCACACATGAGCTACTGCCAAATTTGTCCTCCTAAACTTGCCTGTTCAGAAAGCTCCAGCAACATCCAGAGACTGGAAAGCTCCTATTCCATTGCCTTCCACACGACGTCTCCACAGGCAGCTTGGTCAGGGCCACTTGTGCTCCAACAGCAGGAACCTGCAGGAACGCTTCAGGACCAAGCAGAGGGAGATGCCCCCTGGACTCAGACTGGCCTCCTTCTGGCCCTCATTTAATATCTTTTTATCTCCAGTGTCTTCATTAGCAAATTGAAATATTAGATTAATGTAAAGCTCCTCTTAGTTCTAAATTCCCTGATTTTACCTTTAATAAGTGTGGCTTTATTTTTCCATACTTTCCCATGGTTTCTTGTTCTTCAGGCAGGTTGGACCGGACCCCATTTTTTGCTACTTGTTCCTTGTTTTCCTGCCTCCATACCTCTGCTTTCACCAGTCTTTCTGGCTGGATTGGCTGTTTTTTCATTCATCTCCACTATGAAAACCCTTCCTTCAGGCCCTTCTCAAGTGCCATCTCCAATTCCATGGCCGGGAATAATTGTCCCACGTGACGGATGCCAGTCATTCTCTTTTATGATGCATTTTTAATGCATTCAGGCTTCCCTCATAGCTCAGCTGGTAAAGAATCTGCCTGCAATGCGGGAGACACAGTTCAGTTCAATTCCTGGGTCAGAAAGATCCCCTGGAGAAGGGATAGGCTACCCGCTCCAGTATTCATGGGCTTCCCCAGTGCCTCAGACGGTAAAGAATCTGCCTTCAACGCAAGAGACCTAGGTTCAATTCCTGGGTTGGGAAGATCCCCTGGAGGAGGGCATGGCAACCCACTCCAGTATTCTTGCCTGGAGAATTCCATGGACAGAGGAGCCTGGAAGGCCACAGTCTTGCAAAGGTCACAGGTTGCAAAGAGTCAGACATGACTGAAGCGACTAAGCACAACACAGCACATGACCGCATTCATGTTAAGTCCTGCTTGGACCACAGCAGTTTTCTCTCCACACTTTCCCCTGCCCCATTGTCTCACCTTTGCGCTTTGGCCAATTCTGTCTTCCTCTTGCCAGTTTTGTCTGTGCCACTCCTTACGCACCATTGCCTTAACATTGTCCAGTGCCTCAAACCCAGCATCTTTATCCAAGACTTCAAAACACTTCACTAAAATGTCCCAGACAACTTTAAACCTCTCATCTGTCAATGACTCTTCAGGGCAAACTTAAGCCAGTATAGCTGAGATTGTATGTGGAGGCCAGTGTGCTGTAACAGGCTTGAATTTTTAATCTTCAATGTCATGGACTAGGATAATGCATTTACAAATTAGTATAAAATGAGCAAAGAAGCAAAACTGTGCTTAAAAAGACAGCAACTGTGGTGATATTAAAAATCTGGCCACAGAGTTATGGCAGTAGCACACTTAATGAAGCCACTGAGCAATAGAGAGGATAATATTCCATAAAAATTTGAATGCGTTTATACTCTAGTTCGATAGTTCATACCTGGGGCAAAAATCAGAATCACGCATGGATTTTTTTTTTTAAGTCCACATTTCTGGTGTCACCCCCAGAGACTGTGGTTTGGTAGATCTGACAAATGAACCTGGGCATCTTTTTTGAGCGGTACCATATGCGATCAGGATCTCAGGACCACACAGCTCCAGGAATTGTGCAGTGCATGGCTGCAGAGCACTTGGCAACAACCTGGCATAGTTCTGACTTCATATTCTCTTAGCCTTAGTCAAAAGCTTTACCCAGACTGTAGCGTCAAAAACATTTAAGTGAAAGTGTTAGTTGACCCCGTGGACTGTAGCCCACCAAGCTTCTCTGTCCATGGGATTCTCCAGGCAAGAATACTGGAGTGGGTTGCCATTCCCTTCTCCAGGGGATCTTCCTGACCCAGGGATTGAACCCAGGTCTCCCTCATTGCAGGCAGATTCTTTACTGTCTGATCCACCAGGGAAACCCCAAAACATTTAGGTTAGGGATAAATTAGTAGTTTGGGATTAACAGACACACACTACTATTTACAAAATAGATAAATAACAAGGATCTACTGTATACCACAGGGAGCCGTATTCAATATCTTACAATAGCCTATAATGAATGGAAAAGGATCTGAAAAGAATCCATATATATATATATACACATACATACTACATTGTAAATCAACTATACTTCAGCTAAAAAAATAGAGAAAAAAACTAAGGATCTTAGTTTTGTCTCTTAAATATGTGACTTTGAGCAAATTACTTTATGTCTCAAAACCTCAGTTTCTATATCTGTATACAATGATAATAATCACTCTAGAAGAAAACAAAATAGATGGAGTCAACAAAGTACTAAGGATAGCACCTAACTTATGGAGAGCAGTCAATAAATGTCAATTATGATGATGGCAACAATGAT
Source organism: Moschus berezovskii (assembly GCF_049115385.1). Taxonomy (NCBI): domain Eukaryota; kingdom Metazoa; phylum Chordata; class Mammalia; order Artiodactyla; family Moschidae; genus Moschus; species Moschus berezovskii. The sequence continues at coordinate 4,464,263 of NC_142465.1, forward strand.
TTTTAAGTCTCTCTCTTCAAATCTCTAATTCAAAACTCTTTCACATAGTACTGAAAGAAACATTAACACAAGTTAATTGATTAGTCAACTTGAAAGGATTACTGTGTTGAATTTCTTATTATTTCTCTGTTCAGTTCAGTTCAGTTCAGTCGCTCAGTCATGTCCGACTCTTTGCGACCCCATGAACCACAGCACGCCAGGCCTCCCTGTCCATCACCAACTCCCGGAGTTCACTCAAACTCATGTCCATCAAGTCGGTGACACCATCCAGCCATCTCATTCTCTGTCATCCCCGTCTATGGATTATACTTTGTGTATGTAATACATATGTATGTGTGCGTGCGTGTGTGTGTATGTGTAATCTCCAATACAATGTGACCATATGAAGGTTTTTTACCTCATCTGGCTTTTAAGCCAAAAGTGTTTGGATGCCTTTGTTGCCATAGGTAAAAGCAAAGCACTGTGTCAGAGGTGACTTGATGGCCCTTTGAAGTGTGAATCTTTGGCTAAAATGATAAAGACACCTCTGCCAGAATATATTATTATATAGTGAGTTTAAATATTAGTTTAAAAAAGATTATCTATATCATGGTTTTATATTTTACTTTGCTTCACAGTTACAATTGTAATTAAATATTATTTGCATTATGTCTGGTTTCATGACAAATATATCTCAATGTCAGATTCTATAAAGACAGGAACTATGTAATATCCTGTGAGCCTAACACAGTGCCTGCCACAAAGGAAGTGTCAATGGGACTTGTTGACTGAGAGGAAGAAACGAAGATGAGAGAAATGGAGGAGTGAATCTATATATTCCTGCACAGAGTGGTTATTACAGAACCAGAAGCAATGTACGGAATAAACTTTGAACTGCAAGTGAAGTAGTCAAAAAAACTAAGATCACTTCAGCTCACCAAAGTTTACAGTCTAGCTCGGGGCATCTGACATATTCAGAAATATGAACCATCCAGTATACTTAATAAATGAGTTAGGAAGATGACTATCCAGAGGGGTTAACATAAATAGAGGAGAGGGAGGGCTCCAGACTGATGCAGAAGATGGAATGAAAGAGATGAAAAAATGAACAACCAAATTAAGCAACATCAGAATTATATCCCATAAGTTACAATCATAGCCCTCAAGTAGACAAACGAGAAACCACCCTAAGACCACATTAAAGTGAATTTCAACAGGCCAGACAGCGTGAGGATATGTCCATTGTTTAAGTACATTCAATATCATAATTGTTTTGATTTATTCTAGTAGTGATATTTAATTTTAAGTTCTCTGAGCATTAAAAATTGGCATACCGTTTTTATGTTCAGAACAGGAGTGTAAGTCAGAAAAGAAAAGACTCGCTGGCAAGCAGGCTCAGAGCTGGAGATGTGAGAACAGAAAGTTTCCTGCAGCATGCCCTCAGGACCATGCCTGTAGAGAAAGAGAAGTGATGGAGGCAGGACTGGGCAGAGGAGGAAGCGGAACTCAGATGAGGCTGTAAGCAAGCCCTTAGCCAAGCCTCCAGGAGCTCTGACGCTGGGGTAGGAGGCCCTTCTGCAGTGTGGCTTCATACCTCACACCAACCAGTTATTAGATGTAGGTTTCTTCCTTCCCACACTTCCTCACCCCTAGACTGTGACCTTGGCCAAAGAGGATCGCTTAAATTTCTCAGCAGGTGACTCAGCGGGAGCTCTAGCTGCCTGGAGGAGCAATTCAGTCCGGAAGGGGGGCATCTGAGCTGCACACCTTAATATCCCCTACAACTGGTCAAAAAGGAGTTTGTCTAAAAGAGGGAAAGAATAGGTCAGGCTGCCATATTTCTTAGCAAAGTAAACAGAGTTGACTTACCACAATGAGGCAGTGCTCCTCTGAGAATGGCCAGCCCTCAGTAGGATCTTGGAAATTATTTTAGACCTTAATTGTCCTTCTCTTCCTTCTTTATTTTCTTTCTCTTCTCTTGCATAGACTCCTTTAACTTTCAGCCAGTTCCTTTCCCGTCTCAATCACATATATATATCACTTATATGTATGCTTCCCTCATAGCTCAGCTGGTAAAAATCCACCTGCAATGCAAGAGACACCGGTTCAGTCCCTGGGTTGGGAAGATCTCCTGGAGAAGTGAAGGGCTACCCACTCCAGTATTCTGGCCTGGAGAATTCCATGGACTAAGTCCCTGGGGTTGCAAAGAGTCGGACACGACTGAGCAACTTTCGCTTTCTATATATGCGGGGTCTCCAGTTCTTTACGAGCTGAGCTACTCAGGAAGCCCATGTGTGTGTGTGTGTGTGTGTGTGCACACTTCTACTGTCCCAAAGAATGTTTATGCTCTTTGGCTTTTCTCTGTCTTTTAAACAAACTCTGTCTCCCCGTCTCCTAGGATTCCTCAGACAGAGTATTTGTGTTGTGTGTTAGTCACTCAGTCATGTCTGACTCTGCGGCCCAGTGGTCTGTAGACCGCCAGGCTCTTCTGTCCATGGAATTCTCCAGGCAAGAATGCTGGAGTGGGTAACCTGTCCTTTCTCCAAGGGAACTTCCTGACCCAGGAATCAAGCCACACTCTCCTGCATTGCAGGGGGATTGTTTACCAGCCGAGCTAGCCGTGAAGCCTATATATATGCATTTCTAAGGTCCCAAATAACGCTTATACTCTTTGGTTTTTCTCTTTTAAACAAAACTCTGTCTCCTACAATTCCTCAGACAGTTACAAAAGACCCTCAAAATACTACCAGACGAGCCTAGCTTCATCTCCCAACCAGCTGCATAAACTTCCTCTCTTCCTACATTTATATTCTCCTGGTCCACTGGGTAAGCCTCCTGCCGGTTAACACTCAGCAAAAGTATGTTTCTCAGTTCCTCAATTAGAAATTTACCTCAGAACCCCCTTTTCAGGTAATATAAACTGATTAACTGAAAATGAGAAAACAAGCAATCTCTGTAATCCACAGTATAAAGTGAAAGTGAAGTTGCTCAGTTGTGTCCGACTCTTTGCGACCTCATGAACCACAGCACACCAGGCCTCCCTATCCATCACCAACTCCCGGAGTCCACCCAAACCCGTGTGCATCAAGTCAGTGATGCCATCCAACCATCTCATCCTCTGTAATCCCCTTCTTCTCCTGCCCTCAATCTTTCCCAGCTTCAGGGTCTTTTCAAATGAGTCAGCTCTTCCCATCAGGTGGTCAAAGTATTGGAGTTTCAGCTTCAATATCAGTCCTACCAATGAACACCCAGGACCGATCTCCTTTAGGATGGACTGAGTGGATCTCCTTACAGACCAAGGGACTCTGAAGAATCTTCTCCAACACCACAGTTCAAAAGCATCAATTCTTCGGCACTCAGCTTTCTTTATAGTCCAACTCTCACATCCATACATGACCATGGGAAAAACCATAGCCTTGACTAGACGGACCTTGGTTGGCAAAGTAATGTCTCTGCTTTTTAATATGCTGTCTAGGTTGGTCATAACTTTCCTTCCAAGGAGTAAGCGTCTTTTAATTTCATGGCTGCAGTCACCATCTGCAGTGATTTTGGAGCCCCCAAAAATAAAGTCCGCCACTGTTTCCAATGTTTCCCTAACTATTTGCCATGAAGTGGTGGGACTAGATACCATGATCTTAGTTTTCTGAATGTTCACTTTTTAGCCAACTTTTTCACTCTCCTCTTTCACTTTCATCAAGAGGCCCTTTAGTTCTTCTTCACTTTCTGCCATAAGGGTGGTGTCATCTGCATATCTGACGTTATTGATATTTCCCCTGGCAACCTTGATTCCAGCTTGTGCTTCTTCCAGCCCAGCATTTCTCATGATGTACTCTGCATGTAAGTTAAATAAGCAGGGTGACAATATACAACCTTGACGTACTCCTTTTCCTATTTGGAACCAGTCTGTTGTTCCATGTCCAGTTCTAACTGTTGCTTCCTCACCTGCATACAGGTTTCTCAAGAGGCAGGTCAGGTGGTCTGGAATTCCCATCTCTTGAAGAATTTTTCACAGTTTGTTATGATCCACACAGTCAAAGGCTTTGGCAAAGTCAATAAAGCAGTAATAGATGTTTTTCTAGAACTCTCTTGCTTTTTCCATGATCCAGCGGATGTTGGCAATTTGATCTCTGGTTCCTCTGCCTTTTCTAAAACCAGCTTGAACATCTGGAAGTTCATGGTTCACGTATTGTTGAAGCCTGGCTTGGAGAATTTTGAGCATGACTTTGCTAGCTGTGCTGCTGCTGCTGCTAAGTCGCTTCAGTCGTGTCCGACTCTGTGCGACCCCATAGACGGCAGCTGACCAGGCTCCGCCGTCCCTGGGATTCTCCAGGCAAGAACACTGGAGTGGGTTGCCATTTCCTTCTCCTTGCTAGCTGTGAGGTGAGTGCAATTGTGCCGGTAGTTGCCCTTCAGGGCGCTGCGCCTTTAGCTGTCACCGAGGCAGTTAGCTGGCGGCTGGGGAGGCGGGTGTGCGCACTGAGGGCGCCTTCATGCTTAGCCTTCCAGCCTCCACTTCGCCGGGCTCTGTTTCCTGCTGTGACCTCACCGCCGCCTCTCTGGTTTTCTTTGTGTCAGTGTCGCTTTCTGTCGGATCGCTGTCAGCGGTCCGGGAAGTGGGCTGACGAGGCCAGACAATGCTGCCTCTAGCCCTCGGTGCCCGGGGCGGGGCAGGGCCACGGAGCGCGCCAGGGCCACGGAGCGCGCCAGGCGGCGGCCAGCACGCGGCTCACCCGGGCCGCCGGGGTCCCTGAGCGAGACCGGAGGCCTGTGCGGCCGCCCTCAGACCTCACCGCGGTGAGCAACGAAGGGCGAGCGAGTGCAGCGCGGGGCCGCTTCTCATCCACACTGTGGCTCGGCCATACTTTAAACCTGTATGCAGATTTTCACCCTGTTACGGACTATAATCTTTTTGGAAATGTGTAACTCTTCATGCTGAATACAATGGCAAGATGCAGAGAAGAATGAATGTGGAAAAACAATGATAAGCCTATTCATGAAAGTCTGGTTGATAACGGGTATGTGTCTGTGACATTTCAGAAGTCTAAAACAATCTATGATTAACATAAAAACGAAAAAAAAAATCTAAACCTCTTTCAAAACCTTTAATTGTGTATAGGGACAGTGTTGCCTTAAACTTTCACTGCTAGGGCGCCATGCGCAGCCCTGTATTAATAAGAAGGTAACTGAGAAAGAGACTCTGTGTGCATGATTGCCCAGTAAGCATTTGTCTAATTCTCACTGACGAAAGCAATATAGGTGCTCCCTGACACAGGAATGCGTTAGCAGAAGGCTTGCTGTCTTCTTTTTCTGGGCCACATGTTGTAGCAATTCAGCAAAGATATAGGGGGAAAAGGCAGGAAAGAGAAAACACATCCACACACCTAAAAACCAGAGGCTACCAAAGAGATCCTCCTATAATGGGAGGATTTCCTTTAAATCCTTTCCAAAAGCATATGGCTGACTTTGAAGGCTTAAATGGCATTTGTCAACCATCAGTAAATCTTTAAAATTGTTTCTGCAAATAGGCCAACTCAGTTTCGGTTTTTCGCATTAATCTTTAGGTAGCAGCACTGAAAACTTTTTCAGAGCCTACATAATGCCTTGATTAAAAGGCTCATTCTAGACAGGAGGCTTCAGCATTCACCTTGGGTACATAGTCATTTCTCCAGGGTATTCATGCACTGTTATTTCAACTCTGCAATTGTGCCTCAAACAAGACACTTTTTGCCACAAAGCTTTGAGTACAGACATTCTTTAGTGAATACTGAAATCATGCCTTTCTATTTGTCACAGCTTGTTATTTTGTATCTGGTGCAATCAGTTCAAATAGAAGCCTTAGACTGACAACTTGACAACGATTACTATTTAAAACAGGCAATCCTTTTTCCGTGGGCACCGGTGGTCTTGCTCCAACTGAGTGTACCTGTCTTGGGTACTGCCTCACTTACCAGTTCATCATTTACAGCACAGCTCCTGGTGAGCAAACAAAATGAATGAAGGCTAAAGCATGAACAATATTTGATTATCATCTTTAAAAATGAGTAACACCTAGTGAAAAATAATCTGCTTATCACACATTACTATTACATAATATTCCTTGGTTTATATAATATTTTTTAAAGTATTTATCTCAATTTTAAAGAAATACAGTGAGAATTAATAAGAAGTCAGATAAGGCTCTGTGAGATCTTTGGATGCAGTGGTGCTATACACATTTGAACAAAATACTTCTTCGGATTTTTATGAGGTTAAAGTGCACCCGGGGCTTCCCAGGTGGTGCTAGTGTTAAAGAACCCTTCTGCCATTGCAGAAGATGAAAGAGATGCAGATTCAATCCCTGGGTTGGGAAGATCTCCTAGAGGAGTGTTGGCAACCCACTCCTGTATTCTTGCCCGGGAAATCTCATGGACAGAGGAGCCTGGCAGGCTAGAGTCCACAGGGTTGCAAAGAGTCGGATACAACTGAAGCAACTTAGCATCCAAAGTACACCTAATTAGGGGTTTTACTTGAGGTTCATCTCTAGAACTTACAGTATTGTCATGAAAATGACGTGAACAGAATAGTTTATAGGCACAAGTATTCAGAAGTATGGCAACTAAAATTCACGTGCACGTCATTTTCACGTAACCTGCCAAATTGGTGTCAATTATTCTATTTTGTCAGGTCCAGGGGAAAATATCAGCTTTGATTTCTATCATCATTCCAAATATTTTTTGATGTTACTTATTATACTGACATCGCTTGCAGATAACACTCTACTTAGGAAACAGCACCATTAGCTGTCAAACAAACAAAACTACTTTGATTACCGTAGGAAATATCATGATAATCAGAGACACAATTGAGATGACAACCAGCCACTCCTAATGCAGATGTTAAGATTGACGGCTAATGGGAAATGTACAGTTTCTTTTGTACTGAGTCCCCTGGTATTTATTGTGCCACCACTTCTTCAGGCAAATTCACTCCTAAGGCACTGCCACACCAGTGAAATCTTGAACTATCCTCTCTCAAATATAGTTACCTTCACCACCTTTTACAGTAATTTTTTTGTTAACTAAAACGTCAGCCTTCTAAAAACAACTGAAGATTGACATCACAGCTGATATCATTAAGACAAAATTCATATCTGAAAATTCTTCTTGGAATCCTGGGGAAAGCATAGGCTTTGGAATCAGACAGACCTATTTTCAATTTCTCCCTCCACTATTTATGCAAGGAGATCCAACCAGTCCATCCTAAAGGAGACTAGTCCTGGGTGTTCATTGGAAGGACTGATGCTAAAGCTGAAACTCCAATACTTTGGCCACCTCATGCGAAGAGTTGACTCATTAGAAAAGACCCTGATGCTGGGAGGGATTGGGGGCAGGAGGAGAAGGGGACGTCAGAGGATGAGATGGCTGGATGGCATCACCGACTTGATGGACATGAGTTTGGGTGAACTCCGGGAGTTGGTGATAGACAGGAAGGCCTGGCGTGCTGCAAATCCTGGGGTCGCAAAGAGTCGGACACAACTGAGCGACTGAACTGAACTGAACTATTTATTAGGCTATGACTTCAGAAAATTCTTTAACTATTTGATTCATTTACTTATGGAATAGAAATAGCAAAGCTCCCTGGTTAATATCAGGAGTAAATAAGATAACATAGGGGCAGTCTGGCACATCATAAATGGTGACTATTTTTGTTTTAAAAAAAAATCTAGTCTACGTTATTTTTCTTTATGCTTTCCTCATCCTCCAAGTATTCAGACCCTTCCTCAAATAACTATTTTGGTAACTTGTTATCGCTCAAGATTCACTGCAATGTTAAAATTAGTTATATTCTCTGTATTTCCAAGAAGGAAATATTGCCAGCTTCACTAAATAATAGCTCCCCAAAGAACCTTAGTTACAGCTTAAATTTGGAAAATCTGAAAATGACAACCAGACCTTAGATAACCAAGAAAGCTTTTAACTTTTCAATTCCTTATAATTTCCCAGATCTTCCTTAGATACAACCCAAAAAGGCCAGGGCAGACAGAGGAAACTGTTAATCACATGTAGAATCTACTTCTTTTTTTTTTTTTTGGCAGGTAACCCAAATGTAAAAATAGTATCATCATGAAGAATCATAGATGCAGAACATCCTTTGTATTACTTCATTTTTATCCCCAAAACCAAACGAATGATTTAAAAGCTTAATCTGCTGCATTTACTTTCCATTTCTTCATTGTCCTCCCTTTTAAAGGTATCAACACAAAATGATTTTTTTCTGCATGATACCCTCAATTCCACACCACCTAAGATTTTACCAAGCAAGAAGAATTACTGCAAGCTTAGTAAGAACACCTACAATTTAAAAAACTCCATTTAATAAAAAAAAAAAACATTGCTAGAATGAAATGAAAGAATGTTAAGCCCTTTCAGAGTTGATGATACAGAAGTAACATAAATTCGTAATCCTCTTTGCTCCTTCAATTCTGTCCCCTTGATTCATAAAGGATTATACCAGTATATTTTGTCTTCATTAAAAAATACAAACAAAAAATGGTTCTGTTCAACTGATAATCCTCATAGCAGTCTGTCTAGGTGCTGTAATTCACAACTTCCTACTTCTACGTAAAGGCACAGGCATCACTCGAGTACACCAGCTGTCTAGTTGGTGGCAGCCTGCCGGTCTTCCCAGGTGCAGTGTGGGATAAAAATCATCCCATTCTATTGAGTGCTAAGAGTGTGCCAGACATTGTGCCATGGGAAGGAGCCCAGAGCAGGTGCAGTTACTGCCTTTTGAGAGTTCATAGTTGAAGACCAACAAAATGTCTTTGCTGCTGACATTTCACTGAATTATTCTTATTTAGATTTTTTCTGAGTGGTTAGGAAGTTGCCATTTGATAACCCCTATACTGTGGATTACTTCCCTGGTGGCTCAGAAGGTAAAGCGTCTGCCTGCAATGCGGGAGACCCGGGTTCAATCCCTGGGTTGGGAAGATCCCCTGGAGAAGGAAATGGCAACCCACTCCAGTATTCTTGCCTGGAAAATCCCATGGACAGAGGAGCCTGGTGGGCTACAGTCTTTGTTTTCTACAGCTGTAACTCTGTTTCCATTTTGTAGACAAGTTCATTTGTACCCTTTTTTAAGATTCCATATATAAGTGATATCATATGATATTTATCTTTCTCTGTCTGACTTACTTCACTCAGTATGACAATCTCTCAGTTCAGTTCAGTCGCTCAGTCGTGTCCAACTCTCCGCGACCCCATCAGGTCCTTCCATATTGCTGCAGTGACATTATTTCATTCTTTTTTATGGCTGAGGGTAACTTGCTTGTAAGGAGCAGAGTTGAAGGCATCTGACCCCCAGGTCACCAGGCTCTCCCATGTACAAGTGTGCCCACATATATATGCATCACAAGTAGGGTAATTGTCTACAGACAGAACTGCCTGAATGGATATAACGGGTTCCACAATGCTTTCCTTATTTAAACACATCTCCCACATCAAACTGCCACAACAAGCTTTCCTGTCATGTCTGAGATTTTACAATAAGAAATATTCTTTTGAAATGGAAATAGGCAGAGCTTTTGTCTCAAGAATGCTGCTAAACAAATATAACCTGAGAAAGGTAGGCCTGGGGGGTCTGTACCACACAGGCGAGACGCTTGTCTCTCAACAGCGGCATTATGACACTATTAAGAATACTGGCTAAACCAGAGCTTATAACATCTGATTTCAATCATCGTAGTCAGTAGCAAAAAATGTGTTACACATGGCATATGCATACCGCAGCATGAATTGATTGTATGAAGCACATCCTATGATCAAAAAGGATGATGCAAAACTAATCTAAGTGGATAGCAGAATTCAGTTGGAACATCTGAGCGCAAACTTTATGACTTCAGGTCAAATTCCCTCTCTTGTTGAGTATTCAGTGAATCCATTAGTCAAGACTTCAGATGAAATATACTATATTATAAATAATTCATACATGAGCATAATCACATTTTAGTTTTCTCACTGAATCTCTGCTTTCAAAGAGATTAACAATCTAGGCAGAAAGATTTTAACAGTGTCCATGTCTTAATGCGTTCCCACACTTTTCATGGCCCTGGCATATAAAACGTTCTCAATAAATGTTGGTTGAGTCAATAAATAAATGCATGAGTGAATGAATTATGACTTAGGGAGAAATTACACTAAAGTGTTTATAAATTAACATTTATTCAATACTTTTTAAAATGTTCATTATCAATTTGTTGATTGATATATGAATGAACTTTGAATGAATTAATGTGACAAGCTGAGTTTTTAGAAAGAGACTGAGAAGTCAGTAAGCTTTCCTCTAATTTACACTGTTTTTTAAGAAACATTTAAAATTCATTTTAAGCTGTTTTTAAGATTTGCTTTAAAAAGAAGAGTAAATCGGGGATGATATTGGAAGTCACCCTTGATTTTCAAAGTATAATTACTCAGTTTTTCAAATTACTTGTGTTATTGTGTGAAACAAAGTAATTATAAAATAGTCATGTGACTCCAGACCCTGAAGTGATGCACTTTGTGTTCATCTCCAAGTCAGTGTCATACCAACCTGATGAATAAGGCCCAACTTCAGCCACTTATAACAGAGTCAAGAAATGTAATGTGACTCTTGAGTGTCAAATATTACTCTACAAATCCCATACACTAAAGCCTCTATTAAAAAGAAGCCTTTGACTCTCTTTCATATCCTATGTGTTGTTTTTACATATAAACTTGATAAGCTTGATTATTTAGCTTCTGAATGCATGTTAAATATAAATTGAAATTACATAAAAGCTAAAGACCAAGATGCCTTTTGCTTTTCATTGGTAACTGCAAGACTTATCAACTGATAGTCCAATCAATATAAGCAAGTAGACTCCCATATTAGACCCCCAGGGACTTCCCTGGCAGTCCAGTGGTTAAGACTTTTCCTTCCAATGCAGGTTCAAACCCTGGTTCAGTTCAGTTCAGTTCAATCGCTCAGTCGTGTCCAACTCTTTGCGACCCCATGAATCACAGCACGCCAGGCCTCCCTGTCCATCACCAACTCCCGGAGTTCACTCAAACTCATGTCCATCGAGTCGGTGATGCCATCCAGCCGTCTCATTCTCTGTCATCCCCTTCTCCTCCCGCCCCCAATCCCTCCCAGCATCAGAGTCTTTTCCAGTGAGTCAACTTGTCACATGAGGTGGCCAAAGTATTGGAGTTTCAGTTTTAGCATCAGTCCTTCCAATGAACACCCAGGATTGATCTCTAGAATAGACTGGTTGGATCTCCTTGCAGTCCAAGGGACTCTCAAGAGTTCTCCAGCACCACAGTTCAAAAGCATCAATTCTTCGGCGATCAGCTTTCTTCACAGTCCAACTCTCACATCCATACATCCATACTGGAAAAACCATAGCCTTGACTAGACGGACCTTGGTTGGCAAAGTAATGTCTCTGCTTTTTAATATGCTATCTAGGTAGGTCATAACTTTCCTTCCAAGGAGTAAGCATCTTTTAATTTCCTGGCTGCAATCAGCATCCGCAGTGATTTTGGAGCCCAAAAAAATAAAGTCTGACACTTTTTCCACTGTTTCCCCATCTATTTCCCATGAAGTGATGGGACCAGATGCCATGATCTTCGTTTTCTGAATGTTGAGCTTCAAGCCAACCTTTTCACTCACCTCTTTCACTTTCATCGAGAGGCTTTTGAGTTCCTCCTCACTTTCTGCCATAAGGGTGGTGTCATCTGCATATCTGAGGTTATTGATATTTCTCCCAGCAATCTTGATTCCAGTTTGTGCTTCTTCCAGCCCAGCGTTCCTCATGATGTACTCTGCATATAAGTTAAATAAGCAGGGTGACAATATACAGCCTTGACGTACTCCTTTTCCTATTTGGAACCAGTTTGTTGTTCCATGTACAGTTCTGACTGTTGCTTCCTGACCTGCATACAGGTTTCTCAAGAGGCAGGTCAGGTGGTCTGGTATTCCCATCTCTTTCAGAATGTTCCACAGTTTATTGTGATCCACACAGTCAAAAGCTTTGGCATAGTCAATGAAGCAGAAATAAATGTTTTTCTGGAACTCTCTTGCTTTCTCCATGATCCAGCGGATGTTGGCAATTTGATCTCTGGTTCCTCTGCCTTTTCTAAAACCAGCTTGAACATCTGGAAGTTCACGGTTCACATATTGCTGAAGCCTGGCTTGGAGAATTTTGAACATGACTTTACTAGCGTATGAGATGAGTGCAGTTGTGCAGTAGTTTGAGCATTCTTTGGCATTGCCTTTCTTTGGGATTGGAATGAAGACTGACCTTTTCAAGTCCTGTGGCCACTGCTGAGTTTTCCAAATTTGCTGGCATATTGAGTGCAGCACTTTCACAGCATCATCTTTCAGGATTTGAAATAGCTCAATTGGATTTCCATCACCTCCACTAGCTTTGTTCATAGTGATGCTTTCTAAGGCCCACTTGACTTCACATTCCAAGATGTCTGGCTCCAGGTGAGTGATTACACCATCGTGATTATCTTGGTCGTGAAGATCTTTTTTGTACAGTTCTTCTATGTATTCTTGCCACCTCTTCTTAATATCTTCTGCTTCTGTTAGGTCCATACCATTTCTGTCCTTTATCGAGCCCATCTTTGCATGAAATGTTCCCTTGATATCTCTAATTTTCTTGAAGAGATCTCTTGTTTTTCCTATTCTGTTGTTTTCCTCTATTTCTTTGCATAGATCACTGAGGAAGGCTTTCTTATCTCTCCTTGCTATTCTTTGGAACTCTGCTTCAGATGCTTATATCTTTCCTTTTCTCCTTTGCTTTTCAATTCTCTTCTTTTCACAGCTATTGGGGAGCTAAATTCCCACATGCCTCAGGGCCAAAAAGCAAAAACATAGAACATAAACAATATTGTAACAAATTCAATAAAGACTTCAAAATGCAACCCCCACCCACATACACAAACTTTAAAAAAACTGTTAATCCCACAAATAAAGCAAATCTATCTTCTATCACTTGGCGTACAGACAAGGAATCATACAGACATCACTCAATAGTCAAAAGATATTCCAGCACAAGGACTGCCATTATGATGGCAACCATAAATATCAAGAAAAAATTTAATTCTTCTTAAGAATGCTTTATAGAATTTTTAAAAGTTTAAGATTTATATCTGAAATTTCAACATTTTTAAAAGTTAGGCAATTTAAAGGATGAGATTCAATTTATGTGGGAAACCCATATCTAAATAGAGTATATATTCTAAAATGGATCCAAACTGGGGAGAAATTGCTCATTTTTCATTTAAGGATTGGAAATGAGTGGTTTACTTCCAAGATCTTTTAAAACAGTGGATTAATAAAAATACTACAAAGCAACATATGTTAATGCACTCTAGATTATATCCTTGCCTATGTTCAGATCCACATGACAATGTGTGGAAAAATCAATTTACTTAACTTTAAACTTTCAGGTTTCCTTTTAGATGATGTTAAAACTAGAAACAATGTGGCAACTGAGCATCTAAAGAATGAGGCTGATAAAAAGTGAATTATATAATGCTTGACTTTGGAAAAGGAGGAAAATACATCATAGCATAGAGTTACTTTAAAGCTTCAATGTTGGCCAAGGGAGATTAAATTGCCTTTGGGGTGTACAGATGCAGAAGATTCCGTTGGTGTGATTTTCAAAGCAAAGACAGATGATATTAGGAAATAAAGCATGAGGGCTTCTGCTTTAATCTGTCCACATTAATGTTTTAATCTATGACTAATTGGAATTGCACGTAAGTTCAGGAAGATTCTTACAGCCTGTCTAAAGCTAGGAGACATGTAAGGCTTTTAAAAATACATCTAGGAAGATTGCTTGACCACAAAAGCAAGAACGTGCAAAGAATTGTTCTAATGAAGCTTGTCAGTGTGTCTAATTTGAAATTAATATGGAATATGCACCAAAAAATAGCACAAAAATGTGCGCTATCAAGAAATAGTGAAAATAAACTAAAATATACTACACGATCTCCAAAAACAAAACATCACTCCGTTTTAAAGTCTTCAAATAAAGGAAAAAGAAATACCACCCAAGAGAATTACTAAATCCAAAGATGATGTCATTTCTCTGCTTAAAATCCTGCAGTGGCTCTCAGAGCCTCCAGGATACTCTGAGCCTCTCAACATGACATATGAGGCCAGCTTGGTCTGGTCCTGGCCCTTGAAGCTTTATAGGTCTTGTGTTGGGTCGTGTTGCAATGCAAGCACTCCACTCAACTATGCCAGCCTATTTGTAGTTTCTGGAGAGCAGCCTGCTGTCTCATGCCCAGATGCTTTTGTGCATGCTGACCTCCCCTAGAAAGTTCTTCACCCCTCCCTTCATCTCAGCCAACACATCTCCCTAAGACTCAGTTTAAACATTGGATGCCTCTGAGAATTATGATAATAAAAATATGATTAACTGTTTAATGTAAGTAACAAGAAAGTTCTTAGAGAGTTGGTGAAAGAAGAGATTAATTCCCAACCAGCTAAAGTCTGGGAGGGATTTTATGGGGAGGTTTATGTTAGAGTCATAGGCCTATGAAGCTTTTAACATTTTAATTTTATTAAAAAAACAAAAGCTTTTATTCTGTATATCTCACATCCTCCTTGGTCATTTTACTCCTACCTTGGGACCTTGAGAGTTAGTTTGGAAGTGCTAATAGGATAGAAAACTCACCAATATGTCAATGATTAAAACATAAGATCGCTCTATGTAGGAAGACTGTTCTCTTTGAGTAGATGGTCAGGGGCTCACTTATGAATGAGAGAAGAATAGGACACTGCCAGCCACCCAGACCAGATACTACACAATGGAGAAACACAAGCCCACCTAGTGGAACTCCAGCCACTCCCTCTAAACGCCCACCTGACCTTACTATCTTTCTTTTGACACTAAAAGAAAAGCTACTGAAATCTCATCTTCCTCAAGAAGCCCTCCCAACTAATTGAAAATGTGCTGACAGCTTTATGGAAATGTAGAAATGAAAGACTTGTTTTTTGGAGGCATACAGACTTGTAAGTAAGATCGCTCTGGTTGAGTTACTTAACTAGCACCCAAGTTGTCTCTACTCTGGGATTCAAGCATAACTGAGGAAGAGCTTATTTACAGGGAGGACCCAAGACCCTTGAAGGATGAACATAAAAGGAATTGTGCCCACCTGGAAAAGTTTGAGTCAAGAGCAGTGGCACTGTCAGTGGTGGTGGCATGGGCCAGTGATGCCAATAGAGCCCTAGATACTTCTTAGTCTCAGGTGGAATATACCTGGGTTGAGCATCTGGGGCACAGTTGAGAGATCATTGATAGCGTTTCCACATATCACCATGGCAAGCCAGGGCAGAAGAAGGGGTAAACAGTAGATACCACACTATGGTCAAAAGAACTAGCTCCTGGCATGCAGATGAGTCATCCCAGCCAACGCTGGAACTTCTAGAATGATTTGGGAAGAAAATCTGTAGGGGACCAAAGTTCTTCTGTGTGACCAGGAGAAAAGTCATGAAAATAATATATCATGACTATTTTTAAAATCAGGCTGTTACGGATTGTAAGAGTGAAATATTATACCTGAAACAAGTAATATTTGAATAATTGGCATGTGGCTTCAGCTTAAGGGAAAAAAATATCAAAAACACAAAGCAGATTAAATCCATGTTTATTTCAAGTGGCAGAAGAGTAATTGAAAAAGCATAAACCTACAAAAATGAAGAGAACAGGAGAGAGAATCACAATGGGAAGGACGTGTTAACAAATGTGTGACGTGAATCAGCAGAGACATGGCATGGGCTAAGTCAAGAAGCAAGTCAATTCTTGTGTAAAATCCTAGAAAAGGTTTTTGGTTTTTGGTGTTTTGGCTGCGCTGGCTCTTCATGGCTGTGAGCCAGAGCTGCTCTCGGCTTGCGGCGCAGGGGCTTTTGAAAGTGGTGCTTCTCTGGTTGCAGAGCACAGGCTCTCGCGCGCGGCTTCCGCAGGTGCCGCTCAGTAGGTGGACTCAGTAGGGGCAGCTCGCCCATAGTCGCTCCACGGCATGGGGCATCTTCCCCGGCGAGGGAGGGAACCTGTGTCCCCTGCATGGGCAGGTGGGTTTTTAACCACCGGACCAGCAGGCAAGTCCCTGGAAGAGGGTTCTTTTTAAGGTCAAGGGTTATTGAAAATAGGGAGGTTCACTGAAATTTTTAATAATGAGCTGTTCAGCATCTTACTCAGTCAGACAACTGCAACATCATCATGCAAACTCCCGCCACAAGGAGTAACTCTGGTAGAAGACTGAAAAGCTGCACTTTCAAGAGAGTGACTCTTGAGAAACTCGAGACTCTGAGGTGCAAATGGTTGCTTCTGAGAAGTGGGACTCAGAAAGGGCCATAGGGGCCCGAGGGCTTAGGTTTTGTGTTTGTATTTGCTTTTTTCTTTATAAGGCTTGTAGTTGTTTTATGTGTGTGTGTGTGTGTGTGTGTGTGTGTATACAGGCACAAACATATATGTGTGTGTAATCATTTTGATTTAAAATAATATTTAAATGTAATTATAATTTAAAGTAAAATAAGAATAAAACGTTTCATATTCATGAGCACACATTTAAAAGTACACACTATTGTATTAATTCATAAAATCCTTCTCGTGTTACTGATCACTGATTCCACAAGTGGTGCTGGGGACTTTTCTTTTTACTAACGGCCTGCTGTCATGACGATGAACTGCCAAGGACCCGTAAGTAAGCCTGCCATGCAGTCACGCAGGCTGTGGATGCCCCAACTCCAGGGCAACTGACGCTGGCAGTGAGACTGCTGCTGCTGCTGCTAAGTCACTTCAGCCATGTACGACTTTGTGACCCCATTGACGGAAGCCCACCAGGCTCCCCGTCCCTGGCATTCTCCAGGCAAGAACACTGGAGTGGGCTGCCATTTCCTTCTCCAATGTGTGAAAGTGAAAAGTGAGAGTGAAGTCGCTCAGTCGTGTCTGACCCTCATTGGCCCCACGGACTGCAGCCCCCCACGCTGCTCCGGCGTTGGCAAGTCTCCGTGAGCGTCAGCGCCCCACTTCCGTCTCACTCGCAGTCAGGGCTGTGAACGCGCTCCCTCGCGGTGGGGACACTTTCTTACCCGTGTTGCTGTTCCAGCTTCATCACCAGTATGCGCTCATTGTGTTCCCGTATCTGACTCAGCTCCCTTCACAAGATGTGTTGTAAAGATACAAGCATGGATTTTACCTTTGTAAGATTTCCCCATTCTCTTCCATTTTTTCAGTTCATAATTGTACATTTGATAGGGCTTACGCTAACATTTTGAATTTCTGATTGTATATGTAGTCAGACTTGATCTAAAAGACTCTGTTACACTTATTTTTACATTTTCTCAAGCTTTGCAACTTATTAACCAATAACAATGAATGATTACAACTTTGGTTGTTTTTAAAAGTTCATCAGTGACTTATTGGCTCTTGAGAAGCTTAGAAGCATATCAACGAATGTTCTGTAGCAGTTGTTAAGGAAAGGCAGACAATTGCCTTTACGACAGCAATACTTTAGAAAGTAAATGGATAAGCCAAGTTATTTGTAGGTAAAATTAGGTCTTATGTATTTCTCAGATTAATTCAGTCCTTGGTCTTTTCCCTGTTGAATGAATGTCTGAGTTTTAAGTCTCTCTTCTCTAATTGTTGACTTTGCTCCCTCTACTGGAATCTTGCTTAAACTGAATGGAAAAAGTTTATCTGAAATTGAATAGTTTCTCTTTAGAGTTGGTGTATCAGCCTCGGATTGAAATGAAGACTAGGAAATTATTCCCAAAGCATAACTGAAAAGTGCCACTGTCCCATGGAGAAATTTTTATCTCTCATCTTTCAAATGCCAGCCAGTGTTTAGGATTATTTTGGTTTAAAGAAAAGGAATGTTTAAATCAAACTCTTGGGTAATTTAATTCAGTTCAAACCTTGCAGCATGCTCTCTTTTTGGAGAATTACATTTCTGTGTTTACTACTTTGTCATGAGTTTTAAATGCTTTAAAGCATTGTGAAAATGACAGGAGTTGATTAAGTATACACAACTGAAGTGACTAAGCAGCAGCAGCAGCAGGTACTTCAAAGGATCTCAGAATACATTTTATAAACATTGCATTCTCATTCTCCATATAGCTGAGGTAAGAACAGTAAAGATTGTTTCATTTAATGGGAGAAAGCCTTCAATTTAGAGAGAAGGGGATGTGTCTATGTAGGCTCACATGCTATTCAATAGCAAAATAGTAGAATATATGCCAAATTCAGACTTAAATTGAAGAAAGTAGGGAAAACCATTAGACCATTAGGTATGACCTAAATCAGATCCCTTACGATTATACAGTGGAAGTGGGAAATCGATTTAAGGGACTAGATCTTATAGACAAAGTGCCTAATGAACTATGGACGGAGGTTTGTGACATTGTACAGGAGATAGGGATCAAGACCATCCCCCAGAAAAACAAATGCAAAAAGCTGGAGATTTAGCAGCCCCCTGGCCACATGGCATTCAAGAAAGGAGGACAGGAAAATAAGTGAAGGCATGACCACCAGCTATTCTTCAGTGAAAAGAATTGTGGTGGGAGGTGGCCAGCGGGGCCAGTGGTTCTGAAGGGAGGGGAGTAGAATGAGGCGAGAAAAAGAGCAAGCAGAGACAGGAAAGGACTGATTCTAGATTGGAGGTCAAGAAGGCTTATCTGAAGTGACGCTTCAGATTGAAGAGGAGCAGCCTTTGGAAGGGAGGGTGAGGCGCAGATGAGTGTCATGGGCCTGAACACATGGAAAAGACCTGCATAGGGGGAGTACTTGGGGTCTAGGAGGAGCCACCCCATGACAGGCATAAGCTAAGTGGGTGAATGAGGTGAGTCAGGATGAGCATGGATGGGGAGGCAGGGGCCAGACCGCCCGGGGCCTTTCAGCCAGGCTAAGGGGTTTGGATTTAACTATGAGCAAACTGGAATGCACCAGGGAAACTTCAGGCTGTCCCAGGAATTCTCTATTTCTGGTGTGGAGCGTCTATAGCAGGGCTGGGAGTAGAAGCAGGAAGAGGAGGAGCACTTAGGAAGGAACAATGGGGAGAATGGCGCTGGGCTGGCGCGGCTGGGAGCGGGTGCTGGCCGCTTCCCCTGCACAGGGCCCTGCGCCCAGCACGTGCCGTGCACTTCCTTCGGTCTTCATGACTCCCGCAAAGCCTGGGCACAGGAAACCACAGGACAAGCTTCCTCCAGATCCTTTCCCTTGGACAGAAAGGTCACTGAAGGTCATATCTTGTGTCAATCTAGAGGGCAAAACTTCAGGACATCTTGGGAGAATAAAAGGCAATCTGGTGTGACTGGAATATAGGCTGTTTGAAGGATTTAGAGGGACTCTGCAACCCATGGACCGTAGCCCGCCAGCCTACTCTGTCCATGGAATTTTCCAGGCAAAAATACTGTAGTGGGTTGCCGTTTCCTCCTCCAGGGGATCTTCCTAACCCAGGATCAAACCCGAGTCTCCTGCATGTCTTGCATTGGCAGGCAGATTCTCTACCCCTCTGCCACCTGGGAAGCCCCTACACAGCACACAAACCTAATCCAGTGGGTCAGTACTGAACCATGGAGACTGAAGCTGGGACAGCCAAGAACGGAAGCTAGAACTTGGGTTCTAGTGCCCAGTGTAGCTGCACAGGGCTGATCCCACATGCTTTGAAGTCAGGCGGACCAGGTTCAGACCCCAGCTCTGCCACTTACTGCCAGTGTTAGCTTGGGAAAGCTAAAGATAAGAAAATACAATGCGAAAAGATAGTTTGAGAAAAAGAGAGAAAACAAGGAGTCAATACGTTGAGTTTCAGGTGACCGACCAATTAACCACATGGAGAAGTTCGAATATAAACCTGTTAGAGACAAACATCTGTAGTGCAGGTACAAGTTCAAGACTGGAATTGTTCACAGAGAATAGAGAGAGGTAGAAGAGATAGAACTTTAGTTTATTCCTAGATTCTTAAACTTGTCTGTTGATTTTGTACCATCCTTTAGAACATATAAAGCTCTTCACTAGTTTAAGGGGAAATTTTGGTTCCAAATTGGTTGAAAGCTTTTGGAAAATCTAGAACTATGACATTAAATGAACAGAGATCAATGATATTTATAATGATGATAATGATGATGTAATTTTAGCTCTTAAATCTGCTTTTTCATATCATTGCCAGCCTCATAGAGTCTGCTTCCCCCAGGCAATTTGCTACTATGGATTTTAAAACCAAACCGAACCAACAAACAAAAACTAAGATTGTCCAAATAAAGAATATTTTCTTTCTGATTGGTCCCTTTTTCTTTGAGAAAAGTATATAAACATTCAGTGGCTTTGTAGGCTTCTGATTCTGATTGTTAAAAAGGTTTGATTTGCTGTTGTTAATTTTTTCTATGTTCATTTGTTTTTATTTTGTTCTGTGTTTGTTTAGTTCTCTATTTGGAGGCAAGTTATGAGTTCATGAGGTTTTTAGGTAAGTGATCCACCCAAAAAACTGTATCTCTTCTCTTCTTACTGACAGAGCTCTGAGGCTCTATCTTTTCAAAGCTTCTATTAAGAATTAATACTAATAAAGCAAAGGGACCAGTAGAACAGCTTACTGTCTCTAAACAGTAACTTTAAAGAGATTTTTTTCAAGATAATCATAAATACCAATAAGCTAACATTTCTCAACATCTGGACAGGTAAGAGTTTTCATTTGTAAAAACATAAAAGGGATTCTATGTTATAAAATAATGATAGCAAATATGTAGTGCTTGTAACATGTCAGATATTGTTCTAAGTACTTTACACATATTAGCTCAACGATTTCTCACAGAAATTCCATAAAGCAGATATTTTATTAGGTCCATTTCACAGATTAGGTAACTGAGGCACAGAGATATTAAATAACTTGCTCAGGGTTACTAAGTTCAAAAACAGCAAAGCCAGGACTAAGACAGAATAGCTCCAAAATAGATGCTCCTAAGTATTACACCATCAGCTGTCTCAGAGAACGACTTTGAGGCCTCAGAGAATAATACTATTAGAAGAGGAGTGAGGAGATGATTAGCTTTTTTCCTTACACATCAATGCATAATCTCTCTTGTTACAACAAGTGAGTTTTAATTTTAGTTTGAATGTCATCAAAAAAGTTATTTTTCTGGTACCTCACGAAAAAAGAGTATCTTAATGGTCAGGAGTCACAGGAAAAGATACTCAACTCTCTTAAACATGAAGGAAATGATAATTAAAACCACAATGAAATACCATCGTATATACATTTAGCCAAAATGACTAAGATTTAAAGCAAAATAATACCAATTTTGGCAATAACAAATGGAAACAATTGGATATGAAACAACTGGAATTCTCATACACTACTGGAGGAGTATGAATCAAGATAGCCAATTTAGGAAACAGTTTGGCAGGATTTATTAAAGCTGAGCATTCATATACACCGAGACCCAGATAGTCCACTCCTAGATATGTACAAGTGCATATCTGTTCAACTAAAGGCACATTTAAGAATTTTTATAGCAACATCATTCATAATAGCCACAAGCTGAAAAGAGCCCAAGTGTTTGTCAATAGTTCAGCAGATAAATTGTAGTGTAACCATAAAATGAGATACTATATTGCACTGAGAAGGAATTAACTATTGCTACATGCAACACATGAATAAATTTCATAAGTGAGTAAAAGATGCTAGGAAAAAACACAAAGCTATCTTCTGTAATACTTTGTGAAAAGAAGCCAATCTGAAAAGGCTACATACCCATGATTCTAACTCTGGCATTCTGGAAAATGCAAACCTTATGAAGGCAGTCAGAAGGTCTGTAGTTGTTGGGGGATGAAGGGACGGCTAGACAGAGCACACAGGATTTTTAGGTCAGAGAAACACTCTGCCTGATACTAAAGGGTGGCTGCGTGTCAGACCCACAGACTGTAAAGCACTGAGAGTGAGCCCTAATGTCAGCTGCAGACTTCGGGTGACTATGGCGTAGCACAGGTCCATCAGTTGTAACAAATGTGCCACTTTGGTGGGGGACGTTGATGTTGGGGGAGGCTATGCATCTGTCGGCAGAAGGGACAGATATAGGGAATCTCTATACTTTCAATTTTGCTGTGAGCCTAAAAATGCTGTAAAGCAAAAAGTCTTTAAAAAAATACTATGTACTGTGTGATTCTATTTGTAGAAACATAAAAATCAAGAAAACTAATATAAAGTGTTAGAAGTTAGCAGATTGGTTGCTTCTGGGGGGAGTAGTGGGTGGAAGGAAACGTGAGCCTCTGAGGCGGCGGCAGTGTGTTCTTGATTTGTGCTGGTTTACAAGGGAGCCCCCATTGTGCAAACTCAGTGGGCTGGACAATTGGGGGTTATTCCTTTCCTCATACATGTTAGAATTCAGCAAAAAGCATTTTTCAAAGGTACATTGTTCTAAAGTTAAAGACAATAATATGGAAAAGTATCTGGACATAACATTATTCATGCCATCATAAAATGTGACTCAAGCCTGCACCTTTCTCTTTGAAGTTCATAGGAGGGCTTATCTCTAGAAACCTATTTAAAAAGTGATCAATTTAAAAGTGCCAAAATGGTTCCAGCCTGGATCCCTTAGTTCACAAAGGTGTCTGGCATAAAGCTAAATGTTATTGGTCTCCCAAAACAAATTTAATATGATTGTCATTAGAAGAAATAGGAATGGTGTGGTTCTGCTAAAGAAGAAAATATTTGTCTTCAAGTATGGCAGAGATTAAAGAACCATGTGTTGTAGTTTTCTTCTTTGTTTAATAGTCACACTACAAGGAATGACCTCTCTGTTCACTGGTTCATGTATCAGGTCTCAAACAAAGACAGTATGGCTGGATTTTAAGATGGTGGACTAGGTACCTCCTGTAGTCATGCATCCCACAATGAATCCATAGAAATGATAAGAAAGATATTTTTCAGGAGAAAAGCAAAAGTTGAAGGAAGAAGAAGAGGGGAAGAGGAAGGAGGAGGAAAACCTATGGGGAGGGGGTGGGCAGAAGGAGAGAAAGAGGAGGAGAAGAGAGACATCAGCATAAAGGTGCTTGAGTGTGAGAGAAGAAGGGGACCGTGGGTGGGTGAGCGTCTCTGAGGAATCCCTAGGACAGAAAACAGAGAGGATCAACTGAAAAGGGAAACCACAACCCTAATTATGAGCAAAAATCATTGTGGAAGATGGGCACAACACAAAGTGGCTTTTGTTTCCAAAAGTGTTTTATACCAGAAGGATTACATAGCTCACACTTGGGAGATCTGCAGCCCTTTGATGAGAAACTTGATTTTAATAGATGGGGAAGATCATCTGCTCACTCACAGGACAGATGCAATAGAAGAGGGTTCAATTCAACATTCACTGAGTGCTCTCGACATGGAAAGACTGGGCTAGACACTGGAAGGACTGTGATGAGAATAACGGCCACTCACCATGAGGAGCACAGCCCACTACAGAAGGTCAACACACAATCATAGCATTTCCCATGGTGTCATTAAATGTGTGAGGGTGATACAGGACGCCAGGGAGCAGGGCACTTACACTAATCTCAAAGTTGAGGTAGATCTCCCGGGGGAGATGACATCTACTCAACCCGAGTCCTGAAGGATAAATTATAATCAACATGTCCAAGTCACAAAGGGTAGATGCGCTACAAACGTGGCGATCATTCGGAAGGCGAGAGGGAAATTGGAAAGCTTTAAGAAGGGCGGCTAATTCTGCATTCTTGGAGAGCTCACTCTAGTTATCATTTGGAGGGTGGGTCTCGAGGGATAAGAAATAGGAATCTTCTAGAAGCAGGCTCCCATGGAGTTAGGAGACAGTTTCAGATGACTGGGTCTGAGATACTGAGGACAGAGTTGGAAGAGAGAAAAAGCAATAGGCAGAGAGGATTAAGAAAATGGCAAGGCTTGAATAGTATCTAATATTTGGACTTTTTGACAGGAATATGGTGGTGGTATTAACTAGAAACTGGCCCCACAGGGAGAAAATGAGTTTGGAATAGAAAATAGTTATTTCCATTTTAGACATGGTGCATTCCATTGCTAAATGGAATATCCAGAAGGAAATTAGATATATGATTCTGAAGGAGAGAGATGAAGAGGAAGAATATGGCTTTGGAGGGTTGTGGGCATCTAAGTAATACTTAAACTCATGAGAGTAAGTTCAGTTCAGTTCAGTTCAGTCACTCAAGGTGTCCGACTCTTTGCAACCCAACGGACTGCAGCACACCAGGCCTCCCTGTCCATCACCAACTCCCAGAGTTCACCCAAACTCATGTCCATCGAGTTGGTGATGCCATCCAACCATCTCATCCTCTGTCGTCCCCTTCTCCTCCTGCCCCCAATCCCTCCCAGCATCAGGATCTTTTCCAATGAGTCAGTTTTTCGCATGAGGTGGCCAGAGTATTGGAGTTTCAGCTTCAGCATCAGTCCTTCCAATGAATATTCAGGACTGATACCAGTAAATACCAGTCAGCAAGAAGAAAGGGTAGGGACTGCAGAACACTAGGCCCAGGGTAGAGCTCCAGGGAACCCTGCCACTTAAGGGGTAAATAGAAGACAATGCCACAGACAATCTATGAAGAAAGATGCTGGGAAAGTATGGACAGAATCCTGAGAGAACAATGCCTTGGAAGCTGTAGAGTATAGAGCTTCCAGAAAGAGAGTCTGGTGCAGGGGAGAGGTCCAAGCGGTCACGTGCGCGTTAGATGTGACAACATGGAGGTCGCTGTTTCTATGGTGTGAGCAGTTTCACTGGAGTGCAAGGGTGGAAGCCTGAGTGTGGTGAGCTGGAAAGGGAATAGGAGGCAGAGGCTACAATTAGAGAAAGAAACAGCCCTAAAGGAATGAGCAAGATTGTGTAGCAGGTAGAGGAAGACAGGATAGCCAAAGATCTGGATTTGCTTGTTTGTTTCAGTCAAAGTCTTGACTATGTTTATACATTGGAAGGGAAGAGTGAGAAGCTGAAATTCAGGAAATAGAAGAAACTGTTCATGACATAATATGCTGTAGCATCCTGAGTGTGGAGGGTGGCATCCATGAGCAAGAGAAAGGTGTGGGTATCATAAGCAGGGGACAAAAGAGAACAAAAGTTGTCCGATTTCATGTTGGGTCTCAAGAGTCCCAGTTATTTCCACGAAGTCAGAGGGACAGTGCCCATGATGGGAGTAGTTGTTGATTAAGAGGTTTGAGGCCAGCAGGGAAGGTTGGCAGCCATCCCCACAGGAGTAAATTGAGCCATAGCAAATAGCAGGACTGTGCAGCAGTGTTGAGAGCCCACAAAGACCATGAATTTATAGTAACTCATCTGCACGTTGGTGAGTTTTCCTTTGCCAGTAGCACTCAGTGCTCTGAGACAGCAGCAGAGAGGATGAATTCTGGTGTTCTCCAGAGCTGGGGCTTTGCCAGGAGTGGGAAACGAAAGACAGCTGAGCGTGATGGTGAGATAGTGATCCAGGAGATCATGATCTTAGGCTAAGACAAGGCTCTGATCTTGGAAGTATCAAAGGACTAGAGGTTGAAATAGAGAACAACTAAGCTGGAAAGAGAAGAGGTTATGTCTGAAACACAGGTGTCTGTTAAGACAAGAGTAGTTATTTGGAAATAGGATAATGCATTTGAAGGAAAGAGAATCACATGTGTAAAGACAGAGGCAAAGAGGAACAGAGAGAATTTCAGTGTAACTGGAACACTGACATAAAGTAGCATGAGATCAAGGTAGAAACGCGCTTTAAGAAAGTTGGGACACTGGCTCCTCTAAGAAGCGTGGATCAGTCCAAGTTCTCAGACAGGGCTGTCTAATCTGGCTATGGTTGTGCAGGTCATGCCCAGCACAGGGACTGTCCAAGTGGGGCTGAACTCCAAGCCAAGCTCTCTTTGCCAAGTCACTCAGCCTGCTCTGTGGCTGATTCAGCAGGAGGAAAATGATCTTTTCTTTAATTTACCACCCTCCCCTCCTGGGGGGAAACACTTCTCCAAATCATCCCAGGGGGTGCCTTTCTCATTGGCTAGCAGCGGCTGAATGGACTGACATGATCAGATGGACTTTTCAGGGTGACCTCTCTGGCCCTGGTGTAGATAACCTAGAATAAGGAGACACAGTACACAAGAGAACAGAACAGTTATCACCAGAACAGGAACCTGACCAAAGATAGAGCCAAGAAAGAAGTAAGGCTAGATCCAGAAGCAAGTTTTGTAGCAGAATTAACATTGAGTACCTTGAACCTTCGATGTCTTACCTCAGATATGCAGATGATACCATTTTAATGGCAGAGAGTGAAGAAGAACTAAAGAGCCCCTTGATGAAGGTGAAAGAGGAAAGTGAAAAAACTGGCTTAAAACAACATTCAGAAAACCAAGATCACGGTATCTGGTCCCAACACTTCATGGCAAAAAGATGGGGAAAAAAGTGAAAACAGTGACAGATTTTCTTTTCTTGGGCTCCAAAATCACTGTGGACGGTGACTGCAGCCATGAAATTAAAAGACATTTGCTCCTTGGAAGAAAAAATGTGATAAAGCTAGACAGTGTATTAAAAAACAGAGACATCATTTTACCAAGAAAGTTCCATAGAGTCAAAGCTATGGTTTTTCCAGTAGTCATATATGGATGTGAGAGTTGGACCATGAAGAAGACTGAGTGTTGAAGAATTGATGCTTTTGAACTGTGGTGTTGGCAAAGACTCTTGAGAGTCCCTTAGACTGTGAGGAGATCAAGCCAGTCAATCCTAAAGGAAATCAACCCTGAATATTCATTGGAAGGACTGAAGCTGAAGCTCCAATACTTTGGTCACCTGATGCAAAGAGCCAACTCACTGGAAAAGACCCTGATGCTGGGTGAGGGCAAGTGAAGGGGAAGACAGAGGATAAGACGGCTGGATGGCATTACTGACTCAGTGGAAATGAGTTTGAGCAAACTCAGGGATAGAGTGAAGGACAGGGAAGCCTGGCGTGCTGCAGTTCATGGGGTCACAGAGAGTTGGACACAGCCTGGCTACTGAACAACAAACTTAGAGACAGCAAAACAGGGGAAAGACTCGCATTTATTCTTCACTGTGTTCCCAGACCTGACCACAGTGAATGCTCAGTTATGTGCGCATGCTTAGTCACTCAGTCGTGTCCGACTCTTTTCAACCCCAGGGGCTGTAGCCCATCAGGTTGCTCTGTCCATGGAATTTTCAAGGCAAGAATACTGGAGTGGATTGCCATTTCCTACTCCAGGGGGTCTTCTTGACCCACGGATCAAATCTGTCTCTTGCATCTCCTACATCAGCAGGCAAATTCTTTACCACTTTGCTACCTGGGAAGCCCCAATGCTCAGTTAATATTTTGTCAAATGAAAAAATAATAAAGTTGCAAGCAACAAGCACATTTTCAAGAGAAAGATACTATCTGCTTAGGTGGAACTCTCTACCCAGAGGAAACAGTACCTTCAGTAAGCCTACTAAATTCTGAGTAAGTTGTAGAAGTGAGAGCACCCATCTAGAAATTTAGAAAGAGTTACTCCTAAGCAATGTTCGCAACCTTGACTGAATATTCAGATAACCTGAGAAGCTTTTTAAAATCCCAATGCCCATACTGGACCTGCTGACTCAGAAACTCAGGGGATGGGATCCAGGCATCCATATTTTTTAAAGCTCCTGTGATGACTCCGATATATAGTCAGCTACTCTCATGGAACTCTCCAAATCCTGTTCTAGATTTCTAGATATGGTCATTAACACAGCATAGACAAGACCTGGGTCAGAGACAGGGCAGAATAGTTAAACATATTTGACCATCTTGTGGCAATGAATCCTCCATTTCTGATGAAATCTTTTTACCTAGTGATCAGTTCTTCAAAATTCATTCCAGTGTCTTGGCAAAAGATGAAAAAAAGTAAAGAAATGCATTACATTGCTTCACTGTTTTTAGGAAACTAAACTGTGAGCCAAATGTGCTATAAAATAGGGGCTTTTTTAATGATAGTTTAAAGAGAAGACAGATATAAACACAGAAAAGGACACAGGTATAAACTTTTTTTAAGAACTCTTTCATTCTGCTATGGTTGTATGTATTTCATGTGAGTCAGAAAAACTAGATACTATAGAAAAATAAAAGGAAGAGTTTGAAAATAATTTAAGAGTAAGAGAGAGGATATTTCTGTATACAGTGGAAAGTTTGTAGGAAGAAAGGAAAAGCAAAAATCCTAGGGCAAGTATCGATCTAATCTTCAGCCCAGGGGCTTTCCCACTGAGCTCTGCACTGTGACTTGGAGGCCTGTCACCTCTGTGAACTTCATTTTCTTCCCTTACAAACAGGTGCCCGTGCGCTGGTAAGCGCCAGCTGTCTCTAGCAGCCAAACATTCTCATTCTATTATGTTTTACTCTTAACTTGAACAGGCTAAAAGTCATTTAAGCCTTGCCCTTCTTGACATGAAGGAAAGCACAGCATTGCTCACCAAAACAAGAGGTCTAAGAACCTAACCCAGAACAGGGTTATTTTTCACCAATCCGCAACAGATAAGGATTTGAGAGTAAAGGTTTAGAAATGTTCACAGTAAATGAATAATCTCTGTCAAGTCACATAACAAACTATTGAGGCTTATATTTTGTGTATCTTTGTGTTCTTATTTGATTTCTCTGGTAATTTTACAACATTTTCTAAAGATGCAAGTCCACAGTAAAGTAGAACTTTTTTAAGCTGGTCTTTTACTGTGGACAGCTTGGGAAGCACAGTTAGACCAGTATTACATTCAAGCACCAAGGCAAAAGGTGCGCGCAGAGAAGATGAGTGCTGACAAGTTCATTTTCACCCTGGCTGCTTTGAATGTATATTGTGAAGACCTATTTCATTTTACTCTGAATCGTTATTATTCAGTTGTTTTTTCTACTATAGGTTTATCTGCATTGTTAGCGGCTCTTTAAAAGAAAACAACCTGTATTAGAAAGCACATGGTAAAGAGTTGTTTTAGCAATACAGTGATTGCTCAGTATGCTCAGAGGATTGGTCCTAGCAGCCCCTGCAGATTACCAAAATCTGAGGATGCTCGAGTCTCGGGTTTGTTCCAATGCAAACCGTCGGCCCTCCGAATTTGTCCCTGCGAAACCCACAGATATGGAGCGCCGACTGTTATGAGCTTCTTTTCTGAACCACAATGTCAGGTAACAGGGAGAAGTGATTAGCTCCTGTTGGGAGGGGGTACTCGCCTTTCCAAGAAGCAAATTAAAGCACCCTCCCTCCTGACTGGAAACAGCTATCCTTGGATATGAAACCATTAATGTAGGGACGTGAGTGTGTGCTCACTCGTGTCTGTCTCTTTTACGACTTCATGGACCGCAGCCCGCCGGGCTCCTCTTGTCAGTGGAATTTTCCAGGCAAGAAAACTGGAGTGGGTTTCAATTTCCTCTTCCAGGGTATCTTCCCGACTGAGGGACCGAAACCGCATCTCCGGCGTTGGCAGGGGTATTCTTTACCACCGAGACAGCTGGGAAGCAATGTAGGGCACCCTGGTTTGAATCCGAGAAAGCCTGTCGGGGAGGATCATTTCTAAGCGTGCAGCTAGCGCACAGGGAAGGCAGGGTGCAAACCCAGGACACTGTACTCTGACTACGCCGGCACTCTGCCGCCCGCCTTAAAAAATGCTCCGGGAGGAGCCCTGAGAATGAACTCGATACAAGCTTCACTTTCAGGCGCCTGAAATAGGGTAACAAATAGTGAAATAATATAGAGTGCTGATGAATCTCCTTAATGTGTAAATGTTGTTGTTCTAGTTAGAGCTTTCTGCACACGGACAAGCTCGACGTTTGTCCCTAACTGATCTGCACATCACACAAGGAAATAGGAAAGGAAAGGAATGTCACTGCCATCCCCACTAGCTTCTGGAGACTGGTTGGATCTAAGTTACTAATAAACATGCTCGGAAAGCAAATCACCCAATCCTTTTAGGAAATAAGTGGGATGTCAGTTAAAAGTAAGTGAATATCCCTGAGAACTAGCAAGTCTTTGCAGAGATTATAGAGTCATTGTAAGGAGTTCGGAAACTGTATTGGTTAGGTTAATACATGCCTGTTCAGTGAACTCAACAACCTTCCTGCTTCAGAGAAATATCTGCACTGGGAACTAAAATTGCTAATCAGTTATTTGCCTCTCTTATCTAAACAATGTCAGGAAAAATATTCATAAAATATGAATATAGGGGCAACATAAATTTTTAGTCTACATTTTTAGCATTGTTCAGTTTTGCTTGAGAAAATAGCATCTTACTCAGCTACTTCATTGTTATTAACATATTAAAATTAATAATTCTGGGGGTTTTGACATATTCTGAAACATTTAGCAAAATATTTAACATTCCCCATACATGCTCATGATTTTTTAAAAGCACAGAGTGAATGATCCTTTAATTCTTGGCATCCCTGATTAAAAGTTAATATTTGATAAAGGCATCAAGCTATCAATACTGAAACCTGCTGGTTAGGTGCAAAGGGTGTGTCTCTTCAGTAACAAAAATAATTCAGATTTTTTTAAAAGCTTCTGGGTGAAATCGGCATAGGTGGTGAAAAGATACAAATTTCCAGCTATGAGAGAAATAAGTCGTGGGGATAAAATGTACAGCATAGTGGCTGCGGTTATAATACTTGTACAACAAATATACTTGTATATTTGAAAGTTGCTAAGAGAATAAATCTGAAAAATTCTCACCGCAAGAAAAAAATTTTAACTGTGGTGATGAATGTCCACTAACTTATTGTGGTAATCATTTCACAATATATGCATATATCATGATGTTGTATACTAAAATGAATACAATGTTATATGTCAATTAAACAAATTTTTAAATAATAAAAAGAAGCTCTTTATTTTATCTCAGGATAAACTTTATGTCTGTAGAACTGCTCTGAGACAATAACAGCATTAGTTCTGAGCCTTCAGGTTTGAATGAGTCATTTTTAAAAAATTCAATTTATTTATTTATTTTTAATTGGAGGATAATCACTCTACCGTATTGTGATGGTTTTTGCCACTCTTCAGTGTGAATCGGCCATAGGTATACACGTGTCTCCTCCATCCTGAACGCCCCCCGTCTCTCTCCCCACCCTATCCCCAGGTTGTCACAGAGCACCAGCTTTGGGTGCCTTGCATCCTACATCAAACTCCCACTGGCTATCGATTTTATATATGGTAATGTATATGTTTCAGTGAGGCTCTGTCAGATCATCCCACCGTCACCTTCTCCCACTGAGTCCAAAATCTGTTCCTTAGAGCGAGTCATTGTTTAAGTCCACCTTCAGCTGACTGTTTTGTGGTCTTAGCTGGACTTGAGTAGACTCTGTCTAGCAGCTGATCTTTTGGCCTCTGAGATGCAGATGGCATATGCCAGCGATGCTGTAGGATTATGTGAAAGACAGTAAAGAAATAGAAAAGTAAAAATGGAATAAAATCTAATTACACGGAGTTTCACTTAAAACAAAAATTGATTGAGTTCCACCCAAAGTGGCTTCTTGTTTCCTGTGCCAGGAACTACTGTGCAGTCCCAGCAGGAAGTGTGCTTCAGAGCAGGATCGCATTACACCCTTGTTTTATGGTTCATTTCACTTATTTAATGCAATCCGAGAACCTGCAAAAGCAACACGTTCGAAGGAGGGAATAGGCTTTTTGTCTTGTTTTGTTTTAAGTTTCTTTGAATCAAAACATTTGTTTTTAAAAGGTGCTTATAGCCCCAGAGAAACAGGACTTTCAACGTTGCATGGTGAAGACATTTTTCTTTGTCACAAAATTTAAAGCAGGACTGGACATTGACTTACATCTAGGGTTGAGTTATGTCTGTTCCCTCTTCTGTGCTCCTCGGGTCATTTTAAATGTGAAGAATTACAACCATGCCCATGAATGGTCTAAATCGTGTTGAATTCCATATAAGCTCCTCCTAGGGTCTCTGATTTGAGGGCCCATGAAGTTGAGGGGATGTGGGAGGAAAGGAATATATTTAAGATGCAAAAGAGCAATTCATTTGTCAAGCAGAAGAATGAGTTCCTTTGGCTGTCTTGCTTGAAAATGTGTGAATTGAACAGCTGGATTTCCTTGTGGTGGCAAACGCCGCTCCTCACTTGCTGCCTCTTTTCCCCTCAGGGACCTCAGTATGAACAACATCAGTCAGCTGCCCCCGAGTCCTCTCCACAGTCTTCGCTTCCTGGAGGAGCTGTAAGTATCACCAGAGTCGTGGTGTGTCTAGTCAGTGCTGGACACGTTCTCATATTTGTCTCTCATATTTACTCTGGGAACCAGATAAAACAAAGCAAGAAAGCTGTCAGCACCAACGATTTTGGCCCATGAGGAAACACTTAGTTGGGAGGGGAAAAGAAAGAATCACTTAGGATTCTGGAAATCAACTTATAAAAGAGTTTACCATAAGGCTACAACTTTCTAAGGTGAGACTGAGCCAAACAAATTAAAATTTTAAAACAAAGGCTGTTTAAAAGAGCTGGATGGCTCTTTGGAAATAGTTAAGCAGCAGGATATTAAAGTTTGAATACTGGTTCATGTTTATTAAAATAGCAAGTGAAGCTATAATCAAAACCAAAAACTGCCTCTTGGTTCAGCTTATGACAGGGAGAATTGAGTCCTCAACTCATAGCACCAAAACTTCTTGTTCTAATCACTTTTAATTACTATTTTTCTACTTTTAAATTTAGCTTCCCTGAAGGCTTGAACAGAAAAACATGAAATTCACAGAGGACTTAAAAGTGGTCTTTCCCAAACTCACTGTAAAAAAAAAAAACAAACATTCTTTTTAAAAAAAAGAAAAAGAAGAGAGCTAAAATTAGCTAATGATACACAGAGGAATCTTGATTAAATCTGGTAATCACTTTCCAGAAGATGAAAAAGAACTCTGTAAACCAAAATCTGCATTTAAAAATTCTTTTGATCCTCTTACCCTTTTGAGGGGCAGGAACTAGGGGGGATGTACCATTGTAGTCTTCATGAAGAAAGTTTGGCACCATCAGCTAAATAAATCCTCTGACTATTGATTAAAGGAATTGTTTAGGCAGTGACCTCTTTTGAAAATACTTCCTTTATAATTCCTAGTCAGGGTCCAATTTGAGGAGTAATTTAAACTGTTGATGCACCACACCATCCACCTTGGGAGGTTGAAGAACCATCCATCACAACTAGATTACAGTACATAGATCATATTTTTCCAAGAGGATAGTATTCTCAGATTTCTCCCCTTTAGAGCTGGATCTATATTTATTTTTGATGGCATTACGTTTTTCACAAATGCTATTGTTTTACTATGGGAATCAGCTGAATGTGCCCTGATTGTTATCAAGGGGTATGGTGGGGAA
This sequence comes from Moschus berezovskii, assembly GCF_049115385.1. Lineage (NCBI taxonomy): Eukaryota > Metazoa > Chordata > Mammalia > Artiodactyla > Moschidae > Moschus > Moschus berezovskii. Next base: position 4,497,568 of record NC_142465.1, read on the forward strand.
ACTTAGATTATTAGATTATACAGCAAGTTTTTATTATTCAGAAAATGAATTTTCACTTTGGCTTGTCTGCAGCTGCTAAGTCACTTCAGTCGTGTCCGACTCTGTGTGACCCCATAGATGGAAGCCCACCAGGCTCCCCTATCCCTGGGATTCTCCAGGAAAGAACACTGGAGTGGGTTGCCATTTCCTTCTCCAATGTGTGAAAGTGAAAAGTGAAAGTGAAGTCGCTCAGTTGTGTCCGACCCTTAGCGACCCCACGGACTGCAGCCTACCAGGCTCCTCCATCCATGGGACTTTCCAGGCAAGAGTACTGGAGTGGCTTGCCATTGGCTTGTCTAGGCTCTTCTTTTTCCTCTTCTACTTTCTCTCTGGCCATTTCTGTTACTAAAAAATTAACCCTCATCAGGACTGGGACCATATGTGTCCTACTCTTTGTTTGCTGGTGTGTAACAAATAATCAGTACATTTTTGATGAATGAATGAACTCAAGAGAAAGCAAAACGTGTAAAAGGAGCTACTTGTTCACCACCTTAGAAAAAAGTAACAGATTTAGTTGACATTAGCCAATATTTTTAGATTTTTTAAGTAACTTTCAAACATCAGCGTTTTTTTCTTATTTACATTCTTTTCATCTGCTCTCCGTCACCGTAATTTACAGGCAATAGTCTTGTTTATCCCCATATTTCTAAAACATGCATTCCCAGTGCTTTTCTCTTTAATTTCTTTGTAATATGCAATGGCAAAAGGCTTCCATTCTCCCTCAACACACACCTCAACTTTAGACCACAAGCCAAATCAGTAAACAGTCCACTTCCCTGAGGATTTAATAGAGCTCTTCCCCTGATGACCCAACTCATTCAGAGTAACTGCTCTTTTTTCACTCATGCTGCATACTCAGTTGCTTCTGTCGTGTCCGACTCTTTGCAAACCTACGGACTTAGCCCGCCAGGCTCCTCTGTCCATGGGATTCTCCAGGCAAGATACTGGAGTGGGTTGCCGTGTCCTCCTCCAGGGGATCTTTCTGACTTGGGGATCCAATCCACGTCTCCTACATTGCAGGCAGATTCTTTACTGCTGAGCCACCAGGGAAGCCCCTTTCTTAATGTGGTAAATGTTTTTTCTCATCTAAGACCAGTTCTTCAAAAGATAGTCGAGAAAAAAATGGGGGGGTATGGTAAAAGGGAGAAGGAACTACAATTTGAAGAGGCTGTTTTTCGGAATTGTCTTTTTTTTATGTCTCTGGAAACTCCATCAAGTATGTTGATTATGGAATCATAGAATTTCAGAAGTAGAGGAGCTCCTTCAAAGACTATTCATTCCATTTTCTCCTGTTCTGAAATTCCCTTTGCGGAGCTGGCCAACTTGCTGGATTTAAAAGCAAGATCAGTTTCCCATATATAATTCCATGTTCCAGTTAAATGATGTTTTGAAGATATCATTATTGATTTAGTAGCAAAAGGGGATAATATTTACGGAACCTGGAAAAATGATTAACTCTGCTTGGTTTATTCATTTCTTCCCAAGGCTAAATTGAGGGTGCTGTGGGTTCACACACACACACACACACACACACACGTGGAGCACAGCATTTTGATTATGCTTTTGTTATGTGCTGATTATTTCTATTAGACTTGGCTGTGGTTAAGTCTATATTCTCTTGTGGAGTGTAAAATCTTTTATATAATAACATAATGACAACAATAGTAGCTTGCTCTGTGACAGGCACTGACCAAAATATTTACACATGTCATCCCACTGAGCCCTTTTAACAACGCTGTAAAAGTAGATATCATTATTGTTCTCAGTTCAAGATTTTTTTAAAAAGAACAGAGAAAACAGGAATTTACCCAAGATAATGGAGTATGTAAGTATCAGAACCAAGATTCAAACTCACTTTCAAAGCCATACTAGGAAAGCAGAAGGAGGCTTTGGAATTGTGTGTGATTCATCTGTGCATTTCTTTTCCCTGATAGTACTTAGTACAATGGTTTAAACAGCTGAACACTTTAAACTGTTGTTAAACTGAGTTTCATAATGATAGATGTGTTCATCTGTTTGTGTCTGGTACATGTGAGGGAATGAAAAAGAAAGAATGAGACAGAAAGCAAGTAAGATCTGTCTCCCCAGCAGGGAGAGATTGGATATTCAGGTTATTCATTCAATATCCTCAAATACTGGCCTTGTAAAAAGTATTTCAGGAGCAGAATTTCACCAATTTCACATTACTCAACAGGAACAAAACGTTAATTATTGTTTTTACATATGCATAAATATATTTAAGCAGCACGTTTTATATAGTATTCTGCTTGAACCAGTAAATTACCATCCCCACAGCTAGACATACACATTTAGGTATCCGTCATTGTGGCTATGTGTGTGTGTGTCTTTTGTTGTGACAAACTGTTGAAATGTTAACTGTTCTGAAAGTATTCTTTCATTCTGTTTACTCAGTTCATCTCTATGCTTTATTCTTTACCTATTCATTCAAACACTGCTACTGATATTCTAAATTAATAATTGAGAATATTATATTAATAATAGAATGAAAGTGTTAGTCACTCAGTTGTATCTGATTCTTTGTGACTCTATGGACTGTCACCCACCAGGCTCCTCTGTCCATGGGATTTTCAGGCAAGAATACTGGAGTGGATTGCTATTTCCTTATCCAGGATCTTCCCAACCCAGGGATCAAACCCAGGTCTCCTGCATTGCAGGGAGATTCTTTACCATCTGAGCCATCAGGAAAATCCCAATAATATAATAAATAAAATGATAACATATGAATAAAATTCCCACCACAAAACTCAAATTATTTTTTTTCTGGTAATTAATTTATTTTTTATTGGAGGCAAATTATTTTACAATATTATATTGGTTGATTTTGCCATACATTGACATGAATTCGCCCCGGGTTTACATAAGTTCCCCCTCCTGAACCCCCCCTCCTACCTCCCTCCTCCCTTTATCCTCCCTCTGGGTCATCCCCTCATGCCAGCCCCGAGCATCCTATAACATGCATCGACCCTGAACTAGTGATTCGTTTCACATATGACAACATACGTGTTTCAATGCCATTCTCCCAAATCATCCCACCCTCACCCTCTCCCACAGAGTCCCAAAGACTGTCAAATTATTTTTAAAAATCACTACTGATAGCCAAGTTACCACCCTTGCCCTTAGCTCTAACCACCTAATTATTGTCTCCCTGATATAATCCATCTAACTATGTTATAAACTGTGTAGACAGTCATGATTTATCTCTCATCTACCACTGGTGCCATATTTTAAAATCCTCTAAGAATCAATAAAACCCCAGAGGTATCACTAACATATTTTTAAAGTATTGTAACTCTGGAGAAAGTGACTATGTGGAGCAATTATTTAAGAGGAATTAAAGTCATCACGACTAATGGTCTCCTTCTCTTCCTCCTGACATTCTAGAACACTTACTACCTGTGTCACAGGCTCATGTGTTGGTACATTCAAGTCTTGTTTATTATTCATTATTTATGTTATATGAATCTGCAAGGTTCACTAGACATGCAAGGCCAAACGCCCTGCTATTGCAACATGATAGCACAAAGAAGAGAGAGAGCCTTTTTCTTTAAAAAAAAATCTGTGTGTGGCTAGCCTATGCTTTGTTGAGAGGAGAAGACAGCGCCTAGAGGCAGAAGCAAGCCTGGACTCCTGTCCGGACTTTGCCCCTTACTAACTGACAACCCACCTGACCTCCTGGACCTCGGGAGAGGACAGTGAGAGCAGCCTTTGCCTGTATTTTGAGATTCTGAGAACCAAATGATACGATGATGAAGGAACTTTGGTAAACTATAAATTACATATTGAGTTATGTTCCTGAAATGAAAACACTTTTAAGAAAATTCTCCCTTCCTTCTTTCCTATTTCATGAGCTTGTTTTTGCAGTAATCCCAGGGATTCAGGATTTGTGAAGGAAACGCTTTCTAACTATGAGGTTTAATGGATGTAGGCAATCAAAACAGATAGTTTTTTTTGTCAAATTTGAACATCCTGAGCAATAATTGCATTTCTCTCCAATGTCTCTCTCCCAGTCCTATTTCTTCAGTTATACTAAGGACTTCAGGTTAATGTTTGCTCTTTGGACAAATAATAGATCCTGCATTTGGTCCATCAGAGTGTGGTTCAGATTTTAGAAACTAACAGATTGCGCCTAATGCTGACAGGTACACGTTCCTTTAAACTTGGATCGGTAGCTTGATTAAACCAGAAGGAGAAATGAATTGTTACCATTTTAAACAGTCTAAGTTAAAGGCTTTTGTTTCCAAGTGCTATTTAAAAATCTTCAGATTTCAATGCTATTGGAATCAAATACTCAATTTAGGAAAGAAACCTGAGATACTCTAGGGATGTTTGTTTTTAAGTTACTATTGTTCCCTGGAACTGTTTGCTCATATTCTGGTTGGCCTTGAAGAATCTCCATATAAACAGTAGATATCCATTATTTCAGATGGAATTAGTAATGAGAAATGCCACCAAGCTTCCTCAAAGCACAATCCATGCTTGTTATTTCTACCTGTTATCATCACGTTGCTGAAAACAGTGAGAGCTGTCCTGCCTGCCTTTTGAGATATTTGTCTGAGGATCAAATGAATGGTTGATGAGATAATTTGGGTAAACACTAATTCACCAACACCGCCTTGCCCATAAATAATCTTCCTGAACCTTAGCCTTAATCACAGTGTTCCATCGCTCCTCTTCATAGAAACCGATTACAAATGCTGCCTTTTTACCTTTATCTTTAACAGTTATATTAAAAATTTTCAAGATTTAAAATATAATGAAATAAAAAGCAAGTGCTGCTTCTTTGAATCCCAGTTTTTGTCTAGCATTATTTTATTCTCTTCCAAATGTCTATTTATATGGATGGGTATAGACATTTAGATGTGTCCGTGTGTAAACATATATGTGTGTGTATGTATATAGACCATTGTTATGGCAATTAGGACACTGTTCCCTTCCCATATTAGGGAAGTTTTCACCTATAATCTCTTCAAATATTTTTTTTCAGACTCCTTCTGTTCTTCTGGGACCCCTATAATTTGAAGATTAGTGCTTCTAATGTTGTCCCAGAGGCTTCTGAGACTGTCCTCAATTCTTTCCATTCTTTTGTTTTTATTCTACTTCTTGGCAGTTATTTTCACCATTCTATCTTCCAGCTCACTCATTTGATCTTCTGCCTCAGTTATTCTGCTATTATTGATTCCTTCTAGTGTATTTTTAACTTCAATTATTGTATTGTTCATCATTGTGTGTTCTTTAGTTCTAGGGCACTGTTCTTAAAGTGCCCTACCTCTCTGCTTCCTTTTCTTTTTTTCCTTAGCCTTCTTTTCTCCTTCACCCACAATGCCTGTGAAATGTAGACATTCCCTAGATTTCTGCACTTATTTTTGTTGCCTCCTTTTCCAGTTTTCTTCATTCATTCAACATGTATTTATTGAGCCAATGGGAACCTAAGAATGAATATGATTTGCTACATTTCATGTAGTCAACAAGTCCTCACCGAGGGGAGCTTACAATCTAGAGGGGGAGATAGATGATAAGCAAGGAAGCAAGCACACGTGACACTTGCTAATTGTGATGGGAGAGATAAAGAACATAAACATGGCTAATTACGTAGAGGGTAAATAACAAGGGATGACCAAAAAGGAAAGTGTCTCAAAGAAAGTGACATCTGAACTGAGATCAGGAGGGTTCAGGTGAGTCAGTGGTCTGAGGACCTGTGATAGAGTGTTTCTAGTAGGAGAATAACGTGAACAGAGGCCCTGAGGTAGGAAAGACTGTGACGTGTTCGTGGACCTGAAAGATCAGTGTGGCCAGAACAGAATGAGATGGAGGGGAGTTGACAGGGGATGAGGTTGAAGAGGAAGATGGAGGCCAGATCATGCAGGACCAATCAGGCTGTGTATAGAATTCAAATAAGAGTAATGGGAAGCCTGTGGAGGATTGTATGCAGATAGGGTTTAAGATTCGGAGAAGGCAATGGCAAGCCACTCCAGTACTCTTGCCTAGAAAATCCCATGGATGGAAGAGCCTGGTAGGCTGCAGTCCATGGGGTCGCTAAGGGTCGGACACGACTGAGCGACTTCACTTTCACTTTTCACTTTCACACATTGGAGAAGGAAATGGCAACCCACTCCAGTGTTCTTGCCTGGAGAATCCCAGGGATGGGGGAGCCTGGTGGGCTTCCGTCTATGGGGTCACACAGAGTCGGACACGACTGAAGTGACTTGGCAGCAGGGTTTAAGATTAATAACAATTTCTCTGATTTCTGTATGCAAAATTCATTGAGGAATTACAGAAACAGAGAAACCTGATAGAAGGCTGCAAACTCATTTGGAGATAGCTGCAGTTGTCTGAGAAAGAAACCCAAGATTTGGACTACCTCCATTGTATAGATGATGCCCAAATCCATGTTTCTAGTTCAGATCTCTTTTGTCTTTGAGTGGCTTTCAAAGTGTGGTCCCTACACCAGCCGCACTGACACCACATGTGAGCTTGTGAGAAATGCAAACCCCAACCTATGTGCCCCACCCCACCCTAGAGAACCAGAAACTCTGAACTCAGGCCCTTGCCTGTAACAGGTTCACTAGGTGATTCTGAAGCATGGTGAAGTTTAAGGACTGCTACTCTGGCCAGTGGTGCATCAGAATTGCCTACAGTGCTGGTGAGAACACACATTGCTGGGCCCCACCTTCAGCAGGCAGAAGATAAAAGGGGAAGATGTCAAGAATTTGCATTTACAACGAATTCCCAGGTGATACCGATACTGTGAATCTAGGGACCACGCTTCGAGAATCCTCCACTTCCCAAGTGACACCTCCACCTACCCCACTAATACCTTAAAACTCAGCAAGTGTAGAAGCAGATTCATTCACGCGCACTCACACATCACCCTCCGCAACCAGCTGTTTTCTGCCTTTCCCTCTCGCCATCAGCATTCTTCTTGTCCAAAGCTGTGGCCGGCGTGTCTGTCGCTGCTTTGCCCCATCCTGCTTCCTCACCTCCCGGGTCAGTCAGTTGCCAAGTCCTAAAGCTCATGTTTCCACGCTGTCTTTCTCATTTGTTCATTCTGCTTCACCGCCACCTACTTTAGGTTCTCACTGTCTCCCCTGGATTACTGTTCAAATTTGTTAACTAATCACCCTTCCTGGCTCTCCCAACAATTAACAAGTGAATCATGTCTCCCAGGATGGAGACCATGAAAGTCTCTAGGTGATCTTATCAATCTAAAACTGTGAGGACTATTTCAGAGTTTCTCACCTTGCATAGATGTTAGAAACACCCAGAGCACTTTTAAAACTACTAATTATCAGGTCATATTCCCAGAGATTAATGGGTCTCAATGAAGACACTGACATCGTTTTTTTTAAGCTGTCTTGGGAGCTAAGACCCACTGGGATCTGCTGAAGCTTTACAAAAGAGGAAGAGTCAGGCACTCATCACTGATTCGATGTAGGGACCGAAAGGAGGTTTGAAGGTGAGAAGTAACTCTGAGTAAGGTTATAACATTAGGTGCTAGGAGACTGCTGAGGCGCTGTCAGTTGAATGGGGAATTCAAGGGGAACAGCTGATATTTTGGAGGCGAGAGGTTGCCTGGGTCTGGGTATATAAGTGCAAGGTACTAACAGAGCATCCACATGGAAATGTAACTAACGAAGCTGGAGTGTGAGTCTGGAGCATGCTGAGTCTGTTCCAAAGATGACTGGAGAGTTGTTGATGAAGAAGTGATCCTGGAAGGTGCTGGGGCAGATGAGGACTTGAGAGAGAGGGTGGAGGCTTTGTTTCCTAGTGCGGGTCTCCACCCATATTAAAATAACCCGGGCTGCTTCTGAAAATGCAGCTTTCTGACTCATATTCCTCCAGAAACTCTGATTCACTAAACCTGAGTTAGGTCCTGGGGATCTGAATATTGGATGACTCCTAACGCAAAGAGTCAGACACGACTGAGCGACTGAACTGAACTGAACTGAACTGAAGGCAATGGCAAAGTTTGGGTGCCACTTTTGTTGTTGTTCAGTCATTAAGTGGTGTCCAACTCTTTGCAATCCCCTGTAATGCAGCAGGAAAAAAGACAAGGTGCAAGGACAGAAACTTGAAGAACTTGTATGTTCAGAGGATGAGCATTAAAAGAGCGGCTAACACAGAGAAAGACAAATATAATATTGCATCATTTATATGTGTAATATTAAAAAAGTGATACAGATGAACTTATATGCAAAACAGAAATAGGCTCAGAGACATAGAAGGCAAACTTATGGTCACCAAAAGGGAAGAAGGGGAGAAAGGGATAAAAATCAGGAGTCTGGGACTATAACAGATACATACTACCATATATGAAAATAGATAAACAATAAGGTCTTACTGTTCACTTTCACACATTGGAGAAGGAAATGGCAACCCACTCCAGTGTTCTTGCCTGGAGAATCCCAGGGACGGGGGAGCCTGGTGGGCTTCCGTCTATGGGGTCACACAGAGTCGGACACGACTGAAGTGACTCAGCAGCAGCAGCAGCAGCAGCAGCAGCAGCAGCAAGGTCTTACTGTATAGCACAGGGAACTATACTCCATATTTTGTAATAATCTAGAAGGGAAAAAAAATCTGAAAAGACTACATATATATACATATGCACACGTGCTAAGTTGCTTCAGTCGTGTCTGACTCTTTGTGACCCTATGGACCATAGCCCGCAAGGTTCCTCTGTCCATAGGATTCTTCAGGCAAGACTACTAGAGTGGATTGCCATGTCCTTCTCCAGGGGACCTTCGAGACCCAGGGACCAAACCCAGGTCTCTTATACCGCCTGCATCGGCAGGCAGGTTCTTTACCCCTAGTGCCATCTGGGAAGCCTAAATATATATATTGGAGAAGGAAATGGCAACCCACTCCAATATTCTTGCCTGGAGAATCCCATGGACAGAGAAGCCTGGTGGGCTATAGTCCATGGGGTTGCAAGAGTCGGACACAACTTAACGACTAAACCACCACAAATATATATATATATATATATATATATATGTAATATAAATATACATACACACTAGTATAACTGAATCACTTTGCTGGACACCTGAAATTAACACAACACTGTCGATCAACTCTACTTCAATTCAAAAGAAAGAGGGGTTTGCAAGAAGAGAGGGAAACAACCAGTGATAGTCATGAGAGCAGCAAGAGTGCAGACTGGGGTCCAGAGGGCAATGGGAGAACTTTGAATGAGAAACGGTGAGCGTCAGTTTTCTATAGCCAGTGCCTCAATTGATACACCCGTTCCCGTCCTTGTGTTTCTGTTAGACTGGTTGCTCCTGGTCAACCCAAGCGCCAGACCAATATACTTTTAACCAAAGTCATGTTTACAACCTCAGATGTCAGAGTCAAAATGCAATGGTTGAGCCAAGTTATGTGAACTTTTCTGTGTAAGAATGAGCAAGTAACCTCTCATAGCCTCAGCTGCCTTATAAACAGGGAATAATCTTATCACCTGTTTACTGTGATTTTTAATCATTAGCACGATGTATGTAACATACTTTACATTGTGCCTGGAACTCTAAATAGTTTCACAAAAGGTCTGCACTATTTGTGTGCCCTAAAGGACTGTATGTGGCATATGCAAGTGCTCAAATACACCGCTGAGTCCAAATGTGATGCGTGATGAAGAAGGAATATTCTTCAGCTATTTCTGATCTGGTAATGTAATGGCTAGCCAGCCATCTTGCAATAGTTATGCCAGACCCGAAGCAACTCTAGCACTGTAGCCAACTGTCTTTGGAAACAAGATCAAATGATCAATCCATCAGTAAATTATTGATTCAGCTCCCTGCTCTGGACAGGCAATAAAATTCTTAACCGTAAGAGTCAAGTCAGGTAGACTACATAAATGAATCTTTATAGACACTGTTGTACAGAATATAGCCTACAGGAAAGTTGGCTGAGGTAATTAAGGAATACTTCACAAAGAGTTGAAAATTGAACTTTGTTGCACAGAGGAGCCTGGCAGGCTACAGTTCATGGGGTCACAAAGAGTCGGAGCACACACACACACATACTCTGGTTGGGGGCTTGCCAGATGGTGGTAGTGGTAAAGTATCTGCCTGCCAATGCAGGAGACACAAAAGATGCAGTTTCAATCCCTGGATTGGGAAGATACCCTGGAGAAGGAAATGGCAATCCACCCCAGTATTTTTGCCTTGGGAATTCCATGGACAGAGGAGCCTGGTAGGCTACAGTCCATGGGGTCGCAAAGAGTTGGACGCAACTGAGCACACACCATGCTCTGGCTAAAGAAACTATAGGGCCATATAACTATAAATGGATATCCCTGTTGTCCTGAAGAGTTCATGTATCAGACCAGTGGCCTCAGCCCTTAAACCTTGAAATCTGATTTTTTTAATCTCATATAATAATGAAAATTGGAGCTTCCCAGGTGGTGCAGTAGCAAAGAATCTGCCTGCCATGCACAAGACACAGGAGACACAGGATCGATCCCTGGGCCTGGAAGATCCCCTGGAGGAAAAAATGGAAACCCACCTCAGCATTCTTACCTGGAAAAGCACAGAGGAGCCTGGTGGGCTACAGTCCATAGGGTCACAAAGAGTCGGACACAACTGAGCACACACGCAATAGTGAAAACAAAATGGACAGTTCATAAATACATAGTTAACGAAGGGATGATTTGTGCCTGGATTTGACCAATTAGATATGCTTGCTGGGAGGGATTGGGGGCGGGAGGAGACGGGGACGACAGAGAATGAGATGGCTGGATGGCATCACCGACTCGATGGACATAGTTTGAGTGAGCTCAGGAAGTTGGTGATGGACAGGGAGGCCTGGCGTGCTGTGATTCATGGGGTCGCAAAGAGTCGGACACAACTGAGCGACTGAACTGAACTGAAATTATTCGGGGAGAGAAGGTTTTTTAAGTGGCAATTTCTTGAGGCATATTAAGATACTTTTTTCTCCAATGGGAAGAAAAACAGTTAGTAGATTGTCATAATCCTTGTATTCAAGTTTGCTGAGTTCAGTTCAGTTCAGTTCAGTCACTCAGTCATGTCCGACTCTTTGCGACCCCATGAATCACAGCACGCCAGGCCTCCCTGTCCATCACCAACTCCCAGAGTTCACTCAAACTCATGTCCATCGAGTCGGTGATGCCATCCAGCCATTTCATTTTCTGTCGTCCCCGTCTCCTCCCACCCCCAATCCTTCCTAGCATCAGACTCTTTTCCAGTGAGTCAACTCATCACATGAGGTGGCCAAAGTATTGCAGTTGCAGCTTTAGCATCAGTCCTTCCAGTGAACACCCAGGACTGATCTCCTTTAGAATGGACTGGTTGGATCTCCTTGCAGTCCAAGGGACTCCCAAGGGTCTTCTCTAGCACCACAGTTCAAAAGCATCAATTCTTCGGCGATCAGCTTTCTTCACAGTCCAACTCTCACATCCATACATGGCCACGGGAAAAACCATAGCCTTGACTAGATGGACGGGGGCGGGGCACACCAGCCGGTGGCTCTTCGGCTTCTCGGCTCTCCCTCCAGGGTGGCAGAGAAAGGGCTGGGACCGGCAAACCGACAGAGGGGTAGTGAGAGCACAGACTCTGGAATTCCAGATGGCACACCCTTTAATCCTTGCAAACCTCACTTTCCCTGTCTGTAGAATGGGGTAGCAGCGGCATCGCTACAGTGTGATGTGAGGATTGCCCTCTTAGAACAGACTTTAGGAAGCGTCTGATAAACAGGCAGCAGCCTGCTGTAGAGAAGGGAAACCCTGCTCTGCCAGATCCTAAGAGCCCAGCATCGCCTGGGCTGCTCCAGCCCTCAGTGGCTGCCCAGGTGTGGAGGGCCCAGGTTGGACGCCTGCAGGCCTCCCCTCACCAGTAACCCTTGCTTGATTCCCCAGGATGTCTTCCTCATCTGCTTTTCCCTTGTCAGCCCAGCCTCCTATGAGGCCACGGGAAAAACCATAGCCTTGACTAGATGGACCTTGGTTGGCAAAGTAATGTCTCTGCTTTTTAATGTGCTCTCTAGGTTGGTCATAACTTTCCTTCCAAGGAGTAAGTGTCTTAATTTCCTGGCTGCAAGTAGCATCTGCAGTGATTTTGGAGCCCCAAAAAATAAAGTCTGACACTGTTTCCACTCTTTCCCCATCTATTTCCCATGAAGTGATGGGACCAGATGCCATGATCTTCGTTTTCTGAATGTTGAGCTTCAAGCCAACCTTTTCACTCTCCTCTTTCACATTCATCAAGAGGCTTTTGAGTTCCTCTTCACTTTCTGCCATAAGGGTGGTGTCATCTGCATATCTGAGGTTACTGATATTTCTCCCGGCAATCTTGATTCCAGCTTGTGCTTCTTCCAGCCCAACGTTCCTCATGATGTACTCTGCATATAAGTTAAATAAGCAGGGTGACAATATACAACCTTGACGTACTCCTTTTCCTATTTGGAACCAGTCTGTTGTTCCATGTCCAGTTCTGACTGTTGCTTCCTGACCTGCATACAGGTTTCTCAAGAGGCAGGTCAGGTGGTCTGGGATTCCCATCTCTTTCAGATGTTCCACAGTTTATTGTGATCCACACAGTCAAAGGCTTTGGCATAGTCAATGAAGCAGAAATAGATGTTTTTCTGAAACTCTCTTGCTTTCTCCATGATCCAGCGGATGTTGGCAATTTGATCTCTGGTTCCTCTGCCTTTTCTAAAACCTGCTTGAACATCTGTAAGTTCACAGTTCACATATTGCTGAAGCCTGGCTTGGAGAATTTTGAGCATGACTTTACTAGCGTGTGAGATGAGTGCAATTGTGTGGTAGTTTGAGCATTCTTTGGCATTGCCTTTCTTTGGGATTGGAATGAAAACTGACCTTTTCCAGTCCTGTAGCCACTGCTGAGTTTTCCAAATTTGCTGGCATATTGAGTGCAGCACTTTCACAGCATCATCTTTCAGGATTTGAAAGAGCTCCATTGGAATTCCATCACCTCCACTAGCTTTGTTCGTCGTGATGCTCTCTAAGGCCCACTTGACTTCACATTCCAAGATGTCTGGCTCCAGGTGAGTGATCACGCCATCGTGATTATCTTCGTTGTGAAGATCTTTTTTGTACAGTTCTTCTGTGTATTCTTGCCACCTCTTCTTAATATCTTCTGCTTCTGTTAGGTCCATACCATTTCTGTCCTTTATCTAGCCCATCTTTGCATGAAACGTTCCCTTGATATCTCTTAATTTTCTCGAAAAGATCTCTTGTTTTTCCTATTCTATTGTTTTCCTCTATTTCTTTGCACTGATCGCTGAGGAAGGCTTTCTTATCTCTCTTTGCTTTTCCTTGAAACTCTGCATTCAGTTACTTATATCTTTCCTTTTCTCCTTTGATTTTTGCTTTTCTTCTTATCACAGCTATTTGTAAGGCCTCCTCAGACAGCCATTTTGCTTTTTTGCATTTCTTTTCCATGGGGATGGTCTTGGTCCCTGTCTCCTGTACAATGTCACAAACCTCCGTCCAGAGTTCATCAGGCATTCTATCTATCAGATCTAGACCCTTAAATCTATTTCTTACTTCCACTGTATATTCATAAAGGATTTGGTGTAGGTCATATCTGAATGGTCTAGTGGTTTTCCCTACTTTCTTCAATTTAGGTCTGAATTTGTCAATAAGGAGTTCATGATCTGAGCCACAGTCAGCTCCTGTCTTGTTTTTGCTAACTGTATAGAGCTTCTCCATCTTTGGCTGCAAAGAATATAATCAATCTGATTTCGGTGTTGACCATCTGGTGATGTCCATGTGTAGAGTCTTCTCTTGTGTTGTTGGAAGAGGGTGTTTGCTATGACCAGTGCGTTCTCTTGGCAAAACTCTATTAGGCTTTGCCCTGCTTCATTTCATGCTCCAAGGCCAAATTTGCCTGTTACTCCAGGTGTTTCTTGACTTCCTACTTTTGCATTCCAGTCCCCTATAATGAAAAGGACATCTTTTTTGGGTGTTAGTTCTAAAAGGTCTTGTAGGTCTTCATAGAACCGTTCAACTTCAGCTTCTTCAGCATTACTGGTTGGGGCATAGATTTGGATTACTGTAATATTGAACGGTTTGCCCTGGAAACGAACAGAAATCATTCTGTCGTTTTTAAGACTGCATCCAAGTACTGCATTTCAGACTCTTTTGTTGACCATGATGGCTACTCCATTTCTTCTAAAACTAGTTGATCTGATCATATGGACCACAGCCCTGTCTAACTCAATGAAACTAAGCCATGCTGTGTGGGGCCACCCAAGACGGACGGGTCATGGCGGAGAGGTCTGACAGAATGTGGTCCACTGGAGAAGGGAATGGCAAACCACTTCAGTATACTTGCCTTGAGAACCCCATGAACAGTATCAAAAGGCAAAATGATAGGATACTGAATGAGGAATTCCCCAGGTCTGTAGGTGCCCAGTATGCTACTGGAGATCAGTGGAGAAATAACTCTAGAAGGAATGAAGGGATGGAGCCAAAGCAAAAACAATGCACAGTTGTGGATGTGACTGGTGAGAGAAGCAAGATCCAATGCTGTAAGAGCAATATTGCATAGGAACCTGGAATGTTAGGTCCATGAATCAAGGCAAATTGGAAGTGGTCAAACAGGAGATGGCAAGAGTGAACATAGACATTCTAGGAATCAGTGAACTAAAATGGGCTGGAATGGGTGAATTTAACCCAGATGACCAGTATATCTACTACTGTAGTTTGCTGAGTAGGCTTCAGCAAATGTTACCACAGATGAATTCCAGAGGGTTAAATTCTAGGTATCTGGGCCCTTCCAACTAGCACAGGCATCTTATAAAAGAAAACTTAGTGTGGTGGACTTAGCTGCAGTGATGATGCATTTCTGCCAGCAGAGGCAAGATTGTGAGATTCCATTGGGCTGGGTTTCATCCTATTCGCGTCTAACTCTTCAGTGACCCAGACTCTTGGCTCCTATACACAGGAACCCAAAGTCATTAACTTTGTTTTAGGATATTTCTTTTCAAGTGGGAATATTTTGACACCTCAGAAATTTTATGTGTGATAGCTGAACTATAATTATTTGGTGAATTATAACTCAGAAGAGTGAAAGAAATTAAGAATTAAGAACAGAGCCACTGAAACTCATATTGGAAATCACAAAGAAGGAAAATAGTACCAGAAAACTGGAAATAGGCAGATCTTAAGAATGGAGAAGTGGGATGGGGAGGAATTATTACCATTAAGCCTGATGTTGCTGCTGCTGCTGCTGCTGCTAAGTCACTTCAGTTGTGCGCTTCAGACTCTGTGCGACCCCATAGATGGCAGCCCACCAGGCTCCCCCGTCCCTGGAGGCAAGAACACTGGAGTGGGTTGCCATTTCCTTCTCCAATGCGTGAAAGTGAAAAGTGAAAGTGAAGTCACTCAGTCGTGTCCGACTCTTCATAATCCCATGGACTGCAGCCCACCAGGCTCCTCCGCTCATGGAATTTTCCAGGCAAGAGTACTGGAGTGGGGTGCCTTCGCCTTTTCTGAAGCCTGATGTTCGCCCTCACCAAATTTCTGAAACACATTAATTTAGCATGTATAGAATGTATGCCTTCTAGATCTCATGTACTTTTTAAAAGTTGGAAAATGAAGCAGTAATTCCTAAAAGCCAAAATGAAATTGCTAAGTAGTCTGAAATGTCTTCTTTTAAATCATAAGGATTGTCATACTCACTTAGCTCTGAAATCACTACCCAGCCAAGGGGCCCTGCGTTGGACTGTGTTCCCTGAACAGTCATTTTCCCGAGAGTCCCAATCAGAGAGTGGGCTCGGGCAGCCCTCCCCTCTCGGTGCCCCCTCCAGTCTGTACACACACCTCTTCCCTCCAGACCAGCGTCCAGAGCGAAGAAATCACAGCCATGTCTGACTGCATTGCTCTCGTCCCACCACTTTACAAAATGAAGCTACCGAAAACAAACTGAGATTCCTTCAGAGACTCAAATTACTAAATAGGGTCAAAGAAACATACATTCTCAAAACTAGTTTAGTTGGTTGTTACAGCACCCAAACATCTGATTCAAAACATCTGCTTTAAATAAACATTTGAAGAGGAATGTGTCTACTGTAATGTATTGATTTTTTCCCCTTTTTATGGCAGTTAAGTCAGTGAAACTAACAGTTACAGGATAATGTGAATCTTCTTAATGGACAAGTATCTTTAAGGACAAAAGCATTTTTGTATCATATAAAATGATATAAAGGTTCTTTCCTATTAAGTTGTATCCTATTATAGAAGCAGAGATGAAAGATATTTCTATGAAATAATTTTAGAAACAGAGGGAAAAATTAAACCTTCCAACCAAATGGTATGTGGGTCTCTATGATTGGAACATAGTTGCCCAAAAATGTGTCAGTTCAAATCTTAACAGAAAAGATTTGGTGCAGTTCTCACTATTTGTATATTCATTGATATAAAAAAGATCCCCTATGGTTTGTATGTATTTCATTTTTAAATTACTAAACCCATCCCATAGGGTAAAGAAATGAGAGGAAGAACGCAATGACTTCTTAAGTTGTGGGTTTGACAATGAGATATGTCTCCTACCAGCACAGCAAATAGCTAATAGCCTATCATAAATTCCTTTGTTTTAAGACAGACTCCCCTGATAACAGAGGTCAATGGTTCCACAGATTAGTTCAGAATACAGTCTGAGGTTCTGAAAGTCCTTGCCCAGAAAAGAAAAACAATTCATGTGAAGTGAGCTATATTTCAGGAAATGTAACAGAAATGTATTTACCCTAACAATAATTTAAACTAATGAAATAAGTAAATAGAACAATTTTACTTTCTCCTTTTCATTTCCAAAATCAAATGACTCAGAAACCATCAAGCTACAAACTTGATCACAGAGCAGCAGTAAGAGTTGATTAGCCCCCAGTTTTAGGCTCTGTTCTAGAATTCAAAAAATGTACTATTCAAGTCATGACCATGGACAGGATAGTTAAGGACATTTTGGCTGAAATAACAGTTCCTGGCTAGTTTTAGTTTGATCAGTTAAGCCACCTGTGAGCGTCAACCAATCTGAGTCAGTTAATTCAATAAGCACTCTTTTATAGCACATGAATGCATGCTAAATAGCTTCAGTCATGTCCAACTCTACACAACGCTATGGACTATAGCTTGCCAGGCTCCTCAATCCACAGGTTTCTCCAGGCAAGAATACTGGAATGGGTTGCCTTCCTCCTAGGGATCTTCCTGACCCAGGAATCAAACCCAAGTCTCAAGTCTCTTGCATTGACTGGAGGGTTCTTTACTGCAAGCACCACCTGGGGAGCTGTCATACACAAACCATGTCCTTCAGTATTACCTATAGAACTTTGGATAATTAATCAAATGCATGCGTGTTGTATAGAATATAACTATAAACATGAAATGTTGGCCACCTACATTTCACCTCGATACTAACAGTTCGTCAGGTGAGATTTTTCCTAATTTTCTCCACCATATCCCCCACCCCCCCACCTCCACACCACCCCCACATGGCTGCATCACACCAGCTGCTCCTGTGTGAACTGCTCTGTTCGCCTCCTATGTTTCTACCTTTGTCCCCAAAGTCTATTCCCCCTTCGAAAGGGTCCCATCAGAAGGACCCTTTTAAAACACAAAGCTGATCAAGTCTGTTCCCTGATCAGAGTCCCTACTGTGGCCTCCAGGGCCCTGCATGGTGGGGCCCTGGACTGCCCTCCAGCCTCACCTGCTGTCTCCCTTCCCTTAGTCGTTCCACTCCAGTCACACCGGCCTTTTGGCAGGTTCCGGACCACGCCAGGCACACTCCCTCCTCGGTGCTCTGTACTCCTGTTCCGTTCACATAGGTCCCTGATGGCTCAGCCCTCCACTGAAATGCCCTCTCAGCAGAGAGGTCTGCCCAGCCATTGACTGTCTGACCTTTAATGAGGGCCCGTCTCCCTGACAACCACTGCCCATGGTTCCCTCTCTACTCCCTTGTCTAGCTTTTGTATTAAAAAAAGTTTAAGGTGACTTTTTTGCAATTTTTATTTTTTTTGGGGTATGGTTGATTTACAAAGTTGTGTTAGTTCCAGGTTACAACACAGTGGTCCAGTTATGCATATACATATATCTATTCTTCTTCAGATTCTTTTCCCATATAGGTTATTACAGAATAGTGATAGAGTTCCCTGTGGCATACAGTAGATTCTTGTGGATTATTTATTTTATATGTAGTAGTATATTAATTTATCCCTCCCTCCACCTTTACCTTTTGGTAACCATGTTTGTTTTCTATGTCTGTGAGTCTGTTTGTGTTTTGAATAGTATGGAAATTCCTTAAAAAACTAAAAATAGAACTACCATATGATCCTGCAATTCCACTTCTGAGCATATATCCCAAGAAAACCATAATTCAAAAAGATACATGCATCCCTATGTTCACAGCAGCAGTATTTACAACAGCCAAGACATAGAAGCAACCTGACTGTCCACTGACAGATAGGGAGGTTTATACATAGCTTATACATGGGCTTCCCTTGTGGCTCAGTTGGTAAAGAATCTGCCTGCCGTGCAGGAGACATGGGTTCGATCCCTGGGTTGGGAAGATCCCCTGGAGAAAGAAATGGCAACCCACTCCAGTATCCTTGCCTAGAAAATCTCATGGACAGAGGACCTTGGTGGGCTGCAGTCCATGGGGTCACAAAGAGTCGGGCACGACTAAGCGACTAACACTTGTACATAGTATAGCTTATACAGAGTATAGTATATCATATACATAGTATAAGCTATTAGGTGATTTATTATAAAATAGGTGATTTATTGTAAAATAGGTAATTTATTATATTTCTTCTTTTGCCTGCTTTCTGATGAGAGATTTACAGAAATTTTTTGCAAAACATGACAAAACAAGGTTCTCTAGAGTTGCTTTTGGCGTTTATGATCTGAACATAATCGTATTGCATTTTTAACAGCTAAATGAATTCCATAAGAAGAGACCCATACTTACTCTCTATCCTTTCTGCTTGAAACCCACAGACGTCTTGCTGGAAACGCTCTGACATACATTCCCAAGGGAGCATTTGCTGGCCTTTACAGTCTTAAAGTTCTGTAAGTAAACTGAGTATTGTTTGTTATAGTTCTGACTTTAGTGTCAAGTGGATGCTAATTAATTTGTAAAGACTGAGTTCCTCTAATATACCATTTAGAGCCATGGGATAATTTATCTAAATTCTAGTCTGTCTTCACTGGTATCATAGAACCATGTTGTATCTGGCTGGGTTCATGTGTGAAAAAATCTCATCTCTCCTTTTCTTACTTTAATATCAAAAATGTGTTTGCCCCTAAATAACCAGCTTATCAACTCCAACTTGTGAAAGAGTATTTCCCTTTCTTTTTTGTGCTATGAAGTTGGGGAGAATTTCTTGAGTCATTCTGATTCAAGTAAATAAATTACTATTATGCTGACATAATGAGATTACAGCCTCAAACCATTTGCAGAATTTGTTTCCTTATAATCACTGAATAAAGATCAGCTAAAAAATCAAGTTTATGTTCCACTTGTGAATAGATTTAGAAAAATCTAGTGCATAGTAGTAATGTATAGTAAATGCATAGTAAAAATGAGTAGCTTTTTAATTGAAAAGTGTTAATTTATTGAGACTTGTAAGAAATGGGCTTTCTTACTGTCTAATGTCCAACTTCCTAATTTTCTATCAGAAAACTCTTTATTAGTGGTACCTTCTTCTTCAAGTACCCATTGTTTAATTTTTCAGTTTATTCTGTGTAGGAAAAAAGGGTTCATTTTAGAGGAAATAGATAACACAAGTTGAAAGCTCTACCAAAAAAGTTTTATTTCAGAGAAAATAACCTGATTTTATTTCCTTTCATTTAGATAAATGTTATGAAGGCTAAAGAAGCATTTGATATATTTCTGCTTAATGGAAACTGCATTTCACTGACCTGAGGGATACACAGGCTATTTTAAAAAGCAATTTTGTTTACATTTAATATTTTGTTAAAAGTTAAATTTAAAAGCAGAACTGTTATTTAGTCTTGATCTACTTAGTTGATTGGGTTTGGTCTCCCTACCCTTGAATTATTTTCACTATTATGTAGGAAGATTTTTAAGTTGTCATACAGCCAAATCCTAATGTTAATTCATCATAAGGTAAAATTTAGGGCTGTAGCACTGATTCTAATGTGCCTACATTTCCATGAATCCACCAAAATATTTGGAACCATTCCAAATGCATTAGATACATCAAGTTTAGATAAAACAACTAAGATGTTTTTCCTATATTGAGCTACTACCACTAAGAATTTTGATGATTTGTTAAATTATATTGGAATCAATTATTTTAATCACTTAACAGAATATATATTGGATACCCTGAACTAGAGTGTGTGTGTGTGTGTGTACATGCTCGCACACGTATCACTCAAAGTGTCATTGAACAAATTATTGCTGGAAATACAAAGATCAGTAAGTATGGTCATGCCCTCAAAGAGCTTACAATCTCGTGGTAGATTGTGGGATTGAGATAGTGTGACCAAGACAGACAAACAGATCGCGCTGGTTCTATGGAACTGTGAGGAAAGGACTCTGTCTAGTTTGATGGTTCAGATTCGACTTCCTCGAAGAGATGTTTCTCCAAAGAGATGACCTGGGACCCAGACCTTGAAGCACAACTATGGACTAACCAACCGCATTAGGTGGCCGATTGAGGGGGGTAATATGCACAGAGACACAGAAGCAGGAGGAACCGAGAACAGACAGCCCTAGGCAAGTGTCCCTTGAGCATTCAGGACAAAGTGGAAAGGGAAGGAAGAAGAGAAAGTGTCCTGGTCACAGGGATCGTGTATGTCACATCAGAAAAGCTTGGACAGTTTTATGTTCTGAGCAAGATGAGAAGTCAAAAAAGAGATGTAAGCAAAGGATTGACACTTCAGACTTTGCACTACAGCTGGATCACTGTCAATGTGAGGGTGATTCAAAAGGAGCAAGACCCGTACCAGAAATTGTATTCACTCTTCCCTTTATTTTACTAACTCAAAGACAACAAACAAATTCAGTTGTTAAATATTTGGAAAGGATTGGATTGGCCAAAAAGTTCATTTGGATTTTCCCATACAATGTAATGAAGAAACCCAAACAAACATTTTGGCCAACCCAATATTTAGTGTTAGAGAATGGTTCTCAACCATGGTCATCACACCTGCCGCAGAAGGTTTTGGAAATTTGGGGAGGCATCTTTAGTTTTCCAGACGACTCGCTTGTAGTCAGTTGTCCTGTGATATGCCACTCAGCCCAGCGTAAAGAATCCCTCTGCACTCCTTTTGACTTCTGACTGTCCCTCCACACCAGACATCAATCAGTAACACTTCCATGGGCTTCTGGCTGGCTCAGTGGTAAAGAATCTGCCTGCCAGCGGAGGAGATATGGGTTCAATCCCTGGTCTGGGAGGATCCCACGTGCGCAGAGCAGCTAATCCTGTGTGCCAGAACTCCTGAGTCTGTGCTCTACTGAGCCCACATGCTGCGACTGGAGAGCAGCCCCCACTCCACAGCTAGAGAAAGGTCCTCTAGGCAGAAATAAATTAAATAAATAATAGCGACAGAAAAAAAACTGTCATATGTAATAATACTGAAAAGTTTTACAAAAAGTTCTGCATAAGTGTAATAATCTGTGCTTGAAAAAGTAAATGAAATAAATATAGTCTCTCAGAAATCGTTGAATAATTAACACAGTTTGTACATCCTGTGATTTCTACCCACATATGTGTTTGAAAATGATATTAGTGCAATAGAATTACCTCAGAAATCACAAAACAAATTAAAGATATATAACTGTGAAGTTGTAAAACATCTTCTTAAAAATATCATTAAATGTGCAGAGAAATGTGAAACATGGGGTTCTCACTGAATTTCACTAACAAAGTTTGCTTTATAAATATTTCACATTATGGCCTTTTAAAATGCTGGGAGCACAAGCATGCAAAGTGTATGCTTGATGACTATGTGATGACTTATGTTTGGGTGGCCTGGTGCATTTGTAATCTTACTCTTCCACCATCCAGGAGCGTCTCCCACCCAGCTTCTATGAAGGCAGTATCATGACTGTTTCTGTTTTCCAGTTTAGCCTCAATTCCCTGTTGTCTGTGGTGGGATTTGCCCTCTAGGGCCTCTTAAAGTACTAAAAAACAGATGCTCACCTCAGCATGTGATGGAACTTTGAGATAGGGTGGATGTTCTCTGTGGTGTTTCAGTCCTATCTTGTAAGTAAGAGAGGAGTATTTTGATATCACTCTTGTCAATAAGAAGCATTCATTTGTGAGAATCTCCATGCTCATTTGTGAGAATGTAATATGTCTTGGCATGTTATCTTTATTTTAATAAAAGTTATTTCCTTCTTTCCCATAAAATATAAAGTAAGCATATTCTGTTATGTCTTAACTGTAGATTTTAGTCTAGTATCCATTTAGACCTCTCCTCTAATTTCCCTGTTCTTATACGGAATAACTTCTGATCATATATTTTTCTCATATCCAACCATCTTCATTAAAAATAGAGGCAAGCATCTGACTCTTTCGTAGAAAGACCTTCTAGGATAGTCATATCTGAGCATCACATATATCCCCTTATTATACATATATCCCCTTATTATAAACTACTTTTATTTCTCCTTTATAATACAGTTAAAGCAGTATATTATGTTGATATTTTTCCTTTAAAATGATGTGTGTAGATAGCTTTATTTTTATGAACTTTATCTTAACATAACAGATGAAGCATTACAAAATATTTGGTTTTAAAGGGAAAATTGGGTCCAATAAGGTTGCGAACCACAGTGCAAGAGGTAAAATGCTGAACAAAGCAGGCCTGGTCCTACCATTATGGAGCGACCTCACTTTCACCATTATGGAAACTGACTCAAATGTTTTATAAAGTCCAAAAGTCACTGGAGGAAAGAAATAATTTATTATATTGTAGCATGGTGAGAAAGGTAATACACAAGTAATATTCATCTGGGGCCCTGACCAATATAAGGAAGGTAAAAAGAAGGGCAGCTGATCAAAGGAGAAGAAAGATAGTAGTAATCCAGTCCTAGAAGATGGGAAATGAAGACCCCAACAACCCTCCTTGGTGAGAGCTGTTTTATATCAGAAATCTTGTTATTGTGAGTTCTGGAAGATCATTAAAATTTAAGATGACTATCCCTGTAAATATAGGCCTTCATAAAAATTAATTACTGGTTTAGTATTGCAAAATACCCAGTCACGTGGAATTCTGAACCAGGCTCCCCTCAACAAAGGTTCATTCTCTTGTGTAAACCATTCAGTCAAGCAATGGCTTGTCCTCCTTTGCCACCAGCACCAGAACCAAAGCCACATGGAGGAAATGGATAAAACTAGCCATAGGAGTGTCATGATTAACCAGAGTTCTCTCATTCCAAGAAAAGAGCCTAGAAACTCAGTTCAGTTCAGTCGCTCAGTCGTGTCCGACTCTCCGCGACCCCATGAATCACAGCACGCCAGGCCTCCCTGTCCATCACCAACTCCCGGAGTTCACTCAAACTCATGTCAAACTACTCAATATCTAAACACAGAGCAAGTAGGCAGAGAGAATACCTAAGGATCAAGCCAGTGTCACAAAGTCCCCTTTCAACACATAATTTCATCTCCCTACTTCACTGTACCTGTACCTGATCTTATTTAGTGCTGTTGGCAAAAAAAAAAGATAAACAATTTATTGTTAAAGTAGCTTGGGGATGCTATGATGTAATTGTGAAATTTTAGAACTCCTAGGGGAAAGAAATTAAGAAAATATGAAGTCATCCTTTGTCTCTAGAGAAAGTGTTTCATTTTCTTTTCTTACCCATATGTGAATGATAAAATTGAAGTTGTAAGTACCTAAACCCTTACTCAATTCATGGTAAATTCTGCTTATATTGACTGCACTGAATAAAGGATTATTTATAAAAGAAATCAGCAGCTGTGTTGTGAAGGCACTCTGTTTTAATTGCACTCCATAGTGCTATAAACCCTTTGTTTTGTCTCCCACTGGAATATCTTAAACAAAAACAGAATTTTCTAATTAGCTCACTGGAGACTTGTAAGTCTGTAATGGAGATAATTTATTTTTGTTTTGTCATTTGAAAGTAATTAAACAAAAGTTCTTTATTTAGGGAGAGATCAGGACTTAAGTGATTTTTTTTTAATTGTATTTTTGGTGTTTTACTGATAGACATGGTAGAAAATTAAATTGCAGGGAGGTAGCTCGGGGTAGCTTTAAAAGTCATCATTAGTAAAGTTTAAGTTCCATTTTCTGAAGTCAAATATATAAAACTACCAAGAAAGTTTGCAACTATTCAGTTAAGAAAAGCCGTTTAAATCTCTTATCCTCTACTCCAATTTTCCAATATTTTAGAAAAACAACATTATGAAAGTTTCAGTATTTGGTTAGCAAAGCATAGGAGGACAATTCAATACATACTTTGAGCCAGAACATTTTACCTACAAAGCTTAGACATCATTTAATTCCATTATCTGTATCTTATCTTTTAAATTTAGCACACAATTAATGAGACATTTAGAAAACATTTTTGTCAAGTTAAAATTATATCATATGTTAAAACTGCTCGGAAAGGTATAAAATAACATAGAAATGTAAACTTTTAATATTTAGGTAAATTATGCAAAATGCAGCATCTGAGCTACAATTTTCCCAATTCTCTAACCAGTAATTAAAGTGAGGTTTAAAATTCTCTAAATCTTGACCTTGTTCTTAAAGAACCAATACATTTTGAGACTTCTGATTTATGAAATGTTAATTGAATCCAAGATTAAAATAATGAAATTACTTGTTTAAAACTGCTGGATTACAAGTGACAGAATTATATTTCTTAGAGAACTGAATCTCAGTCCCAGTGAGAAAAGCATAAATTTTATGATCTCCAAATAGCTCAGATGGTAAAGAATCCACCTGCAATGCAGGAGACCTGGGTTCGATCCCTGGGTTGGGAAGATCCCCTGGAGGAGGGCATGGCAACCCACTCCAGTATTCTTGCCTGGAGAATCCCATGGACAGAGGAGCCTGGCGGGCTACAGTCCATGGGGTCTCAAAGAGTCTGACATGACTGAGTGACTAAGCACAGCAAATATTTTTCACCTCTTATTCAATATGAGCTTACATTTGCATATATGAAAATGTGAGTGTTAGTTGCTCAGTTGTGTCTGACTCTGCGATCTCATGGACTATAGCCCACCAAGTTCCTCTGTCCATGGAATTTTCCAGGTAAGGTTACTGGAGTGGGTTGCCATTCCCTTCTCCAGGGGGTCTTCCTGGACCAGGGATTGAACCCAGGTCTCCTGCATTGTAGGCAGATTCTTTACCATGCAAAACACCAGGGAAGCCCTAGCATATATGAAAGTATAATAAATGCCTTCATATTGTAACCTTCAAACACCTTATCAATCAGATGATATCATTTTATTCCCATTGTACAGATCAAAACAAAACAAAACACCAAGAGTCAAGAAGGTTAAATGGTTTGTTTGCCAAGACTCACAACTTAGACCACATCTCCACGCTCAAGACATCCTCAAGTTCAGGTGAACATATTCTTAGAAATACTTAGCAGAGTATAGGGTGGTTCTTTGTGTGTGGTGCCTTGCCTCACAGCACCAGCATCATCTGGGAGCTTGTTGGAAATGAAAATTCCCTGGCCTCTACCCAAACCTACTGAACCAGGAACTTTGAGGGTGGGGCCCAGGAAACTGTTCTAACAAGTCTTCAGTGAATTCTGATGACCCCTAAATTTGAGAACCACAGGCATAGAAGTTTTTCTATTGGTTAATTTTATTTTCTCATTAATTAAAATGTCACATCCAGTACAGCCTCACTGTATCATTAGTTTGGAGAAGAGGTTTAACAATTCACACAAAAAGGGCCAACCTTTATTGAATGCTTACCAGGCAGCAGGTATTGTTCTATGTATTTTCACTCCTTAGATCATCACACTAAGCCCTGGGGGGTGGGTATTATTACTGATCACTGAGATGTGGAGAGATTGAATGATTTCCCTGAGGCCATGGGGCTACTGGCAGGGAAGAGGTAGTCAGATCCAAAAACCCAGGCTCTTAATCATACTGTATAAGGCATTCAACCTGAGAATGTGTACATTTATTCCTCAAGAGAATGCTGCAAGAGGCAGTGGAAAGTATATCAGGCTTTGGAGTCAGAGTGCCTGCAAAATTAGTGTTATAAACATTTATGATGAGGTAGCAGATTATGACATCTAATGAAAATATTTTTCCATACTGTTTTGCACTAGCAATGATATATTTCACTTCGTTGTTGCCAGGTGTTTCCATTCTGTAGTCCCCATGTTCTGAAAAGAACTATTGCAATAGTTCAGAAGTGCAATAGCATACAAAAGCGTTTCAGTTCAGTTCAGTTCAGTCGCTCAGTCGTGTCCGACTCTTTGCGACCCCATGAATCACAGCACGCCAGGCCTCCCTGTCCATCACCAACTCCCGGAGTTCACTCAAACTCATGTCCATCGAGCCGGTGATGCCATCCAGCCATCTCATTCTTTGTCGTCCCCATCTCCTCCCGCCCCCAATCCCTCCCAGCATCAGAGTCTTTTCCAGTGAGTCAACTCGTTGCATGAGGTGGCCAAAGTATTGCAGTTTCAGCTTTAGCATCAGTCCTTCCAGTGAACACCCAGGATTGATCTCCTTTAGAATGGACTGGTTGGATCTCCTTGCAGTCCAAGGGACTCTCAAGAGTCTTCTCCAGCACCACAGTTCAAAAGCATCAATTCTTCGGCGATCAGCTTTCTTCACAGTCCAACTGTCACATCCATACATGACCACTGGAAAAACCATAGCCTTGACTAGATGGACCTTGGTTGGCAAAGTAATGTCTCTGCTTTTTAATATGCTCTCTAGGTTGGTCATAACTTTCCTTCCCAGGAGTAAGCATCTTTTAATTTCCTGGCTGCAAGTAGCATCTGCAGTGATTTTGGAGCCCCCAAAAATAAAGTCTGACACTGCTTCCACTGTTTCCCCATCTATTTCTCATGAAGTGATGGGACCAGATACCATGATTTTTGTTTTCTGAATGTTGAGCTTCAAGCCAACCTTTTCACTCTCCTCTTTCACTTTCATCAAGAGGCTTTTGAGTTCCTCTTTCTGCCATAAGGGTGGTGTCATCTGCATATCTGAGATTACTGATATTTCTCCCAGCAATCTTGATTCCAGCTTGTGCTTCTTCCAGCCCAGCGTTCCTCATGATGTACTCTGCATATAAGTTAAATAAGCAGGGTGACAATATACAACCTTGACGTACTCCTTTTCCTATTTGGAACCAGTCTGTTGTTCCATGTCCAGTTCTAACTGTTGCTTCCTGACCTGCATACAGGTTTGTCAAGAGGCAGGTCAGGTGGTCTGGTATTCCCATCTCTTTCAGAATTTTCCACAGTTTATTGTGATCCATACAGTCATTTAATTTATATCAAAATATGACATGTAAGAAGGGGGAATATCTTTAATAGTCTCCTACTGTTATCCTTCCCTAGTAGCTCAGCTGGTAAAGAATCTACCTGCAGTGCAGGAGAACCAGTTTGATTCCTGGGTGGGGACATTCCCCTAGAGAAGAGATAAGTTACCCACTCCAGTATTCTTGGGCTTCCCTGGTGACTCAGATGGTAAAGAATCGGCCTGCAATGAGGGAGACCTAAGTTCAGTCCCTGGGTTGGGAAGATCCCCTGGAGGAAGGCATGGCAACCCATTCCATTACTCTTGCCTGGAGAATCCCCACGGACAGAGGAGCCTGGCAGGCTACAGACCATGGGGTCACAAACAGTCAGACATGACTGAGC
Source organism: Moschus berezovskii (assembly GCF_049115385.1). Classification (NCBI taxonomy): domain Eukaryota; kingdom Metazoa; phylum Chordata; class Mammalia; order Artiodactyla; family Moschidae; genus Moschus; species Moschus berezovskii. The sequence goes on from NC_142465.1 coordinate 4,525,443, forward strand.
GACAAAGCACGCTATTATCCTTACTTCTATCTTGTCTAATCTATTTGTCACCGTGGTAATCCATTAGAAACATGAATAAGATCACATCATTTCCGCTCACGTAAACCCTTCAAAGAGAGTTTCTCACCGCCTTAAAATAAGCCCAACGAGTCCTTCCTGAGACAGCCTTAGCTTGGACCCGGTCTCTCGTGCTCACTTATCCCTCCTGGTCACACTGGTCCTTGCTGCTCCTTTAAGAAGTCAAGCAAGCTCTGGCCTCAGGGCCTTTGCACTTGCTCTTCTCGCTTCCTCAGTAACTTCCCAGATGTTCAAATGTTTTGCTCCCTGACATCATTCTGGTATCTCCTGAAAAATCACCTCCTCAGAGAGATCGTCTCTTGCCATTCAAATTAAACTCTCACCCCCTTGTTGCCATTTACGCCAAATGTACAGTGCTCACTTTGGCAGCACATATACTCAAATTGGCCCAGTACAGAGAAGATTAGCGTGGCCTGTGCACAAGGATGATACCCAAATCCATGTTTTGTTCTCTGTGTGTGGTACCTGTCACTTGCCTCAAGTTATACACTCGTTTGTTAATTTTTAATTATCTGTCTCTCCGCATAGGACTTTAAGCTCCCCACAGGCCAAGGTTTTGTCTGATGCTCTGTTCTTTCCCTGACACTGTTATGGCAGATGTTGTTGATTATTGATAACTGTCATTAATGTTTTTCTCCGTTTGTTTTGATGTGCAGTATGCTGCAGAACAATCACCTAAGGCAGGTGCCCACAGAGGCGCTGCAGAACCTGCGAAGCCTTCAGTCCCTGTAAGTACAGTTGAAATTCCAGCATGTTCTCTGGACCAGTTTGGGAATGAGCACTGAAATGTCCGATTGACCATTTTAGTAAATTCCTTGGCTAGGGGCTGTGCTTAAATAAGCTGCAAGTGAGTGTTTCCATTAGAGCAACAATGAAGTGTTCTTTGCACCTTCATTAAACAATATATATGGAAAACACCCATATTGGAGTTTGGGGTTTCAGGGCAAGACTTAATCAGAAGACCTGAAATGAAAAACCTCTTGTATATGTTGGTATCAGGGCTACCCAGGTGGCTCAGTGGTAAAGAATCCACCTCCAATGCAGGAGACACAGGAGACGCGGGTTTGATCCCTAGGTCAGGAAGATCTCCTGCAGGAGGAAATGTCAACCCACTCCAGTATTCTTGCCTGGAAAACCCCATGGACAGAGGAGCCTGGCGGTCTCAGTCAGTAGGATGGCAAAGAGTCAGACACGACTGAGTGACTGAATACACACACATATGTTGGTATCGCAGGACAAAATTATCCAGGACTACACCCCCTCTATACAATATTTTAGTTTCTAAATTCAAATCAGAAATGATACTTTCTCCTTTTATTTAGAAAACTGAGAGTCAAAATCTAGACCTCTTGGCATCATCGGTTTATTCTGTGTTTAGATTATCAGAGCTGCCCTGTAATGCAATTTTGCTGAGTCAAATAAAGGCTTAATTTTTTTAAGTTTATTTTTAATTGATTGCTTTACAACATTGGTTTGATTTCTGTCACACATCAACATGAATTAACCATAGGTGTACTTTTGTCCCCTCACTCTTGAATCTTCCTCCTTAATTTTTTAAGTTCTGTATGTGCATCAGGGGACCTCAATTCAGGAAGCTAAGATCTAGTGGTATGTCTTAAGGTCATACTGGGCAGGTCTACAAACCAGAGCATCCTCACCACCCCACACAGGGAGACAGAATAATTCAGAGAGTCCCACAGAAAACCGCACACACCCCAGATTCACACACCACACACAAGCACACTAACCCACACCACAGCAGTGCTGGTGGTCCTTGCTCTGAATCCACAACTTTTCCATCAGGAATTTCCACCCTCCTCTGATTTAAAGCCTCTGAATGAACAAAGATTGGTTATTCTTCACAGATAGAACTTTCTTACCAGCTAGATGTTTTGGAGCTTGAGTTATAAGCAGTTGTTTACAGTGACTGTTTGACAACACTTACCATGAGTACTTGATCAGTCAATCTCCAGCTCATCAGAATGTATGTGGTTACAACATATTGCCTGATTTCCAGTATCCACATGTGTAATATATGCTTTCATCTTACTGACACTGAAGGTCCTCATGTCAAACAGAATACTGATTTCTGGTCTAGAAGGATGAGGGAAATAAATGTATAAAAAAAGACAAATAAACATTGCAGACTTGAGTTGAATATCATGGTAAAGAATCCATCGGCTAATAATTACACAAAGTTTGCTTAACGCCTTTTACCAAGGTGACCCAAGAGAAGGAGGAACATGAGATGACGCTCTGTTCCTTTGATCTCTTTTTTTAATGAAAGTGAATCTGTGCTGGAGACCATTTTAAGCTTTTGATTCCAGTCGAACAAAGTGACTTCCTAGGTTTTCCCCAGCCTAGAGATAAACAAGCCCACAAGAGCCGCTTTGTGGCCGGGACAGGTCGGCTGCGTCTGCAGGAGCTCTGCAGTGACATCACTGTGTCTCGCCCTCTTTTGTTGCCCGAGCCTCTTCCTGAAGGAAAGAAGCAGCCGGAGCAGCAGAGCGCGGGAGCTGGGTTGTCTGTGTCAGGGCACAGGGTCTAGTGGTGAATTGAAAAGCGAGATCATAGTAGAGGCCAACAGGAACTTTAAACAGCTGTGAGGCAGGCAGAAGATGGAAGGATAAGGGTTTGTAACCAAAAGCCACCATCAGCTGAAAGAAGACCACAAATAGAACACACCGAAGTGAACTCTTTGAGAAAGTGAGAACCATGAATCTTTTGTTCACTCGAACTGCGCGGTGCCTCTCTGATCATGGTGTTCAGATTTAGTTTCTTACCATCTAGCCATTTACTGTTCACCAGGTGTCTCTTGCACTTGGTGTCCAGTTCACGAAAACAATGGCGCTTGAAACCTTGTAAGAATGTATTCCCTGTGAAAAAGCCGAGGGCTGACTTTCTAGTGGGATGCAGGCACATCCAAACTGAGGCGTGGAAATGGATGGTTGGTCCCAGAGAATGCTGGATTATATCATGGGTTATGTGATGTTTGTCCCGGGTCCCTTTGCCCAGCACACAACAGACCATGGAGGTGTTGGGTGTTGGCAGGTGTGCCGCTATGACACTTGTCTCACAGTTTTTGTAATACTTAATACAAGCATTAAGACTGGACAGAAGAGCATTAAAACTTGAACCACCAGACACACAACCACAATACTGAACCAACCAAAGGCGTCCGTTACCCAGTTTGGAGATTTGGGCTACTGTGAGCTGTTTTAAAGTTTTACTATTATCCCAGATGCAAGATGTCCTTCTGTTGTTGTTGTTTTTTAAATTTATTTATTTTTTAATTGAAGGATAATTGCTTTACAGAATTTTGTTGGTGTTTTAATAATACTTCTCCTGCTTCTTTCAAGCAGGAAAAAATAAAGACGATTTGTATCAAATGGTCGTTACAAACATGCATTTCTTCCCATTGGCCATTCACCTACCATGCGTACCTCAGCCTCCAAGCCACATTCACAGCGACACAGGTAACAAAGGAGGTGACACCCATCTCATCCATGACACCTGGCAGGCTTCTATTCAGCTACCTCTCTAGTTTTTCTTAGACTACCATCAACCCTTAGACCTCCACTTACACTTTTTAAAAACTATTTATTGATTTGGCCCCATGAGATCTTCACTGTGGCAGTCGAGCTCTTTGTTGCAGCATGTGGGATCTAGTTCCCTGACCAGAGACTGAACCCAGCGCCTCTGCATTGGATCATGGAGTCTTAGCCACTGGACCACCAGGGAAGTCCTACTCATCCTTTTTCTAATTGATCCTTTTTTCTCTCTCTTGAATTCACTCTATTTTTTTCCACTTTATTGTTTTCCTTGTTTTTCATTCACTCTCGAAGAAGCACTCTGCACTTCCCAGGGGCTGGGAATGCATCACCCCTGTGCATTCCTGGCTTTGGAACTTCTGAAGTGAATTGTTGATTTTAGTTGCAGTGAAGAATTATCTGGAGAGTCTGAGAGCCTAGGCTGCACCCTAGACCAATTAAAATCAGAACCTCTGTAGGAGACCCAAACATCAGTGATTTCTAACCGGTTTAATGATAAGTGGTTCTTAAGTGAGTATTGGGAAAAATGAGTGTCCTGAGATGATTTACAAATATCCTTCTGAACTCTTTTCAAACCTGAAATAATAACAAAGCCCATATTTTGCATTCCAGTAAAGAACCTGTCTGCCAATTCAGGTAGACATAAGAGACATGGGTTCGGTCCCTGGGTCGGGAAGATCCCCTGGAGAAGGGTATGGCAACCCACTCCAGTATTCTTGCCTGGAGAATCTCATGGACAGAGGAGTCTGGCGAGCTGCAGTCCATAGGTTTCCACAGAATCGGACATGACTGAAGCGACTTAGCACTCACACACACACAGTTACACACACAGCGCACAGGAACTAATATGGGGCTTTCCAGGTGGCGCTAGCGGTAAAGAACCTGCTGGCCAGTGCAGGAGACTCGGGTTCAGTCTTTGGGTCACGAAGATTCCCCTGGAGAAGGGCATGGCAACCCACTCCAGTACTCTTGCCTGGAGAATCCCATGGACAGAGGAGCCTGGAGGGCTACAATCCATTGGGTCACAAGGAGTCAGACACTACTGAAGCAACTTAGCATGCATGCCCTCATGAACTAATGTGAAATGAAAGTCAAGAGCCTTTTATTCACAAAGTTGGCTTGTTTGTGCTTAGGTGAAATAGCTCACATCTGCCTATTTAGTCCTACTTGCAGTCTGGGGTGGATGAAGTGAGGAGGCTACATGCGTATTGTCCTGCTATCAAACATGCCCGTAGAACAGCAGCATCAGCACCTCCCATGTAGACCTGGCTTCATTGAACAAACTTAAGAAACTTGATACACGTGGAAACTGGTAACCTACTGCAAGGAAGAAGCAAATTGTACTCATGTTTCAAGGGATGTGGTTTTCACTGGTTCTAAGTAAACAACAAATAGTTTGCCTTGTTCACAATGAGAACACATAGGTACATTTGTGTTCTCTGAGCTCTCCTGACACTTACAAACTGTTCCGCTAAAGAGTAAAAGGGTAAGTCCGTGTGCCCGAGCCCAGCAGGCCGGAGCCCACCTCTGTACAGTATGTGCCTTGCACACTAGGTTTCTGACACGGCAGCGACTACCCAGACACCAGGTGGACTGTTTTGTAATGTAATCACATATAACTTAATTTCCTTTCTGTTTTTTGGAAAGGAATAGGAAATGTAATCAGAATTCACAGTGAACTGGATTTCACCAAGAAACGTTTGGCATTACAGTTACTGGAGGACTAGGATCAGATTACAATGATTTGATGGAATCTCAAAACTTAACCCTCCCACATTCTCACATATATTGTTAAGAAATAGATCATTGAAAAAATATAAAATCATTGCTTCATTGGCTGACAGTCATTAATGATATTCAAGCATCTCCCTGTCATTAGTGGAAGTTCAGGGTGATCAAAGAGAATGACATATTCATGTCTGTCTGGCTAATATTAAATAGTATTAAGTACTATACTATTTAATATTTGTTGATTTTCATGCCAACTCTGCAATAGCGAAACTAATTGTGGAAAATGCACAATCATAAAAATCATGAGCTGTTAAATAGAAAATGAAAGGAGAATTAGGCATGTCTTTAGTATTGTCTCCAATGGCAAGCCACTCCAGTACTCTTGCCTAGAAAATCCCACGGATGGAGGAGCCTGGTAGGCTGCAGTCTGTGGGGTCGCTAAGGTTCGGACACGACTGAGCGACTTCACTTTCACTTTTCACTTTCACACATTGGAGAAGGAAATGGCAACCCACTCCAGTGTTCTTGCCTGGAGAATCCCAGGGACGGGGGAGCCTGGTGGGCTTCCGTCTATGGGGTCACACAGAGTCGGACACGACTGAAGTGACTTAGCAGCAGCAGCAGCAGCTACTGTCCAATTAGCTGATAATCATCTTTAGAGTACAGACATTATTTTTAGACTGGAGAAGAGTATCTCACTCTTGCTGGACTATGAGCTGCCTGAGCATCTCACTGTGACAGCGGCTTCAGGGCTATAGACACCCTCCTCCTCGAACCCTGTGAAACGTCACTAACTTCCACTTGACTCTTCAGGGTAGGGTTTTGATACTAATAATCCAAAAAGAGAGTCAGCAGGAAGAGGAGGAGGTGAGGAAGAAGAGACAGGGCTCACAGTGCTGAGCAGAAAGGAAGGCGAGCCTAGAAGCAGCAGCAGATCCCCCACTGTCAACAGCCAGGAGCCTCTTGGGTTTCAGCCTGAGGATAAAGGAAGTACCAGAAGGCAGGGGGGTGTAAACAGATGAAAAGAAAGCAAAGGGAGGTAACCAAGGGGATAAGATTAAAAGATCAAAAGGGTTTAAAAAAAAAAAAAGCAATGGTTTTAGTGTTAGTGACAGTATTCCTTCCACTAAAATAGTGTCCAGAAAGAAAAATTTTAAGCTTACATAATTAAAATCCACCATGGTCTTGGTTTCATTTTTCACAACAAGGCCAATGCATCAGGTCTATCTTGGGATGGAGGAGCGCTGAGACTCTCTCAAGACTAAGACTTTTGTCTGTTGAGCTATCTGGAGTTCGTTTCACACACCACCTGCACACCAGCTCCCAGTAACTTGTTCTGAGGAGATAGGGTTTTGCCTTGTCCCCCTCCTCCCGCTTAAACAGTGGGAGAGGGGACTGCCCTGGTGGTGCAGTGATTAAGACCTCACGCTTTCAAGCAAGGGTGCAGGTTCAAGCCCTGGTTGGGGGAACTAGGATCCCACATGCCACGAGGTCAAGAAAAACAAACATTGGAGAAAATTATTTTCAAAGCAAAGCCCTTTTTCCACAGAAAGAGAGAGCTCAAATTGGAGCCTCAGAATCAGGTGAAAAACTAAAGCAAAATGTGAGCACTTTAAGCAAGACCCGAGGTGTGAAATACTATGGTAACTGCTATTACAGATTATCTACCAGTTCTATAAGTCACAGATTTGACAATCATATCAGATAGGTAAATAGCTAAAAGAGGACATAGATGTTATGGAATGAGAAGTAGAATCAGCTCTTTCATCTCATGGTGTCACATAAAGCTTTGAAAAGTAGGTTGGACTAGTGAGAAGCTAAAAGGACGCCGACTCTGGGAAGGCACACTGTGAATGGGCCTAAGTGTCCCCTTTTCTGGAATAATGGGGGCTGGATGAATTGTGAAAAGGCACATAAAGAAGCAGTAAAGTTTAGGAACAAGACAAGGATAGAATCAGAAATACTCAAAAGCTGTTCATATTTATTCAAATTCTTACCTGCATCATCTCACTTCACCCTAAAATCAACCTCATTAGATGGGATCTGAGGTCACCCCTTCCTTAGTGATGAGGGAGGAGAAAGCTCAAAGGTGTTACTAAACCTCCTGAAGGTCATTTGTCTTCTAACGGAGTCAGGCTAGAGGGGAGTCTGGGGTAAGATCTCTGGCCTTTCTACCTCCAGAGTCTTCCCTGCAGAGAACGGGCACACGACAAAATGTGCTAACAGGAGGGAAAGAAGCCTGATGGGAACACATAGTCACTCTAGGCGTGTGGCTGTGGAGGTTCAGGACAGAAATCCATAAATTGATGACGGGAAGAGAACAATATTGATTCATGTGTGGGCCAGTCAAAGATTTTTCAGTATTTTTCTGTGCATTTGGTTATCCGTTCCCTCATTACCCAGGAAGTAGAACTTGTCTCCACTTTTCTGATGAAGGAAACCATAGGTGAGAAAGGGAAACTTGTCCTTACTGCAAAGGGAAAAGTTGATTAGACAAAGACAAGAGGGAAGAACTTTTCAGCAAAGGGAACAGCGTCTGCAAAACTTTGTAGTGAGGGTGTGGGGAGAGGGGAACTGGTCCATTGAGAATCAGAGACAAGATTAGCATGGCTGAAGCTGAAAGAGCAAGGCAGAAGTGCAACAAGAGCCTGGTGAGGCAGGTGGGGTCCAGACCTCTTGAAAGCACATTGGGACATGTCATGGATTTTAGACTTTATTATAAAAGCAATGAGAATCCACTGGAAGATTCTGAGCCAGAAAGGGCATGATTGGATCTGTGTTAATGAAATAGTCTAAGAGAGAAAGGAGAAGTTTGTCAGGATGGGGGCAGTAAAGATGGAGAAAGGGAAATTGATTTGAGAAAATTTTAGGTAACATTACCAGTATTTGGTGATGATTGACTATGAGGAATGAAGGAGAAAGAGGTGTGGAAGATGTTTCCTAACCTTCTGATTTCTATAATCACATGCTTAATGAAGTTTATCATTGAGATAAGAAATGCTAGTAGAGGACATTTGAGGAGATGAGTTTTGTCTTGAACATTTTCAAGACCAGGTGTCTTATCTGTAGAGGAACAACTCAGTAGAGATATCACATAGGCAGTTTGAAATCCAGACCTGGATCTCAAAGAAAAATGAAATTTAAGTTAGGTCCTTCTACCATGCATTTCCTGTTACCTAATACTTTATTGTAGTGATTTGATTGACTACTCTTTGGAAAATAGGCTCCATAAAGATTGCAACATGTCTGCCTGGTTTATTGCTAGATCTCCAGCACCACATACTGTACCTACAAAGGAAGTACCCACGAAATATTTGTTGAACTGAGCCAACACCTCAAACTCTAAGTAATGTTCTAAACAGCTGCTCAGGCTCAGCTGATTCCCCCACCTTGACTGTGGCCTGCACTCACTGGTCTCCCTGGCTCTCAACTTATATCTCCATACTCTGGTTTTCCTACTGCCCTTCCTGAGCTGTACATCCCACTGTTTCCTTGAAGGGTTTAGAAGTTTATCTACAAGATTTAGCTTTCCCGTTGTTTTAATCCCACTGCAAGAACTCCCCACTTCAAGAGAAGGGTTCAGAGAAGAGTAATAAAATTAAGTCTCAGTTTAGGGAGATTTGGATAGGCAGGAGTAAGAAGTTGTCCCTGAAGACAAGGCTCAGAAGCACTGTGGGGGGCTTCCCTGGTGGCTTAGTGGTGAAGAATCCACCTGCCAATGCAGGAGACATGAGTTCAGTCCCTGGTCCGGGAGAATCCCACATACTGCAGACCAATTAAGCCAATGCTCCACAGCTGCTGAGCCTGCGCTCTCAAGCCCAGAACTGCAACCACCGAAACTGCAACTTTCGGTGCTGAAACGACCGAAGCCCACGTGCCCTGGAGCCTGTGCTCCACAATGGGAGAAGGCACCGCAACCAGAGAGTAGCCCGCACAGCAAGGAAGAGCCAGCACAGCCAAAAATAAATAAGGACGGAGCTGAGGAAGGGACTTGAATGGGACACAGAAATAAAAGAAAAGTTTGGCTAGATAAGGTGGATACGCTCTGAATATCAGAACAAGAAATTGGGATTTGAAAGGAATGACAACGTGGAAGAGCTATGGGTTCCCAAAGGGCATGACATAGAGCCCCGTTTTAGGGAGACTCATCTGGCAGCAGCCTTCAGGATTAATCAAAGAGATAAAAGATCAAAGGCAAAAGGACCAGCTAGAGGCTGTTGCATAATGCAGGTGTGAAGAGATAAGACACTTTACTAGGCAGTGGAAGTGGACAGTCTTGGAAAGGAAGGTAAATGGAGAAACCTTGGAGAATGATTGTCTGGAAAGCAATGAGAGATGTAAAGATGACCCCCAGATTTCAAACTCTGCTGATAGCTGGGAGACTAAAGGTGCCCCTGACAAAAAGGAGGTCTTTGTTTCCTATGGAGAAAAATGAAACGGAAGAAGTTAATACTCATGGTGCTTTCGTTCTGGGTCATCTTCCTGTTAAAACATTCACAGCAGTGGGAACCTCTGAGAACCTGAGCAGCTTCATGTAAATTGACTTTAAAATATGTTTCTCATTGGAATCTTGTACTTCCCAATGATACCAGAGAGACAGAAGTTTGATTCTGTTAGACACTTCATCCGGTGTGAGATCACTTGTCTCATTCACTTTAGAGACAAGTCAGCTGACTAGTCTCTAAATTATTATACCTCCATAAACCTGTACACCTTCTCTCTCCCCAAATTGCAGAGATGGAAAAAACCTTTTTACCTTTTCAGAAGTAAATCTAAAGCAATAATTTTTCTTCCTGGTTTACATTAAGTTTATCAGTAAATAAGATGAAGGATAGAAAAATAGAAACAGAAATTCCCATGTAAGCAATCATGGTATTCATATGGATTCATATGCTTAGTATCTTCCTAGGTTATAGATGGTAAATTTCATTAGAAAGTTGAATTCCACATTGTCATCACTTCATAAATATTAAAAAAACAATAACAAAAAGTGACTCATTTGATTATGAAGAATTCATATAAATCAATACAATCTATAAGAGTTCACGTGGTTAAAATTCTATCTTGATAGGATTATTATCAAAATGATCTGGCAAATTCAATTCCAATGACTGACTGGTTCCAATGCAATAAAATTTCTAAGCAGTAAAATTTCACCATAACAAAGACTTGAGGGACTTAGTCAAATTAAAGTAGGATAATCATTGAAACTGCTCTCATTTCTTAAAATGTTATGAATGAAATAAATCACTGTGCTAGTTTGACTCCCAGGAATTGTTCAAAGTGGTCTGCTCACAAAATGTACAGGAGAGTTGATCATTTCTTTAAAAGAAGAGAAATGCTCATCCGACCATAAAACAGCAGTGTCAAACACTGTGCTTCGTAGTTCCGCTCACTGGAAGAGTCCCCATAAGCTGCATCAAACCCGCAGCTGTGACATTCTTCACACCTTCGCCTTTTTTTCCCTCGAGTCATCCATGTTAATAATTGACAATATTACAGTCATCTCAGATGAGAATTAGCCAAGATCAATGGCTTATCTTTTGACTAACGCTTTCTTCCTTGTAGTTAATGGCTTATCAAAGATATTCTCAGACAAAGATATAAGTTTGTGTTATATACCAGACAAGGCAACATATACAAGATACATGTAAAGGTCTATTTTCTAGAGAAACAGTAGCTGGAGTGACCTCATCAATTCACTAATCCCTACCATAATGCTATCTATAAAGCAAAAATTCCTTTCAAGAGTGTGGAACAGGTTAACATAATGTTCCTTTTAAAAGAGAAAAATTGTAAAATTAAGCATTTTTGCATGGAAACAATAGGGAAAAACTTCAGAGAGAAGGTAAGAAAATAACTTTTTTTTTTTTGCTTTTTCCTGACATTAAAAATTGATTTTTTTTTTTTTTTGCCCATTACCTTTCAGTTCTTCCTCATATAGGATACATTGATATTACAGAACTGTATTCACAATGAACATGCAGATCTGTTTTAGCTTTCATTTATATAATACTGGCTAACGTTCACCCCTGCACAGTTCCATCTGCCCAGCTGCCCGGAACACTGAGCCACCATGGTTTCCTTGTCTTCCTTTCTGGTCACATCTACCAAGTCACCCTGTTTGGTCAGGTTACTTATTTAATTAACGTCCTTCATCCCAGGCCTTCCTCCACCTTTCCACACTTCTTTCTAGCAAGCATCCTTTCTCACCCCGATGACTACAACCACCTTGGTCACTTCCTGTCCCCCAGCTCCTCCTGCACTCAGCTTCCAGCTGACCTTCCCACAGCACACTCATTATTAGGGTGTCTAGTCTTCTGCAGGCAGCATGACACACCCGCCCCAGAGGAACATTTTTACACAAATTTTAAAAAAATGCTTGGGCAGGGGGGTGGTAAAATATTTCTCACAGGGAAGTAACCCAGAAACTTCCTGGGACTCAAGTTATCCCGACTCCAAATGCTTACCTTGGATATTCAAAGTTATCAAAGCCCATCAGGCTGAAGTGAATGGTCCTGAGCAGGTGCCAGTGACAAGAAGACATGACCCAGGGCCCTGAGAAATATCCCCTTGGCCCAGCAGTTAGTCCAAGAAAAACCCTTTAGGCACTTGTGGAGGCCCCCGCCCTCCAGTCCCCGCCAAGAGAAGAAGTTGTTTCAACATACACCCAAAAGTCATAACAAATCCATTTCTCATCAGTTGTGGTCCTCTAAGTAACAATGCAAAGGCTCATACTTAATAAAAATTGTGTTCTTCCATCAGATGATATCTTCTTTTTCCTCAGCCACTTTAACTTTGAGGCCTTTTGGACCTTTCCTCAGTTGAGTTCAGTTCGGTTCAGTTGCTCAATCGTGTCCGACTCTTTGCGACCCCATGAATCACAGCACGCCAGGCCTCCCTGTCCATCACCAACTCCCGGAGTTCACTCAAACTCATGTCCATCGAGCCGGTGATGCCATCCAGCCATCTCATTCTCTGTCATCACCTTCTCCTCCTGCCCCCAATCCCTCCCAGCATCAGAGTCTTTTCCAGTGAGTCAACTCTTCACATGAGGTGGCCAAAGTATTGGAGTTTCAGCTTCAGCATCAGTCCTTCCAATGAACACCCAGGACTAGAGTAACACAAAAGATTTGTGCATCTCCTTTTCTCTGTGAGGGAAGCCTTCCTATAACACCAGTCAAAACACGCACTTTAAGGATGTACAGTGAGTGGAAAATCAATTGTCCTCCCAGTTCACATGACGAAAAAAAAAAGTCAATCTACTGTAGAGATATTTAACGCTATAAATGATAAAGGCCTTCAGAAAAAAATAAACTTTGGGAGAGTGGGAAATGACGCCACTTCCTAAATGCGAAACTTTTTTTCACATAAAAATCTTATCATTTGTAAAGTGATTTCCCACTTACAAAATCCTTCCACATACATTTTTCTCATTTAACTCCCATAATAATTTTGTGACCTGTTGTGATACTGCTTTACAGATATGGAAATTGACCCTCAGAGAAATTAATCAGGATGCTCCCTGATCTCGGAATTGATAAGTGACAATCTTGAGTTAAATCTGTGTCTTATTGCTCCTAATTCAGTGCACTTTCCAGTTTCCCATATATTCATTCTGTAGGTGGCTCCATGCGGCTTTAGAAGTAGAGTAAAATGTTATTTTATTTATCATTTTCTGTTAGTTATAAGGAACAAATGGTGCATACAATGCGTGTCATTTCCCATATATTCATTACTTTTCTTTTTTGTTTATTTTGTTTATTTTTAAATGGAAGGATAATCGCTTTACAGAATTTGCTCTTTTCTGTCAAACCTCAACATGAATCAGCCATGGGTATATATATTCCCCTCCCCTTTGAACCTCTCTTCCCTCTCCCACCCCATCCCACCCCTCTAGGCTGATACAGAGCCCCTGTTTGAGTTTCCTGAGCCATACAGCAAATTCTCAATGGCCGTCTATTTTACATATGGTGATGTGAGTTTCCATGTTACTCTCTCCATACATCTCATACTGCATTTCAAGATCATAATTAAGAGATTAGTTTGTCGGAAAGAAGGTGGGGCCATGTTAAAGTGTTTTATTTTGCTACACCTAACTGCTTGCAGGCTTTATGCTCCTTCTGCCACACATCAATGGATATTTCAATGCCAAGGTCATTGCTAGAAACTTTCTCTGACAACGTGCCATCTACCATATGTCATCACTTCTCCTTTGCCTTCAGAGTGAAGACGCACTATTCAGTAATGTAACAGGAACAAAACTATTTGCCCTTTGTAATACTGACACACACACACTAACACTCACACACACGTAATGATCATACTGGACGCCGGAAAGGAAGGGTGACTTCTTTTAAGTCTGTTTGCAGGCACCACTTCATTGTTTCTGTTACAAAGGATGAAAGAGTAGTCTGCATGGCTCTGAACTGAAATTTACTGACAGGTGGCACTCATGAAACCAATGTTTGACTAAGGGAAAATGTGAGTTTATTCTTTTTTTCTGACTGGTTTCTATGTCAAAACACAAAAACACCAACTGTTAACCCACTTCAAGCAATGGGAATGTAAAATCATTAAGGGGCTTTATAGTTTACAAAGTCTTGTTGTATTATTTTCTTTAATCATTAGATAGAGCAGTTACCCCCAATTTATAGATGTGAAAGCTGAGGTCTGTTGACTTGGTCATGGTCATATAGCTGTTATTTGACTTAGACTCAAAATTTCTCATCCCAAATCTCTTCACTTTTTCACAGATTCTGAGATGACTGAACACACACACACACACACACACACACACATTCCTTGTGACTTGCAGGAAATAGGAATGATGACAAAGGCTTAAAAAGTGGAGTTATATACATAGTTATTTTTGCTGTTCCTGGAATTTCTACATGTGTTTTCATGTACCGAGTAGTGGTGTTTTCCTTAAACTCTAGCACTTCAATATTGCATTTTTCAAGCATGTGAATGGACAGTGTCCAGCTGCCCCTAAAGACCAGGTTGACATAATATGAGCTGTTTGTTTACTCACTGAACAGGCACAACTTGCACCCTGCCAGCTGCTTTGTCCACAGTCTTAACCTTGTTCTATAAGAGCCACCTGTACAAGTGGCTGAATAATGAATCCCACACTCCGATTTGTCTTGAGATCGTCTGTTGAGATTAAATCGGATACTGCCTCTGAGCATGAATAATATACCACTCTCTGAAATAGATTTGGACCACTGCAGCCAGGTAGACATGGATTTCAAAACACTACAATGAGAAGGAGCATATTTATGGGGAGCTTCTTAGATGAAGAAACTGCTGAGACAGAGAAACATTTAGTGCTGCACTCAGGATGCCAAGTAACGGGTCTGGGTGTGTTAGAATTTGGAATGTGAGCTATTGCCCAGTCCTACTTATTTCGTTTCAGATAGTACATTGCTCTAAGATTATGGTGTGAAAACCAGATTACATCCTTTTTACTGGGGGGAGAAATGATTCGTAAAAGACATCTATCCAGAGAAATGGACTTTTTAACTTTGGGAACTGATGCCAGAATCACTTGAGATCCTGCAGAAACTTTGGTAGTAACTTAAATATCAAAAAAGACAAGCCCATGACTCAATGCAGAGAGAGCCTTTTCTGTACATGCTCCCTCTTTGCGCTGAACCTGAAGGTCAGTCCTTTTCAGGACCTAGAAGCCACTTTAGTTTCACCACATAAGCCACTGGCAATCATCTGACAATATGTCAACAAAAACTCGGAAATTCATAGTATTTAAATAATGCCTTAGTGCTTTAATCAGTGCAGTCATTAAGGAGAGTTTACATATGTGCTTTACTCCTAGTCAAACAAAAACAAGCACCTCCTCATGCCCTGATGAAAGTGAAACTTATTTAAACATCTGCCGATCATGTTGTTGCTGGACTGAAGGAAAGGGACCATGTTGGGTTTGCCTGAACGTTTCCTGTTCTGTTTGTAGACTGAACCTTGAGATATCTGGAAGTGCGAGTCTGCTGCCTAGAGTGATAGATATTCTCCTGGAAATTTGATTGTGAGTGGACTGTGGCATCGGACTTGTTTGTTCCAAGTGACCTTATCTCAGCATCAAAACTTGACCTAGAGGGGTGGGTGGGGGGGAGGGAAGCTCAAGAAGGAGGTACTATGTGTATAATTATGGCTGATCTGCATTGTTGTAGGGCAGAAACCAACACAACACTGGAGAGCAATTTTCCTCCAATTAAAAAATTTAATTTAATTTAAAAGCTTGGCTTGGGGCCTGGAGGGCATGCCTCCCCATTCAGCTGGGAGAAGCAGGAGCCAGAGCAGGAGTGGAGTGACATATGTGACCGGAAGTAGGGAAGCCACTTTTCATGGAGAGGCGCTCCCTACCACAGAGAATGCTGCTTCTAAGCCATTTAAATTTGCTCTGCAGGGAATTATTTCATGATCCTGGAGTGCTTCCTGCATCTGTTTAGTCTTAAATGCCTTCTAAAACATTTTTCAAAATCCACTCGTGATGTTCTAATCCTTCCTAATACATGCACTGCTTAAAATGCAACTCTTCTTTTTTAAATCCTAGCTTTGAAAATGCAAATAAATGTGTGAGTCTGAAGAGCAGATTGGAAAAAAAAAAAAGAGTGAGGGCTGGTGGATACATAACTGAATGTCGAGGGTCCTATGGTTCACGCACCTTACAGAAAACTTCAATCTGTGTCTGTCTGGTCACTTCAATAAGAAAAGTTAAGGCATTGCTGTTACAGCCACTTCTAGGCTGGATTAGGGTAAAATAAATGTATTGCACTCCCTCTACTGGCTCTGAAGCTGCAGCAGCTTATTAACTAGACCTATTTTTAGACGTATTTCCCCATTTTAAAAAAAGTGATTTGTAAAAAAAGCAAGCAAAAACTAGGAAAGCTATTAGTTTTACTCTTCATTTAAAATGTCAAGGAAAGCAAACATCTGCTCAGTGCCCTTGGTTAGGATGAGCAAGAAAGCCTGCTTGTTTCAGACTTCGCAGCAGAGTACTAAGGGCCGAGGGGCGCCTCCCCTTCCCTGGAGCTTATTTCTAACTGCGTGGGTGCTAAGTCACTTGAGTGTATGCAACTCTTTGCGACCCCATGGACTGTATCATGCCGGATTCCTCTGTCCATGGGATTCTCCAGGCAAGAATACTGCAGTGGGTTGCCACGCGCTCCTCCAGGGACTCTCCCTGACCTAGCCTTGTAAAAATTACTCAGTCCTTTTCAAATGCTGAAATAATCTTTTCCCACAGTTCAATGAACCAAAATAAGTATGTTTTGTGTGTTCAAAACAGTCCAGGAAGGCAACAGCATTTGTCTGACTTGGTTGATGTGAGAAGGAGCAGAGGGGCTGTGTTTCTCCTGGGGTCAGAAAAGAAAGCTAAAAGATCATCAGCTGAAACACTGCAGCCCGGGGGAGGCCACCTCCTTGCCGGAAAGCATGGTCCACCCAAGCCTAGAAGAGAGGCACAGCCCTGTGGGATCTCACAGCAGCGGTCCTGCTCACACCCAGAGCAGAGGCTACCAGGAGGCAGATGCCCCAGATGTCGGGGCTCCTGCGGCCCCAGCCCCGTCTCACTCTTGTTGACCATTGACCGGCATGTCGAGGTTCTCCTGCAGAGCCTGTCTTCTGCCTACACTCTGCTCTCTGCTTTCCACTCTTTCTTGCTTTCTTCCCCAGGCGTCTGGATGCCAACCGCATCAGCTCCGTGCCCCCCAGCTGCTTCAGCGGCCTGCATTCCCTGAGGCACCTGTGGCTGGATGACAACGCGCTGACGGAGATCCCGGTCCAGGCTTTCAGAAGCTTATCAGCACTGCAGGCCATGACCTTGGCCCTGAACAAAATACATCACATACCAGACTATGCCTTTGGAAACCTCTCCAGCTTGGTGGTTCTGTAAGTTTTATTGATTTTTACCCCCGCTCTCGAACAGTTTCTAAATTCACTAAGACCTTGTAATTCTTCTCTGTGGGACCTAGACCTTAAAATGATAGCCCTTCTGACTTTGAAGAGGGACATTTCAAGGGAGGAAAACCCCCCAAAATGACTCGTAAGTGTTCTAATCGTGTAAAAGAATTAAACAACATTTATCGAGCACCTGGTAAGTGCTAAGCACTGCTAGGCATTCAGAAATAACAAAATATGACCTCTGTCTCAGGGAAAACTTTGTATATTACACAGGTAATCACCACACTGTATAGTTAGTCCCATGACCAAAGTTGATAAAAATCCCTTATTTCTGATACTAATGTGTAATGCAGGTCAAGTTGAAATATGCCCTTCTCATTATTTAATAAGTACCTCTTGAACCCCTTCCAAGGTAACAGAAGCAAGGGACAAACCCTTGACAACAGTTATGCATTCGTAAGGCTTTTTCCCTTTGAGGGCTAGATTTCATTATTTTAAGTAAACTAAAATGATTCTCAAGTAATAGTTGGAAAAATGAATGGTTCAAGAGGGCAGCAATATGCCCCACGTGTATAATACAGTAGTCAGTCAATGCTGCCAGAGGACAACAGGAGCTACTCGACAGTCTCGAAGATTAGCTTGCTTCGAGGAAAGCATCTTCTGCTCTGTTTCTGCCTTTGCTCCATTCCTGCCCCCAGCCCACCGCGGGCTTCAGTCATTCCACTTTTCTTGAGGATGGGTCCGTCTCTTGCCCTGCGGTATGTACTCCTTTGAGGGCTGGGTAGCATCGCATCCAGCTTTTTAGGTTCGCCTCATGTGTTGCCTGTAAAAGAGCCTCAATAAGTGCCACATAGATCTCACATGATGCCAGCATGTATTTATTAGAATAGCAACCTTTGTCTGAGAGGATCGGACACGTGGGGTGGCACTGACAAATTTCTATGCTGAAGTTCATGTGCAGAGACGATGCCTCTGTTCCACCAGAAGCTGGGTAGGTGCTTTAATTTTTCCCTCCACTAGAGGGAACTTGCAGAGATTCAGCTCTCCTCTTTCCCCCAGACCTCCTTCAGCCATTTCCCAAAAGTCCCTCTGGGACTTGGTCCAGTTTTCAGTTGTGCACACAGCTGCTCTCACTGGCCCTGACCTAACCGCCTTACTGAGCCAAAGATGATCATCAGACACATTTATACTACGACAAGATAACTAATCTCCTTGGGCAGTCAAAAAATCCGATCCCCATTCTCTGTGGCTGAAATTGTTGTTTCCTATTAACCTGTGGCTCTACCCTCGCAATGCAGCCACGGTAAGCCATTAGCTTTTGGTAGAAAATTTGCCGCGTACACCTCGGACCTCCTCCTCTCCATCCTCCATTTGTCGATGTTGGTCAGAATCTCTATTTAACATTCTGTATCCCAAAGCCATACTGAGCAACCTGAATTTACTTTTACCAGCCTTGTTGCTAATCCCACAATTATTATTCACTCCATTATATCTCAAACCCAAAAGGTAAAACTGTGACTGTTAAATTCTGTGGTATAGAGTCATCTCTGGTAAGAGTGAATGGGGCATAAAGTCTTTAAAGCCAGCATAAACAAAGCATTTCTTACATGTAATTAGTGCATTCTTTAGAGTAAGTGTTTTTGGGTTTCAGCAATCAGAACGTTTTGCCTAACTTTCCATGTGCAACGTGCCTTCCTGACTGTCTGTAATGTTCTCCTGCAGACATCTGCATAACAATAGAATCCACTCCCTGGGAAAGAAATGCTTTGATGGGCTCCACAGCCTAGAGACTTTGTGAGTTGACCTTTTATTTGTTGCCCTTTTCTCAGTGTTTTCATGACTATTTGGAAGGAATCAAAATAGTCAAATTGCTATTTGGTTTGGTTAATTGCCTGAGCTTTAAACAGATATTTACAGTGGCTTTATCTTACGCCCCTGTACACACTCTACAGAGCCAAACAATAAAACTGAGATTTTATTTTAATCTAACAAGAGTGATAAATTAGCTGGAATCATTAGAAGCTAAATGAGATGTCCTCTACTGAGCAGGGACTGTTTGCTCAGGAATGTGTACTCTCTGTCAGGGATCAGTTCAGTATTGTCACTCAGGCTCACCATTCATGAGTTAGGCCCTCCCCACTGAATGAGAGGAGCAAGTGCCAGACTCTGCCCAATCAGAGAGGAACAGGCATCTCATCAGCAGACGGTGGAGGTTCCTGCAGGAGCAACTCAAGTCTAAAACGTAATAACAGCTACCCTTTATTGAGTGTATCTCTAACCAAATATTGTACCGAGCACTCAGCACACATGATTTCAAGTCAGCCCTACAACCATCCTATGAGAACAGGTACTATGACCCCTTTTTAGGCTGCAGGACTTCCCTAAGGGTCCAGTGGTTAAGACTCCACACTTCCATTGTGGGGTCTCAGGTTCAATCCCTGGTCAGAGAAGTTCCTCATTCTGAGTGGTACAGGCAAAAAAGAGAAAGAGAGAGAGAGGCAAAACAACAAGGTAACCATTTTTAGGGTCCAGTAAAGTTATTTATCAACATGACATAGTCAGTAGCAAAACTGAGGCTTGCTTCCTTCTCTAATTTGACTCCAAAATCCATGTTTGGGGCTTCCCAGGTGGCTCAGTGATAAAGAAACTGCCCGCCAAGGCAGGAGACGAGAGTTCGACCCCTGGGTCAGGAAGATCCCCTGGAGAAAGAAATGGCAACCCACTCCAGTATTCTTGCCTGGGAAATCCTATGGGCAGAGGAGATTGGTGGACTACAGTCTGTAGGGTCACAAAGAGTCAGACATGATTGAAGCGACTTAGCATGCACACAAAATAAGCCGCAGAGAATCTCTGAATCTACAACACCAGCTCTGACCCAGACAGCAGAAGGCTGTGACCAAAGAACGCCTCTCCTGTGGCCTTGGAGCCCGCTGTTCATTTGCACATGGAACTTAGCGATATGTACCTGGTCAGCGCAGCGTCTAACCAGACCTGCGTTCACTCATTTCTTGAGGGATCTAACGGCTGTCCTTCCGGGGTTACTAAGTCACTGTGTTTCCTCTGAGAAGGGAGGAACCATCCTCATGTGGAGATGCCAAAGGTAAATGTGTCCAGGCAGGACTTTGAAGTCAGCTTAATGGCAGAAGCAGGCTGTTCCCATCAGCTGCTTGGAAAAATTAAAAATTCTCCCTTAATTACACAAGGGCTGGACTGGGGATCTTAGCAATGGAAAGCAGCTTCCAGTCCTTTTCAACTCAATAGGAACAGAAAACAAGATGGGCTTTGATAGGTTATTTCCATAAATAGTCTTTCTTTTTTTTCCCCCGTGTTTGACATGAGGACCCAGGATTGCAAATTCAGGCAATTCATCCATTCAGGGCAAATTCATACAAGTCTCAGTGTCCCCTCTTCCCTCACTTTGCCTCGGGCTCCAGAGGATAGGTAAAATAACCAATTTATTCCCAACATCTTCCTTTCCCTCACTAGAAATCTAAGTAATTTATAAGGATCCAATCCTCATTTAATCAAAACAGAGCATCTGGAGAGACTTACAAACAGGAAGAAAATTTATGTCCACAAAAGACACAAGTTTCCTGCCTGCTGTATAGCTTAAGGATGGTTTGTGCCAGACAAGTAGGAATCTTGATTCATGTTTAACTCGGTCAAATTATCTCTCTCTTAAAATTAAATAGCAATTCTTCCCCACAGAGGAAGATCTAACCACATCTGATTGCCTGACCAAAAGGTTTTTCTTCATCATCTGGGAAATCTGCCTTTCCCAGAGATCAGGAGGCAATTACTTTTTCATATGGAGATATAGATCAGAGGTGGAGTAAGTCTATAAAGCACTTGTGAGTAATGGAATTGAAAACCCATTTGTGTCATAATAGAGAGACGAATGACTTGAGACTGATTGTCTGGTCATTCCCTGTCCGTGCATGAAGGATGATAGAGCTTTGCCTCACAGACCAGGAAAACGAATCCTTATTTGTGACCATGTGGATATTCTAGACCTGATGTCCTTCTTCAGAGCACCCTGTACCACATCAGCGTCTGCAGAAGCAGGCCGTCACCCTGGACTTCAGGCTGGGAGAAAGGCCGGAACTGCACCTGAGTCAGGAATAAAGCCTCCTTCCTAGAGGTCCTCTCAGGAGAGCCTCTGAAAAGCAAGGGGCCAAAGTCAGAGGGTGGAGGCAGGGCCAGGAAAGCAGAGGCAGTTGAGGAGGGCACACACTCGTTGGCAGCTTGGTGAGCCAGGTTCAGGTGAAGAACAGCATCGGCCAGCCACAAACACTTGGCCACGTGGTCTAGACACTTGGACATTCACAATGCTGTACGTGTCCTTTAAAAAAAAGTGTTTATTCTCTATTAGGGTATAGCCAATTAACAAAGAATGTTGTGATAGTTTCTGGTGAACAGAGAAGGGACTCAGCCGCACATGTACATGTATCTATTCTCCCCCAAGCTCTCCCCTCCCATCCAGGCTGCCACACGACATTCAGCAGAGTTCCACGTGCTAGCCACAGTAGGTCCTTGTTGGTCACCCATTTTAAATATAGCGGTGTGTACATGTCCATCCCAAACTTCCTTCATTTTTTTAATGCCCAGTGCCATTGAGCCTTGACTCTTTGAAATTTCTCACAAGCAGTCTAATGCAGTCAGTCATGCAGATACTTAGGGAATGATGGTGCTCAACAAGCCAACAAAGTCTCTCTTCTTAAAAAGAAGGAATTGCTCTCAGTGATGCTGGCCCATTGGAAGATCGTGTTAACGTTCCTTATAAATGTCATGTACATGAACTTTTATATGAAAACCTGAACATGCTATTTACTTATTTTCAGAGATTTAAATTATAATAATCTTGATGAATTCCCCACTGCAGTCAGAACACTCTCCAACCTTAAAGAACTGTAAGTACTAGTGCATGGGGATGACCCACAGGGAGGATAAGGGGAGGAGGGAGGTGGGAGGGGGGTTCGGGAAGGGGAACTCATGTACACCTAGGGCGGATTCATGTCAATGTATGGCAAAACCAACCAATATAATATTGTAAAATAATTAGCCTCCAATAAAATAAATAAATAAAAGAAAAAGAACTGTAAGTAGGACAAATTTAGTGGGAGAACTATTCTTTGTGAATTTATTTCAACAAGTGGTGCTGGGAAAACTGGTCAGCCACTTGTAAAAGAATGAAACTAGAACACTTCCTAATACCATACACCAAAATAAACTCAAAATGGATTAGAGAGCTAAATGTAAGACCAGATACTATAAAACTCCTAGAGAAGAACGTAGGCAAAACACTCTCTGACATAAATCATAGCAGGATCCTCCAAGATCCACCTCCCAGAATATTGGAAATAAAAGCAAAAATAAACAAATGGGACCTAATTAAAATCAATAGCTTCTGCACAGCAAAGGAAACTCTAAGCAAGGTGAAAAGACAACCTTCAGAATGGGAGAAAATAATAGCAAATGAAGCAACTGATAAAGGATTATCACTTTGTATATATATCCAAAATATACAAGTAGCTCCTGCAGCTCAATTCCAGAAAACTAAGTGACCCAATCAAAAAATGGGCCAAAGAACTAAACAGACATTTCTCCAAAGAAGACAGAAAGATGGCTAACAAACACATGAAAAAATGCTCAACATCCCTCATAATCAGAGAAATGCAAATCAAAACCACAATGAGATACCATTTCACGCCAGTCAGAATGGCTGCTATCCAAAAGTCTACATGCAATAAATGCTGGAGAGGGTGTGGAGAAAAGGGAACCCTCTTACACTGTTGGTGGGAATGCAAACTAGTACAACCACTATGGAGAACAGTGTGGAGATTCCTCAAAAAACTGGAAATAGAACTGCCATATGATCCAGCAATCGCACTCCTGGGCATACACACAGAGGAAACCAGAATTGAAAGAGACACATGTACTCCAATGTTCATTGCAGCACTGTTTATAATAGCCAGGACATGGACGCAACCTACATGTCCATCTGCAGATGAATGGATAAGAAAGCTTTGGTACATATACACAATGGAGTATTTTTCAGCCATCAAAAAGAATGCATTTGAATCAGTTTTAATGAGGTGGATGAAATTGGAGCCAATTATACAGAGTGAAGTAAGCCAGAAAGAAAAACATCAATACAGTGTACTAACGCATATATATGGAATGTAGAAAGATGGTAACCTGAACCCTGTATACGAGACTGCAAAAGAGACATAGGCATATAGAACAGTCTCTGGGGCTCTGTGGGAGAGGGTGAAGGTGGGATGATTGGGGAGAACGGCATTGTAGCATGTATATTATCATAAGTGACCAGTCCAGGTTCGACGCATGATACAGGATGCTTGGGGCTGGTGCACGGGGATGACATGGAGGGAGGATATGGGGAAGAGGGAGGTGGGAGGGGGGTTCAAGAAAGGGAACACATGTACACCCGGGGCGGATTCATGTCAATGTATGGCAAAACCAATCAATATATTAATGTAAGGTAATTTGCCCCCAATAAAATAAATTTTAAAAAAAGTACATCGGGGTATGAAGACATGGGTCCAAGTAGGACAAAGCAATGATGGTTGTGTTTCCCAGCAAAGTGAAGATGTAGAAGATCAGAAGGACCACGAAGAGGACTGGCTCAAGTTGAAGCCTGTCAGAGAAGCCCAGTAAGATAAATCCAGCGAAAGAGCTTTCATTTCTCTGTTCCATCCTTTGTTAGCATATCACTTCTGTCAAATCAAGCATTTAGCAATTTATTAAAGGTATCTTCCAAAAAAACGCAGAGATGAAGAGGAAAATCTATCATGTTCAAAGACATCGTCATGTGATTTTATATGCAACTATTTGAATAAATGATGTATTCATTGAAACTTAGATATATTAAATCAATTAGTTCTTCACTATTCACAAAAAAAAAAAATCTTCTGTGGGATCAGAAAGACATGGATTTGAATTCTGGGTCTTGAGCTGGTTACTGTCTGCGCCTCAGTATCCTCATGTGTAAAGTAATTTAGTTACAGTTTATGAATATAAACTGCTATGATGTGCTGAAGGTGGTAAGAACATAGCATGTAAGAGGTAAATATTGGTGATTGTTATTATTCTGTTTTCCCAGAACAATGACAAAGAAATAAACAGTTGGCAAATTTTCAAAAAAAAATAAAATAAAATAAAATGTGTTTGACTACTGTATATAATATGACTAAGAAGAATTCGAAAGGTCATATAAATAATGGTTAATTACATCTAAAATGTATTTTAATTTGATTCTATCACCAAAAATAGCAGATAATCTTTTAAAATTTATGATGGATTTCTCTAATATGTGTTTATTAGGAAAAAAATATGTATTTCTCTAAGCCATTCTCTTTTCCTAAGTCATATTTTTCCAACATTTATGTATGCTCTATAGGTATGTAGAGAACTATATTGGAATTCACTAATTTGCTGAGCATATCCAGCAACAAACTTCTCTAGGTTGCATGAGTCTAGGACTAGATGAATACAGTGTTCAGGCTTAGTACAATGTTAGATGCCTTCCTATACATTATTCCATATTCCTTTAATGCTTCATAAATATTATTTAATTTTTAAAGAACCCCACAATTTTACTATGATAAAGCTAACTTTCAGCTATTCAGTTCAGTTCAGTTCAGTCGCTCAGTCATGTCCGACTCTTTGCGACCCCATGAATCACAGCACACCAGGCCTCCCTGTCCATCACCAACTCCCGGGGTTCACTCAAACTCATGTCCATCAAGTCGGTGATGCCATCCAGCCATCTCATTCTCTGTCATCCCCATCTCCTCCCATCCCCAATCCCTCCTAGCATCAGACTCTTTTCTTATTAGGTTGCATATATTATCTTTTTATATTTGTAATTTAATTACTTTTCTTTATACCTAAACACATGAATAATCTTTGTAATGTTCTAACACTTGAAAGAAAAATAAACACAGAGCCTCTTCTCTTGGCAGACAGAAATAAGACACATAGCTAAAACAGGTAGACAGCAGGGCTTGTTTATAAGAAAAGCCTCTGTGGGGTTCTGCTGCAGGATGCCCATGTGGGGCTTACCCAAGAAGTCATCACTGTCTGGCTCAGGCAGCCCCCAAACTACCACTCACCTCCTTCAGCCACAGACCCACATAGACCAAGACCCCTGACTCTGCCCCTCTGCCAGTCAGATGACATCGCACCAGTAGATGAGAATCAATTTGTTATTACAGATTCACTGAGCTGGGGCACCTTTCTTCAGCTCAGGAAATTTTGTCCTCATAAGGCGATTACCTAAATCTCCACTTAACTGCAGCTTAAGTCAATTTTCTCTTCTCCTGGCTGCAAATGGGGTCAGGAAGAGTGATCATAATCCTTTCTCCAAAGATGGTTTCCTCTGTCTCAAGTCGTTAGACCATGATGCTCTGTTGGATAGTAATGGGTGGATTTTCTTTTTATAACATTAGGTTATGTTTCCATGAAGCATGGTTATTATTTTCAGATTCTTTATTCCTCATTCAAGATGACAGCTTGTGATTTTCTTTTTCTCCTAGAGAGTGAGGGTGTGAAAGTTTCAAAATGCATGGAGGAATTTAACCTTATCCTCTGGTTACTAAAAATGATGATTATTGCCACAGGTTTGGGGAAGGGACTATGAAATGATTTTACCCCACAGGTCATTTTCTATAAACTGTCTTTTCCTCTCTTTCTAGAGGATTTCATAGCAACAATATCAAGTCGATACCAGAGAAGGCCTTTGTAGGCAACCCTTCTCTTATTACAATGTAAGTGGTCAAGGTTCTTTTCGATTTTTCTATCCTGCAATATAGCATGTGTTGCACTTTTAAGCATAATACAATGAATGTTCTATATTTGCCCAAGTTTTGTCTCAGTCACTGTAAAAATCCATACATACAAGTATATATGGAGATATTTTGCTAGATTTTAGCTGAATGCTGAAGTTATATTAAAGATTCTTTTTGTAGGACCTAAAATGTGCATTGCCTTATGTTTGGTATCTTCAAATGCCTCGTTTCACTTCACAATCATCTTATGAAATGCTTTTTTGCTTATCTCTATTGTCTAAGTAATAAAACTGATTTTTAAAATGTCAGTGTCAAGGTTACCTAGTAATTCAGAACCTGAACCCAAGTATACTAGAAAAATAGATTATTATATTAAAATGTTCTCACCAAAAAAGATACGTATGTGATAAATAACTACATGGGGGTGATTCATTCACAATGTATGTGTGTATGTGTGCTCAGTTGTGTCTGACTCTTTGGGACCCTTGGACTGAAGCCCACCAGGCTCCTCTACCCATGGAATTTTCCAGGCAAGAATACTGGAGTGGGTTGCCATTTCCTACTCCAGGGGATCTTCCTGATCCAAGGATTGAACCTGCATCTCCTGCATTGGCAGGCAGATTCTTTGCCACTGTGCCACCGGGAAGCCCTCACCATATATACGTACAACCAGTCACCACCATGTAAATTTTAAATATACAATTTTATGTTTCAGTTAGGGCTTCTCAGGTGGCTCAGCGGTTTAAAAAAAAAAAAAATCCACCTGCCAGTGCAAGAGATACAGGAGACTTGGGTTCGATCTGTGGGTCAGGAACATCCCCTGGAAAAGGAAATGGCAACCCACTCCAGCATTCTTGCCTGAAAAATCCCATGGACAGAGGAGCCTGGTGGGCTACAGTCCATGGGGTCGCAAAGAGTAAAACACAACTGAGCATGCATAATAATACATGCGTGTGTCAATTATACCTCAATAAGCAATATTTAAATAAAAAGCTTTACTTTCGGAGAAGGCAATGGCACCCCACTCCAGTACTATTGCCTAGAAAATCCCATGGATGGAGGAGCCTGGTAGGCTGCAGTCCGTGGGGTCGCTAAGGGTCGGACACGACTGAGCGACTTCACTTTCACACATTGGAGAAGGAACTGGCAACCCACTCCAGTGTTCTTGCCTGGAGAATCCCAGGGATGGGGGAGCCTGGTGGGCTTCCGTCTATGGGGTCACACAGAGTCGGACACGACTGAAGTGACTTAGCAGCAGCAAGCTAAAATATGAATACATATTTATATATGTTATTACATATAATAGAGGTCCCTTACTGCAAGAAGGAGGGGGAGATGAGGGAACTACTGTTTTATACTAAGTCTCTATGTGCATTCATGTTTAAGTCCAAACACTGAGTTACTTTTATACAAACTAGGGTGTAATTCTAGAAAGGTGCCTATATTCTAGAAATGTGTATGTGAGGATTTACATGCCATAATGGACACGACTGAGCGACTGAACTGAACTGAACTGAATGGCATAAGATAGAGTTACAGCTTCAAAGTATGATTAATTTTGTGTTTCATATTTAGAACAAACAGAAAATTAATCATGTGTAGGTATATATAGGAAGGTGAAAATATATAAGTATTAGTCTGGCTCTTAATTAAAAGACAACTAGCAGGTTTGGGGCATAGTATTGTCCTGAGGTCATGGGGGAGAGGTCTGAAATATGGAGGAGGGGGAGTAAGGGTAACTTCTGAACAGGACTTTAGGGGCCTTCTTGGCAGATATCCATCGTCCTGTGCCAACTTGACAGAGAGGCTTTCTGGAACCGGGTAGCTTTTGTCACAAATGAGCTGGAATCCCAATTAGCCCTGTCAACTGAGAAAAAAACATACTATTCATCATTTCTGAAATGTTCTGACAGTCTGTTGGCAAACTAAGGGGGTTAAAGTTTATTGCCAATAAACATTAGTTCTCATTAGAGAGTATTTACGTCCTGGAAGTTGGCAGATTGTATTGCCTTTCTTTGCCCCTTCTGTTTCTTGAAGCCACAGGACTGGTTTTTTTAATCACTCTTTTGATATGGTAATGACCCATGAAGAGGACTAACAGTCCCCGATATTGATTAGCACTCCTATCCACTACATGATGGCCGTGAATGTTTTCTCCAGGAAACACTTTTCTCCTTGCTTCTGCCTCTATCTCTAGCCCTTGCCACGGCCACTCCCGCCCACACTCCCCACCCTGACTCAGTTTCTTTGTTTTTCTTGTTGCATTGGCTACCCAGGCTAATTTCTACCTCTGTAGACCCCATCCTGTCCTTAACTTCTTTCCATCCCCTCTGCCACTTCATTTCCCCCCTCTAAATCCTCTTGATTTTGACCAGTCTAAGACTCACCTCCCTGCCTCCACCACTAGCAGAGTGATCCCACTGGAAGAACAGCATCCGTGTTGTCATTCTCTCGCTATGAAACACAGTTGGGGTTGTCCATTTAACTTAGACACCTACTCCTTTCGCTGATATTCTCAGCTTTCCGCATGGCTCAAGCCAACCCTCCTGATCATCCCCCCAAGTTCAATTCGCAATTACCAGGCAGTTCAAATATCACTACATCGAAAACATCCATAAAACAAAATATTTTTTCAGTTCTAATAATGTGTTACCTTTTAGAGCAATAATTAAATTTTAAAAATCTAATGTTACAAAACCCAGAGTAGCAAATTTCCTCTCAAATATATTTGAAGAATCCTTTGTGTATGCTGTAAGATTTGACCAGAGGATATTGACCCTCATGTAAATATAGAGAATTTCATCTTCCTTTAGCTAATGATATAACTGCAAGCACCTTGAATAACATTTTGCCACTCAATGGATATTCTAGATATTGGAGGAGGAGGAAGAGTCTCAAGTGTAACTACAGTCAGTTCAGGCTTCCCAAGTGACTCGTGGTAGGGATTTCACCTGCAATGCAAGAGACCTGCCTTCATTCCCTGGGTCAGGAAGATCCCCTTGGAGGAAGGCATGGCAACCCACTCAATATTTTGCCTAGAGAATCCCATGACAGTGGTGACTGGTGGGCTATAGTCCATGGGGTGGCAAAAGAGTCAGACACGACTTAGTGACTAAAACACAGCCACTTCACTTGCTTTTCTCCCTAGTAGCTAACATTCATATCTGCCTTGTCAGAAATTTTCAATAGTATGAATTTCCTACCAAAAGCCTCATAATGTGAATGAAATAGTTTTGAAGTTTACCTGAAGTCAAATAATCAAAATTACATAAATAATGTAATTTTATTTGTTGAAATTTGGAAGGAATATTCATTTGTCATTCAAGTTTTATAATAAGACATTGGTGTTTGGATTGTTTCAGACATTTCTATGACAACCCCATCCAGCTTGTTGGGAGATCTGCTTTTCAACATTTACCTGAACTAAGAACACTGTAAGTGTTTATTTCTCTTATCGATTATTTTCCCTTTGCAAGGTTGCTGTGAAGACCAAATGAACATTTCAAGTGTTTTGAAATGGCCATAAAAACGACCCCTTCCTAGAATTTTCTCCCAGTAATACTCATGTACTCCTCCTTCTAGGACTTTGAATGGTGCCTCACAAATAACTGAATTTCCTGATTTAACTGGAACTGCGAGCCTGGAGAGTCTGTAAGTACTTGAGTAGGCTCTTGACTTTGCCCAGAGTCTGCACTGCCCTTCAATCCTGACCAGTCTTAACATGAATGAATCAAAATATGTCCCTGTATGATGTCTGAATACAAGAATGATGTCTGGTTTGTGTTTCAACAGGACTTTAACTGGAGCACAGATCTCGTCTCTTCCTCAAACTGTCTGTGATCAGTTACCTAATCTCCAAGTGCTGTGCGTATCAGTAAGGCAATAATAGTATGTAAACAGGGCTGAAATGACAGGCATTATTTCAGTAATCCTTTACAAGAGGATAAAGTTCTTTCCTTGAAGGTCTTCAGGTCAGGCCTCCTTTGCCTGCCTTGGTCCAGGGAAGTGGCTCTTGGATATGACCCTGGTAATAATGGCAGTTGAATGTTCCAGGCGGCTCAGTGGTTAAAAAAAAAAAACCAATGCAGGAGACACAGGTTTGAACCCCGTGTCAGGAAGATCCCCTGGAGAAGGAAATGGCAACCCTCTCCAGTATTCTTGCCTGGGAAATCCCATGGACAGAGGAGTCTGGCGGGCTACAGTCCATGGGGTCGCAAAGTGTCAGATACAATTTAGCAACTAAACAACAACAGCAATAACAGCAGTGGACCCCTGGTTTCCAAGTCCCAAACAGTCTCCCATTAGAGTTTCAACTGGCACACATTTCCTTTCAGAAAACGGATATGAACAAGCCAATGTAACTTCATTCCCACCTCCCTCTAAATCCTCTGCAAAGCAGGAAACAAAAAAATCATGGATCAGAAACCCAATATGGATGCCAAAATAAAATTACCATAACCAACCAAACACTCTTCCAGTATAGTTGTGGGTGCCATGTTCTAATGTTTCATCTAACGGTAAACAACTTGCGTGTGTTATTTCTGTTGCCTTGGGACTTTTGTTCTCTGCCCTTTCCACATTTTATAAAATGTAGTTTATAGGAATTGGGAGAGTCTGGTTTTGACCTTCCATTTTTCAGCCTCCTCCAGCTCTGCGGGGATGTCATGAAAGCACCCTGGGTCCCTCGCAGGGCTCTGTTCTCAGAAAGGAGACTTCTGTGGCAGCTGTGATTCTAGCACAAGCTTCGTCCAGTAGCAAATGACAAGCAGCTCTACAATGTTAGGTGGAAGAATGGGAACATTCTTCAGGGACTGAATAACTGGGAGAAAGCGTCTAGACACCAGTAGGTGGAAATCTCAGCAGCCATCTTGGAATTCTGCCCGCCATACCTAAGACAGGCTAGACACATGCTCGGTTTTGAGGAAGCGGGCTGAGTAACAGGACCAGGATTTCACCCTTTATAACTGATAAGTAGGGAGGCAGTATTTAAACTGCATCTGTCTCCATAATGTCACACAGCATGGTGAAGGACCTGAGTCTAGAGCTGCCTACACTGAGGCTGACTGGCAAGCTGGTTAAGAACAAAGGCTCTGGGGTCTATTTTTCTGGTTCAAATCTGGCCTCTCTGCGATCACAGTATCTTGAGCAAGTTATTTATTCCTTTCAGGGCTCCATTTCCCCAGTCTATAAAAGACGGGGGTAGCTTCTTCCTTCAGGGGATCATCAGAGGGTTCAGTAAGTTACTGCAAGTCAAACACTTATACCAGCACCTGGGGCATGGTCACGATGCCCATATGTTAGCACTTCCCCAACTTGCCCAACTGTTAGCACTTACCATCATTTTTCTCACTTCCTTTACAACATTATTCTTTCCTTAAGTGGAAACCTTGAAAGGCCTGAAGGGATGCAATTGTATGAATGGCAGTATCTTGCTATTTTCTTTTTTGTTTTTTGGGTTATTTTGTTTTTTGTTTGTTTGCTTGCTTGCTCTTTTCATTTTTTCTTTTTTTGGCCATGTGGCATGTGGGATTTCCTGGCCAAGGACAGAACTCAAGCCCCCTTTATTGGAAGTGTTGAGTCTTAACCACTGAACAACCAAGGAAGTCCCTATCTTAATATTTTCAAAACATGTCAATCTATAGTATAAATTTGTTCTTTATAACAACCCATATCTTCTCATTTAAGGAGAGAATTGAAAAAGACATTAATGCTGCATTCAGCACATCAACCAAGTAGAATTAAAGTTGAGAGCACAACCATAGGTCTTGACCTTAACTCCAGTCTGCTTTATGTTCTGGAAGTATAGGTCTGAGTGCTCCCTTCCTGTGGCTGGATCATCCACTGAGTATTTGCTAAATGAGACAATGTCACTGTACATGAGTGATTTTGCCTCCAAGTTACTTCTCTCCCATGGGAATGACTTGACTATGCATGGCTTTCCCCACTGACTAGCTGGTGATCTTAGTCAAGACATTTTGCTTTGTATGGGGATCAACACAATGTTTCCCTCATAAGGTGACCACTAGGATTAAACAAAGTAATTCAGGTTAAGCTGTAAACATGGTGCTATATATAAGAAGTGCTTGATCAGTGTCAGCCATGAAAATCATTTGGTGGAAGGTAGGTAGGAGGTGACACTGTGTCTTTATGTAGAAGAAGCTTTCATATACCTCTACTGAGAGTTGCACACGAAGGATTGGTCCCCTTGCAGTCTGTGGAGATGAGCAAACCAAATTATTATCAGCGTTTATGTGTGTCCACCTTATCACATTCACTAATTTTCAAAAATACACACGATATTGTTAATCAAGTGTTATTTGTGTATAGATGCAGGGTATTTTTTTCACTGGTTTGGTTTGGTCTTTTAAATCTCACATGTAAACTACAAATTTGTGTTTCCACACAACTTTATCTGAATTATTCATGTGTAGTAAGTTGAACTGTACTTCTATTTAAATTCCATGTATTCAATAAATATAAGATAATCAATTACAAGAATAAAATAATTTAAAATACTCTTAGAAAACAGTATGGATTTTTTAAGTTGTAGAGTGGTAATCTGGTTTTAAGATTTAGAATCAGGCATGAAAATAAGTTAGCTGAATAGCAGATAACTTAAAACATGAGACAAGATTTTTAAAATATCTATCTGTTACTTTATCTACTAGCTTTCTTTTTTTAAGCTTTCTGCAAATTACCATGGCTTGTTTTAGATTAGCTATATTATACTATAAATATGTCCAGATGTTTTTGTTATTCTGCAATTTGTTGAGTTTTGGCTGAAGACTCTTAGATTTTCCCCCCACCTTGTAATGATTGATTTCAAAGTTAGTGCTGTGTTTTGAATTGTTGATGTGATTTTTTTTCCCCCGTTGATTAGAAAAGAGCCAACAGTGATTCTCTTAGCTGTAGAGATATAGCAGCTCTTAGAAACAGAGGCACAATTATTTAACTTAATTTGTACTCGTTTCTGTAAGATAATAGCTAGAACATTGTAGATCATCACTAACAAAATATAAATAAATTCATTAAGTAAATTATTTAAATCAATTAAAGAAGTATAACAGTTACATTTCAGTTGACATCTGAATCTATTGCTTAATTCAATAATGCCTATGACTACCTGCTCCGTGCCAGGGCTGGGGAAACATTCAGAGTCTGCCTTTGGGAGTTGGATCATCGTGAAGGGAAAGGGAGAGAAAAGCATATTTCCTGACAACTAATATGTAACAGATTTTTCCCTTTTGTACCTTCTGTTTTTCAGAGACCTTTCTTACAACCTGCTAGAAGATTTACCCAGTTTTTCAGTCTGCCAAAAGCTTCAGAAAATGTATGTCTGTAAGAGTCTCTAAGTCACCAAGTGAAAACCAAGAGCCAAAACTCACATTTCCAGGGGTCATTGGTTTGCTTACCCTGTGGTTCACTGGGGAGACACGTGAAGCTTTCCCTTCTTACACACATGACTGTATAGGATGGCTGTAAAGTTGGGAAACATAGATAATATTATTTTACCATACATTACACTATAAGTAAAGCATTTATTATAGTTTTTTCTCCCTAACCTGGTATAGTAATGAAATGGGTTTGTTTAAGCTCTGGATTTTTTCTAAACTTATACCTTCAATGAGTGGCATTAATATCTTTTTTTTCCTGAACACAAGTGAAACTCATATGTATGGCATTAATTTTGAAAACTGGGGAACTTGAGTTTATTAGGATGTTTGCTTCATGATAATCACCTTCAGAGGAGATTCCATATTTGTCTTATTTCAGGTGCTACTGATGCTACTTCTGCATAAAATATTTTAGAATTCCTCTCTTAAAATTGCCTCCTGCATTAGAAATCCACCTTTTTGAGTCATGCTTTGGTTTTGATCAAAACAATATTAACCATCTATCCTTTGCCACTTAATTTTTCTCTGAATGCAATTAAGGACAATTGAGGGGAAAAATCCATCTTTGGAAGATAAACATTTGACATTCCTGAAGACCCTCAAAGAATATAAGAAAGGCTCAGAAGGCAGAATCTGGAGAGGCATCCTCAAAGTGTTTAAATGATGCTGCATTTGGAATGTAGCTCTAGGCTCAGCAGTAAAGAATCCACCTGCAATACAGGACACTCCGGTTTGATCCCTGGGTCTGCAAGATCCCCTGGAGTAGGACATGGCAACCCACTCCGGTATTCTTGCCTGGAGAATTCCATGGACAAAGGAGCCTGGTGGGATACAGTCCATAGAGTCTCACAGAGTCAGACACGACTGAAGCAACTGAGCATGCTCACCCAAAGGAATAATAAGTATTTGTTTGACAGAGAGGCAATACTTATTTAAGTGTATAAATTGTCCTGTTCTTTTTAAAACAAAAAGAAATTTTTTTCAGTGGTCACTTGGCAGTCGTAGTTCACGTGTTCCTTGATTGAGGGAAGGTAATCCCTTGTAAACTTTCTCTGAAGACTTATCTTTGAAACCGATGACTCTGAAGTCGATCTCTGGAACCTGTCATTTCAGAGACCTGAGACATAATGAAATCTGTGAAATTCAAGCTGACACTTTCCAGCAGTTGTTCAGCCTCCGATCTCTGTGAGTACCGCCTCCCAGTACTTTCCCCATCGTAGAGCAGTTTTTATCTCTTTGGGGTCTTCCTCTAACAGTTTCTTTTCAATGTATGCACGTACCGTTGGGCCTTTGTGTGTGTATCTGCAATAAGAAGGCAAATATTTTGCTCATGATCATTTCCAGGAACAAGTTCAAAAGTAGTAAGTTTGCAGTCTGCTCTTTGCCAGTCAGCAGACATGAGACTTAGATAAAGAGGAAGGAGGCCAAGCTATTAAATAGCCTGCAAAATGTGATTCTAGTCTCATCCAGGAATTGGCAGAGATCGTTTGGCATGCAAAAACGGGCTGACCACACAGTTCTTCCTGCCTGTTTTTCTTTCCTGGTCAAACAGTTTTTCAGTGCAAGTCTCTCTGAGTGCCTAAGAATCACCTGGAGGTGACTGTGACAAAATTCATTGTCCAGGCTCTCACCTGCCTCATGAGTTAGACCCTCTGGAGTAGGGCCTGGGAATCTACATTTTAACAAGTACACAAAGGTTTGAGCACAACTGTCCTAGAAAATGCTTCTGTTGCTCAGATTACTAAGATTTATAAATATTAAATTCCATTCTATGATTGAAAAGACCACACATTAACTATAGGTTTTATTAAAAAAAAATTAGTAATAGATTTTTTATGTGTGTGATACAGTTAAAAAAAGTTTAAACTTTTCCATCCTGAAACTGGATTTCAATGTCATTTTGATGAATGAGAGTAGTACGTAATGCTTAAACTGCAGGACATAAACCTTTTCTTTCCTAAAGTTTTTCTTAACATTTAAGAGACCATCTAGGTGATCACTTACCTAGAGCCAGACATCCTGGAATGTGAAGTCAAGTGGGCCTTAGAAAGCATCACTACAAACAAAGCTAGTGGAGGTAACTGAATTTCAGTTCAGCTATTTTCAAATCCTAAAAGATGATGCTGTGAAAGTGCTGCACTCAATATGCCAGCAAATTTGGAAAACTCAGCAGTGGCCACAGGACTGGGAAAGGTCAGTCTTCATTCCAATCCCAAAGAAAGGCAATGCCAAAGAATGCTCAAACTTCTGCACAATTGCACTCATCTCACATACTAGTAAAGTAATGCTCAAAATTCTCCAAGCCAGGCTTCAACAGTACGTGAACTGTGAAATTCCAGATGTTCAAGCTGAATTTAGAAAAGGCAGAGGAATCAGACATCAAATTGCCATCATCTGTTGGATCATTGAAAAGCAAGAGAGTTCCAGAAAAAACATCTATTTCTGCTTTATTGACTATGCCAAAGCCTTTGACTATGTGGATCACAACAAACTGTGGACAATTCTTCAAGAGATGGGATTACCAAACCACCTTACCTGCCTCCTGAGAAATCTGTATGCAGGTCAAGAAGCAACAGTTAGAACTGGACATAGAACAACAGACTGGTTCCAAATCGGGAATGGAGTATATCAAGGCTGTGTATTGTCACCCTGCTTATTTATATGCAGAGTACATCATGAGAAACGCTGGGCTGGATGAAGCACAAGATAAAATCAAGATTGCTGGAAGAAATATCAATAACCTCAGATATGCAGAGTCATCTGCAACCACCCTATGGCAGAAAGCAAAGAAGAACTAAAGAGCCTCTTGATGAAAGTGAAAGAGGAGAGTGAAAAAGTTGGCTTAAAACTCAATGTTCAAAAACTAAGATCATGGCATCCGGTCCCATCACTTCATGGGAAATAGATGGGGAAACAATGGAAACAGTGAGAGATTTTATTTGGGGGGGCTCCAAAATCACTGCAGATGGTGACTGCAGCCATGAGATTAAAAGATGTTTGCTCCTTGGAAGAAAAGCTATGACCAACCTAGACAGTACATTGAAAAGCAGAAACATTACTTTGCCAACAAAGGTCTGTCTAGTCAAACCTATTGTTTTTCCAGTAGTCATGTATGATTGTGAGAGCTGGACTATAGAGCTGAGCGCCGAAGAATTGATGATTTTGAACTATGGTGTTGGAGAAGACTCTTGAGAGTTCCTTGGACTGCAAGGAGATCCAACCAGTCCATCCTAAAGGAAATCAGTCCTGAATATTCCTTGGAAGGACTGATGCTGAAGCTGAAACTCCAATACTTTGGCCAGCTGATGTGAAGAACTGACTCATTGGAAAAAACCCTGATGTTGGGAAAGATTGAAGGCAGGAGGAGAAGGGGAAGACAGAGGATGAGAAATGGTTGGATGGCATCACCGACTATGAACATGAGTTTGAGTAAACTCCAGGAGTTGGTGATGGACAGGGAAGCCTGGCGTGCTGCAGTTCATGGGATCGCAGACTGAGCGACTGAACTGAACTGAACTGAACTGAAGCGACCATACCCCCATAAAATAATACCATTCCTCAAAACATTTTAAATTCACCTTTAAGAATCACTTTCTCCCCAGAATTTAATTTGAAAACCATATTTCTCAGAATTTAATTGTGTTGCCCTTTCCTTACTTTTGGTCTAAAATCATCTAATGAATTTCTTTTACTTTTTAAAATAAATGTCAAACAAAAAAATGCATTACCTACTTTTATTACCCACCTTATTCACCAGGTTGGCGTTCTGGCTGTTTCCAAAAGTTAGTTTTTTTAAAAAAGAACTTTTTTTTAGTTGATATTTTGAATAATTGGGGAAGGAAATGGCAACCCACTCCAGTATTCTTGCCTGGAAAATCCCATGGACAGAGAAGCCTGGCGGGCTACAGTCCACGGCATCAAAAAAGAGTCAGATAAGACTTAGTGACTAAATAACAAAGAAATATTTGATAACACTGTATTATATATTGAAATTTGCTAAGAAGGTAGAACTTAAATATTCTTCACCAAAGACCCATGGATTCACTCTCCTGAGTCACCGTCCTCACCCTCCTAACCAGCCTCTCCACCATCAGTCTCTACCCGTTCATTTCATTCTCCAAAGAAAATCTTTCTTAGGCAGAAATTGATTCAGGTTACTTCCCTGCCTCAACAATCTTCTCTTATTCCCCTACTGTCTTTAATACCAAGACCAAACTTCCCAGCACCACGCTTCAGAACCTGATCCCAACCCCTGGAACACCTTCACCTCTCACCCATCAGCTCCCAGGACCTGACACATGGGCCACTGTTTCTCCTGGTCTGTCACCCATTCCGTTCCTCCCCACCCTCAATGTGCCCCTGTCTATCCCATAAGAACGAACTCTCCTGTCTTTGAACCTGCTCCTCTCTGATGTGCTTTGCACATTCTCTGCTACAGGACTCAGCACTCCGCACTGCCATCAGGTAGACCCCTGACCTGAAAATGACAAGGACTTTTTCATTTTCTTATCCCCAGGGTCTAGTGCAGTGGTTTCTCCCATTATTTATAAGAGCTTATAGAAAAATCCAAGCAAACATTTTGGCCAACCCAATAGTTTAAGGATTCCAAACAAGTTCAGTGCCAAATATCGGGGACTCTGGAGCCAGTTTGCTTAGATTTGAATCTCAGCTGCTGAGTACTCTGACTTGGAGCAAGTCACTTATTACTCTGTGTTTTATTTCTCACCAATAAAATGGGGCTGATGATAATACTCACTTTATCGAGTTGTGTTGATGGTTATGAATTTATGTGTAAAGCTGGTGACCATACCTGGAACATAGTAAATATGCAGCAGCGTTGCTGTTGCTGTCATCATTATTAGAACAAGCACATATGCTTTTAGGCTTATATAAGTGAGAGTTCTTACAGGAATCAGAGTCAGTTCCCACAGAATCAAATACCCTGATGGCCCAAACGGAGGGACACCGACACAGGTATTGGCAAGCAAGGGCCGGGTGTGTGGAAAGCAGCAGCAGGGCGGAGACGGGGCCTGAAGAGACAGGGAGAAATAAAGGGTGTTTCCAAAACCCAGGAAGCCCTGAGGCACAGACAAGGGATGCCGTGGTTGAGAAAGTGCACAGCTGTGCCAAGATTCCAAAACCGAGGAGCAGACCGCAAGCCCCCAACTGCTCTCCTCCGGGGACTTCCACTGGGAATCCAACAGAGAACCTCAGGGAGCCTTGAAGGTGCGACCTGAGAGATCAGGGCAGGAGAGGAGAACTGGCTCCCCTGAGCCTGTTGGGAGGATTCCAGTGCACAGGTTCATGACTAGGGATGGAATTACTGTCCTCTGAGCATGTAAGTGCTACACTCAATGTGCCAGCAAGTTTGGAAAACTCACCAGTGGCCACAGGACTGGAAAAGGACAGTTTATATTCCAATCCCAAAGAAAGACAATGCCAAAGAATGTTCAAACTACCGCACAATTGCACTCATCTCACACACTAGCAAAGTAATGCTCAAAATTCTCCAAGCCAGGCTTCAGTGTATAAACTGTCAACTTCCAGATGTTCAAGCTGAATTTAGAAAAGGCAGAGTAACCAGAGATCAAATTGCCAACATCTGTTGGATCATCGAAAAAGCAAGAATGTTCCAGAAAAATATCTACTTCTGCTTCATTGACTGTGAATCACAGAAAACTGTAGAAAATTCTGAAAGAGATGGGAATACCAGACCACCTGACCTGTCTCCTGAGAAACCTGTATGCAGGTCAAGAAGCAACAGTTAGAACTGAACATGGAACAACAGACTGGTTCCAAATAGGAAAAGGAGTGCATCAAGGCTGTATATTGTCACCATGCTTACTTAACTTATATGCAGAGTACATCATGAGCAACGCTGGGCTGGAAGAAGCACAAGCTGGAATCAAGATTGCCGGGAGAAATATCAATAACCTCAGATATGCAGATGACACCATCTTTATGGCAGAAAGTGAAGAAGAACTAAAGAGCCTCTTGATGAAAGTGAATGAGGAGAGTGGAAAAGTTGGCTTTTAACTCAACGTTCAAAACCTAAGATCATTGCATCCGGTCCCATCACTTCATGGGAAATAGATGGGGAAACAATGGAAACAGTGAGAGACTTTATTTTGGGGGGCTCCAAAATCACTGCAGATGGTGACTTCAGCCATGAGATTAAAAGATGTTTGCTCCTTGGAAGAAAAGCTATTACCAACCTAGACAGCATATTAAAAAGCAGAGACATTACTTTGCCAACAAAGATCCATCTAGTCAAGGCTATGGTTTTTCCAGTAGTCATGTATAGATGTAGGAGTTGGACTGTGAAGAAAGCTGAGCACTGAAAAATTGATGCTTTTGAACTATGGTGCTGGAGAAGACTCTTGAGTCCCTTGGTCTGCAAGGAGATCTGACCTGTCCATCCTAGATGAAATCAGTCCTGAATATTCATTGGAAGGACTGACGCTAAAGCTGAAGCTCTGGTACTTTGGCCATCTGATGTGAAGAACTGACTCATTGGAAAAGACTCTGATGCTGGGAAAGGTTGAACCAGGAGGAGAAGGGGACGACAGAGGATGAGATGGTTGGATGGCATCACCGACTCGATGGGCATCAGTTTGAGCAAGCTCCAAGAGTTGGTGATGGACACCAGGGAGGCCTGGTGTGCTGCAGTCCATGGGGTTGCAAAGAGTCAGACACGACTGAGTGACTGGACTGAACTGAATGAGGTGGATTAACCTAGAGCCTGTTACACAGAATGAAGTAAGTCAGAAAGAAAAGCGAATATTGCATATTGACTCACATATATGGAATCTAAAAAGAAAGGTCTGATGTACCTATCTACATGGCAGCAGTGGAGATGCAGACATGGAGAACAGACTTATGGACACAGCGTGGGAAGGAGACGGGGGAGAATTTGAAAGAGTAACATTGAAACATGTACATCACCATATGTAAAATAGGTAGTCAGTGGGAATTTACTGTATGATCTGTATGATGTAGGGAGTGTAAAGCAGGGCTCTGTGACACCCTCGAGGTGTGGGGTAGGTGGGAGGTGGGAGGAGGGTTCAAGAGGAAGGGAATATATGCTTACCTGTGGCTAATTCATGTTAATGTATGGCAGAAGCTAACGCAATATTGTACACCAGTTATCCTCCAATTAAAAAAAAAGCTTTCCAGTTTCCCCCAGCTTGTGGGAGACTTTCAAATAAGAATGTAAATGTTCTGTGAATACCATTTATCCTAGGTAAGTTAGGGGCCTAACACCATGAATAAATTACTTTGCATTAGAGAAAAGTTGACAGTGGTCATTTTCAGTTTCCTCAAATGTCTGCGCTTTGGCTCCCCTTTTGAGTCATAAATGTTAAAAATACAAATTTTAAGTCCCTTGCTCTTTTTTTTAAATGTGGACATTCTTATTCTTGTAAATTACCTACATGTTGTTACACATAGGTGTGGAGGACGGGGGCCAGTGAATTTCTCAATAAATTATAGACTTTGTTATCAAATAATTTTACTTCTAACATATACTAGCCCTTTTTTCCTTCATTTCCCAGTTAAGAATTTAAATGTCCATTCTCTTTACTGAGAATGTTTTTGAAAGTATCTCTGTGTTTCTCTTAAGGTCTGACATGCATGGACAATACACACAAATTCTTTTTGGGTTTCATTACATATCTGGGGACTTTTAATTTATTTTTTTTTCAGGCCATGCAACAATGTCTTTTATTATGTATGGATTTTTTAAATTATTTTTGCAATATCTCCATACACAGGCAAAAAAAAAAGATTGTTTAGCATATTGGAACTTGCAAACCTGATCACTGCATAGAGAAGGCAAAATTATCCCTATAGCACACTTAACCAGGAGGCCAGTTCATCTGCTGACCTCCAAGAACTTGGAGATGAACATGATAGACAGACTGGCCCCCATCTGAACCTTCATTAACCACCATTCGATAGCCCTTCTTCAGGCCCATATCAGCAGCACATTTCTTGCCAACAATCATCAAATGCCCAAAAAGACCTTCATCATCATCTTCTGCTGCAGAAACCTGGGATATATGTTTCTTGGGTATCACCAGAAAATGTGTTGGTGCTTGAGGGGAAATGTCATGGAAAGCAAGCCACTGGTCATCCTCATAAATGATTTTGGCTGGGATTTCCTTGCGAATGATCTTCCTGAAGATCGTGTCACCACCAGGTCGGGTGACCTGAGCCTTGGTGATCTCATCTGCCATCTCTGCCCCCCTCCCATGCGGCCAGCGGGGGAGAAGGTTGGGAGGAGGCTGGGGACATTTTGTAACTTAAAATTTACTTGTCCATCAGAAGAAGAGCTTCAGAAGTTCCTGTCTCTCC
The DNA here is from genome assembly GCF_049115385.1 of Moschus berezovskii. NCBI lineage: Eukaryota > Metazoa > Chordata > Mammalia > Artiodactyla > Moschidae > Moschus > Moschus berezovskii. The sequence continues at coordinate 4,567,281 of NC_142465.1, forward strand.
CAACTCCCCAACCTCCACTCATCTTAGAAATGCCTTAATAAAATTTTACAACCATGTTAAAGTCAACTTTTTAGCAAGAAAAGAATAAAAAACTAAAATATCCACCTGAGTGATTTTCTTGGATTGATTTAATAAACAAGGTTGCTTTAAAATTCTCTCTTTAATCATTTTATACTATCCATACCTGCATCTGAAGGATGATTTGATAAAGTTAATTGTCCGTGTCCTGAATGGAAGTGAAATTTTGTTAGAAGAATGAATATATATGGTAAAACTTCACAAGGTCTTCTTTTATATAATCTTCTCACTTGCCTTTTTTTTTTTAATAGGAATTTAGCTTGGAACAAAATTGCCATTATTCACCCCAGTGCATTTTCCACCTTGCCATCTCTAAGAAAGCTGTGAGTATTTCATGACTTGTTTATGGCATGTCTTTTGATAATTGGGCACTATCTGATTAATCAAAAATGAACGCTGGTTTTGCTGGAAAAGCCTGGGCACAGAATGCTGAGTCCTCAATGTCCTCCCCACTAGAGTTGGATCAAACCAGAAAGGAGCAACCCTGCCCCCTACCCCTCCAAGGCCATGTGGATCCTTATAATTGAAGATCTGGGTGACAGCTGGTTCTGGTTATTGAGGTGAAATTTTCCATTTTTGCAAGCTATCAGGTGGAATGGAATAAGACATCAGTTCATTTCTAAAGGGCTTTCATTTTACAGTTTGCCATATTGACTAACAGAAAATCTTCTGTCCATTTTCATCCTCCCTTTCCACACCTTGCTTCTTCCTCTCCTCCACTCCCCTGTCTCAGAGAGAAAGAAGTAATTGTGTCAGACAGAAGTTAAAGAGAAGAGGAAGAAAATAAAACCCAAACAATGTTTTCAAATTAGATGTAGCACCTTCCACTGGATTTTAGATGTCTCCCCCAACCCCCCAGCAAAATTGAGGCATGGCAACCCACTCCAGTATCCTTGCCTGGAGAATCCCATGGACAGGGCAGCCTGGCTGGCTACAGTCCATAGCATTGCAGAAGTGTCGGACATGACTTAGCACACAGCACATCGCATCTGGCAAAATCAAGCTGAACGTAGAAATTACAATTTGGATATGGTTAAAACATTTTTCTTTCTGCAATTCTGACTGCAGATAGAAAAGTTGTCAGGAGCTAAAACCAAAATGTTTCCTTTTACCATTAAGAGAAAGGACCCTGCTTAGAGGTTTTTATGGAGCAGTTTAATAATCTTGAGGTTGCTTTTTTAATGTAATCGTTTTGTGCTAACACAGACTAAAAGCTAATTGTTGTTTGATGTTTTGCAGGGACCTCTCGTCCAACCGCCTGTCGTCTATTCCTGTAACTGGCTTACATGGTTTAACTCACTTAAAATTAACAGGAAATCATGCTTTACAGAGCTTGATATCATCTGAAAACTTTCCAGAACTCAAGTGAGTTTGTCATTAAAGCTAATAAGATACATTTGTGGTCATGTGAAATAATAGACATGTTATAGTGGTTTTCAAAATTTATGGGACTCTTTTGAATTGCATTTCAGGCCTTCATGTCCCCCACCCCTGGGGCATTGTTAGGACAAACCCTGGAGTAGGAGAATGTGTCTTCCTGACCACATTTCCTTTGTTTCTCAAAGATGCCTCCCGGAACATAGAGTTCATAGAAAGAGTTTGAAAACCATTGATCCATGAGATAGAAACTAGAACATGTAATTAAATAACATTATAACATAATTGTACTCCTGTTGACATTTAAAAATTCACCTTGCTTATGTATATGTTTTCATTAAATGTATTAAATTAATATTTGTTTGAAGAAGTAATGCTCTTTAAAACCTGTCACACTTATTATCAATAAAGAAGTCCCTTGAAAAATTTTATATTCTTTACCACTGAGCTACCGAGGGAATATTTATAATATATAGAGAGAATATACATGTATATCCTCAGTATATATTAAACCACAGTACTTTTCATATAATTTTAAAACCCCAAAACAGAGTTTAGAAAATAAAAGAAAGGAAAAAAGTCTATAAATACCTCTAAAAACATTTTGCTATTTCCTTCCAGATTTGTTTTCCAATGTATTTTTAATTGTTAGACCACAGTACATATACAAACTTATATCACATTTTTGTCACTTAACACTATATGATACTATAAATACTACTTAACAGTGCTACAATTTCCCCAGCAATCCTTTTTTTTTAATGTTTTTATTATGGAAATTTTCAAGCACAAAAGTAGAGAAAATAATATATCCATTGAACCTCAGTAACTATCAACATTTCATGACAATAATTTCTAACTCCATTGTTATAATGAATAGCACTGTAACCAACATCTTTATGCACATAGTTAATAATTTAGATTATTTATTAAGGCTAAAACCCACAGGCAGAAGTATTAAGTGAAAGAAGAGCACTATATTTAACAATCTGTTTAAGTGTGTTTTTGTTTGGTTTTGTTCATTCAAAGGGTTATAGAAATGCCTTACGCATATCAGTGCTGTGCATTTGGAGTATGTGAGAATGTCTATAAAATTTCTAATCAGTGGAATAAAGGTGACAACAGCAGTGCAGAAGACCCTCATAAAAAAGATGCTGGACTATTTCAAGTTCAAGGTAAGATCAGCTATTTCACTGACGAAACTGTGTTAGAAAAGGGCCTGAAAAATCATCAAATATATCATCTGAACTCCAGACAAGCCTCTATATAATCACCCCAGCAAGCTGAGACTCAATCCTACTTTTTAAAGAGTCTCAAAGAAAGAGAAAACTCCTTTAGGACTCAGTCTGAAATGGCATCTTTTCTGTAAGTGAATTCTTCATGCTTATCATTAGATCCCTTTCAGCATACAGTGTCCTCTGGGGTAAATATTAACACTGATTATCAGCACTTTCATAAACTTTTAAGAGGGTCTCATCCCTATGGATACCTTTTTCAAACATGCTTCTGAGCTTTTTACTCCATAAGATAAATATTTTTATTCTTAAACCTGAGTAGAATGGAAGATATAGACTTTTTAGGTGCCTCCATATTTCAGCAGAAGAGCTTAAGAATTCAACTTCTTACCCAATTAATCCTAAAACATTCTCACCTCCTACCCCCCACAATGCTATCTGTCAGGAAAGTGAAATGAGATAATGTCTGTAAAGCACTTGGCTTTCCTTGAAGTAAGACCTGACTTAAATAGACAACAATGCACCTCAAACCACACCTGTGGTAACAAGCGGGTGCTTTCCTTTTCTTGCCAACCTTGCAAGTTTGCACAGAGTCTAAACAGACTGGCTTTTCTTCCTCTGGGTGTTAATGATTTGTTGATTCCCAAGCAAGTATGCTTTGTTCTGTCTGCACATTTCCTTGACTTGGCTTCCTGCGCATGTATCTGATTAAGGAGCAGGTATTCCAGCCCTTGACTTTGTTTCAGGCTATAGTGTGTGTTTTGCTCTTGTTCTTGCTTTCATTTTTACTTTTCCTGCCTCGTTCACCCTAATTTCTAGTATATTTATTCACCAACCCCTCCTCCCCCTCAAAAAAAAAAAAATTAGAATGTCTAAAATGTGCCAGTCACCGTGCTAGGTCCTAGAGGCCCACAATGAACAAGACAGAGGAGGTTCTTCATGGAGTTTATTTTCAGAGACTGTGATTCCCAATCCTGGGCTGTCTATTGGAATCACACAAAAGTCTTTTAAAAACACTGATGCCCGAACCCCACACCAGACCAATTAAATCAGTGTCTTGGGGAAAGCGTGTTAGATTTAAAAAATTCCTGTTTCACGAGTAGCTAACCCAAGCACCGAGCAGTTACGTGATTTGTCCTCTGTTTATCTGAATACCCCAGAAAGATGGACACTTACTAATTCTCCCTCTTGTGTTCAGAGAACACGCCACCTAAGCATTAGAACACTGGATAAAGTGGTTCTCCACGGAGTGGAGAGACCCACACTCTCTGATTTAGGTCAGAGCGATTTGGGGCCGTAGTGAGCTGCAGGAAATAAGGACAGGATGCGAGTGTGCCAGCGTCATGACAAGGAACCAGGGTTGGTCACCGTCCCTCGTCCCCAGCTCTGCCAGGATAGTTGCCAAACAGCAGCCTGGCTGGAACATCCCAAAGCAACTACATCATAGACTTGAGAGAAAGCCCAGGGAGAAGTGGGATGTTTGCCCTTCAGTTTCCTCTGTGACATTTCATGTCTCCAGGGCAATCCAGGCCTCTCCTCCCTGGGAGTTGGTCCCTCTAAAGAGAGACAGAACTAATCATTCCAGAATTTCTCATTCCTGCAGATGAGCGTGATCTTGAAGATTTCCTACTTGACTTTGAGGAAGACCTGAGAGCCCTTCATCCGGTGCGGTGCTCACCATCCCCAGGTGAGAAAGGCGTCCCAACTGCCTCAGGAGCAGTACCCACCCTTAACTCTGCAGCCGTCAGTGACATTCAGCTACACTTCAAGGCAAAATCTGTGCATCTTAGCAGCTCATCCATACCCCACCTCATGCAGACATTCAAAATACAAATGTTCACTCCCTGGAGCTGGTCTCCAGTCATAAACAGGATTTTTATAGGAGACTTTTGATTCAGATTAATGGAAATTAAAGAACCAATCATGTAGTTAGAGGTATATGTAATTTTTAAAATAATATTAGCTCTTTAGTCTGAACTGGTATGAAAGTCTTGCTTCATGTAATCACTGATTTTTGACTGATTTCTTATGTTGTCTCTAAAGAGAACCTATTTGGTTAAAGCAAATAATAGTTTTAGAGATAAGTAAAAATATCTATGTATGTTAATTACTTCATTGTTAGTCCCTTTCTCTGCAATAGGATAGTCCAGTGCGGGGGAGGGGGAAGACAGTAGGGGAGGGCTGATATTTTACTTTCAACAGTTTGATGGTTCCTTGCTCCTAAATAGCAGATGTCAATCTAAACCTAAGATGACATTCTCATGAAATGCATACGACTCATGCATCACAGTGTTTCCTCTTCTAGCATCACAGTGTTTCCCTAGGAGTCTGCTTCCTTGTTTACAGAACGTTTTTGAAACATTCTGGAAAGATATATGAATAATAAAAAGTCCAGGAGATCTGGCTTGTTACCTGGCCCCACACTGCTATATTTGGGGAGCCAGAATCCAGTGATGTAAAAACTCTCTGGCTCCACTTCTCTGGGTATAGGTTGAAAACCTGGGCACCTGGTATACCCATCTTTACATTAAATAGTGGTTTAATAAAGGGGATTCCCTAGCGGCTGAGAAGGCAAAGAATCTGCCTGCAATGCAGGAGACCCTGGTTCGATCCCTGGGTCGGGAAGATCCCCTGGAAGAGAATGGCTGCCCACTCCAGTATTCTTGCCTGAAGAATTCCCCAGACAGAGGAGCCTGGTCGGCTACAGTCCATGGGGTCAGACTAAACTCAGTGACTAACAGTTTCACTCTTTTTTTTTTAACTTAATAAAGTGGAGTGTGTCACAAGAGAACAGTGTGTTCCCAGGGCTGTTACTGGCCTGTATCTCTTGGTGTCCCAATAAGAGAAACCAAAAGGGGAATGTGGCAAAAGTTGTGAACCCTCACTTGACACCCATCTTTTTCTTCTTTGGACTTCTAGGCCCTTTCAAACTCTGTGAATATCTGTTCGGTAGCTGGCTGATCCGAATTGGAGTGTGGACCATAGCGGTTTTGGCACTGACGTGTAACGCCTTGGTGACCTCCACAGTGTTCAGAGCCGCAGTGTACATATCCTCCATAAAGCTGTTAATCGGGTTAATAGCCGCGGTCAACATGCTCATGGGGGTGTCCAGTGCAGTCCTGGCTGGTGTGGACGCCTTCACTTTCGGCAGCTTTGCGCAACACGGTGCCTGGTGGGAGCAGGCGGTCGGCTGCCAGGTCGTCGGCTTTTTGTCCATTTTTGCTTCGGAATCTTCAGTTTTCCTGCTCACCCTGGCAGCCCTGGAGCGTGGGTGGTCGGTGAAATGCTCAGCGAAATTCGAAACGCAAACTGCTTTCCGCAGCCTGAGAGCGCCCCTGGTGCTCTGCGCGCTGCTGGCGGGCACCGTGGCCGCCGTGCCCCTGCTTGGGGGCAGCGCGTACCGCGCCTCCCCGCTCTGCCTGCCGCTGCCCTTCGGGGAGCCGCGTGCCACCGGCTACATGGTGGCCCTCGTCTTGCTAAATTCGCTCTGCTTCCTCGTGATGACCGTCGCCTACACCAGGCTCTACTGTCACTTGGACAAGGGAGACCTGGAGAGCATGTGGGACTGCTCCATGGTGAAACACGTGGCGCTGCTGCTCTTCACCAACTGCATCCTGCACTGTCCCGTGGCCTTCCTGTCCTTCTCCTCTTTACTGAACCTCACCTTCATCAGCCCGGACGTCATTAAGTTCATCCTCCTGGTGATCGGCCCCCTTCCCGCCTGCCTCAATCCCCTTCTCTACATCCTCTTCAATCCCCATTTTAAGGAGGATCTGGGGAGCCTGGGAAAGCAAACCCACTTCTGGACACGGTCAAAACACACAAGCCTGATGTCTATTAACTCCGACGATGTGGAGAAACAGTCCTGCGACTCAACCCAAGCCTTGGTGACCTTCACCAGTGCCAGCATAGCCTATGACCTGCCTTCCGGTTCCGTGTCACCACCAGCTTACCCGATGACCGAAAGCTGTCATCTTTCATCTGTGGCATTTGTCCCGTGTCTCTAATTAATATGAGAGAAAAAGTTGTCAAAAATTGAAAACCCAAAAATATGAGGTTGAATACATCAGAGCAGGAACCAAAAAGAACTGAGTTGAAATTCCATTTTTTTAAAAAAAATCTCTGTGTCAAAAAGCTGGTAATTGTTGATACTGGAGAGTGAAAAATGAGAATAAATGCTGCTTATATAATTTGTTCAGCTATGGTAGATAGTCGTACTTTTCTGGTAAGCCTGCTACTGCTGCTACTGCTAAGTCACTTCAGTCGTGTCCGACTCTGTGTGGCCCCATAGACGGCAGCCCACCAGGCTCCCCTGTCCCTGGGATTCTCCAGGCAAGAACACTGGAGTGGGTTGCCATTTCCTTCTCCAATGTGTGAAAGTGAAAAGTGAAAGTGAAGTCGCTCAGTCATGTCTGACTCTTAGCGACCCCATGGACTGCAGCCTACCAGGCTCCTCCGTCCATGGGATTTTCTAGGCAAGAGTACTGGAGTGGCTTGCCATTGCCTTCTACTGGTAAGCCTAAAATATGTGTATATTTAAAAAGCAGATTGAAATATCCAAAATATTCTCCATGATTTCAATTGAATTCTTTTTCAACTCACTTGCTTACAAAAGAGGTTTTAAACTAGAAAATCCCTTAAAATATGCTTGGCGATATCAGGAGAATAAGAATTTTAAATAGCCTATATTACTAAGTAATGGTTGTGAAAAATATGATTTCATCTTAATGACCATGTGGAGATGTTTTAGCACTGCTTCACTTTTCCCAGAAAGGATCCTTCCAGGTCACCAATCCCCCTGTGAATGGATAACATAAGATAATATTCATTCATTCATGTTCACATCATTTTTAGAGATGCTAGATTTTATGAATCAGCACTAGATGATTCTACCCTCAGTGGAATAAAATTGCTTACAAATATTTTGAAAGGAAAATGAACTTAAATTCTTAAATTACCATGAAAGCAATCAGGTACACACAAGGTTTGATTTCTCTAATTCATTTTAACTCCTTGGTGCCCAGAGATGAGAGAAAAGTCCACTGCCAGCAATGGATATATTTAGAAAAGATGGAAAGCAACCTGGGATTTTTTTTTACCTTGGTTGAGTGCACATTTTTCACAGGAGGTTTTATCACTTGATTCAGACTGATGTGTATCATCAGGTAATAATCAAATGCAGACACAACATAAATTAAATCCACTGACATAGCTTCTCACATTTATCTCTAGTAGCTTTGGCAACAGTGTCTGAAACCAGTTTTGACTCACCAGAAACTTGGTAACATATTCTCCTGTTTATTTAGCTTGGTTTTAGCTATGTTGTCTTTGGGTCAACCCACTTGATGTCAAAAACATGACTTCTCTGCTTATTCCATGTTTAATATGTGTTAGGTATTATAAGAGGCAAAATTATTAAATACTAAAGGTCAAAGGATTAATTCATGACTTCTGTTATACAACAATAGGTTCAATAAATCCAAACCAAAAGACTATTAGGTAGATTTATTTTTATATAAGCATGTTATTTTGATCAGATGTTTTAACTTGGAATTGAAAAAAAAATACATTTATGAGATGTTTTATAAGATGTGTAAATATAGAACTGTATTTATTACTACAATAAAGATTCAGTAACACTAAGAACCATAATAAACCATGTACAGTGGCATATTCTTTCATATATATTGTGTTTCTCTGCCCATTTTTCTTTAAATTCATTAACTGTATGTAATATATGTAAATGTATACAGTCCTTGTAAATAGGTTTCAAACTTGCTTTTCTATTGGGCACAAGATTAATTTGTAATAAAATGTGTGATTATAAGACAAAATATTTTCAAGTGTTTTATTGAGTCCATACATGGACTCCTAAATACATGATCTCCTAAATGTTTTTGACTTTTGATGTGTAAGAGTACAATTGCTATCCGAGTATTTGAAATATTTTGGACTTGTTTTAAGAAGTAAATCTTTCACAAGAACAAGTCAAAATATCTTTACCAGCTCTTGGATTGCTTAACTATGATCAATAAGCTATTTTGTCACGACAAATGACTTGGTGAATTTCATTGTCCCCAGTGATAGTTTGGACTTACAGCCAGAATCTACTTCTTTTGCAATGTAAAAACAAAAAAACAAAAACACAATTAGAAAGAAATGTATAAAAAATAAATCAATCCTAAAATCATTCAACATGAACATGGCTTTTCTATACATTCTTCCTTTAAAGAAAACATATTTTATGACCATGTCAAAGCCAAAAGAAAACATGATTCTCAGGGCACAAAGAAATACACTATTCCCCTTTTGTTCCTATCCCACATAACATAAGAAATGAAATTTTTTTTCTCAACACCTAGTGCCAGACCTTCCCAGCTTCAATGGTAAGTCCTGCTCTGCTTATACAAGTTGCAAAATGAAACCATCAAGTAGTAGGTGGAGCCTCAGCAGTATTGCTAAGATGAGTCCATATCAATAAATTATGTGTGAAAGTGTTTAAAAAAAGAAAATGAGCCCGTATCGACTGAGCCTCTCCAGCGTACCTGGAGTTTCTCACCCATCTGTCAGACAAGGGTGATGGATGCTTCAACCTAACCTTGTGGCCTACACTTAATTTCTCTTCAACTGAGACAAGTAGTGTAGTAGTGTTAGTCACTCAGTCATGTTCAACTCTTTGCAACTCTATGGACTTTAGCCTGCCAGGCTCCTCTGTCCATGCAATTCTCCAGGCAAGAAGACTGGGGTCGGTTGCCATTCCTTTCTCCAGGGGATCTTCCCAACCCAGGGATGGAACCAGGGTCTCCTGTATTGCATGCAGATTCTTTACCGTCTGAGCCACCAGGGAAGCCCAACTGAAACAAGGGCCATAACATAATCTCACTCCTCCTAGTCCAGGCAGCAGATACAGAAGTCTAGAGCAATGGATCACAGTCTATCTTCTCAATATACGTGCTTTTGGAGGGCCCAGGGTTAGAAGCATCCTGGCAGTCCACCCCTTTCTCTTTCACTCAGAAAACACAAGTCAGTGGTGTGGTTTTTTAAAAGGGGAAAACACCCTACTCTGATTTATTTCTTCAAAAATCCACGAGCTCTATTACTTTATTAGCAAAACCTAGTTATAATACACCTCACACCAAACACTGCTCTGTTAAGTGTCTAAAAAATTCTGTCCACTATAATCCAGTAAATCAGAATGACTGGAATCACATCCACAAATAAATAAGTCTACTTCCCTGATGGTGCAGACGGTAAAGAAGTTGCATACAATACAGGAGACGTGGGTTTGGACCCTTGGTCAGGAAGATCCCATGGAGAAGGAAATGGCAACCCACTCCAGTATTGTTGCCTGGAGAATTCCATGGACAGAGGAGTCTGGTGGGCTACAGTCCATGGGGTCGCAAAAGAGTTGGACATGACTGATCAACTAACACTACAGTGAGGAGAAAAGATATAATAAACTGTTGACAGACTGAATAACAATAAAACAAAAGAACGTAGATTGGTGGACTAGCCTAGAGTAAACGGTCAACATTTTTATGTTTTCAAAATGGATTCATTCATTCAACAAGTATCATGTGCTTACTATGTGCAGTGTTCTAGGCACAGAAGTAATAAAACATGGCCTAGAGTTTGTATTTCAGTGGAGGAGAGATAGAAAATAAGCAAATATAAACAAGGAAATATATGACAGGCATATGAATGAAAGGAATGAAGCTAAATAGCATGACTAGAGTGGCAAGTTGCTCTAGATCTCTTCAGAAAGGCACATTTTAACTAAGATCTCGGGACTTCCCTGGGGACCCAGCTTTTAAGACTGTACGCTTCCCACTGCAGGAGATAAGGTTTCAATAGCTGGTCTGGGACCACATGCAGTGCAGTGCAGTAAAAAAAAAAAAAATTAAGCTAAGATCTTAGAAATTACTTTTGCTTTAGTGTTCAACCACTTATGTCAATAAAGCTTATTCAGTTCCTCTATTCTTATATCACTTTTTACAAACCATTTTGAATGACATTTTAATATAAAAATGTATTAGGTGGCTGTTATTGCACATAATTTTTTCTCACAGCTGTTACTGGAGAAAATCATTCTTACATAAAATAGGAAACATCTTTTTGTTTTGGCCAAAGGAGAAAAGGCCAGGTAGTAAAAGGTAATAAAATTAGTTACACCTTGTTCACTTAGAACCAGAAAATCTCTAACATCTGAAAAAATATAATGTCTTTTTGTTGTTGTTTCATCACATTTAGCTCAGGGGCCCACTGACCAACAAGAGAGTAAGTCCCAGATAAATAAAGGGGCTCCTTGTGATGATGCAAGCCCCTTTATTGCTCTTCAGCGTTTGGAAATCTTATTTTACAGTTTGACTATGTAGATGCATTATCAGCACCTAAGGGTTCCCTTTTGTCCACATCCTCACCTACATTTATTTCTTGCTTATTGTAAAGATATGAGGTGAGGGACTTACTTGGTGGTCCAGTGGCTTAGACTCTGAGCTCCCAAACTGGGGCCTGGTCTGATCCCTGGTCAGGGAACTAGATCTTACATGCCACAACTAAGAACTGGCACAGCCAAATAAATAAATAATTATTATTTTTTAAGTTGTGAGGTCATTTCTTATTGTGGTTTTAATTTGTATCTCCCTGATGACTGGTGATGCTGAGCATCTCCTTATGTGCCTGTTGGCCATCTGTATGCCTTCTTTGTAAACTGTCTATTCAGATCCTCTGCCCATTTTTAAAAATCAGATTTCTTAGGCTTTTTTGTTGTTGTTGTTTTGCTATTAGTAGTATATTTTGGATATTAACACCTTAGTGGATATGTAACTTGCAAATATTTTCTCCCATTCAGTAGGTTGTCTTTTCATTTTGTTGATAATTTCCTTTGCTGTCCAGAAGCATCTTAGCTATCATCCCGACTGTTTATTTTTGCTTTTATTGCCTTTGCTTTTGGAGTCAGGCCCAAAAGTTCATCGCCAAGATTGATGTCAAGGAGTTCAGCACCTGTGTTTTCTTCTAGGAATTTATGGTTTTAGGTTGTATATTCAAGTGCTTAATTCACTTTGAGTTAATTTTTGTATGATAGTGTAAGATAGTCTAGTTTCCTTTTTCTAAATTTATTTTTAAGTGAAAGATAATTGCTTTACCGTATTGTGTTGGTTTCTGCCAAATGTTTGCACGTGGATGTCCCAACACCACTTACTGAAGAGATGGCTCTTTCCCTAGTGTTCAGTCTTGGCTCCTTTATCATAAATTAGCTGTTTATATATGCATGGTTTTATTTCTAGGCTCTGTGTTCATTTTATCTATGTGTCTATTTCTATGCTAATATCACACTGTTTTGATTACAATAGCTATGTAATACAGTTTGAAACCAGGGAGTATGATGCTTCCCGCTTTGTTCTTTCTCAAGATTGCTTTGGTTATTTTGGGGTGTTTTGTTGTTTCCTATAAATTTTAGAATTATATTCTATTTAAGTGAAAAGCGCTATTGAAACTCTGATATGGTATGGTAATATGTACATTTTAACAATATTGATTTTTCCAACTTGTAAGCATGGACTATCTTTCCATTATCTGTGTGATCTTCAATTCCTTTCATCAGCGTCTCAGTGTTCAGTACACAGGTCTTTCATCTCCCTGGTTAAATTTATTTCTAGGTATTTTATTATTTTTGATATCACTGTAAGTAGGCTTGTTATTAGTTTTTCTTTGTGATAGTTCATTGTAAAGTGTATAGAAATGCAACAGATTTTGTATATTGATTTTGTACTCTGCAACTTTACCGAAATCAATTATTAGTTCTATCAGGTTTTTTTGTTTGGTTGGTTGATTTTTTTGGCAAAGTCTTTGGAATTTTCTATATATGAAACCATGTCCTCCACAAATAATGACTTCTTCCTTTACAATTTGGATTTCTTTTCTTTCTTTCTGTTGTCTAATTGCTCTCGCTAGGATTTCTACTGCTATGTTAAAGTGGTGGATGCAGATGTCTTTGTTCCTAATCTTAGAGGAAAGCTTTCAGGCTTTCACTGCTGAGTGAGATGTATATATATATATAAGATACAATATAATTGTTTACCTACAATCTGAGACTACATTTTTAACTCCCTTTTTGCTCTCAAATAGGAATTAGGACAAAGAGAATGGCTGGGTTCTAGGTCACACTGTCCTATGCTTGAGTGCCAGTGCCACCATTTATCAGCTGGGTTGGCATATTATTAATTCTGGGTGGGTGTATTTTTAATGCAGCAGAGTCATATCACTGAGTTCCTCTAAACAAACATTTGCTCATCTAGAAAATGAATAAAATAATGGCATCCATCCCATAACTTACCTTGAGAAATTATCAGTGTGTAGTTGAGGAGTTTTAATGTGCAAAGTGCTTAATACTTCATAAGTGCTCAATAAGTGTTTAACTATTCTTTGGGAAAGCCCAATAAATAGAATCTCCTTTCCCAGCCTTCATTCTGAATTTGTTGAAAAACCAGGATGAACAGTAAGGCAGCTGGAAGTCAAACATCCCCCTTAGTATTGAAAAGCTGATAAGAGACAACAGAACGTTCGTCTGCAGGCAAGATTCCTAATATTTAACCAGAGAATTAAGCAAACTCATCCACTGAGTCACAGAGAACATTGAACCACCATGGACCACCGCATGCACAGGAGTATGTTTTTGTGAAATACAGCACAGAAGAGCAGAACTAGATGTAAGTGTCTTAAGGGGACTAACAGAGGGAAGAAAAAGACTGCGTTCTCCTCCTACAGTCTAATAAGCTGTGTCACCTCACCCTCCCTGCAGGACAAGCCAGCGACAGAGCGCAGCACTGCCAGGACTGCCCTCAGGGAGGGCGCGTCAGGAGGGGACAGAGCCCCTCAGGCTGCCCTCAGGGAGGGCGCGTCAGGAGGGGACAGAGCCCCCCAACCTCAGCGCGCCGCACTCCGTTAACTTCACCTGCTGGGCTGACCCAGCGGGGCTGTGGGCACTTGGAAGGGTCGCTGTCCCTTTAGAGGCGGCCCTCACCTGTGTATTTGGGCAATTTTAGTCCCACCTTCACAAAGTTACTCCCCTAAAGCATCAACACCTCCGAGAGGTATCTTTCTGGATTCACTTGGGGAAAGAGATCTGATCTCCAAAATGATCTCTGATGCCATATTCTCCAAAGACCCAGTCTTTTCTCAGCTTTCAAATGCCCCAGACTTGATTAAGACCAGTGTGGAGCGAGTAAAACCATACACTCATCTGTGGATACAAACCTCTGTCAACCTTAGTAATCTGCCAAAGTCAAAATACTACATAGCTAAAGGCTCTACCTCATATTGGATTTCAAATGTTCCAATAAATAGCATCCTTTCTCTCGGCCTGAGTTCTAAAGAAGTGACAAGAAAAAAATAAGGTAGATACGGATCAATCTGTCACATTTTCTAATAATAAACTCAATAGTGCAAAATGTAGCTTAAATATCTTGGCAAATGAGTTTTCCAAAGTTAGCTATATTTTCTTTCCCAGACAAGGGCTACACTGATGACCACAGTCTTCCCACATGAAGGCCAGGCTTTCTACAGTTACCCTGTAGAACTGTTGGTTTCTGTGGACAGCCTAGGTCCAAATTTTAAAAAAGAGATGAAGAGGGGCTGGTCAAGCAGCCCAGATGTCTCTCCCAAACTCATCAGCAGTCTCTATCACCCTTACTCCCCTGGGAGAAGTGAGTGAGTGGGCAGAGGCCAGAACAGCAACAGTAATGGAGCTCTCTCTGCTGAGAAGAAACTATGAAGACTGATGAATATGTTTGTATTGCTAATAGCTATTACTTTGCTGTTAAATACATTAGTGGTTGCATGTCTGGAAAAGCCAGCTCATAATAATAACCTTTATTGGAGGCTTGATCATGCCTGGCAGTGTTAGGTGCTTTTCTGCACAATACTTGATTTAATTAGGAGACAAGTTTATGAGGTCGATCCTGTTATCATCTCTGTTTTGTTGATGAGGGAGCTGTAGCATAAGATTTGATTAAACAAAGGTTTGACCACTTGCCTGATAAATAGTGAAGCTGGGTCTCAGGGACATTTCTTTGTAATTTTCAAAGTGTGGTCCCCAGGAACTTGTGTGTGTGTGCTCAATCACTCAGTCATGTCCGACTCTTTGCAACCCTTTGGACTATAGCCTGCCATGTTCTTCTGTCCATGGGAATTTTCAGACAAGTATACTGGAGTAGGTAACCATTTCCTTCTCCAGGGGATCTTCCCATCCCAGGGATCAAACCTGCATCTCTGGTGTTCCTACATTGCCAGTGGATTCTTTACCGCCTGAGTCAGATCTTTCAGATCTACTGAATCAGAAACTGGGGTGTAGTCAAGCAGTGTGTTTTAACTGGCCTTGCAGGTGACTCTAATGCAAGCTCAAGTTTAGAATGACTGTATTTTACTGTCCATGGGACCTAGGTCTTAAGGGAGAATTGAGCTGTCACTCCTAGAGCAAAGGACACCAGGAAACAACAGATAAAGTAGCTATCCTGAGTGTAAAGAAAAGGGGAGTTGTGGAGGAGAAAATTTATTTCAAATTAAAGAAAAAAGAATCAAAATGTTGGCTAACATATTGACAAGGAGAAATATCTATTAAACTCTCTAAACATCTCCATCCTTTGTTTCCATTTGTCTACAAAGAATTTGTGTAGCACACATTTAGATTAATTCAATTATTCAGTAAACATGCACTGAGTGGTTACTTTGAAGACGAATATAATATAGTGATTAAGCATTGAGATTCTGAGGCCAGGTGGTCTGTGTTCAAATCCCCACCCTAACACTTACATCTGGCCTTGAGCAGGTTTCCTTACTTCTTCAGAGTGCTCATCTATAAAATAGGGCTAATAAAACACCCTCAGTATACTGCCAACAAATTTCATTTTCCAA
This sequence comes from Moschus berezovskii, assembly GCF_049115385.1. Taxonomy (NCBI): domain Eukaryota; kingdom Metazoa; phylum Chordata; class Mammalia; order Artiodactyla; family Moschidae; genus Moschus; species Moschus berezovskii. Next base: position 4,582,883 of record NC_142465.1, read on the forward strand.
TTAAATGTAAAAATCAAGAGTAAAGGAGCATGGAGGTATACAAATTACAGGAAAGGTTTTATTTTTGTTGGAGGGATTTGCAGTTCATGTATAACTGACACGTATCTGACTAGCTCCTCAGATTTTAAATCTTCATTGCACAGTAGAAAAAAAATCTTACTTGACGTTTTGTTCAAAACTTGCTGACCACCAAGAGGTTTATTGGAAACAATGACAGAAAACTGGTCTACAAGAACTAAAAAAAAAACAACCCTTATACTTTCTACCCAAGTCTTTTGTCTTAACAACAGCAGATTCGGCCCTCTGGGATATAGAGGAGTCTTTGATCAAAAGTAGACTAAATGTCATTGTTTCTGATTAACATAACTTTATTTTCAAATGGAAAAATGAGAATTTTTGATATGCTGCTTTGTTGCAATAATTAGAAAAAGATTGTGTAGTTGATTTTGCCAGCTACAATCTCTGGAATATTCAGAGGTTTTCCTCTGAATACGTTTGTAATGAGGAAGAAATCTTAAAAAAAATTTTTTCAGCCACACTGCATGGCATGTCGGAGAAGGCAATGGCAACCCACTCCAGCACTCTTGCCTGGAAAATCCCATGGACGGAGGAGCCTGGTGGGCTGCAGTCCATGGAGCTGCACAGAGTCGGACACGACTGAAGTGACTTAGCAGCAGCAGCATGGCATGTAGGATTTTAGGTCCCTGGATGAACCCATGCCCCCTGTAGTGAAACCGACTCTTAACCACTGGATCACAAGGGAAGTCCCTAAATATTTTTTATGTATGAACTGGAGGTATCTGGCCCAGTCAAAATTCCACGTAGATGGACAACAGTAACACTTCTATACACTTTTTTTTCAATTTTAACAGTTTATATAGACAACGGGATGTAAAATGGGTTGGGCTCATCATATGCCTGGTTCAGAGCGAGAGGTTGCATAAAGATGCACAGAGCTGAAGCGCATGGTGTCACATTAAGCAGAAGGATGACAACTCATTTCAAAGGGAAGTGGTACCAAAGTGACAGAAGCTTTTTTCACTATCTGAAGGTCTGTTTATAAGAAGAGTTGCAAAAGTTTCCCCAACATTTGGTTGCTTTCATCATTCTTTGTGGCCAACCTTTGATGTAGGAAGGTTAGGAGACTGGCAAGTATGGCCTGTTTAAAGGAGTCAGTTGACTATTTTCAAGTAAAACACCCTTCCCTATTTTTTTTTTTTTTCTATTGAAGGATAGTTGCTTTACAGAATTTGTCAAACCTCAACATGAATCAGTCGTAGGTTTACATATATCCCCTCCCTGTTGAACCTCCCTCCCATCTCCCTCCCCACCCCACCCCTCTAGGTTGATACAGAGCCCCTGTTTGAGCAAATTCCCATTGGCTATCCATTTTACATATGGTAATGTGAGTTTCCATGTTACTCTCTCCATGCATCTCACCCTCTCCTCCCCTCTCCCCAAGCCTATAAGTCTACTCTCTATGTCTGCTTCTCCATTGCTGCTCTGTAAGTAAGTTTGTCAGCACCATTCTTCTAGATTCCGTATATGTGTTAGAATACAGTATTTATCTTTCTTTTTCTGACTCACTTCACTCTGTATAATAGGTTCTAGGTTCATCCACCTCATCAGAACTGACTCAAATGCATTCTTTTTTATAGCTGAGTAATAGTCCATTGTGTATATGTACCACAACTTCTTTATCCAGTCATCTGTCAATCAGCATCTAGGTTGCTTCCATGTTCTAGCTATTGTAAATAGTGCTGCAATGAACAACAGAATACATGGGTCTTTTTCAATTTTGGTTTCCTCAGGGTATATGCCTAGAGTGGGATTGCTGGGTCATATGTTGGTTTTATTCCTAGTTTTTTAAGGAATCTCTATACCTTCTTCCATACTGGCTGTATCAATTTACTTTCCCACCAACAGTGCAAGAGTGTTCCCTTTTCTCCACACCCTCTCCAGCATTTATTGTCTGTAGACTTTCTGATGAGGCCATTCTGACCTGTGTGAGGTGATATCTCATTGTAGTTTTGATTTGCATTTCTCTAATAATGAGTGATGTTGAGCATCTTTTCATGTGTTAGCCATCTGTATGTCTTCTCTGGAGAAATGTCTGTTTAGGTCTTTTTCCCACTTTTTGATTGGGTTGTTTGCTTTTCTAGTGTTGAGTTGTATGAACTACTTGTATATTTTGAAAATTAATCCTTTGACAGCTGTTTCATTTGCTATTATTTTCTCCCATTCTGAGAGTTGTCTTTTCACCTTGCTTATAGTTTCCTTTGCTGTGCAAAAACTTTTAAGTTTAATCAGGTCCCACTTCTTTACTTTTGTTTTTATTTTCATTATTCTAGGAGGTGGGTCATAGAGGATCTTGCTTTGATTTATGTCATTGAGTGTTCTGCTTATGTTTTCCTCTAAGAGTTTTATAGTTTCTGGTCTTACATCTAGGTCTTTAATCCATTTTGAGTTTATCTTTGTGTATGGTGTTTGGAAGTGTTCTAATTTCATTCTTTTAAATGTAGCTGTCCAGTTTTCCCAGCACCATTTATTGAAGAGGCTGTCTTTGCCCCATTGTATGTTCTTGCCTCCTTTGTCAAAAATAAGGTTACTGTAGGTACATGGGTTTATTTCTGGGCTTTCTATCTTGTTCCATTGGTCTATATTTCTGTTTTTGTGCCAGATACTGTCTTAATGACTGTAGCTTTGTAGTATAATCTAAAGTCAGGAAGGTTAATTCCTCCAGCTCCATTCTTCTTTCTCAAGACTACTTTGGCTATTCAGGGTCTTTTGTGTTTCCATGTGAATTGTGAAATTTTTTTGTTCTAGTTCTGTGAAAAATGCCATTGGTTATTTGATAGGGATCACGTTGAATCTGTAGATTGCATTTCGTAGTATAGTCATTTTCACAATATTGATTCTTCCTACCCAGGAACATGGTAAATCTTTCCATCTGTTTATGTCATCTTTGATTTCTTTCATTAGTGTCTTCTAATTTTCTGTGTACAGTTCTTTTGTCTCCTTAGCTAAGTTTATTCCTAGATATTTATTTCTTTTTGTTGCAATGGTGAATGTGATTGATTCCTTAATTTCTCTTTCCGATTTTTCATTGTTGGTATATAGAAATGCAAGCGATTTTTTTGTGTATTGATTTTGTATCCTTCAACTTCACTAAATTCACTGATTAGCTCTAGTAATTTTCTGATACTATCATTAGGGTTTTCTATGTACAGTATCATGTCATCTGCAAACAGTGAGAGCTTTACTTCTTTTCTGATCTGGATTCCTTTTCTTTTTCTTCTCTGATTGCTGCAGCTAGGACTTCTAAAACTATGTTGAATAATAGCAGTGAAAGTGGACACCCTTATTCCTGATGTCTTGTTCCTGATCTTAGGGGGGATGTTTTCAGATTTTCACCATTGAGAATAATGTTTGCTGTAGGCTTATCATATATGGCCTTTACTTTGTTGAGGTAGGTTCCTTCTGTGCCCATTTTCTGAAGAGTTTTAATCATAAATGGGTGCTGGATTTTGTCAAAGACTTTTTCTGCATCTATTGAGATGGTCATATGGTTTTTACCTTTCAATTTGTTAATATGGTGTATCACATCGATTGATTTCCATATATTGAAGAATCCTGGCATCCCCGGAATAAACGCAACTTGATCATGGTGTATGAGCTTTTTGATGTGTTGCTGAAATCTGCTATTATTTTGTTGAGGGTTTTTGCATCTGTGTCGTCAGTGATGTTGGCCTGTAGTTCTCTTTTTTGTGTCTCTTTGTCTGGTTTTGGTGTCAGGGTGATGGTGGCCTCGTAGAATGAGTGTGGAAGTGCTCCTTCCTCTGCACTTTTTTGAAAGAGTTTTAGAAGGACAGGGTTTAGCTCGTCTCTAAATGTTTGACAGCATCCTCCTGTGAAGCCATCTGGTCCCAGGCTTTTGTTTTTGGGGAGATTTTTTATCACAGCTTCAATTTCAGTGCTTGTAATCGTGTTGTTCGTAATTTCTATTTCTTCCTGGTTCAGTCTTGGAAGATTGAACTTTTCTAAGAATCTGTCCATTTCTTCCAGGTTATCCATTTTATTGCCACATAGTTGTTCATAATAGTCTCTTATAATCCTTTGTATATCTTCATTGTCTGTTGTAACCTTTCCTTTTTCATTTTTAATTTTGTTGATTTGGTTCTTCTGTTTTTCTTGATAAATTTGTCTAAAGACCTTCCCTACTTTTGATGTTACTATGAATTAAAGAATGGCTGAGAGTGTTCTGCATCCAATTTTTTGGAATGTAAAGGCAATTCGGACACGACTGAGTGACTGAACTGAACTGACCTGAACTGAAAGGCAATTCAACTGAATGGGCTTTCCAGGGGGTGCTAGTGGTAAAGAACCCACCTGCCAATGCAGGAAACATAAGAGACCTGGGTCAGGAAAATCTCCTGGAGGAGGGCATGACAACCCATTCTAGTTTCCTTGCCTGGAGTATCCCATGGGCAGAAGATCCTGGTGGGCCACAGTCCACAGGGTCACAAAGAGTTGGTCAGGCCTGGGCAACTACACACGCACATGCATGAGATCTATAAGTCATTGGTTGTTTCAGTTCCCTTCTTGCCACAGAGACCAAAGACACTCCCAGCTCTACAAGATACACCAGAGTAGCCAGGCTCTAAGATGGTCTATCAGTGATCTTCACCTGCTGATATTCACACCCCTGTGTCATATTGCATCAAGGTTGGTCTGTGTGACCAACACATGGCAGAAGTGATGGTATGTCATTTCCATTGTTAGGTTATAAAAGACTGCAACTTCCATCTTTAGTGCCCCCTCTCTGTCTCCTTCCCCCTCTCATTCACTCTGGTAAAGCCAGTTGCCACTCCATGAAGCCACTCTATGGCTTCATTTTCTCTAGCAGTCTATGGTGAGAAACCATGACCTGCAAACAACTATGTGAGCAAGCTCGAAGGTAGATCCTTTAGTCCATTTTAAGCCTCAGATGACTGACTGCATCCCTAGTCAATAGCTTGATACTGGGACTTCCCTGGTAGTCCAGTGGTTAAGAATCCACCTTAAAATGCAGGGGACTTGGGTTCCATCCCTACTCTGGGAGCTAAGATCCCACATGCTATGAGGGCAACTAAGCTCATGTGCCACAAACTACAGAGCCCATATGCTCTGCAGCTCATGAGCGCCACAATTAGAGAAGTTCACGTGCCACAGTGAAAGATCTCACATGCCTCAACTAAGATCCTAAGTAGCCAAAAAATGAAAATATATTTTTAAAATTATATTGATAAGACATTTTGAAAACACCTAGTTAAGCCACCCCTGGATTCCTGACCCACAGAAACTGTGATAGAACAGCTTGTGGCTTTAGGTTGCTTAGTTTTGGGGTAATGTGTTATACAACAATACATAACTAACCCAATTCTCCTGTGAATAAACAAGGAGTTAGCACTTAAATTTCACAACCATGTAAAGATTGGAGAGCCAGAATCCTTAGCATCAGTTTCAGTGTAAAGAACACTGATGAGGACATAGATCAATGGTTAGTGCTACCTCTCTGAAACCCGGTAGGCGTAGACCTCATCACGAGACAGGGCCTGAAGAGAACTATGTGGCATGCAGCACTGTATTCCCAGAGTTTAGATGGACGCTCCAGTGACTCGGGACCACATTCTCACACTCCTTTGCATTTCAAACAAAGAGATCCATGCATTTTTCTCTAGCCTTAAGACTAGTGCTTCCCAAATTTTAATGTGCATAAAATAATTCAGGGATCTGATTAAAACGCAGATTCCAGTTCAGTAGGTCTGGAGTGGGGCCTGAGATTCTGAGGGTCTAAGAAGCTTCCAGATGTTCCTAATGTGGTAGATCTAGAATCACTGAAGAGAAAGGCCTAGATCACCATAATCGCTTTAGTACCTTCCCCACAGTAGGGAATTTCCAGCTTTTTAAAAAGCCATAGTTTCATCTCTTTGTAAGTGCTATTCCCATCCATTAGCACCATTTTGTTTCCAAACCTTCATTGGAATTTTATTTTCCCAAATAAACATAGGTCTGAACTAGCTTGATATATATATATATCATAACTAACTTACTTGATGACTCCACTCTCTCTGTCCCGACTTGTTCTTCGGGTTTTATTTACTCTTGGGCATTTTATCAAGTAATGAGAACCCACCACAGCAACCACAGGCCTTCTCTTGTTATACTGAAATGCTGCCCCAGCCCACATTTCTGTGGCTTCTTCCCTCGAACTGCTTCTTTAATCTCACGTCTGCTGTAGGAGGCTAATGCTATTGAGTATTTAGTGTTTCACGCACTGGTCTAAGCCCTTAAACTATATGACCATATTAGCCTGAGAACTCCAAGCAAGATAAATAAATGGTAGTTTTAATCTCCTCTTACGAAAGAAATGTTGACTTAGAGTGAACTTTCCCAAAGTTATGTAACCAGACCTTGAAGTCAAATTAGAGGCATTACTGCTATCTTTGTCTCTGAATTTTGTCTTTTTCCAGCCACCGCACCCCGCCTCCCTGCCCACATACCTACATATGCACTCTCTGTCCTTTCTCCCATACCTCTCAAGCTCAACATGAAGTTACTACTTAAGTCTATTAGGTAGCTCTGAGGACCTACTCCATTTTCAGTCTTTAGTCTTAATCAGTGTTGCAATTTATGTTCTTCAGGCACAGATCCATAAATGTTTAACTGAATGTGGTTAACCTATTGCGCTGTTAGAAGACAACTCTACTGAATCTCAGAAGCTCCAATGAAAGAAAAAAAGTGTATGGGGCAGGTGGAGGTAGTTTATGAGAATAAAAAATTTTACATACCTGAAACATCCAGGGATTTCTGACACAGTGGATCGCACAAGCACCAGGATGTATCTCTTTCCTCCTCTGAGCTCCGGTTTTCTCCTGGGCCCCACTCCCAGCGGGCCTTCACAGCACCGCAGTGAGTTGGTTCCAGGCTTACATTCTCCTAGTTCAGTGACAACAGCAGGAAAGAGCCCCCTTCTCAATAATTCCCTCAAAGGCCCCAGGACTGCTTCTGGGTGAACCAACTAAAGTCACTTTAAAGGTTCTAGGTTTCCGATTAAGGGCATCACTCAGAAGTCAACTTCCTGGGTTTGTCATTTACTACCTTTGTGTCTCAGTAGTTACTTAACCTCTTGTGACTCAGTTTATCATCTATAAAATGGGAATTTTAACAATATCGCATAGGGCTGATGTAAGAATTTAATAAATCTCAAGTACTGAGAACAGTGTCTGATACAGACTAGACCTGGGAAATGTGCTTTCTGTTTTCCTATTTCCAGCTAAAGATTTATAGAGTAGGATAATAAAACTGGAAGGGCTTTTAGTGGTTCACCATTAAAGAGTTTGAGAGATCAGCACTAGGTTAAAGCCACAAACCTTATCGTAGTCTACTCTATTTGATTGTGGTGTGGCAGAGATGGTTAGCTGCCCCCAAATATGTATTCTGTCCTTCATCCTTGAATTTTTGCTGTCCACACAGACACCTAAACAAAGACTACATACCCCAGCCTCCCTCACAGGGGCCTAATGTCTGAAGAATGGAACAAAAGCAGATATGGTTATATTCAGCTTCTAGGAAGTACTCTTGAGAGAGGCGGTTTGGGGGGAAGGAGAGAGTGGGATGAATAAAGCAGCATCGACATAAACACACTACCATGTGTAGAGCAGACAGCTCGTGAGATGCTGGTATAGAACACCGTGGGCCCAGCCTGGTGCTTTGTGATGACCTAGAGGGGTTGGGGTCGGGGAGGCTCCGGAGGGCGGCAGGAAATGCATCATTATATCTGAATTACATTGTTGTATGGCAGAAAAACATTGTAAAGCAACTTTCCTCCAATTAACACATAAATTTTTTTAAAAACAGAGGAAATTTGTCTTTCTCCTTGTTCTTTCCTGCTAATTGGAATGTGAACAGAAAACCTGGGACTGGAAAAGCCATCTTGAATCAACAGGACCACCAAACTGTGTGCAATTCAGAAAAAGGCCCCTTCTCCCTACAGAACTAGGTGTCCAATGGGGTCCTTGTGCAAGAATTAGAAAAAGGCCTTTCTTCCTCCAGACCGACTCAACCAGTGCCCTAGGATGCTTGATAAGCTAGGTGATCATTGGCTTAATTTCAGCCCCTATTTCAGTCTTTCCACCACGTACAGGAACCAGCAAAACCACATGTGGCAACTCTCTTGGGAAAGGAGATCACAGAGGACAGAGTAACAAGACATGCAGTGCCACACTGGTCAGCCCCAAACCATCCAGCAGGGTCTTTACTTAAGAAACTTCTATCTTAAGCCACTGCTATTTTCTTTCTTCTACTTTTTAAAATTTATAGTCAATTTTTAACTTTTTTTAAAGTTATGTAACTTTTTTTATAGTTGATATACAATGTTGTGTTAGTTTTAGGTGTATAGCAATGATTCAATTAAATACGTACACATATACATTCTTTTTAAGATTCTAAGTTACTACAAAATATTAAGTATAGTTCTCGAAGTTATACAGTAGGTCCTTGTTATCTAAGCCGATGGTATTTTCATTTGCCAGTTCCAACACAGGCATCTCGTTTGCAACACACAGGAAGTCCCGGGTTTTACTCTTGGCGGTTTGTACTCAGACTCTCCTTTCTGTGCCCCTCACCAGATCACACTGCTTTTACTCACTGCTGCATTAATCAATCACCAAAAGCGAATGTTACCAATTACCTCCTGTCTGTGCTCCGTGCTTTTTATCTCTTTCCACCACTGAGACCTGAGTTCCCGCCAGATTTGGCCTTATTACAGTAAAAAGTAAAATCATAGTTAAAAAGAAAACAAGGTAATTCTCTTAAAAGCATGTTTCTGGAGGGTTGTCTTCAGGTTGGGAATCATGCAAACTTTATGCAAGTTCTCTTGCCTGATTAGGTCATTTTACTACTTCTGCCAGGAAGCATAAATTGGTCAATATTGCCACACCCTTCATAAGCAATTCCAATAAAAGTGTGGAAAGTGTTTGGATTACTGACTACTCTTTGCACTTAAAAACTAGCAGTGATTGCTCCGGTCTAGACCCATCAAGTGAACAAGTACTAAGTTAAGGAGTGGTCTTTATCCTCCATTACAGCAAAGAACAAACCCACCCAATGTGCTGAGAATCCTCAGAACTGAAAATATCCCTCAGACTTATTTCTCATGGCTTCTGTTATTTTAGGCCATAATGAGCCACTGAATTTAGATGGCAGTGATCTCTTGTGCTTTTCAATTAAAGTCAACGATTAACTCAATGTTAGGGTCATGCACTCCAACTGATGGTAATAAAATTATGTCCAAAAAAAGCAAACTCTTATAGCATCCCTTTGCCCTCAAAATTTTGGAAAATATTTTTTTAAGATAATTTCTACTATATGGTCTCTCAACACCCCTGAGGTAAGTACGCATATTTCCATATGTTGTAGGAACAAAAAATGAGCAGTGAAATGGCCTGTCATGACTTTGCATAGCAACTTAGTGGTGGAGCTAAATCTAATACCCAGATTTTTTAGAAATGTGCTTTTTTCATTACATTGGTTCACACTTCTCTATTTCCTAAACTATCTTTCTGTAGCTCCATTTCAATCAGCATGAAGAGCCAAATACATCCACAGGCAATCTCCTAATTTGGGCTGTAAATTGTGCCAAGCTGAGTGTTTGTTTTGGCCTTGGCTGTAGATGTCCTGATTACCTCCATTAAGGCAGACAGCTCACCAACTCTTCTATCACCCTTCCTAATTGGTTCAGCTCCCTTAGGCTGTTGGCTATCATTCCATTTCATAAGGCTTACATGACTAGGTAAGAACATTTGCAAGATTTAATTTGCTTGGTAGACCAAACAATATTGTAAACCCACCTTTGATTTTAGCTGAAATGATAATCAATCTTGAAGCTTTCAAATTACCAAGTAAAGGGCAAATGCAGTGTATTCTCTTTTAGAACAGCTGTGCAAATAGCCTTCATGTTTGGAGTTAGGTTTTTACTTTATTGAAGATGCCCTTTAACAGTCATATTTGTCTCTATCTTTGGGTGGGCTCCAAAATTTACTAAAGAGCCTTACATAGAAGCAATATACTTATTATTCTACATGATATTTGTGATACAATTGACTCATATTAACATTCTATTCACTGTCTCCTGCAGTTTTATCTTTAAACTGGAGGAAAGCACTGAGCCCCACCAGGACACACTGTAGTCACATCACTTAAGACCAGTCGAATTGGCCTCAAATATTTCAGATCTTCTGCTTTCTAGTTGAAACCAAGAAGCACCTATTCCTTTTAAGATCAAGCAAAATTTTTTGCTCCCCAACTATATTAATTTTCTCCTGGCATTACTGAGTTCCTATCAACTGAATTATTTCTGGTATTGGGTTAAAATATGTCATTTGGAAAAATCAGTTTAAAGCACTGAAGGCTGGGCCATCTCCGGGTAGTTTTTCTATACAAATGATTCATAACAGAGTCACAAAATATATCTTATATCCTTGAGTAGGAATGAAACAGGGCTCTACAAGTTGTAATACTAATAAATGTTCAATGTAGCATTTTTTTTTCATGCATTACCCAAAGTTACGGAAAAAAAAGAAAAAAACCAGCAGAAGCAGCTGCAATGCCAGTCTAACTTTCTCTGTCAAGGCTGTTTAAATTGAGCCTGATATGGCTGACTCCCACTCAAGTCTTGGTCATCGGGATTTAGAAGCACAGTATGTCTCAAGAAGTCTCTCTTCTAGATCTACATGGCTGCTATGGAGTTGCACGTCTTATCTGCATCGTGTCTAACAAATTGTCAGCTGTGTGTGAATCAGCACAAAACCAGAGAGGTTTTTTAGGAAAACCTAAAGGAGATCAGTCCTGGGTGTTCATTGGAAGGACTGATGCTAAAGTTGAAGCTCCAATACTTTGGCCACCTCACGTGAAGAGTGGACTCACTGGAAAAGACTCTGATGCTGGGAGGGATTGGGGGCAGGAGAAGGGGACAACAGAGAATGAGATGGCTGGATGGCATCACCGACTCAATGGAGGTGGGTTTGAGTGCACTGCAGGAGTTGGTGATGGACAGGGAGGCCTGGCGTGCTGTGATTCATGGGGTCACAGAGTTGGACACGACTGAGCGGCTGAACTGAACTGAAAGCTGTGATTCATGGGGTCCCAAAGAGTCGGACACAACTGAGCAACTGAACTGAACTGAAAGCTGTGATTCATGGGGTCACAAAGAGTCGGACACGACTGAGCAACTGGACTGAACTGAACGCTGTTTTAAATACAGCTTTCTAAACACTGCAAACTGTCTTACAATACTCAGGTATATAGTAGTACATCCTTTTTGAAAATAGTATTACTGGCCTCAACTTTTCCTCCTGTTTTGTGACTTAGCCAATAACCCACTTCCATCTGGGAACACTTTCCCAATCTCCTTCCCCAAATTTGGAGGCTTTTTGGAAATGCTTTCTTGACATATACTCTTCTGCTCTGTTAAGACTCATGGAACTTTTTATTTCTCCTTGTATTGCAAGTGTCTAGCACAGTGCTCAAATCGATTCTGGAATGAAAAAATGCCTGACTCTTCACGTGGGTAGTCTGAAAACATGCTGTTGTGTCCCTCTTATGAAGATCACTAAAGGAAAGTGGAGACAAATTCAATAGCCACCATACCATCTACGAAAGACAGACACTGTTTTCTATTATCTACCTCAAATATGTCAGAAAAAAAAAAAATGAAAACCTCTTTTCAGTTATTGCACGTATCTCAAGCACGCAGTGCTCAAGAAGTATCACATGACCGTGCTACCGAGGAAGGCCACATGACTGCTGGTAGAGTTTGGGGATGAAACACAGGACGGGGCCACACATCCTCAGCGGGGCAAGCACACATCTGAAGGATAGCTCAGAAAGCGAAGAGGGGTTTTTTGGTGGTATATGGAATATAGTCCTAAAATTTGTTTAATTTTAAAAAGTCCTCCCTTTTCAGCTCAGCAATATCACCTGCATTAAAAAGTACCACAGCATGGAAAGACAGAGACTCAATTGTTAAACTGTGAAGGACAAAAAAGAATACAAAAAATGTCCCTTAGAAGCCTACCTTCTCTTGAAAAGCCCTTGTTCCAAAATTACTGTTAATTTGTACTAAGGGGCAATGACATATGGGCAGGCAATATTCTCAAACTGCAAGGTCACTTAAGTTGTATTTCCCCATTCTTCCCTCGCACTAATGTTAACAGAGATATGAAAGCAAGTGACTTAAGGCAATTATGACTCGTCTGTGAGTGTACAACAGCTTCAAGCGAGGGTACTGGCCCCTGCTTTGTATTACAGACACGTGCTCCTGCTTTTTCAACAACCTTGAAAAATAAATATTTGAACCACAATCTTCAATAAAGCCCCTCTGTATTTGTTGTCAGTCTTAATCACCTTCTGCTTGTCTGCTTAGTGCCTTTAGCTCTTAGATGTTGCACCTGGAGATTCTTGCCTGCTTTATGATGTAGGTTTATATGCTCTTTAATTGAAAGCAAACCGCCTTAGATAATCCAGTGACAACAATGTTACAAGGTCCACTTTCCGTTAAAAGGTAAATAGAAATATTAGGTTGTTCTCTAAAATAAAGAAAAACACATAAAAATACACCGCAATCTGCCACACCACTTCCTTTATCAGAGATAAAACCCCATAGCCTAAAAAAATCCCTCTTTTGTGTTTTTCCCCCATGACAGGAGTGGGAGAGTGTAAGGAACTGCAGTTCTCAATGACTAATCTCTTCACCCGGTATAACATTCTTTACCCAAGAAAAGATTTCAGTCATACAGTGTGTTAAATATTATATTCATGTTACTACAATAACTCTATCAACTTTAACCCTAAGTTTTGTTTACTATTCTAATTATTACTTGTTGAAAACACTTCATCAAACAACGAATATGGAAGGATGACAGGAACACACACACTTGGAAGCAATGCTTACTATTTTTGGGGGAAGGTTAAAGTGAGTTTATAAAACAGCAGAGAAAAAACATGGTATTATCTTTAAGGCAGTATACTTTCTATAAAATAGCTTCATGATTTTAAGTAGCCATATGACAAGTGATTAAAAATTAAACAGCTGCTTAACATATGCTAAGACCTCATGCTAAGTCACAGCCTGCATGACTGTGTACATGTGAACTGGGACCTCTGGAGTTGGTACAATGGAAGTCTGCATGGCTGGATATTACAGTTGCATGCACCAATGCAAAGCATTCTTTTATAAGGAAACAAAAAAAAGACGCAAAAATCATTGCCAATGGAATTGTTAATACAACAAATGATAGGTTTTGAACCAAAGTTCAAAATGTAGCACTGTCTCTAAAAACACTGAGATAGTCAATTAATACCAAAAATATTACACTATGGGGGAAAAAAACCAGTATTTTTCCAAGCACCTAACAGTGCTTTTCAAATAATCAGGCAGGAAAAACTTTCAAGGTTAAACAGTTAAGTGCATACATTGGAGGAACACCCCTCCGAGATACTAACTTCCACTCAAGTTTCTTTGGTTTTACATAAAAACCATATAGCCTCTTTTTGGTTTAATGAAACATACTGGCCAAATGGGTTCTGTTCCTGACCTCACCAAACAGCACTTACAAGTGAAATCTGCACTGTCTGGTTGGCACATTAGTAGAGCCTCAAACATGGCTTTAACTAAGCATTATAAAAATGTACAGATGTATAAATTTCCCTAGTATTTCATAGGGCTCTGCCTTCAATAATTAGATTGGACTTGCAGCTGTAAGACCACATTTGTGGCAATGTGTGTGTGTCATTAACAATTTTCATCAAGTGCAAACAATCCACTAAGGACTGATAACAAAGCAAAAAGTCTCCTTTGCATGGAGTCATATTGATATTCAACATAAGATAGCAGTCATTAAGTAGGTCATTCACACTACAGTTGGAAAAACTTTCTAAATACTATGGGCTTAAGAACAAGGAATCTAACAGCAGTGCAAGCCTATACGTTCATTGTCCTCAAAACAGAAAAGGACCCACTCTTTTCAAGAATTTGAAAAGACACTGGAATGTTTTTATGGGAAAACATGTTCAGGATAAGAAAGTACTGATATAGTCACAGTGAATATCCGTATCTCCTACTTCAACCCTTTCCCACCAGAATGTGAAAAGCGAATAAAGACAGCAGCATTTTTCAAAAAGTTAAACTTATATTAAAAATATTTTATAAACAATTTTAATACTACAAAGTAGTATTGCCATACAAAGCAGTTCAAATATTAACTGTTCTTTAAACTGTTAAACTTTATTATAAATTAAAATTTCTTTACAAAAAAATTGCACATAATATTTGACCACTCTTAGGTTCTGATGCACTGGCATTTGCAATAGTTTCTTTAATCTTCAAGTTAAACAGTCTCGGCAAGGAGTCCAGAACGCAGAAAGGGCAATAGACAACCCTGTTAGAGCATTCAAGTGCAACTAGCAGACTTGTGGCCATGGCAGTTACACTTTCCTTAAGATGGGCTGCTCAAGTTTTAAATCCTGAAATGAAGAATCTCAAAAGGTTTAAAGAGGAAAAACTAAAAGGGACTGCCGGCTTTTTACTGTAAACACAGCCCTGGAAATTAAATCCCAAACAAGAATCTCTCAGGCATCAGAGAGTGTCAAGTGAATCAGGAATAGCACAACATAAAGGAAGGGGGAAAAGTAAAAAATAAAAACAAAAACAAAGCAAAATGAAAATAAATGTCAGTCACTTTGAGGAACTATACTTACGTACATGATGTTATGAGAATCTGGCAGGGCCTAGAAGCAGGCCAAACAGGAAGTTCATTTATCCAACCGAAGAGGGTCATGTTCATTGCTTCCGGTTTTGAGGATAGGATATTGTAGGGGACTTGATATGATCAGTAATGCTTGTCTGTCTTACACAGACCTTAGCCAGGAATCAGCCTAATCTTGAAGGATCATTCAAATAATTTTGGCAATTATTATAAGGACTTAGAACTGACTGCACCCAGTGTTCAGTGATTCTTGCTTTCTGTTTTGTAACTGTTTAAATTTAAGAGCTCATTTAGGCTGACTCCAATCTCTTGGCACTTGGAAACTAGTTTTCTCAGGTTATCAGTTTTACCTCCTTCTGATGCTTCAAACAAGAGTTGCTGTAAAAGACAGGGAAGCATAGAAGTAAGACTTAGCTAGATTTTGAGCATTACCACATCAATGGATATGGCACATGCAGAAAATTTATAGGAAAACTTCAAGATTAAATAAAAGATAAAAAGCATTACATCTTTCCACAGTGATGCACAAAGAGGTAACTTCTGTAAGGCTCTCTGATATAAACGGTGGACCTATAAGATAGATACATATACAATTGCATCAGGAAATGTGGGGAAAAGCCCCTTCCTTCATAATCCTAACCATCTGAATGGTACTTCATAATATAATAACATTCAAGACAAAATGGTTATATTGGGTTTTGGAGTTTCCAAACATGTAGAGTTCTTAGGATGTTAACCTCTACACTTTAATCCTTTTAAATTAAGACGTCAACAAAAAGGGCAGAATAACTACTTAAAAAATAAAAAAGCAATCCATCTGATAATCATGGCTTACCTCTCTTTGTCCCTTTAGAACAATCTCAGCAGCAATGGCTCTAAGAAAAAAAAAAAGGAATATAGAAAAGGGAAAAAAAAATTTATATATCTTTGAACAAAATGAAATACTACGACTCGCAGAATACTGACTGTGGGAATCTGAGAACAAAACTTCCTGAAAGTAACAGGCTAAACTTCCAAGGAGGGTAACCTATAGTGAAAAGAAAAATTCAACAATTTTTATCAACTTTACAATAATAAAGAAGACCGGTGTTCTGAACATAAATTAAGGTTCATGAAAAATACTCATAATTTCTAGTAAAAACAAAAAATACTTAGCACTAACACCTATAAAAGAAAGAAGACATCCAATTGTAACAAGGGGAAACCCTGCATTTCAAAAGAGACACTCTTAAAATGTGTATAACAGATCTGTTTGATAACAGAATTGTTATCCACATGTTCTCCTTCAAGGAAAATTAATGTAAATTTTAGATCTCTCCAGGTGGAGAAATAGATGTCATTTCAGATTTACCTGTCTGGAGCAAACCTTATAAATAAAAGCAATTGCTATAAGAACATGTACAAGATTGTTGCATTACATTTTCCAGGTGGCCAGGCATGTTGGGATATTATATGTAAACATCTTGGCTTGAAGTTTCAGAATCTGAACATTGCTTTCTTCCCATTCATGTTGAAGTAGCCTGTAAAGTACATTCAGGGAAATGAACAAAAGCATTGCAAGTATGAGGAACCTCAAATGTACTCTATGAACAGAATGTTTGATTAGTTATAATTTTTGATCCATTAAATTCCATCAAGGCTATTCAGCAAGTATTTGTAGAAAGCCTCTTATTAAAATTACCCTGGGAAAGAAACATGTAAACTAGCAAAAGATCCAGTCAAGGTCCACACCATCTTCAACAGACTAATACGTACTCCCACAGGATACCAAAGCACCTCTTCAAATGAACACTGCACGCCTCTCCTTTAAGCCCCAAGTCTTCAAGAACAATGAACTGATATATTAATAGGATTTCTTGGTATTTTTCTTTCTTTACTAAATACAGTATACTTAATTTCCTTGAGCTAAAATGTAATAAGTACACTGACTAATTATTAAGTTCTCTATTCTGAAAAAAATAGGACAGGAATGACTATAAGGAAATAAGAATGATCAAAAGTGGAGCTTTATCAACAAAAAACTACCTATATTCCAAAATACCCACCATTACAGAAACTAGTCAAATACCACTACATTTTCTATTTTACATGTTTTACCAAAAGTGATGATTTATAATACAAATTTCTGTAATTAACTTTGGTAGATTAGCATGCTTACTGAGAATTTTTATTATAAAACACTGCAGTGTTATTTTGTTATTTTTGTCATAGTCTTCGGCTTTTGAATTTTTTTCAATCTCTTACACCATTTTCCCACATACATGCTAAATGGAATGTAAACATAAAGGAATATTTGATAACTACTTTAGGCACCTTGTGTGAGTGTGTGTTCAGTCGCTAAACCGTGCCCGACTCTTTGGGACCCCATGGACTGTAGCCCGCCAGGCTCCTCTGTCCATGGGATTTTCCAGGCAAGAATACTGGAGTGAGTTGCCATTTCCTCCTCCAGGGGATCTTCCCAACCCAGGGATAGAACCCACTTCTCCTGCATCTCCTGCATCGGCAGACGGATTCTTTACCACTGAGTCACCTGAGAAGTCCTTAGGCACCTTATAATCCGTAAAACAAGCTTAGAAGCATAAGACACAACTGATGCAGTGGAAATGATGGCACAAGTAGAAGCCAGAGCAGTATTACGTAGGGTACCTTTTTGAATCAAAAAGCACAATTCTTCAAGGGTAAAATGGATTTTATTCTATCAGAGCAGAAAAACTACAAACAAATGTTCTAAAAAAAAATCTAACTCATGTATGAAATCCCTGGATGAGTGTTTCTCCAACGTCATTAGAAAGCTCTAACCCAGGAAACTGCATTTTAAATGAGTATCCCAGGAGATTCTGATGCATGCTAATATTTGAGAATGAGTGACCTAAATAGTCATAGTAACTAAAATACATATGGATGGCTGCTTTTCTCTTTCACTCTTGTCCCCTTATAATCTGCAGTTTTCTGAAGTGACTAGATTTTTACAATCACTTTTACATGAATAACTACAAATTGCTTAACAGCTCTGAAACTAAAGTAGAATGAGGAAATAGTGAGAAAACAGACTATTCTTCGTAAGTTTTCAAGAATCATTTTATATGAAGAGCCAATACAACTAAACTGAGAATTTTATTTTTACTTACCTCAGTGCAAGTCCAGAATTAGTTGGCATAATTGAGCAAAACCGTTCCAAGGTTTTGGAATGCTGGGTCTTTGGAACACAGCTCAAATAAAAGAAAATAACCTGTAAAGGTTGAGGGGAGGAAAGGAATGCAACAAAATGTGAAATCCAATTACCTATGTGTTTAAATGAGAAAACTAAAATGGTCTTTAAGACATGAATGTATAAATTATAATAATGTATGATGCTGTGAGTTATAGTTCCTATCATTAATTATATTAGTGACTTTCCAAGTATGAATTAGGAAATATGATCCAGTGATGACAGTCATGGACTGAGAACACTGACAAGAAGCCAGAAGTCCGGGTTTTTATTCCTGAGTCTACCTTTACTTGTTGTATAGCTGGGCAAGTCATAGGGCTAATAATACCTGCCACATCTTGCTCATGGAATGCCCGTGTATAAATGACTTAATGTCCATAAAGTGGTTTGAGATCCTGGGATAAAGAATGGCATAGAAGTACAAAGCATAGTAATTGGTTATCCTGATTAGCAACAAAACCAACCCACCAAAAAAATAAATAAAACACAGAGAGATTTTAGTCTACACTGAGCTTTAGGCAGGAGCTTTTAGCTTACACTATACTGAATGATAGGGGTCTCTGAAAATAAAACAATTTTAAAAGAACACTTTGCTTCACTGCCTGTAAGATGATGACCTTATAAATATATCAATATTCAGATTCTATTTTTAAAATTCCAAACATCATCTGATTTCAGCTTTCTTATGTCCCATGTATGCCTATATTTGCTTGACAAAATACTGATAAAAAGGGCAGCTACAACATGTAAGGACATTATTAAAGTTACGGAGTTTTTCATTCAGTAAAATTTCCAATTACTCAAGAAAAATATTACTGATATTATTACAATTATTTCTTTTTATCTCTCTTTTTTAAGATGTATTGAACCTTAATATCGCTTCACTTATGCTTCAATGTTCAATTTGCTTAAGTAGAACGTAATTAATATGCACATTTATCTTAACTGAACTTTAAAGGGCTCTGTTTTGAGACTTCGAAGAGATAAATAGAAAACAAGGTCAAGAATAATAGTAAATGCTAGCAAAGTGGTCCTAAGAAAAGCTCTCCTGATATTAAACAGGAGTTTTGCTATCATTTAAGTTCCATTCTTTTGTACAAATATCTGAAGAAAAAAAGTTTTAAGCTCTTACCCTATTATGAAATTCATAGTTGGACCAGTAATCAGCACTGCTAAAAGGAATGGGGTATCGGGCAGGGACTGTAACCAAACATCTATTCACTAAATCAGTAAAAAATTTGAATTCTTGGACTTTGTTTCTGGATCCAGCAGCTCTATTATTGGCAAAGACAAGATAACTGCCAAAAGAAAAATATTATAATTTAGAATAATTAAGCCAGTAATTCTCTAAGAAGAAACCCAACCAATTTCCCTTATTTCAAATCCCATTCTTATTAAGAGGAACTAAACTTACTCCATCCAAATCTTCTGCACTATATCAGATCTCATGGCCACCCCTAATGCTGCCTCATATGCCTCCACTGTCTCTTTAATACTTGATTGAAGAGGATGACAAAGGCTGTTTAAAAAATGAAGGAAAACATTGTATGTCTACAGCTCAATTCAATTAGATA
The DNA here is from genome assembly GCF_049115385.1 of Moschus berezovskii. Classification (NCBI taxonomy): domain Eukaryota; kingdom Metazoa; phylum Chordata; class Mammalia; order Artiodactyla; family Moschidae; genus Moschus; species Moschus berezovskii. Next base: position 4,602,469 of record NC_142465.1, read on the forward strand.
AAGGAATGACAAATTATAAACACTACAGATATTATTACAATGGAATCCTTCTTTTGATCTTCTTTGATAATGAATAAACCTTAGCATCCCTTCAATTCTGCTTCAATGATTTTAACAACAGGTTAATTTTAATATAGTGTAATTCAATAGTAAATAACAAGTGCAAGCCTAGTATGCAACATTTCTCTCCACAGTAGATGTCTCACCAGTATATCAGCCACAAATAAGGAACTTGGTGGTTAAACATTTCATCATCAAAATTTCCTTTACATAAACAGGCTGGAATGTCAAGTGGTCCTGGGATATTCAGGAGATACCTGAGGGAAAACAATCATACTCTTTAAATTATGCCTATGAACCTATGGATTATTAATACTTTTTAAAAAGTCCTCAGTTCAGTTCAGTTCAGTCGCTCAGTCGTGTCCAACTCTTTGCGACCCCATGAATCACAGCACGCCAGGCCTCCCTGTCCATCACCAACTCCCGGAGTTCACTCAAACTCATGTCCATCGAGTCGGTGATGCCATCCAGCCATCTCATTCTCTGTCGTCCCCGTCTCCTCCCACCCCCAATCCCTCCCAGCATCAGACTCTTTTCCAGTGAGTCAACTCGTCGCATGAGGTGGCCAAAGTATTGGAGTTTCAGCTTTAGCATCAGTCCTTCCAGTGAACACCCAGGACTGTTCTCCTCTAGAATGGACTGGTTGGCTCTCCTCGCAGTCCAAGGGACTCTCAAGAGTCTTCTCCAGCACCACAGTTCAAAAGCATCAATTCTTCAGCGATCAGCTTTCTTCACAGTCCAACTCTCACATCCATACATGACCACGGGAAAAACCATAGTTTCAACTAAAATTTCCTTGAAATATTTTTATAAGGTAATTTCCCGTGGTCATGCATGGATGTGAGAGTTGGACTGTGAAGAAAGCTGATCGCCGAAGAATTGATGCTTTTGAACTGTGGTGCTGGAGAAGACTCTTGAGAGTCCCTTGGACTGCGAGGAGAGCCAACCAGTCCATTCTAGAGGAGATCGATCCTGGGTGTTCACTGGAAGGACTGATGCTTAAGCTGAAACTCCAATACTTTGGCCACCTCACGCGACAAGTTGACTCACTGGAAAAGAGTCTGATGCTGGGAGGGATTGGGGGTGGGAGGAGACGGGGACGACAGAGAATGAGATGGCTGGATGGCATCACCGACTCGATGGACATGAGTTTGAGTGAACTCCGGGAGTTGGTGATGGACAGGGAGGCCTGGCGTGCTGTGATTCAAGAGTCGGACACGACTGAGTGACTGAACTGAACTGAATGAGACTTTATTTGGGGGTGTATACCATATCATTTTGGCCACATCTCTAGCATCATATATTTATTATCTTCTGCTTCCCTGGTGGCTCAGAGGTTAAAGTGTCTGCCTCCAATGTGGGAGACCCGGGTTCGATCCCTGGGTTGGGAAGATACCCTGGAGAAGGAAATGGTAACCCACTCCAGTATTCTTGCCTGGAGAATCCCACAGACAGAGAAGTCTGGTAGGCTACAGTCCACAGGGTCGCAAAGAGTCGGACACAACTGAGCGAGTTCACTTCACTTCACTTTACCTACTTAAATGGGATTCCCTTGTAGCTCAGTCGGTAAAGAATCTCCCTGCAATGCAGGAGACCCAAGTTCAATTCCTGGGTTGGGAAGAACCTCTCTGGAGAAGGAAATGGCAACCCGGTCCAGTATTCTTGCCTGGGAAATCCCATGGACAGAGGAGTCTGCTGGGCTACAGTCCATGGGGTCATAAGAGTCGAACACGACTCAGTGACTAAACCACCACTACCACCTACTTAAATAACTCTTCTAAAACAAATTTAAAAAAATCTTTAGCTCAAATTAAACAAACCACCATAATCATCTTCTGCTGCTGCTAAGTTGCTTCAGTCGTGTCCAACTCTGTGCGATCCCATAGACGGCAGCCCACCAGGCTCCCCTGTCCCTGGGATTCTCCAGGCAAGAACAATGGAGTGGGTCGCCATTTCCTTCTCCAATGCATTAAAGTGAAAAGTGAAAGTGAAGTCACTCAGTCGTGTCTGACTCTTCGTGACCCCATGGACTGCAGCCCACCAGGCTCCTCCGCCCATGGGATTTTCCTGGCAAGAGTACTGGAGTGGGTTGCCATTGCCTTCTCCAACCATAATCATCTAATGAAATCTAATTAAAAACAGAGAACAAATGAGACTACCAAGTATCTACAATTTTCCCACAAAATCTGTACATTCTGGTAAAGGAAAAATTCTTTGAGTTACCAAACCTGTTATTTGAAAACTGTTTCTCCCTCACATAACATACAGACAAATACCACTATACTTAATTTTAGACATATGAAAGTGTATTCTATAACATACTGCCCCATAAGGCACTTGTCAAAAAGAGGTCTATGACCAAATAAGACTGAAAAATACTGCAAAATAAAGGCTGCTCTTAAAAAGCCACAATACTAAAGGATACTCAGTTCAGTTCAGTTGCTCAGTCGTGTCCGACTCTCCGCGACCCCATGAATTACAGCACGCCAGGCCTCCCTGTCCATCACCAACTCCCGGAGTACACTCAAACTCATGTCCATCGAGTCGGTGATGCCATCCAGCCATCTCATTCTCTGTCGTCCCCTTCTCCCGCCCCCAACCTTTCCCAGCATCAGAGTCTTTTCCAGTGAGTCAACTCGTTGCATGAGGTGGCCAAAGTATTGCAGTTTCAGCTTTAGCATCAGTCCCTCCAATGAACATCCAGGACTGATCTCCTTTAGAATGGACTGGTTGGATCTCCTTGCAGTACAAGGGACTCTCAAGAGTCTTCTCCAACACCACAGTTCAAAAGCATCGATTCTTGGGCGATCAGCTTTCTTCACAGTCCAACTCTCACATCCATACATGACCACGGGAAAAACCATTGCCTTGACTAGACGGACCTTGGTTGGCAAAGTAATGTCTCTGCTTTTTAATATACTATCAAGGTTGGTCATAACTTTCCTTCCAAGGAGCAAGCGTCTTTTAATTTCATGGCTGCAATCAGCATCCGCAGTGATTTTGGAGCCCCAAAAAATAAAGTCTGACACTGTTTCCACTGTTCTTCCATCTATTTCCCATGAAGTGATGGGACCAGACGCCATGATCTTTGTTTTCTGAATGTTGAGCTTCAAGCCAACCTTTTCACTCTCCTCTTTCACTTTCATCAAGAGGCTTTTGAGTTCCTCTTCACTTTCTTTTTGACTTTGCTAATTCAGGTTTCCCCCAATATATTTGAATCTGTGTGTACCAGCATCTTCAGGAACAATGTGTTTTAAAGGAAATACACTGATTTCAACAAGGACAACCAACTGGATTTAAAAAATTATTTCAAGGGACTACATTTTAATGTATTAGAGAGGCTGTATGGGGTCTGGGGTGGGCAAGATTGAGTGGGGAGCCATAAGACAGGGAAGAAATGGTAAATCTAGAAGTTATCATCCCAGCTTGGCCATAACTAGCTGTATCACCATGAGCTAATCACTTAACTTCTAAGAGTATCAGCTTTCCTCAATTAAAAACTGAGGTAAGTAAGAGAAGATGACTTCAACTCTCATGTATGTAAGATTATCCCTACTAACTTCAGTAAGGTGAATGAAACCCCCAAGTTAATTTTTATGGTTATCTACTAATCTTTGAAACACATGAAAATTACGCCTTCTAGCTCTGTTTTATACTAAATTTGACATGCAAAATTTTACAGTATAAAATTTATACTAAATGTTACACAGAGAAATGAGACTCCAATTCTAATATTATAGTTCTAAGTAGTTTATAATTTCTACTCATGAAATAAAAACACTTTGAACCTATTAAGAGCACTGACAACTATTAATAAGCTTTGGCTCTTTTATAAATTAAAAATATTTGTATCAGGGACTACCCTGGTGGTCCAGTGGTTAAGACTCTGAGCTTCCAATGCAGAGGGCATGGGATCAATCCCTGGTCCAGGGACTAAGTTCCAGCATACCGAGTGGTGTGGCCAAAAAAATTTGTTTTATCAATACTAGTAAGTATGGCAATGCTGAACACTCTCTAACTTACTGCCATTCTCTTAATATTTAGACTCAAAAAAGATTTTCTCAGTTAACAGAAATGCACTCTAAAGAAGGACTTCAAATTGTCTATATAAACTAAGCACAGGATATTTTTTCCTCATAATTCTTGGTGAACTGTGAATTACGCCTTTACAGTAACAAATTAATTAAGCAAAATGACTTAGTAAACAATGAGAAGATTATCTGGAGGTAGCCCACTTTCAAATTTTTATTGACCCAGAATAAATTTCTGTTTTATTAAGCTGACATCAAGAAGATCTCAACATTTTTGACCATGGCACAAACTGGCAGTATTTTCTTCAAAGCTAAAATAATTACCTTCATGCCAAAAGGAAAATCAGAATTGTCAAATTTTTAAGTCTTGTTCAGCCTTGAATTTAACCTGTGCTCTGAGATGTTAAAGCAATCTAACTGCAATAGGGAGAAAGTCTGTATGGGGAAACCAAACAATCTCTAAATTTCTCATAGAATAGTTTAATTTTTCTCTTTAATTTGCCTTTCAAATTATTCTTTTGTAATTAACTGTAAGATGTTAATCTAGGTATAGCAAAGCAGAAAGACCTTTAGGAAGAGTACTAAAACCACAAAGTCAATAAACTGGCAACCATCAGAGGACAGAACAAAAGACTCAAGTCTGATAAAGAATAGTGACCCCAAACATTTTTTGTCAAATTTCAAAATCTTCGGCAGATAAACCACTGACTTAACAAAATGTGGGTTATTTTTGAAAATATGTTTTTATATAACATTACGATACTGAGGGGTAGGATGCAGGGATGGGGTACCTAAGAAAAGAAAACTGTATGCAAGCATTAGACTTGCACATATAAATCCAAGACTTTACCTTTGCTCAGTATTTTCTATAAGAATACTTTTTAGGAGATATTCAGCTTAGACCTTCCTTCTCCCAGCTCTTCCTAACGTAAAATAATAAAGTTGTATCATGATAAATATTTTCCTTTCAATGCTATTTTACTTAAGATCAGCAAACTACATCCATTTTCATAAATAAACTTTTATTGCAACATAGCCATGCCCATTCATTTGTATACTGTCTATGGCTGCTTTCCTGTTATAAAAGCAAGGCTGACTAGTAGTGACAGGCCATATGGCTTGCAAGTTTAAAATATTTACTATCTGGCCCTTAAGGGAAAAAGTCTGCTGATCCCTACTGAGAGATGAGGAGGAAGAATAAAAGAGAACTTTTTAAAAGCCTCCAAAAAACCCACTCCTTATGATGTGCTGTGGCCTCTTATTGTTGTTAGAACAAAAACTCACAGGGAAGCAAATAAAGGCAGTAAATACAGAATTCTCGATAAATTACTGAGACAGTGATGGCTGAAAAGAAAATCCGCTAAAGGTTCTAACTCAACAGCCTTTCAGAAGTTGAAGCAGTCCTCTTTAGAATTTTTTTTTCAAAAAGGCATATTATTTAGATTCACTTTAAGTCACCAATCCAACAATTTGAAATTTATTTTTCCATAAATCACTGAGATTATCTCAGGATAATTTGCTGATATAGTATTAAGTGATAAAGTTAACAATGACAATAATTAAAAGCAGAATGGATCACCATAGTGTTAATACAAAACTTCCTTTATAAGTGTTCTTAATACAGAATATAAAGCATTTTACATTTTGTGTCCATTTTTACTAAATTTTATTGCTCTTATAACAGATCTATAACAGGGTATTCAAGTATCTTTAAAAAAAATCTAATCTAAAATATAATCAATCCACCAAAAACTGGTAGTCTTTCCACTAAGCTACACCATTTCTCAGTCTTCTACAAACTTACCGAAACAGATCCAAGTTACTATACTTCTCAAACCCAGGTTTAAAGAAGGATGCAATAAACTTCCGCAAAAATGGAAGAAGATTATCTCCTCGATTCTATTTTTAAAAGAGGGAGGAGAGATACACATTAGGCTTACAATGTCTAATTAAAATCTTTTAAGGGAGGAAAAGCCCCACCATCAACATCACCCCCAAAATAATGAGGAGATTAGGTTTTTTGAGTAGGTGGAGGTAGAGATGACTTTTGTATTTTGATCTCCAAACTGAACTAATAAACAGCTTAACATCCAGTATCAGTTCAGTTCAGTCGCTCAGTCGTGTCTGACTCTTTGCGACCCCATGAATTGCAGCATGCCAGGCCTCCCTGTCCATCATCAACTCCCGGAGTTCACTGAAACTCATGTCCATCGAATCGGTGACACCATCCAGCCACCTCATTCTCTGTCGTCCCCTTCTCCTCCTGCCCCCAATCCCTCCCAGCATCCAATATAACACAAGCAAATTTCATTCACCAATTTCACCAATTAGCCATTAAGCTCTATTACATGTTTGGCTCTGTGCTAGGTGAGGAGTAGGGGAGCTCCCTTCCCTCTGGGAGGTCTTGGTACAGTATATAAAGCAGCCATAAGCAAATTCACAATGTGATACAATGGCTAAACTATGGATGCGGTATTCTGGAAGAAAGAGAAGGAATACCTAACAGTTTGCAAAGGGCAAACAATCAGTAAAACATCCTGGAGAGCCTGATGTCTGAAACATCTTAAAGGACAAATGAATGTGAAACAAAAACATCATATTTAAGAATTACGAAAAACAAAGAATTTCTTTTTTTTTACCTGTAAGATGAAGAATTTGCATGTATGATAAAAAACCTCTGCATTCTGAGGATTTTTTTCAAATGCAGTAAGCCACACTGCCCTGGCTTTGTCATGCTGATTCATTTTCAAATATAAAGCAGCAAGGGATTCCAACAACTGGCAGTTCATGGGACATGATTCCAATAAACATTTACAAAGCTCCACTGCAGCCTCATACCTTCACAAGAAAAACACACATCTTAACACATGAAAAATTTATTTTTTATATGAGGTTAACTGCTTGTCAATTAAGTTTTACCTCTCAAGAAGCTGGTGCAGAACAATCATGTTTGTGTAAAGTGGGACACAGGTCTCTACTCTTTCCTCAACAGTAAGGCTCTCATCTGTGCAAGCTTTCACCGCATCTACCCAAAAACATCACAAAAACACGAATCAAATACAAAATGAATTTTTCTTCTTTTGTTTGACCATATCTTATTCACCTTTATTAAGCTCCTGGCTTTCACCTAAAGGAGATATTTCAGGTTATCTCCAAACTCCTAAAACTGATCTCTTATCCTCACTTTCCTGTTAAGAATAAAACATCCATTATTAGCTCTTGATTTAAATATATATCTTTGAAGATTCAAGAGGCCTTGCTCTGCTAATCTACAGTCATTTAAATATATCCCCCTAAACGTGATTGTTTTTCCCAGTTTTCTGTCAAGATTAACACTTTCCCTTTTTTTTTTAAAACTTTTTATTTTTGTACATTATGAAAGTATGGTAACACATTTACAGGACAACTGGAAAATACAGAACAGAGTTACATATAGTTCTATAATTTTTTTAAGTCTTTAAGATTTTTATTGGGAGCTTCAATATCAAACTCTCAAAAATTAACAGAATGAATATAAAGGCAAATAGAAGGATACAGTAGACCTGAAAAGCACTATGAACCAATGCAGCATAATTAAGACTTATACAATTCTTTACTCTTTCAGAACACTTTTCCCTTTATAAAGAGTCCTTTACTTGATCTGCTTCTTAGAGAATAGTCCTCCATTGTTCCACTTTGCACCACTGTCACCATTTCCTTCTTGCCCAATAGTGATATGACTTCTCAGATTTGCTAAGTGAAAGTCACTCTGAAATAGCACTTGTGAAGTTAGCTTTAAGTATCCTATCTAAACAAATCTATCTTTACATTAGCATTTGATAATCTTCTTCTTCTTCTTAATTTCTGCTTGCTTCTGCTTCTAAGAGATTGTATTTTTTCTTGGTCGCTTTCAGTGACTTAATTCTCTCTTTTATCCCTTATTACTGCTATATTTTTAAATCTCCATTTCCTTGAACAAAGTATCTCATAGCTTCAACTACTGAATAACTTACTGTGGGAGCACATTAAAAATTGCAAAATACTATATAATACAAAAATTTCTATGTTGCTAACTGTCAAATCCATTCCTCTCCGTAACTGTCCATTTAAGGTTCCTTGTCTCCTTCTAGCAACAAGCATTTCTACTTGGGTGACCAATTATCAGTCACACTCTTACTAGCAATCTTTGCAATTCACCAGTTTTCCATTAGCATACTTTCCTTTTCCTGGTCTCAAAACCCTGAAATCATCCTTGACTGTTTTTTCTCTTCTTCCCTGATATTTAATCTGCCTCTTAGATATCTCCAATAAATACTCTTTCCCAGGTTACTCTCTTTAATGCCTCAGTTATGGCAACTGGCTTCTGGTTGGTTTTCCTACCTTTGGTATCATTTCTCTCCAGCACATTCTTTCTTTCTTAAAGATTCTCTATTGCCATCAAACCTACCACACGAATTTCTTGAAATCCTAGTATCATTCCACTTATCTAGTTTAATTCCTACTATTCTTTATCACAAAAGTCTCCCTTTGATTGGAGAAGGAAATGGCAAGCCACTTCAGTACTCTTCTCTGGGAAATACCATGGACAGAGGGACCCTGGCAGGCTGAAGTCCATGGGATTGCAAAAGAGTCAGACACAACTTACCAACTAAACATCACAACTCATTTTGATAAGGCTCTTCCTTCTTCTAATTTCTCTTTAAATACACTGCACCAAATCTTATCTACTTGTTGCTTTTTGTTTACTTACTTCCCCTAATAGGAATGTCCTTCTTTTACTTTTTTCTTCCCTAGTTTATTCAATGAAAATTTACTAAGCACTCAGTATGCTGCCAGACATTACAGGTCCTTGAGAAACAGAAATAAAACAAAGAGTCCCAGCTTAAAAATGAGGTTCACTATGTCAGTCACATCATAATCAAGCTTCAAAGTGCAGCTCCAAGTCCTAAGTGTTCTATGAAGACATACTTGATCATGCCAACCTGCAATAACCTCTTCCCTTTAGGTTTGTGGCCTGTACCACGTAATTCTCTAAATCACAGATCCCAGTCTCTTCTCTAAGCACAGAATTTAGACTATATGCTAAGACAATTATACTTCTCATATGTTCATTGATGTTATATGTATAGATTTTATCTTCTGACTAGGCTATATACTTTTTATTAGAAGGGAACAGGCTTTATACCTTATTATTTCAAAGCAGATACCTTGGTTAGTACAGAGAGGAATCAAACTCAACTGATTGAGGGAGAAAATACTAACCACTTGAAAAAATAAGGTAGTGTCTTTTAACTTTCACATTGATAGATTGCTTTACAAAATTTACCTGGTTCTGTGACTCAATCAACTCATTAAACCTCTGTAAACATACTGTATTATTTACATGCTTAGCTGAAGCCCTTTGCTGTAATCAGAAAACCTATGTAATTTAGTACAGTTCCTGGTTTTCACACATGACTGTGCTCACCTTATCTGATTTAATCTTTAAAGCATTTATACAATAAAACTATAGGGGCTTCCCTGGTCGTCCAGTGGTTAAGAATCTGCCTTGCAATGCAAGGGACATCAGTTTGATCCCTGGTTCAGGAAGATGCCACATGCAGCAGGATCGACTAAGCCCATGTGCCACAACTACTGAAGCCCGCACATCTCAAGAAAGAGCAGCCCCCACTCACTGCAACTAGAGAAAAGCCTGCACGCAGCAACAAAGACCCACCACAGTCAAAAATAAACACAAATAAATCTTTTAAAAAAAATAAATAAAATTACAATTTGCAATACATAAATTTGTTTTACTTTAATATGAAGAATCATAATAAGCAATAAGCTCAAGTTCTAAATAATTTATAAACGTCTCCAGGCAAGAATACTGGAGTGGGTTGCCTTTTCCTTCTCCAGGGGATCTTCCCAACCCAGGGATCGAACCCGAGTCTCCTGCATTGCAGGCAGATGCTTTAACCTCTGAGCCACCAGGGAAGCCCTATAAACATTTATACTTACCTTCAAATACTGCTAACAACATGTCAGGATTAGTCTTTACATCTTGAACTGCTTGCCACGGCATTACAAATGGTTCTATGTTAACAATTCTTGAAGGATTGGCATTAGATGGATCATAAAATTTTGAAGGAAGAATGTTGAATTCAATAAGATGTATGTAGGCCAGCCATGCCAAACATCGATCACTTGTTTTAAGGTATTCAGCTACTATTCCATCATTAGCCAATTTCAATGCATTCTAGGTAAAATGGAAAAATAATCTGAAGGTGTTTTTAAAAATATTCCTAATAAGATTCAACTGCAAAGGCAAAGAAGATTAGTTTTAGAAGTGTTTTATTTCTTTGGCATAATTCTTAAACAGCTAAGCCCAACTTTTGATAGTCACCAATTTTTTAAATGAAAAAACTCTTTAGAGAGATCAGTAACAGATTAACATAATTTTCACTATACTAAGGTTTATGACATAATTAATGAAAAGGTTAAATTTATTTGTATATTTAAAGTGTCTTAATATTCAAAATCTAAAAATGACAAACAAAAAACCCCACCACACCCATATAGAAAGAGTTTCACTATGGACTAACCCCCTTAATAGTGTGAATCCCCAGAATACTGAAGTTTATTCTGGTGGGTACTCAACAAGTATTATTTTCATTTAAACCTCATAAATATTCTAAAGACTGTTCTAAAGATTTTATCGCTACTAAATAAGCAAAGGAGGAAACAGTCACAAACTTGCCCAAGTTCACACAACTTACTAAAAAGTGGCAAAGATTCAAATCTAAAGCCTCATCATTAAGCTGTGCTAGCTCTACTGTTTTAAACCTTTAAAAAATTCTCTACAGAATGTCATTAAATGCTGTAATAAATGCTTACCTGTAAAATTGCAAGTGCACTTTGGCATCTTCCAGTAAATATGTGCAGTTGAACTCTAAACAAAAGAGCCTCTAAAAGTTGAAAGGACAGACTATCTGATGCTTCCCTCTTGGCTGCTCCCATGAGAAACTCCACCATTCTCTCACATACATAATCTTTTTCTTCAAAGGTGCTTTCCAGGTGCAGAAACTGTCCAAAGGGATTTCATATGATTACTCCTGCTTCACAAGAATAATCTAATACTACAGAGTTTTCACATTTCACTAAGAAATTGTCATATATTAAAAATTCAATTTATGCAAAAAGGATAATTACAAATATGTATAAACCCATCTTCCAGTACTAAGCTGGATAGTGGAATCAGATGACAACTAAAACAACAGAGATATACTGTTGGAATTATCATTGAAGCCATTTCACCTTTGATTGAATCAATAGATAAATGGCAGCAAGACCACATATAATTTGCACTGCTCAGGTGTGTGACTGTATAAAACTTTCGAGAGTAACATTCATAGAAGAAAGATGTGACAAAATAAGTGCAAGAATTAAGAAGTCCTTTAAAGACCAAACAACTTCAGGAAAAACATTACACACTGTAACTTGAGTTGATCAACAGTATTAGTTTTGATATAAAGCTTCAGGTTAAAACTCAAGCATTTCTCACTGTCTGAATCCGTTCAGTGAGTTGGGGGAATAAGAAAGTGGCATGTTCATTCACTAAGGGTGTCATGTCATCCAAGTCTGTCCATTCTGAATCTCATTTCACAAGTAAATGACAGATCTGACAGCCATAGGGTGATATGAAAGCTTATCTGAGTCTAATAATTCCGAGTTCAGCTAGTAAAACTATACATATCAATGAATATTTACAAGTGGATTAATTATAATTTTAAGCATAGGTAGGCAACATCCCATTTTCTCAGAAAATGAGGAAAAACTTTTTCACCAAATCTTTTTAATTTGGCAAGGTTCAATGTTAGTATGATTTACAGATTATTTTCATAAGTAATAAGAACATAATAAAAAGACCAAAATGTTTTCTGGCCTTCATGAAAATGTTCAGTTCAGTTACTCAGTCGTGTCCAACTCTCCGCGACCCCATGAATCACAGTACGCCAGGCCTCCCTATCCATCACCAACTCCCGGAGTTCACTCAAACTCATGTCCACAGAGTCGGTGATGCCATCCAGCCATCTCATTCTCTGTCGTCCCCTTCTCCTCCCGCCCCCAACCTTTCCCAGCATCAGAGTCTTTTCCAGTGAGTCAACTCGTTGCATGAGGTGGCCAAAGTATTGCAGTTGCAGCTTTAGCATCAGTCCTTCCAATGAACACCCAGGATTGATCTCCTTGAGAATGGACTGGTTGGATCTCCTTGCAGTACAAGGGACTCTCAAGAGTCTTCTCCAACACCACAGTTCAAAAGCATCAATTCTTCGGTGATCAGCTTTCTTCACAGTCCAACTCTCACATCCATACTTAACCACGGGAAAAACCATAGCCTTGACTAGACGGACCTTGGTTGGCAAAGTAATGTCTCTGCTTTTTAATATGCTATCTAGGTTGGTCATAACTTTCCTTTCAAGGAGTAAGCGTCTTTTAATTTCATGGCTGCAATCAGCATCCGAAGTGATTTTGGAGCCCAAAAAAATAAAGTCGGACACTGTTTCCACTGTTTTTCCATCTATTTCCCATGAAGAGATGGGACCAGATGCCATGATCTTTGTTTTCTGAAATGTTGAGCTTCAAGCCATGTTACATAAGCATAAAAAGTTTTTTAAAATTATTTCCAGGTACTTAACAAAAATTCACTTCATTTATCCAAAATAAAATTGCTTATGAATAGGTAAGTGTGAAATGCTTTAAAATGTTTATCTTTTTTCTTTACCAATAAAGTAAACAACAACAAAAAAACACCTCTTCACTAAATACTGTCTTCTTTTTCAGTTTAAATTAACCTGGACACAGAGAAGTGGTTTTAAGGTTATTGGACAGTGAAAGTAAGCTTATTATTATATCTGTATGCAGACAAAACATATAATCTATGAAGTTACACATCAATATTTAAGATGGCCTTAAGAATTATTTGATAATGTGCACACACACACACACACACACACACGTGTAACTTTATTGTTTCTACTCACAGTCCAAAAACTTTGATAATCAGGAGCATATTCAACAGCTGTTTCACACATTTCCTGCACCTCCTCCTTGGTTCCTCTTTTTGAGAACAATCTGAGATAATGGCACCAAATTTCTGGATTGTCTTTGTTGTTTTCCAAAGCTCGAGCCAGAACATTTAAAGCAGAATCCAAGGACTCTGAACAAAGCCTACATATTTGAAAGAAAAGGAGGAGCATTTTTTTAAGGCTTGAAAATACTTTTTAAATCAGTCTAGTCTAATAAGTCAACTTTTAAATTCCATTTTCTATTAGAACCTACCAAGAAGCTAGAATCACCTATGATAAAGAGAAGTAGATTAAAATTTTATATCACATTTGTCCGAAAAATGTCCTAACTTTCCCATAAAGCCAACAATTCCTTTTTAAGTGCGTGTTCAATGCGCATTTACCAGATAAAAATATGGTGTTGTAAAACCACTAGATCATCAACTTCAAATGTGCTTTCTGTCCATATTCAGCAATATCTCATGATTTACAGTGGTCTGGGAATGGGAAAAGTTAAGCAATTCTCAAGGCCAGCTACTACAAGCACAAAATAATCAAGGCTTTCAATATAAGTTATTTTCAACAGTCGAGGGCTTGCTGTCTCTTGAGGAAGAAAATTGTCTCTCATGATCCTATTCATAAAATAATGTAGTTTTGGGGCCTTCATTCAGTAAATGAGTCAGAAAAGAAAACACTTTAGCTCATCCCATTAACATGAAAATGACACACAAAGCAAGTTAAAAAGCACCATGTTCAGGTATGCGTGATGTACTAGCATTTTGTAGTGCAACCTTAAAAAGTTTTTATACCAAGTTTTTAGATAAAGCAGCCTTTAAAAAAATAAACCTATTATAATTCCAAAATTATAGCAATAAATATTACTCCTGGTCATAAAACATTATTTCTGTGATCCTATGAATAAGTAGGAGTCAGAAAACATAATTATGTAATAGGAGTTGTCATTTTCGAGATAAATTCATATTTATCTTATGTGAATATACATAATGTAACACTAACACAAAAAAGTCAGTCCACCAGAATTTAGAGGTTCTTAGACAACCTTTCGGAGAAGGCAATGGCAAGCCACTCCAGTACTCTTGCCTAGAAAATCCCATGGATGGAGGAGCCTGGTAGGCTGCAGTCCGTGGGGTCGCTAAGGGTCGGACACGACTGAGCGACTTCACTTTCACTTTTCACTTTCACACACTGGAGAAGGAAATGGCAACCCACTCCAGTGTTCTTGCCTGGAGAATCCCAGGGACGGGGGAGCCTGGTGGGCTTCCGTCTATGGGGTCACACAGAGTCGGACACGACTGAAGTGACTTAGCAGCAGCAGCAGCAGCAGACAACCTTTAAATCTCTAAATGATAATTAACATAAAATTTAACCAGTTACACCGTGACTTTATCAAAATTTTATTAAGAGACCATGACTACCTGATTTATTTAAAAAATGCAATGATTAATTCTTGAACTGCTCAGAATTTACTGTTTTAACTGATACTACTTTGAAGTAGCCTACTTAAGTTAAAGATTGTAGCTAAATTATTACCCATACACTGAGCCATGCACATAATTCAAGATGTAATCTTAAACTTTTTCTAACACCTTTTAAACAATTAAATACTTTTTGCTTTATCAAAAAACAAAGGCTCCATTGATACTAGGAGGGAAACCTGATTACCAGAGATGAAATAAACCTCAAACATAAAAATATAAAAGTGCAACAGCTTACACAAAGATTAGGAGACCTACCCCTCATTTTGGTTCAAGTACTTGTATGCAAGCTTGAGCCAAAGTTGTACATGAGAAGGATTTTCAAGCACACTTGCTTCTAAATTAGCAATGTCATCAGTTTCATTTGTAAAGTATCTGACATCATCCGGAGTGACAACTGTATCCAGAGCTGGAACATTTATTCGGTTCTCTGTCTGGAAGGCTATAAGGAAAAGTAAGTTAGCCTCACAATTTCTCTAATCCACAGACCTAAGGAAAAAAAACTGGCCTCATCTCTCAAATAATCTTATCAATAAAAATCTAAAGCTTATAGCTTTAAACCAGACCGGTCATATAGTTTATTGTCCAAATCAGGACACTCCTAAGAGTAAAAAGGGGTATTATTATAAAAATAACACCAGGGCAACAGGTATAAAGTAGGACTCTGCTGGGCAAACCAGAAGTATGACCTCCCTACTCTAAGGGATAATTCACATTCATTAAGTTTCAAGAGAAAGTTATAATTTATAAAGATGATTTATTCCACTACATTTAAATTAGAAAGAAAGTGTTAATGTAAGTAAGTACATGAGAGCACCTCTTCTAATCTGCAAATAGTACATAATTATGAAAATCTGAGATTGTAATGTAAGATGTGCTTGACAGTAAAGCACTCATTCATAGATTACTTTGTTCACTCATTTAATTAATTCATTCTGTGAGCCTAGTGCATGTCAGAAAACACAGACTCAAAGATTTAACAAAATAGAATGCCTGTTCTCAAGAAGGTCATAGGCCAGGCAGCAGTTCTCAAATGGGAGCAGTTTCTCCCCACTCAAGTAGGTTTAGCAATATTTAAAGCCTTCATATTTACCAAAGGGTGATTCTTGCATTTACTGAACATGGGTGATGGAACAACACTCCTGCAACATAAGGGGTAGTCTTGCATAAGGAAGAACTAATTGCCCTAAACACCAAGCAGCATCACTGCTTTTTAAAAATGAAAAATTTTTAAAGGCTAGTAGATTATACCAAGGGGTTTCCCTGGTGGAGCTAGTGGTAAAGAACCCGTCTGCCAATGCAGGAGATGCAGGAAACTCAGGTTAGATCCCTGGGTCGGAAAGATCCCCTGGAGGAGGAAAATGGCATCCCACTCCAGTATTCTTCCCTGGAGAATTCCATGGACAGAAGAGCCTGGCAGGCTATAGTCCATGGGGTCGCAAAGACCCAGACACAACTGAACAATTGAGCATGCATCCACAGATTATATCAAAAGATTAGCAAAGTGTTAGACAAAGAAATGACACCATAATTTAATGATTCTGGATCTTAAATTACTTACCATACTTAATTGGTCCTGTAGACTGTTCCTCATCACTACTGAAACTGTTCTCTGAAATAGGTTTTCTCCAAAACTTTGGCTTCCATTTTCTTTTATCTTTGTAGGTTGTAAATGGAGGTGCTAAAGTGGATAGGAGAAGACTGTTAGTTAACAGAACTAGTCTTTTACAGTTCTGAAAGGTAACTAAACAGTGCTCAAAAAGAGCTAAATTTATTCTATCATGTTAATCAAAAACGATAAATATATTTTTTATATAATGCCAAAAATTTGTTCTCATAAACTGTAAGGTCCTTTTGTGTGAGAGAAAGATACATATACTCACTATGGCCTTTACTTTCATTGATATTGCTCACAAGGAGAACAGCCATCTGGTCCATTGACATTCGATCTTTGTTTACTCCAAAAAGTTTCTCAACATATTTTTCTGAAATTAGAGCAATGTTATCTTCATAAAAAGTATAAAAAACACAGATTACAGAGATGAGGCTAATTAAAGAGTATGAAGAAAAGAATAGTTTAAAAATTAAAAGGTATGAGTCAAAAACACAGTCTAAAGGGCAAGGCTTACATTATCTCAACTAATACAGCAAACCCTACCATATCACGCACCCCAAATTGGGTTGAAAACAAAGCAAACAACCTAAACAAGTGAAAATTAAGGTCCTTAATTAGGAATGATTAAACACTGTTTTGTCACAATCACTAAGAATTGTGATTATACTGAATTTAATGAATATCAATTTCCTTACTTCCAAAAGACTTGTCATTTAAGGTTTAATATTTGGCACTAAATCTGGGGAAAAGTTTAACAACATTTATTTACACACAATGTCTGGCAGTAATCTACGCTTTCTACAATGTCAAACTATATTAAGTTCTTTTTTACTTCATTGTAGAATTTGAACCTATAATCATCTTAACTTCCAATCCCCTCTATTTCTAAAAGGAATAAAAATAGTCTATTTTTAAATCATCAGTAAAAGTTCTAACAACCATGTTAATATACTCTTTTTAAACTGAAATAGATGAGCTCTGTGAAGAATTTCCTACAGTAATGGAAATGTGCCACATCTGCACTGTCTTACTGGTAAGCTACTGACCACGACTGAGCTCAAGAGTGGCTACTAAGCACTTGAAATGTGGTTAGAGTGACTGCGGAAGTGAATTTTTATTTTAGTGACTACTGTATTGGACAGAGCAGATCTAGATAAGGTGTCACAGATAACTGTACTGAATTTTATAGCTATTTAAAGATATCAACAATTGAATATAAAATGTTTAAATTGCCTAAATTCAATTTTCATTTGGGAAACAAGAGGTCTTTGAAACCTGCTGCAGCAGCAATTTCTTCATCAGTGCTTCCTTCTGAACAACCAATCAAGGACAGATTGTATGACAGAACGTCCTGGAATAGCTGTTTTCGGCTAAGTGTATAGTCTTGTGTATGCTGCCTAAAATAAAAAATCAACATAGAAAAGATAATCATGTATATATCAAAGCTAAATGACCAAGACTGGCTTTTAAATTATAAAACAGTCACAAATAAAAACTACTCACCACTGACAATCATCATCATTACATGTTCCTGTTAAATCAAAACGGCAGAAACACTGATCCGGTTCAATCATATTACTGTATGATACTGAGCTTAGGGGAAGTTTTTCCTTGGTTCGATAGTATGGACTAAATCTAAGAAGAAAGGTACATTATGATGCTCCATAAACAGTCCTCAGAAAAATTTAAATTTTTTTCATTTTTTTCTTTCTCAATTAAAGTGTCTATACTTTTGAGTTTACTATTTATTTAATTACTTAATACTGAAATTAAATCTAGAAAACAACCAGAATATCAAGTCATAAGGATAAACTACTTCTACACTCAGTACATAAAATACCTGTAATAGAAAACAAAAAAACAAAAATATCCTAGTGTTTTTAAAGTAGTGTTTTCTTTCCACATAATAAAATGCTATATAACATTGGTATTTCTTCTACGTATTACCAGCCACCCAAGAAACCAAAGAAAGTCTATACTACCCGGTAGATGCTTTGCAATTTTATGATCAAATCATACCAATTTAACAGTTTCAAAGATTCTAATAAAACGATATCAATTTGACAGTTACACAGCTTCTAAAGTCTCAAAAAAAAACCAAAAACAACCTGCCAAAGTTAATCATCTGAAAATGTCAAGTCAATTTTATAAAAGCTAGCTAATGTATTCCTTAAAAAAATAGTATAATTAAAAAGCAAAATTAAAAATTCACGTTAAGAATCTCTCTCAGTTACTTTTCCTAAAATCCTTTAGCAGTAATTCAGAATTCTCCACAATTCCATCAGTAGCCAGAAATTAGTATTTGATAAGAATTAATAAACCCAAGTGTGAGTTAACTCTTAGCTCCTGTTTGGTTCAAGTCCTACAACAAAGCACCTAAATCTCTTTATCTCCTAAAATGATGAGCTCGCTTTTTGAGTGATCGTGATTCATGTTTTTTCACTGTCATCAAACATTAAAGATTAAGATATTATTAAGAACAAGGAGCAATCCTGAAACTCAAGCTTACTGAATCTTTCTTCTATACCTGTAAGATTTAAAAACTAGAAGGGGACTATGGTAGGGTCTGAATGGACATGGCTTTACTTCTGTTGTTTTACTCTGTGCTGTCACAAAATCCACATCCACAGAAATCTCCTGCAAAAGAAAATAGCAATTTCAAAAGGCAAATAAGGCTAGGGTGAATTCTAGATTTCATGAAGAATATGAAATGTTCGATTACCTGACCATGCAAAACCTTGTCTGAAATGCCTGTGGTGGTTTTTAAAATCAGTTGTTTTAAGCTGTCAGCTTTCGAATATAATTTCTGCAATTCACCAATTTTTAACCCTAGAAAAAGTTCTGGTTTTTCTACTGTATTCTTAGTAGGTTTGTTTATACATTCTTTGTTAGGTGTATCAGTGTGCTTAAGGTTAGGTTTAGTAAAAGAATTGGATTCTAAGAAAGATCTTCTTCTTTCTCTGTTTGAACCAGATAGAATCTCATCATCAACATCATTTTCTTCAGTGTCCAGACTTAATTTATCTTGAGTCAGATCATGAAGTGAGGGTTGAGGTAAAGAAAATTCAGGTTCTTCTTCCACAAGTGGCGTAATATTTTGTTGTTCCTTTGCTTTTAGGGCCCTGGCTTCTTTTAGTTTCTGAATTTTCAGGGCATATTCATATTCTAGCTTTTGTAACCGTCTTTTTTCCATAGCAATTAGTTCTGCTGAATGCCTTCTTGGACTTGATATTGGAGAATTATCCAGTCTCATCATTTTGTTTGGCTGAGGGGAAAATGATATCAATATTTTATATTTCTATGATTTTATAAACAATTTTTGTTAAGACAATTGTGCTATCCCAACAATGCCAACATTATAAAACTAAGTCAATAATAAGAATAAAACAGTTTAACAAAAGCCTCCAACAGATTTGCTAGTTAATTTGTGATGTATATAAAAAAAATAAGCTTCCAAAAGGTGGATGTCATTTAAAAACAAAGCTTTAATCTTATTCTCTTTGAATATGCAGGGAAAAACCTTGAATTTTTCATGCATCTCTTACCCCCAAAAGAACTATTAAAACCTTCTCAGTTTCAAACATAAAATATTTCTACCAACAACTTACTCCAAGGCGATCTTGTTCCAGTTTATGTTTTCCTATTTCTTTACTAGCCACTGCCTTTGCCCGAGCAAGTTCTTCTCCATACTTCAGAGTCAAAGCTTTCTTAACTGTAACACGTTGTTGAACTCTGTGAATCTGAAATAAAGGGTAATTCTGAAAATGTAAATCTTAGGAGAGGCAATACCTTCTTTAACATAATAGCTTTAGGGTATTCAACTGAAAATTTTAAATGTTCTAACATTATGTCTCAATGAAGAACAATATACAGGTTATATATTTTGATGGCTTTGGTTTATAGTTGTATTAAAAATTTGGCCCATAAAAATGTGTAGTAAACATGAGCCTACAATATTTGATTTAAAAAGGAAGAATACTACCTGTTCCTGAAGCTTCTTCAAAAACATTCTGTTGACATTGAGAATTTTCTCTGTTGCCTGAAGCTGCTCTGTAAGTTTTGTAATTTTTGTTTCAGCATTTCGAACAGATTCTTTCTTCTTAGCTTCTTGCTGTACTAGATTCTTTAAAACAGATTCATCTTTCATCAAGAGAATCCTAATTGGGAAATAACAAAACTATTAATGTTTCTCTAAACTAGTGGACTAACATCATCAAGTTTTCTAAAAACTTACAAAGTAATAGCTCATTTTAAAAATTATGTTCATAATATAGAGAGGTAAATATTTAACAGGATAAATATTTTCATATTCATCAATCACAAAAGTATTCAGATACACATTGTTAAATTTTATGAAAGCAACTAAGGGTTAATCTTTTCCTGGCTCCACCATTTGGTTTGTGGGATCTTAGTTCCACATCCACAGCAGGTATTGAACCTGGGCCCTCAGGAATGAAAGCATAGAGTTCTAACCACTGGACCACCAGGGAGTTTACAAGTCTGAGTAATGTGAATTATAGCTGAAAAGCTATCAACAGTAAATTTCAACATAGCCCTAAAAAACTCCTGAAAAACCAGGACTTAAGACAGAAAATCCTTATGTTGGTTTCATTTACAATGTTCCTAATAAACACACAAATAAACATCAACAAGCACATTTAATTAACTTACAAGTGTGAACTTAAGAAGCATAAATCAGGACAGAAAAACAAATTTATGGATACAGATTTCCATCTTTTCAACTACTGAATATTATGGCTAAAAAAAACATCTTTCCCAGAAAGACAGTCACAACAACTGACATCTAGAATGAATCATAAAGACAGAGGATATGTGATAAATATGCAATAAAGAGGATGGGGAATAGAAAGACAATTTTTTAAAAATCTTCTCATTTGTTATGAAAGTTATTAAAGAAACCATCTAAATGAATTTATTTTAATTTCCTTTAAAATATATATACCATACCATTTCCTTAGAGATTTATGGTCACCACAGTATTTCATCTATGAGCCTTAACACGTCTTAGTGTTACTGCACATAACACTCTGGATACCTCTTAAGGTTATTGCATATCATAGGTTTTATAGTAACACAATATTTGACCATGTGTCTTACTGAACAGACTAAGTAATGACTTATTCCGAACAATTAAGTCTACCTTTAACAATAAAAATATGCTTCCAATAAAGGTATTTCTAAAAACGTGCCAGAGGATTTAAAGAAAATTCCAAAACAAAGAGTCTCATTTTAGCAATGAATAGGAGAAGGCAATGGCTACCACTCCAGTACTCTTGCCTGGAAAATCCCATGAATGGAGGAGTCTGGTAAGCTACAGTCTATGGGGTCGTGAAGAGTCGGACACGACTGAGCGACTTCACTTTCACTTTTCACTTTCATGCATCGGAGAAGGAAATGGCAACCCACTCCAGTGTTCTTGCCTGGAGAATCCCAGGGACGGGGGAGCCTGGTGGGCTGCCGTCTATGGGGTTGCACAGAGTCAGACATGACTGAAGCGACTTAGCAGCAGAAGCAGGCCATACATAAATCTAAAGAAAACTCTTTTGAAGTCTTGGTATTTTTGTTTAAATATCAATACTATTACTCTATGTACTGTAAATGGACAATTCCACAAAATGATAGCCTCTCTAGGTCTACCAAGTATGAAAGGATTAGTAATCATACGGTGTACTTATTATTGACACAGAGCACAAAAATACATCCTTCTAATATAGAACATTTTGATACATGCAGTAAAACCAGATAATGAGACTCACCTATGTTTTTTAAGCTTTGCTTCTGCATCTGTAACCTGCTTAGTAACCAATGCTATCCTGCCAATCCCGTCAATTTCTACATCAGAGTTTGCTGGGGATGATGAGCTTGTCTTCAGCTGATCTGATTTAATCAAACGCTGTTTCTCACGACTAAAATAATCAATAAAGGTTGACAAATTATTCCCTGAAAAACTGAAATTATTTTTTAAAGATGCATTCTTTCTCATAAAATAATGTAAAAATATTAAGTGACTAACACTGACTACTAACAATGATGACCAATGTGCATGACCCAAGTTGGCATCCAAAGCTGATGGTGTAACCCTTATAACAGCATTTATCTATTTCTAGGCTGTCTGTATCTCAGTGCATTACTGACTGCATTCAAGTTTATAGATGATCATCTGGCTCCCCCTTCTGTGCAATTTATAAAAACACTAACTCTTCATCTTGGATAAAAGCATCATCTTCATTTCCCAATGCCAATAAACTCTATCCAGATTAAGTGTTGCAAACATCACACACCTTTAAAGCAAACTACATAAAATGCTACTTACTTGGCAATCTCTTCCTTTAACAATCGATACTCAATCTTCTTTTCTTCAGGCAGAGCTTCAGGTGTTCGCATGGGATCATTCTCTTTCTCAGATTTTGGAGGTACTTTCGGTTTTGAAGCTTGCTAGAAAACATTTGAAGTTAACCAGATCAAAAACTTTCATAACCCCAACTTAGATCTATTCCTTTAAAAAAAAAAAACAATGCTGGCCTTTAACCACCAATTAACTCTACAGTCCACTAAGCAGTCAAGACCTACGGTTTAAAAATAACTGAACTATTTCATATTTAAGCAAATGTTGCAATTACAAACAGGGACAAAAGCTGTACTTAGATTACACACTTCAGAAAAACTATTTTCTGGTAATATAACACAATTGCACACCAATAAATTTCCTTAGTACAGAGGACCATTATCCACACTATTTTACTATTTTGAAAGAAGGATTTAGTCTGGAGACAAAAGGGGTTTTTAAACAGTTAAATCTATCCAAATGTATATACTTCATTATATAAACTCAATAATACAAGTACAAAAAATATTTCCATAAATTCAATATATTAAAAAATCTAAACCTCCAAGGTCTAGTTTTTAGGAAAAACAAGCAAATTTTAGTAACTGTCAATAAATCTTTCCATCTTTCATTACTGCACTTAATTACCTCAGCAGTTCGTCTTGCTTCTTTAATCATAGATTCCAATCCACCAAAAACACTATTAGTTGACTTGGACGCCTCTCCATCAGATTCACTATCATCGGAATCATTTAGTGTTACGACCACTGATTTATGCTTTGGAAGCTGCAAAGCCAATATATTTGTTATTCTGGACAACAAATGTATCACTATCCTTTTCTTAGCTCTACCACAATTAGCTTCACGACACTGAACAAGTCACTTTATCTGTATGAATTTAAATTCATAAAAACAATAGGTTTCAAGCAGTCTATGGTTCCTTCTGTTTATATTGCATGAATTGACTGACTTTGTCTCACTCCACAGATACACAAAAACATAAAAGATTCTATATTTTACTAATATACCAAAAACTTAAAATATTCTATATACTAAAACAAAATATTCTAGATACTACTATCATCATCTTTTTCATTAAGTTTTATTTTAACCAACTTTCTATAAAGAAACATAATGCAATCTAGACTAACCTTCTAACGTCAGAGAAAAAACAGCAATTCCACATTATTACTAATAAAACTTTATGGCTTCCATGTGTATATAGAGGATATACTGAGGACATGTTTACCTAACAGAGGCAAGATTTCTCCTTGGCTCTGCTTCATTTATCTTATGCATGCATGCATGCTAAGTCACTTCAGTCGTGTCCGACTCTGTGACCCCATGGACAGCAGCCCACCAGGCTCCTCTGTCCACGGAATTCTCTAGGCAAGAATACTGGAGTGGGTTGCCATTTCCTTCTCCACATTTATCACAAAGTTATTAGAAAACACAGTAGAAAGAAACTGTCATTTCAATCTCCTTAACAAACAGTGAAAAACATTATAAATTCTTCCACTATAGTACAGTCATTAACTGAGAAAATATGAGCAAAGATAGGAAAAACTATTTATATATATATATATATAATTTGTTAAAACTGATCTAGAATAGATGAAAAATCTAAAAGGACCAATTTATATAAAACAAAAGTAGAGGAAATGGCAGGGGAAAGAATACCCCTCGGAAGAAAATAATGCTTTCCCAAAAAATATTATCATAAACTCTACCAGTTTTCAAGTGAAAAAGCTGCTCCCATACCACTATTAATAAATAAAAATAAGTATGTTTGTATATAATAAACTAGAGACAGGGAACAGGACAGCAAAACTGCATACAAATTTCTCACAAGATATTTAAGTAAGAGTAGGGACTAATTATTTTGTTTTTACCGAGATCACAGTTCGTGGAAGACGAGGTCCTCTGTGAAACTTTGGGTTTTGTATCCGAGGCTGAGACACTGTGTTAATACTGACTATGGAAAGATTACTTCTCGGCACAGGCTGTGAATTGTTCAGAACTGGAGGTGAAGGTGGGTCACTGTTACTGGATGTTTCCTAAAGAAGGAACAGACAGATATGAAGCAATTTTAAATGAAATTTCTGTCATCTTTAAAGGTATTGAGCAAATTAGTTAACAGACTTAACCCTACTTGACTGAAAAGCCCAATAAACCCCAAACTAGCAGAGCAGTCCTACCTAAACCTAGGCTCAATAGCACCACCTAGAGAGTCAGTCACCTAAATTACCTCTGGCTTGAAAGCTCTCTTATTTGCTAGAGACTTAAGTAGCTCTTCTCGAAGCAGCATTTCCTCCTCTTCTTCCTCATCTGCAAAAGGTGGTTTTGGAGGTTGTTCTGGATCTTCAGGTGGAAGAGGTGGTAAAGGTGGTAGAGGAGGTAGAGGTTCAAGAGAAACACACAAGCCTTCCACATAAGGCTGGCTCAAAGGTGGTACAGACTAGTTAATTAAAAAAAGAAAAAATAATTACCATGCAAATTTTACTCATTCCAAGCGTTTATCGCTACAGCAATATCAAATTAGAAAAAGGTAAACATCAGGTTATTACTTTACTGCAAGAATAAGTGAACGAAGTATACTGGAAATCTCAAAACTAACCCAAATTCAATATTCAGCCAAGAAAAAGTATAATTTTTACAAAAAGTTAAAATCAACTGTAATTTATGAACTTCATGACAGAGAAATCAAATTTTACAGGATCTATCTCTCTAGATGACCACCTGAAAACAAACAGATATTTAAGTAAAAATTAAAAATTAGGAACCAAAAGGAATCTGGATGGGAACAGTCTGGAGTATACCAAGAATTAAATGTGAGAAATCACCACCACTACCTTCATAAAATCCTTGTGAAATGGCTTCTTAGAGAGCATCTGTAAAGATAGTTAATTTTACCCAAATCCCTGCATTTGCACACATTTTTGCTTCAAAGACCTTCCAGTATTTCTCTTGGCACTTAAAACAATTCAAGGAAGAAAGAAAAAAATGTTTCCCTCTCACTCTCTAATATTCCCCCCTCATCTTAAACTTTCCAGGAGGACACCAGGTGTCTGCCTAGGAACGGTGAAATAGCAAAGTTCCTACTAACCCATTAAGAGAGAACCAGTGTGAGCTCCAGGTTCTCTCTATCTAGAGAAAACTTACAAATCACTTTATGACTCCCCCACTTCCTTTTTGCTTTTAACAGGGGACTGGCAGTTCTTTCAAAAGTAGGTTGAAAAGAAATTAACTTTTAACTAGTCAGTGCTTTTCCTTTACTGAATTTTCAAATTAAAAACAACTATATAATCAAAAGATGAGAAAGGAAGAGTTTTTAGAAGCACCTTAAATGCACTTAAATCCCAATTACCCTCTAAAAAAAATCCAAAATAATAGATAATTCTTATTCTGCTTAAGAATACATTTTCTGAGGAGCAAAAATAAAGAAGGAAACATGCCAAGTATTGAAAGAAAGTCCAACATGAGACTAAAAATTAGCTATGAAAAAATCTACCAGATCGATAGCCTGCCAGTAATTAATATACCATAGATTTCATAGCTATTAATTCTGGCAAGCAGACTTTATGCTCTCAAACCTAACTATTAACTATGTGCCAGCTTTTCAAAACAAATTAGAAAAGACACAAGGCAACAAAACTTTCTTAGAAATCATACCAATCCTCACTTACAGAAACCTGAGGTGGTGGAGGCAAAGAAATAGATGGTGCCGGAGAAAAATACCCCAATGAACATTCAGAGAAGAATGGTGGTTGCACTGGTGAAGGAGCTGTCAAAAAAAATTTTTTATAGGAGTTTAGTAACATATATTCAATAGGAATAAATTAAATTTATAATATTTTTGAAGACATACAACTACATCTAAGTAAAGTAAAAATGAGATTGCATTAATCTCCAATAAAATACTTTAACCTCCATGAAACTACCTCTGCCTAGTTATAATTGCTCTTATATCACTATAAAGGAACCCATCCACTTAAGCTGATATTTAGTCCCTCAAAAACTTTTCTATTTTGCTCTACTTTTCACCTACTTGTGGTAAAAAGGAATAAAGCAGGAAAGACTTTTATTGCTTTCTGGAAAAAAACATACTTTTTAAGAAATAATAAAAAATTCCCCTGAATCTGCCAAAGTATCATAACCAAAGGAAAACAGTGATGTGGTGACTCCATTCCCTCCTTAATGTGAAGAAAAGTGAAGAAATGGACTATTTAAATTAGAGAGAAAGCAAAAAGGACTAGGAATGAAAAGAATTACCTATTGCATTTCATCATTAAAGTATACTTTTTTTCAAATTTAGTAATTCTGAAATAGTTACTGATGCATCTCAGTTAAACTGGTAGCATTTTTTCCTTAGCAGCAGATAAAAATAACTGCTTATTTTACCTTCAGTGGTTTCTTTAGACTCACTGAAATCTGATAGATTTGGAGATCACTCTTGCTACCTCTAAGCCATATAACCTTAGGGAAACTTAATATTTCTTCTTTGTCCCAGTTGTCTTTCAAGTCGATATGAGTATTAACTACATGACTTGCATGGAGCTGATTTGTGACCCAAATGATGCCATTTGATTATATTTTTTTACATTATTTTTTAACAAAATTCTTCTAAAGAGTAAATCATAAAATTATTATAGAGTAATAATAATGTCAATATTTGAGAACTACAATGAATCATTTCCAAGAACTTAGAAATAATTAAAGAAAGGCTGACCAAAGAGAATTATGACATGAAAATACAAGATAATTAAATATGAACCTAAACATTACAACCTGAAAATGAGCTTTTGCTAAACATTACCAAATCATATAGATTCTGCCTTCTCTCTAAACACACTAAAGTGGAATTCTAGTTTCATTTGGTCTCACAATACAACCACTGGAAGAAAAACACTAATCATATGACCTTGCAAGTAAGTATTCTAGTTTCTCGAACACTGATGGCATTTTGTTGTCTGCCCCATTCTTATGTGCTTTAATTAGTAAGAGGATAGGTCTCTCACAGTCTATTACTTCTGAAAATCAACTAAAGCAAGTCTCTAACTCTCAAGGATGGCCACATCCTAAAATGTGCACTCTAACTGAGGTATAGCCCTAACAGTTATAATCAGCTGATCCTAAGGCACCACTAGTATCACTTTCCATGTCCCTATTCCTACAAAGTATCATCAGCAGAAGAAAAGAAGCCTGAACAAAAGAAAGATCTCTTTTTTTGACTAAATTGAAGAATGCCTTAGACATAAAGATACTTAAAGATTTCCTTGTTCGTTTGTTTTTTAAAGCAGTGTCCTCACCTTTCCCACAATACTCACTTCTTAGATCAAACAGTTAACAGCACAATACTGCCTTTTTTATTAAAATACTATACAGGAAGAAATACTAGAAAATAAAGGTTAATACTACAGTTTGAGGTTTGCTTTTGAAGTATTTAAACACCAAATAATGTCTTTGGTTGTACAACCTACCAAACTTTACTTTCATTACACATTTCTTTCAATGTTTTGGGTAGCTTCTTGACCATTTTCTACTTAATAATTGTGAATGAACAAATGTTTTAAGTTTTAGCTCATACCTGGAGAATTGGTTTCACTATCTGTATCCATAGCAACTTCTTCATAGTTATCATATTGATAAATGCCTCCTCCACTATCAGTAGCTTGCTTATCTAAGGATCGTCTCAGGTCAGGATCTGAAGACTAATTATACAAGATTTATTTTTAGTTTCACAACATTTTCTGTCTTAGTCTATTCTTAGGCTCAAATTATAAAACAATTAATAGTTATCTTTTACCTAGAACAGTATCAAAAATCATGATGATCCAGTTAGAACTATCACATCTGATTTGGGAAATTCAATATACATGATACGTACATTGTGGCTGACATTTTATAACTGTCAGACAGAAAATGAAGCTAGAAAGTACTACAGGTACAGATGAAATTCCCCAGTGAGCTGAGCCACTAAATAATCAGCTATTCCTCTAGAAAGTAAGATGACACAAAGATCAGAAATACTAATGGCCTCTCTCTGAAAATTAAGAAATCAGATAAATGAATTCAAGTTTTATGTAATCAAGCTTTATTTAGAATACTGCCCAACTAATCCATTAACATTTCACTCTTGGTCATATGCTTGCATGTTGTTTTCTTTTTTTTTCACTTCTTACAATCTCCACTCAGAGATAGTTTATAAGAAATTAAAAATTAGCAAAACCTATCCATATGGATACAAATAATGTACAATACTTTTCTATAAAAAGATTTCATCAAAGTAATTTTTGGAAGCTCAAAGTATGAATACTTATAAATTCCTTATACAAATCTAACCCTTGACTCCCTACAATTAAAGAGCTCTTACTCTTTAATATCCCTCTATGCTTTTACTACACTTACAAGTGTAATCTTAAAGCTCAGAATTCGGAAATTTGTCACTGCTAATAGCACCAGATCAGTACTAAATCTCCAGTCTACTTCCTGACACCAGCCATAAAAGGCAATGACTCATTCAGTCATTATCAATGACTTATTCACAAATACTTGATAACTAAAGTAGCCACATGCACAAAGGTTATTATGATATGATGATTTAACTTTCTTAAAAATAGTTCATATCAACTAATTATGATACATTTCTAATTCTACATTACTAAACAATGGAAAACTAAAAGGGAATAGCAATTTTAAGAATAAGTTATCACTGCAACTCAGGAATGCTTCTTTCTTCTAAATAGAAAAGTACACAAAAGCCAAAGGGAGGCTTTTCTCATCAAAATTTTAGTCTACTTCTTCTATTTCTAGCATCTATAACTATAAAAACAATTCATTCTCAATTATAACCTATCTTCCCTTCTTCCCAAAGGAATTATTTATATATAACAAGCTCTACCAAACAAAAGAACTTAATACTTTTTCCTAGTTGACTGAATTTATGAGCTAATACAGGATACTCAAATTTGAGTAACACTTACTTTACTCCGTGATCTCCTCTTTCCACCAACCAATTTCATAAATCGATTATACTGTTCTTCCTGATTTGAGAGATCTCGAATTTTTCTGATTTCTTCTTCTCTTTTCCTTCTCTCTTCTTCTTCAGCTTGCTTACGCTGATCCTCTTCTTTCTGTCTCTCCTGTTCTTTCTGCTGTTGTAGTTTCTTCCACGCCTTTGTCTGCTGTTTCCTCAATGCTTGTTTAGCTTTAAAAAATATAGAAACATCAGCATCTATTAGAGTTAGAATTTTCAAGAAGATAGAGAAAACAAAGCTTTAATAATTATTTTAATTATTAAGTTTTGTTTATACAGGACTGTCCTTTATTCAGGGCCCTAAATAATTCCCCAACTCAAAACTTTCTGAATTAAAATCCAGAAACTATACTGATATAGGAAATCAATTAAAAGAGTTTAATAGAAATGATCACCTGTAGTGCTAATTTTTTTGGCCGAATGTGTTTTTGTACTGGTTTTAACTTTTTGCTGTACAGTTTTCGTCTTAGTCAACTTTTCTTTACTTTCTTTCATCACCTGCTGTTCTTTCTGTTGCCATTTTTTACTGGCTGACTGAAGAGCCAAAAGACGAAGCTGCAGTTCAGATAACTCCTCTTCATCTTCACCAAGCTTCTTTAACAAAAGAAATAGTTACCATTTAAAAATTCTATTATTTGACTTTAGACATATTACCAAGTCAAAGCTGCTATAAGATCAGAATTTAAAGTTAGTTTTAAGACAAATACTTAAATGGTAAGTACAAATAAAATAAGGAAACTGAATAAGTTACCATAGCCCTATACTCTAATTCAGTTCCTATAATACAAACTGAAGATCAATCTGTAGAGGGTATATGTATACATGAGACAGGTTACAGCGGAGGGTACAACTGATGAAAACAAAGTTTGAGACTGGCGTTTAACTGCTTACCGAACAAAAGTAGAAATCTGACTGCAGTGAATGCAAGAAGAAATCAACCCAGGGGAGATAATGACCAGAGAACAAAGTGGTTTCATAATCGTGGGTGTTTACTACTATTTACTAGCCTTACAAGTACTACACAGAACAGGCACAGTGAAATGTCAAGATTCAAATTTGCAAACTTTTAAAAATATATTTTATAATCCTTCAAATCAGTTTTGAAGGAAAGTATATGTAAAGACTTGCTTATATTTGAGCATTCCATGTTCTAAAGGTACAGACATTTATCTGGTATCGACAATATTTTTAACACCCAAGACTTGTTTGGGAAGCTAAAACAGGGAAACAGGTTAGGAATAAACGTTTGAGAACTTTTTTCCGATTGAAATAACCTTTATTTTTTCACTTTTTTTTTAGTTAATTTAAAAAATTATCTATTCTGTACATTTTAGCTAAAATGTAACAGAAAATGTCAGGTGACCTAAGCAAAAGTGTTAGATTGAAGTCCATGAGACTTTGGAGGGAGGGCAATAAGGGGGTCCTTTGGCATCCCCACTCCTTGAAGTTCAACACAAAGCTATGCATGTTTATCCCTTATGTGTATAAACAGAAAAGGAGGGGAAACTAAAAAGAGGCTAAGACTCAGAAAAGCTAAGGCTGACTTATCTCAGTAAGTGAATTGTAATTATACTTTTAAAATAAAATTAAATTATTTAATTCTTAAACATAAAGAAAACAGTAGAGTCTATCTAGCGGTTTAACCTTCTACAGACTATTATAAATCCCTAACTGAACTACCATCACGTTTCAGTAGTTCAGTTTACCCAAACCAGGATATAGTTACTCTTTGCTTTCTTGGGAAATATATGTAAAAAATGAGCTGAAAATTTATCATGAGTCTTTTATACTCTAAGTCATTTAAATATCAAATTCTACTGCTTGGTACTGAAGCTCTAGAGTCACGTTATCCAAAAAATGGAACCAGTAAGTCATGTGTGGCTATTTAACAAAATTCAATGAAAACTTTAGTTTCGCAGCCACACTAGTCACATTTCAAATGCTTAATAGGCACATGTGGTTAATAGCTACCATACTGGAGTGTAAACATTTCCATTATTATAGAAAATTCTATTGGACAGTGCTGATCCAGAGTTTAACTAAAATAAAGCTATCATTACTGTTCCACAGAGACTTAAAAGTCTTTGATTATCTTTTGCTACTTGTCCTTTTGGAATGAAAGAGACCACTGATACTGTCACTCAAAGCAGCTACTTGGTCAGTAAGAAGAGTACTGAGGCTCATTCAAACTCCTTGCTCTGATATCTTAATTCTTATAAAACTTTAAGCAAGTCAGTTAATCTACACATCTGAACCTTAGTTCTTCTGTAAGAGATAATGTCAACCTACCTTATAGAGTTATTGTTAGGATATTCAAAATCATATATACATATATGCATGCATGCCTGTGGCTCTATCTGTTATTTTATCATCCTTAAATTCAAGACCGTCTCTTTCCTAAAACTTCTAAGCTGTTTTCATCATTTCAATTTACTCATAGAAAGAAACTGAAATCTTAACAGAAGAAACTGAAGATATTTCAGATATCTAATTCAACAAACAAAAGGCTTGGCCCAGTGAGTACCTATTAAACGTCAAACACAGTGCTTGATGCTCTTGCACTTTACCCTGCTGAACCTCACAACAATCCAGAGAACAGATGACATTAAACTCATTTAGTAGAAAAGAAAACAGAGGCAAGCAAAGCCTAAGCAGCTAACACAAGATCACCCAGCTATTAAGAGGAACGAGAACTGGACACCAGGTCAAGGTGTAACTTCAAAGCTTTCTCACACAGCAAAATCCTCCAAAACAAAGAAAAGAAAACATCCGGAAGAAAATTAAAAATTTCAAAAAACAAGCAGAAAGTTCATCTATAGATACATATAGCATTTCAATTAAATATGTTAATTGAATCCAGTGGAGATATTGATATTCCAAGATCGCTCTCCAGATTTTATCTTTAAGGCTTATATCTAAATGGAGGTACAGCAATGACTGAAAAAATAAAAGTGAAAAACAAGACAGAACTTTCCATTCAAGAGAACAGAGTAAAGCAGAACAAGAATCAGTCTTACAGAGATAGCCAGTCCCACAAAACATTATCTTACCTTTTCAGATAAAATATCTGAGGCACTAATTCTTCTGGTTAAATTTTGTTCCTTATCTTCTAATCCTTTAAAATAAAACAGCACACTTTGAATGCTTTAAAAGACTGCTACAATCAATTTAAAATAAAATGCTACATGACATTTATACTAGTAATTATTTTTAAAGGTCTCAATAAAGGGTTTCATTTTCTCAGTCTCTCAACCAAAAGGAAAGAATGTTGCCAGAATGAAAATCTGAAAAAATTTCCGTATCAACTTCATTTCTGAAAGTTATAAGGCAAAAATAATTCAAAACATTAAAATATAAATTAAAACTGCATTATGATAAAAATGACTTCTGAATTAAAAACAATTATTTCAAATAAGAACAGAATTTATAGTAGATAGGCAAAAAACAAAGCTTCCTTACTAAATAGATAATACAGAAAAAAGAATATGTGATGATTAATTCAGACCTTTGAAGCTGAAATGAATTCAAACATTTAGAGATAGTACTGATTTACTAAAGAAATGTCCTCAGGACTTCCCTGGTGGCCAAAATGTACTTAAAAAAAAAAAGGAGAAGAAGAAGAAATGTTCCCTACTTATCCAGAAAAGTATTTGCAGAAGTAGATTAAATGACAACAAAATTAAGTCCATCCACACATTTTCCAGAATTCTAGCCTCAGACCTATATTTCTGATTAAGTTATTACAAAATCTTACTTATGTATTATCTAATCTGGGCTTCCCTGGTGGCTCAGTGGTAAAGAATCCACCTGCCAAAGCAGGAGATGTGTGTTTGACTTCCCAGGGCTTGGGAAGATCCCTGGAGACAAAATGGCAACCCACTCCACTATTCTTACTTGGGAAAACCCATAGACAGAGGAGCTTGGGAGGCTACAGTCTGGGGTTGCAAAAGAGCCAGACACGACTTAACAACTGAACAACGATATTATCTCCTCTATGACAGCTCTTCAAATCATACAGTAAAGTTATAGTACCTATGTAACGGTACTGAGACTCTTTCATAACTAAAACAGATTAAGTTAAAAACTAAGAAAATGTCTCAAGATGACACAACTGGATTTGCAAAGCTAGGATTCAAACTAAGTCTAAACTCCAAGCCTAGGTTTTTTTTTCCATAATACCACTGCCAGTATTCCAAACATCTCAACTTGATCACTCAAGATCTACTGGTAAAAGAATAGGCAACTTATTCAATACATAGAACTAATCAATTACCCTAAAAAAGTAAATGGAAGGCAACCACCAAACTTTGAGTTAGGTCAGTTCTGCCGTATTGCTTGTTTTGGAAATACGAATTTGATGCAACATGATTGACATATTAGAAAATAATTTGAGGACAAAACAAATTTCATATTTGCTTATGTACAATTTGTGTCCAAGAAACACTACGAGAATGCAGAAAGCTGCACCCAGGTGATCCTAGTAGGGGCCATGTAAGAACATACAAACCCCACAGACTCTGAGCCATCTACCAGCTCTTCAGTTCACTGTACATATGTGATGAGTCACACCTATCCCCATCTGGTGTTACAATTTATTGTCCAATTTCAAATAACCTCCCTTGCTCTACTCACAGTAACGTGTAAGTAGAGCTGCTTCCACTTATAACTGATAGGCTGCTTCCACAAGCACATTTTAGGTCTTTTTCAAGGTAAAGTGACATTACAGTATTTCAGGAATTTTTACCCATTTAATGTGTAAACTTGCACTACAAATAGATTCCAATCTTTTTTTTATGTGCCACTGACAAGGTTTTTGAGTGTTTTTTCCCCTAACATGATTTGCCCATAAACCCTGTGGTTTTTATTGTGTAATTCCACAGTGTAGTGATTTTCAGGCGGAGAAGGCAACGGCAAGCCACTCCAGTACTCTTGCCTAGAAAATCCCATGGATGGAGGAGCCTGGTAGCCTGCAGTCCGTGGGGTCGCTAAGGGTCGGAAACGACTGAGCGAGTTCACTTCCGCTTTTCACTTTCACACACTGGAGAAGGAAATGGCAACCCACTCCAGTGTTCTTGCCTGGAGAATCCCAGGGACGGGGGAGCCTGGTGGGCTGCCGTCAATGGGGTCACACAGAGTCGGACACGACTGAAGTGACTTAGCAGCAGCAGCAGCAGTGATTTTCAGGAATGTATGTCACCTTATAGCAAAACTGACCATACTTCAAAGAATACCACAATAGTAATAACTATTACATAAAAATTAACAAGAAAAAAAAAACCAGACTTTCCATAATAAATGTAAAAAGAACTGCTTTCCTCCTACATGAGGAGAAATCATTAAGTCAGGCGAAGTCTATTAGTTGATGAGGCTCTCTATAAAAAGGTAGCAGCACCTCCCTGTCAGGGAAGTAAAAGCAACTATCCACTAAGCTGGCGGATACCTAACGAGCACAACGTCACCTGAAAACAAGCAGAGACCATAAATTCAGCTTCACACAAAGATTAATAAAAGCGCGTTACGGTTTCATTGACCAAATATGTGGTTTGGTCCTTTTGTCCTACCGCTGTCATAGGTCTTTACAATATTATTATATCAGTTCCTACTCAATACTTCGAAAATGAAAAGGGGTCTTGTGCAGCCATGTAGTATTTTTAAAATTATTACCTGAAATTCTAAACTGAGCAAGAGATAGGATTTGGGGGTAGTTGAAACCATAATAACTGGACTTTCCTGGTGGTTCAGGGGTTACAAATCCACCTGCCAATGCAGAGGACAAGTTTGATCCCTGGCCCCAGAAGATTCCTCAGGCCGGGGAGCGACTAAACCCGCGCGTCACAACTGCTGGGCTGTGCCGCAGAGCCTGTGAGCCACAAGTGCAGCAGCCTGCCCGCCCGAGAGCCCACGCTCTGCGGCCAGGAACCCCACACTCCCACTGGAGACTTCGCCCCTACTCACCACAACGAGAGAAAGCCTGCACAGCCAGAAATAAATAAACCAAAAAAAACAACTGTAACAAATGCAAACAACCAAGGCGAACAGAACACCACAGACACCAACAGATAAGAAGCTACAAAGGAAAAGGGTAAAAACGACAGGAAAATCAGGAGAAAGCTGTAAGAAACCACTGATGTGTATGGCAGCACTGAAACCCTGAAATTTCAAGATCAATGAGAAAAGTATCACTGAATGTAACAGATGTCTACTCCCTATAGAATATTCTCAAAGTTGCAGCCAGGGTGACCCTTTGAGAATACAAAACAAATTATGTCAACCTTTTGCTCAAAATCCTGTAACACCTCCTGTTTCACTCAGAGTAAAAACTGAAGCTTTTGTAAGACACTGCATGGTCTGCCCCACCCGCTGTCTCTGACCTCTCCTCTCCCTCTACTCATCCCCCTCACTCCCTCCTCTTTAGTGGCACTGGCTTCCCTGTTACTCCTCAAATGTGCCAGTACCCCTCTGCCTAAGGGTCATTACTCCAGTTCAATGAGTCTCAAAGTTTAGCAGATATCAGAATCAACAGGAGGGTTTGTTAAATACAGACTGCTGGGCCCCATTTCCAGAGTTTCCTCTTTAGTAGATGTAGGGTTGCTGTTGTTCAGTCACTCAGCTGTGTCCAACTCTTTGCGACCCCATGGACTGCAGCATATCAGGCTTCCCTGACCTTCACTATCTCCCAGAGCTTGCTCAAACTCATGCCCATTGAGTCGACGATGCCATCCAACCATCTCATCCTTTGTCATCCCCTTCTCCTCCTGCCTTCAGTCTTTCCCAGCAGGGTCTTTTCCAATGAGATCTGGTGTAGGGCCTGAGAATTTGCATTTCTATTAAGTTTCCAAGTAAAGAAGATCTAAAGGACCACAGTTAAAAAACCAATACTCTAAGCTATCTATTCTCTTTGCTTGGAAACTTCATTCCCACAGGTAAACATTTGGCTATTCTCCCACCATCTTCGAAGCCTTTGTTTAAATCTCACCTTCAAATTCAGGCCTCTCCTGATCACTCATTAATACTGCAGCCCAAAGCCACTGCCTCCATTCTAACTTACTTATTGCTATGCTTTTCCTCTCTACAACTGTTATTTAGTCGTCATAATTAGTTTCCTCTTCTCAAAATGCAAGCCCATGAAGGAACAAATGATTGTCTATTTTGTTCACTGATGTATTCCCAAGAGCCTGGAACAAAGTGCTCAACTAACTTTTGAATAAATGGAAGAATGAAATAAAAAATGAAAGAAAATGAACAGTAAAATCTGCAACTGGGTTAAAGTAATCTTGCCCTGAGTAGTTTCAATACTCTGGTAGGGGCAGAAAAGCAAACTGCATTGAGTTAAGAAGAAATAAGAGGTAAAGTGAAAAGAGTCAGCGCAGACTGGCCTTTCTGGTAGTCTGGTTGAAAAGACAGAAGTTAAGGAACAAGGCAGAATGGGGAGGAGGGACTGTTCAGATTTGGAGATGGAAAACACCAGTGTTTTTACAGTAAGTACTCCTTAAGAGAGAAAAGTGGTTAAAGAGCAAACAGAATAACAAACCTTTGAAGAAAGATCCCAGAGAAAGTGGGAGAAATTAGAGCCAGGAAACAGGTTAAAACAAAGTGGTCATAAACAAAAAGAGGGTCACCACGTCCTCAGAGTAGAGAACTGAAATGAAAATTGATATGGATATAAGCTTACAATTAGGAAGTGAAAAGTTAGAATTTGAGTGAGATCACCTGAAATAGGGGGCAAGCTCACAGGCTGACAATAGGGATAAAGGTTGAGTAAATGGCCTGAAAAAAGAGAAATGTCGGGGGCGGGGGGAAGCTGACCCATAGCAATCGAAAGGTTTAATGGCAGAGCAGTGAGTTTTGCTGAAGACTGGGGAAGGGGTATATGTGTTTTAACACTAATCAATATAATTTCTTGATTCAGATAAATTTTAGCTTTTTGGTTTTCTTCCAATCCCTCTTTTACACTGCTGCCTGTTACTTTTCTAAAGCAGACATCTGATCACATCATTTTTTTGTTTAAAAATATTTGATGGCTCACCTGAGGTTTAAAGAAAATCTAAGTCCCTTAAGCAAGATATTCAGCACCCTTTGCACTCCAATCTCAACCTGTACTTTTATAAATTTATATCCAACCACTCAACAAACATACATATATTTCACATTGCACCTGTATTAGATCAAACTCGACA
Source organism: Moschus berezovskii (assembly GCF_049115385.1). Lineage (NCBI taxonomy): Eukaryota > Metazoa > Chordata > Mammalia > Artiodactyla > Moschidae > Moschus > Moschus berezovskii. The sequence goes on from NC_142465.1 coordinate 4,640,256, forward strand.
TCCTTTAAAAGTTCTTTATGCTTTCAACTGCTCATCTGGTTCCTTTTTTCCCTGATGGGAATTCCCAAGGAGAAAAGATACATGCTCCAAGACATTACCATCACACATTACCATCACAATGAAAACTTTCTAAATCCAAATGAAGGTATTTGATCCTTCCTTTGCATTACTGTAGGCTTTCATACATCCTCATTATATTCCATATTTGGCTACATGTCTTCTCTATCCCATTGGGGTATAATCTTTGAAACTGCCCGTCTAGAATCATGGTGCTAAACTGAGGAGGAATAAACATGTCCCTAAAAATGTGTAACCAGAATCAGTCACCACTTGGGTTTGCAATCAAATTTACATCACATGAGTTTTCTGAAGATGTCAAATATAACATAGACCCAAATCCAAAGTCTAAATTTGAGAAACAGAAGAAAAATTTAAAAAAGTGACCAAAGAACAAAATAAAAATGAAACACTAAAACAAAAACTGTAACTAAAATTTAAAATTCAATAAGTGGGCTTAAGGCCAATCAGACAAGAGGTAAAGAATTTGAGAACCAGGTGGACTGAAAGATACATCAGAGGAAATTTTCCAGAACGCATCACACAGTTACAGATAGCAATTTAAAAGAAATGAAAGGTAAAGTGAGATGATTTAATAAAACATACTGATACAATACAGAGTTCAACAATGTAAGAGATAATGACAATTTTCAGAATCAATGAAAACTAGGAGCAAAACAAGTCCCAAGTTGAATAAAAATAAAAACTACAATTAACACATCACAGTTAAACTGTAGAGGAATAAGACAAAAACAGGGTCTTTAAAGCAACTAGAGAAAAGTGACAGACTACCTTCAAATGAGAGAGTTTTCAAAGTTAACAATGGAAGCCAGGAAATATCTTCAACATATTGATAATATAACTAACTAACCTAGAATTCTAAACCTGGGAAAACTGTCTTTAAAGGAGGGGTAAACATAAACAACTTTTTCATATGGTAGACACAAACTACTACATGGAAATTCTTAAAAACATATTTTAAGCATAAGTGATTCTAGACATAGAAGAGTGACACACAGCCAAAGGTAGGCAAAAACTGTCCTTGTGTATCAGGGAGATGGTAAATAACTTGATTAACTTTAAACACTGGTAAGAATTCATGTTACAATTCTTAAAGGAATCAAAATGAGACTAAAAACTTAATATCTAACTTGCAAACCAGTAAAAGAAAAAAAAAATTTAAAACAAACAAACACAAACAAAAGAGGCAAGAAAGAAAAAAAGGAAATACAAAGATCAGTAATCATGAAAAAGTGTGAACAAATTACATGTTCTTGTTAAAAGATAAAGATTTTTAGGTTAAATTACAAATGAAATCGGCTCCATATAATGTGCAAATAACCTTTGGAACAAGAAGATACAGTAAGACTAATAGGATAGGCAGTGACATACAAAAAACATACACTTCTGAAGAGAAAGATGGTGTGGCTGTCTATTAATATGAGACAAAATAATCTTTTAGGCAAAATTACTACTAGACATAGAGGCCACTACATAGTAATAAGAATAATAATTCCATAGCCTCAATGTATTTAAAGTAAAAACTGAAAACCAGAAATCTACCACCATACTGGCAGATTTTAGCAAGCAACTGATATATCAAGCAGGTCAAAAAACTGTTTACATCTTCCTTCTAAGATGTGAACATAAAAGCCTGATCTAACACCCCAAACATTCCTTTCAAACACACAAGGAAGTTACAAAAACAATAATGCAAGAGACAATAATGCAAGGCTCTAGAAATATTTCACAAGATTGGTACCACATAGGTCTCTGACAACGTGACCAACTTACAAATGGATAACAGAAAAACAGCTAAAAAACCTACATGCTTGGAAGTTAAGAAATAGTTCCAAATATCCTACGGGCCAAAGAACAACAAAAATTAGAAAATACTTAGAACTGAATGAAAAAAAATTTACATATCACAAGCTGAGATGCAACTAAAATAGAAATTTTATAGCCCAAGTGCAAGTTGCTCAGTCATGTCTGACTCTTTGCAACCCCATGAACTGTACAGTCCATGGAATTCTCCAGGCCAGAATACTGGAGTGGGTAGCCGTTCCCTTCTCCAGGGGATCTTCCCAACCCAGAGATCGAACCCAGGTCCTCACATTGCAGGCAGATTCTTTATCAGTTGAGCCACAAGGAAAGCCCAAGAATACTGGAGTGGGTAGCCTATCCCTTCTCCAGGGGATCTTCCCAACCAGGAATAGAAGTGGAGTCTCCTGCACTGCAGGTGGATTCTTTACCAACTGAGCTATCAGGGAAGCAAAATTTATAGCCCAAAATGAGGTTAACAGAATTTTGCACAAAATGATGTCAATAGTAGAGAGGCTAAGAATTAATGAGTTAACAAGCAGGGAACTTATTTCTGAGGAAATTTTAAAAGGTATGGGGAGATAAAATTTATAAATGCCACAGATAATAAAAAGGTAAGACATTTAAGAATAACTCAGTATAAACTGTTCAACTTACGGGAAATGAACACATTACTAGAAAAATACAGTTTACCTAAACTGCTTTACCCAGAAATAGAAAACATGAACAGCCAGTAGATTAAAACCTCCCCAGGAAAACTCCATCCTGCCCCAGATAATTTTATCTGCAAGATCTACCAAATATCCCAGGAATGAGTACAACCTTAAACCTACTCAAAAGAGGAAAAACCACTCCTCAACTCATTATGAGCATCATAATTTTATACTAGGCTCCCCCTCCCCCCACCCAGTAGACAATCAGCCTGCAATGCAGGAGATAAAGGAGGGGGCAGGTTCAATCCCTGAGTTTCAAAGATTCCTGGGAGGGAAAAATGGCAACCCACTCCAGTATTCTTGCCTGTAAAATCCCATAGACAGAGGAGCCTGGAGGGCTACAATTCAGTCACAAAGAGTTGGACATACTACCAACCTTATACTAAAACTTGAAAGGAAAAACAAGGAACAAAGCTACAGGCTACAAACATAGATGAAATTTTCTAAACAAATATTAGCAAACCTTTATTTATGAAGGTTTTATAACTGCCCAAAACTGAAAGAACCAAACATCCCTCAAGTGGGAAATGGATTAAAAAACTGTAGCAAAGCCATACAATGGGACATTCAGCAGTAAAACAGAATGAACTACTGGTTCATATAACCGCATGGATCAATTTCAAACACACTAATCAAAGAAGCTAGGATTAAACAACAATGTTCTACATGACTCTATTTATATGACATTCTGGGAATGGCAAAAGTATAGGGTCAGAAAAACAGACCAGCGGTTACCAAGTAGGGTTGCTGGCATGAGGGAACTGGAAGGAGTTAATGGAACTGTTCTATATCTGAATAGTGATGGCTGGCAATGATTACCCAACTGCTTGCATCTGTCAAAACTCGAAGAACTACACATTTAAGTGGATAAATTTTTACTGTATCTAAATATACACTCACATAAAAGAAGAAAAGGAAAAATTAACAAACCAAATCCATGATGTATATAAAAATAATGTATCATGAACTAGCTGGATTTATCCCAATCATACAAGAGTGGTTTAACTCTACAAAAAACAGTTAACATAATCCATTACACTAATAAACAAGAAAAATTAGATGTTCTTCTCCATAATGAAAAAAAAATATCTGATAAACTTCAACATCCATTCATGTTGAAAATTTCAAACAAGGAAATGGGGGCAAGGTCTGAATTCCTACAATAAACTTAACCAACACTATGTTTAAAAGTAAACAGCAAAGAAGGGATATATGTATATGAATGGTTGATTCACTTTGCTGTACAGCAGAAACGCAACAGTGTAAAGCAACTAAACTCCAATCAAAAAAAAAGTAAATGCCAAAGTATCCCCTGTAAGTTAAGGAACAAAAGTGCCCACTATCACTTATGTTAAAATTGTATTATTAGCCCTGATCAGCACTTAACGCCAAATGAAACAGAATTTGTCATTATCCAACATTATGACTGTCTATGTAGACAGTGCAAAAAGAATTCAGACAAAATATTAGAATCATTTCAATGAAGTACACTACCAAAATAACCAGTTACCCCTTCAAAGGAAATCTCATCACTAACTGAAATTTTAAATTCCATTACCTGGACTAGATTCAGTAGTGTCAGATTTCAGGGAAAGCTGTTTTGTTCCATCTTTAACTTTTTTCAATCGGTTCTTATCTCCTGGTAAAGTCAATTTTTGCCTGAGTGGTTTTAATTCAAATGCCTGAAAAGTTTTGACCTGTGTTTTCTCCTCAGGAGCTACTTCTTTACTTGAGTCTTTTATAATACTGACATTATCAGTGCCTGTTTGGTCCTCAAAGCTCAACGTTTTAGGATCTTCTTGCACATTCTCCTCTTTGCTACTCAAAGCCAGTTTTTCATCCTTATTGATGCATTCTAGTTCCAACTGAATTTGCTTATACTTCAAAAGTAAATCTTCAAAAGTTTCTTCCCCACAGTTTTCACTTTTTGATGAATAATTCTGTTTTCTTGATGGAGATCTTCCAAAACTTTTGGCTGAACAGCGTATTAAGGAAACCAGTTGCCAAAAATTTTCCAGTTAATTTAACAAAAACACATTAAGTTATAGATGAACTGTCGCCCTGTTTTGTGTTTTTCAAAGATGAATTGATATTTTAAAATTACTAAATCCCATTTAACACATGTGCTGTTATGTGTTAAGCACTTTCATTATGTGCCCATATTTCAAATTTAACAAGTATTCATATAAACAGTCCACTTACAAGATCAGCAGTGTCACTTATTACCCACAGTAACCAGAGGTACAGCACCTAGTTAGTTTACAGCATCCTTCTGCAGGTATCAGGAAAGCCCATAAAAAGCTGGTTGTTAAAGATTTGTTTCTGAAGGAAGAGGGGAGAAACTGAATGGTTTGTCACAGATGTTGATAATTTACACTTCAAATAATCAGAAGACGTTTCCTCTTTTTAATTTCTTCTCGTGTCTCAAATTTTTAAAAATAGAGATTAAAAAAATGAACACTGATAATTAACAGTTAAGACTAAGTTATAAATAAGAAACACTGCATTAAAAACCTAACACATAGCAATCTTAGAACTCATCGAGTATACTAACATACAAAACAGGTACAACTAGGACAATGAAACCAGTTTAAAAAAAACAAACAAACATTAAGTTGTATTCAAGATGTATCTTCTAAACTAATTTTTCCTTGAAGATAAGGATATCTAAAACCTGTTATTTTTGGTCTTTCTTTTCAACATAGTGATACATAAAACATAACTTCATGGTTGGAAGTGGCTACAAAGTTCCAAACTAAAATTTTCACTCAAAATAATTCACACATGTAAAAACTGTTCCACCTCACTTCTCCAGTCTAGAAATTAATAAAAGACAAGTATTTTATTTGGTTTTAACACCGTAAGGCATCAGCAGATCATTAAATTGGCTAGGATATAACATTACATTTTCCTAAATATAGTTTCTTCTGTGTAACAACTTACTGGACAAACAATATGCAAAGATTTTTAAACTTCTCTAATGACCAATTTAAGAATGGGAATTACCACCAAGTATTTTAGAAACTGAATCATCATTACAACTGAAAATCTTTAAAAGTTCTGCAGCAAAACTGTTCCAGCAAGTCTTTGGTTTTCTGATCTCCTTTTTAGAGCTAGGTTTCTTGAAATACTACTAGTTTCTCATTACCTGTCTTTCTCCTCAACGAAATGGAATCTGGCTTCTGCTGGCTGACTATCCATCATGTTTTCAAACCTTATTCTAACTTCTCTGTAACATTAACACTGTAAATACTTCTCTCTCTTGGCTTCCGTAATTCCACTCTTCCTTTGTTTCTCTAGGTTTTTTGGGTTTTTGGTCTTTAATGACACCTTTCTCTCCCAACTGCTGAAACAATAGTGCTCTCAAGGAAGTCCTACTTAGTCTCTTTTCATTCTGAGCATGCTAATGCACTCCCATAGTTCTGCCTGGTGATATTTGGGGTTCTATCTCCCACAAGCCATCTTCCATCCTATTGTTAATCTTTCTAGAACACAAATCAGATCTTATCCCTTGTTTTAATCTCACTAAGAATAGAGTCCAAAATCCTTACAATGGCATATAATGCTTTCATGATTGCCTTCCAATCTCACCTCTTCCAGGTTTATCACAGTTTATGCATAGCTTTGTGTCTAGGTTTTTCTGGTCTTCAAATTTACCCCAATTCAAAGGTCTCCCTGCTAGATAATCACTTGCTCCCCCATCCCACCATTACATACTCATTGTACATAAACTTGGGTAATTATCTACATTTAAATCTCACTTTTTCAGTGGAGTCACAGCAACTAAAAAAATAAGACTAGAGTCCTTGGAAACATTCAGAAAGAGAAAAGATTCAATACACTAACAAAAATTAAAATAACTAAAGGACAGAAAAAAAGGAAAATCAATTGAGTTATGACTAACTAATCTCTTTCAAGGCTAAATGAAGTCTCCTACTTCTACCTATACAGAACAGTTAGAATGAAACCAACACTTAAATGATTTAATATGAAATTGGTCAACATGGAGTTTCTAACTGAAGCCCAGTTTATGTTAGCTATGACCAGATTTGAAAGTTTAAGCAGCAGCCATCCAAAGGAGACATATGCTAAGACTGACTGACAAAGTGCCTATCAATAAGGAAAATTAAAAATGAATGAGAATGAAAATAACTACCTCCAACAGAATCTAGTTTATTCTATTTCTTTAAAGCTGCATCTAGCATATTTTAATTATTACTGAAAAAGTTTAAAAAAATACCCACCTGTACTCATGCTACTTCACTTCTACATTATGGAAATAAGTCACAGAATAACTTATTTTTTCTTAATGCAATACTTGTAACATAAAAATGTCACTATTACAATCACAGTGGAAATAAAAATTAAACAGTATAATCATGGTATTAAAGGAATTTAAAGTAACAAAATCTTTTATTACAAAATTTATTTGCTCACGTTACATAAAAGTGGCTGGGAACTATGTTTCTCTTCACAAATTCTTATAAAGAATTCCACCTCTAGGATGGATTAACGATACACCTCAAGGAAAACAATGAGCAGAGGATCAAAACAATCATCCTTGTGCAGGACGTGTGAAAAGAAAAACAGCAAGACAGCTCATTTCTGATAAGTTACTATAGAAATCAGACTGGTTACTTTCCATACGTGTTTCACAACACCATATGCCTGTTCATTAATAAAAACATCTAAGGTTAACAATAAAGGTATATGGCAGAGGCCAAGTTGATATCAAACTCATGGACAGAAAGAAGGCAAAAGGAGGAAGTAGGCAAGTCCACGCATCACTTCCTTCTCTAACATAAAATTAAGAAAAAAATTTAAGCTCCCATAGTACTTTTTACATACCTCAATTTGAACTTTTTACACTGAATATAATTAACATTTGTCTCTTCAACACACAAGTTTCATTTTTGTATTCTTTTTTTATGCTTTTTTAAATTTATTTTTTTATTGAAGGATAATTGCTTTACAGAATTTTGTTGTTTTCTGTCAAACCTCAATCATTTTTGTATTCTTAAATAATTTACGTGTCTGTAATTAAATAGCCCTTCTGTTCTTAGGCTCAGAACTGACAACTAACAAATCCTTGGTCAAAAAAAATATCTTGGGCTAAGGTTTTCTATCTTTATTCAAAGAACATTTTCTTTTTAAAAGTTAAATACCTATGTGATTTTTTTTCCCTGAAACAATCCTGAGTGCTTCTGACCCAACTTGTGATTGCGTAAGTTTTTTCAGAGCGCTAGCATCAGAAGCTCCCCCTCCTTATCTAAACTACATTTCTGGTCCTCTTTCTATCCTTACATCTGGCAAAGACCATTTGGTCTTAAGTATTCTGTGAAAATAACGTTGAGTGTCTCCCTAACAAATGTCATTACATGTAAGCTTCATATATAATGAATGTATTTAAAAAATCATTACAGCATGGAAATTACAATCAGCAATAAGTATTCTCAATAAACTGTTTTTAGGCAGTCATCATGGAGTATGTCAAGACATAGTTCTACAAATAATCCGAAAGAGAATATTAATTAATATAATTACTATAATATATACATCTGCATCCATTTGCTCTATCTTGAAACACATACCTATAACTTAAAAAAAAATTTTTTAAAGGACAGTTCTACAAACACATCTTAAAATAGCAAATCCTCACATGAATAAACTCAGGAATGTTTAAGATAACTAAGAATAAGATTAGAGGGGACAAGAATCATATACTTGCTATTTTCCTCCTTAACCTCTCCATTAGCTCCACCTCTCCATAAATCCCATGGTTTCCAATATGTTAAAATAAAAATGATGGTAAGTTTCATTTTCTCTCTAGTCCACAACTGTCAGCACTAAGAGTGATAAAATGCCCCAAATATGAACATAAGAAATAGAGAAGTTAAGGAGGTAAAGTTTCTGCCAAAGATACATGAATTTCAAACCTCTGAATTAATAGTTGGTGACACCAGGAAATTTTTCCCAACTTTAAAACGCAGCAATGTATAAGAATAAATAAAGGTTTTAAAAAAAACAGAATCACAAAAACAGTAGGATTCGGTGTAACGAAACTTCATAATCTTCAATGTGACAGTGCAATACGATTTAAGCAACAGTATTCCTCAAACTTTTTATGGCTAATACTTTTTTCTCCCTCTAACAACCTAAAGCAACTTCACATAACAAATTTTACTGACAAAAACAAAGGCTAATGAAACCTGGGCTTGTGATGTAGTATTTCAAATCTGATTTTACACTTAGATTCCACTAGTTTGGCCCCCCTCCAAAACAAGTCACTGTTAAAAAAGCAATATAACCAATCAAGCAATTTTAAGAAACAACGCGACAGTCTGACACACGGGGTTTACCAAAGAACCACCTACGTTAAGTATTTTGACACAATGACAAATAAGCGGTTCTGACGGTTCAGAAAAGTTACTCATCTCATACCTAGTAATGACGCTAAAGGGAACTTCAGTGACACACCCAGGGCAGACCGCCACGTTAAGGATACAACTCTTCCGAGGTGGAGAGGGCTCTCGCCAGCTCTGACTGCTGCCGAATCCGGATCCCGCTCCTCCGCCCAGAGGTCTGCCCCCCGGCTTGCCTCCTCGCTCACCCCCTCCTCGTCCCCGACTCCAGCGACTCCCACCCCGGTAAGGCCTGCCTCGAAAACGGAAACGGTCCAAGGCGATGTGGCTCCGTTCCCAAAACGACGGCCGGGGGCTGCTTTCGGACAGTGAGCTGGAAGGCATCCTCACGGAGGGCGGGTGAGACCGGAATGGCTCTTTGGGTCGGTAGCTGCTGTGTCCCCTGAGGTGGCCCCGCTCTGACGCGTGCCGCGACCGTGAGAAATTCCTCAGCTGCAGCTGAGAAGAGGACGACGACGAGGAGGAGCCACCGCCTCCGCCGGATCCACCGCCCCGGGCCGGGTGAGGAGGCCTTCGCCGCGGGTACGGTAACAGCCCGCCGCCGCTGCTGCTGCTGCTGCTCCGGCTCCGTATCTGACTGTTATTGTCGTCGTCGCTGATCTCCCCATCTTCCAGCTCCCCTTCCTCCTTAGGCGAGAGGCCACTGGAAGCCAGGGCCGGAGTATCTGCGGTCGCCATCCCGGGAGCAGCGCTTTCCACACAACCTTAGCCCTCTATCCGGGGATCCGCCCGACTACTGCCTTCCTCTTCGGTTTCCTTCTTTCCTAACGGACCCGGTCGGTGCGGCCTTATCCTGTTAGGGGACCTAGCGGGCTCTGCTCCCCAACCTCCCCGCACCCCAGCTCTTTCTCGCCGGACCGTCGCAACCCACTTCCCTACCCAAGCGCCCCCCTGCTCCTCCGCGATCGGGGCTCTTCCGCCTCGCGAGAAAGTGGCTCTGCAAGTGGCTCTGTTAGGCCGTCACTTCCTGCGGCACACCGGAAACAAGACTCCCAGTTCACGCGATAATAATTAGGACAGCGCTATGCTCCCTGGGACTTGTAGTCTTTTTTTAATTGCCGCTCGCTTTGAGGTTATCTTTCCAGTCTGAGGCTCGTACCTATTCCTTACTGGCCTTTGGGGGTTTGGGTTGTGTGGCGGGGTAGGCGGGCCTGTTTTAAATCTTGGCCTCGAGAGAATTTCGTAGTAATAGGGGGAATAGAGGGGCACACCTCGTCCAATTGCTCGGTGGCCCGCAGCTCAAGAGACGCTGTAGTCCCACTCCCTTTCGGGAGCCGGGGAGAGGGCAGGTTGCGTCCGCCATGTTGGTGAAGGCAAACGAGGGCGACTGGAGCTCCAGGACCGCCGACTTTGCTGGCTCAAGTCCGCCATATTAATAAAGAGAAAGGGCAGGTTGACCCCTCCCGCCCCCCAGCCGCACACACACACGCGCACACACCATACCCCTTCTTCCCAGCCACCTCTGGCAACTCAGCTCGGTGGGCCGTTCCCCAGCCTCTTTTGCCTAGGGTCCGCCCGAAGGAAGCGTAGCATCCCGCGCCTCAAATCAGGCGTAAGACGGCGCCGAATGAGGTGGAAAGGGAAATGCCGACCAATTGCGCCGCGGCGGGCTGTGCTACTACCTACAACAAGCACATTAACATCAGCTTCCACAGGTAACCTGGGCAGGGAGAGGGGCTGACGGAAACGGGAGTTCCTGGACTGGGTATCACTTGTGTGAAAAGAACAAGAGGATTCTACTAGTTCTAACTTATAGCTATTAAGTAGCAGGGTTTTTTGCCATTTTGCCTTTTGTGTTTCTCAAATCTGTCCAGTTTTTCTCTCCCTTCGGGGAAGGTTTACTCAAGTTCTGTAAAGTGATTAGTCCTTCTCTAGAAAGTGACAGGAGGATACCTTAATTTTCTGCTGTTTTATCTCCTATGTATTAGACCAGGTCTTGATGTTAATGACGCCATAAGAGGAAGCGAAATCTTCCTTTTCAAATCAGCAATCACCTAAAAAGCCGACTACGTTCCCGTTATAATTAGTCAGTTCTCACTAGCTATATTGACATGGGAAGCATTTAAGATTTTTGATAGTCACATACAGTAACTGCGGAGGAGTTGTAGTTAATAGCAGTAGAATTAAGCTATGTGAATGAAAATGTAAAAGATAAGCTTTCTATTCTTACTAGAACAGAGTAATATACGAAGAACCCAGGTTACCTTCTTAGTTCGTTTGCTGAACAGCAGTCAAAATTCTTTAGTTCAGAACTCTGGAAAGCACGTTGAATACTGCATGAAATAATGACTCGGTGAACATTTGCCGTTTCTGCAAGTGCCTGCCATATGCTTGAGGAAAAGAAGCATTCAAAAAGTTAAGTGCAAACAGTTCTGCATTTATATACTTTGCAACTTAATAAGACCTTAGAATTCAGGGAATTATATCCTTGACCTTTCTTCCCACCTCATTATGACTAAATGTACCCCCTATTAAAAATTACCACTTAAAAAACAAAATCCTTGTGTTGTTTATGTTTTTCACGTATGTCATGCAAATGTAGTGCTTTATTCATTGATCCATCTAATGTATTAAAAAGCAGAGATATTACTTTGCCAACAAAAGTCCCTATAGTTTTTCCAGTAGTCATGTATGGATGTGAGAGTTGGGACTATAAAGAAAGTTGAGCTGAAGAATTGATGCTTTTGAACTGTTGGAGCATCAGTGACGTTGGAGAAGACTCTTGAGAGTTCCTTGGACTGCAAGATCAAACCAATCAATCCTAAAGGAAATCAGTTCTGGATATTCATTGGAAGGACTAATGCTGAAGCTGAAGCTCCAATACTTTGGTCACCTGATGTGAAGCACAGATTCACTGAAAAAGACCCTGATGCTGGGAAAGACTGAAGGGAGGAGTAGAAGGGGAAGACAGAGAATGAGATGGCTGGATGGCATTACCAACTCCATGGACGTGAGTTTGAGCAAGCTTGGGGAGTTGCTGATGGACAGGGAAGCCCGACATGCTGCAGTCCATGGTGGCACCATGGGGTTGCTAAGAGTCGGACACAACTGAGTGACTGAACTGAACTGAATGTGTGCCAAGCACCTGACATGGTGCTAAGGATCCAGAAAATTCTTAACCTTCCTGGACTTGGAATGAGAAAGACTGACATAAATAATTATGGTTAAATGCCACAGAAGAGACTTTCAGGGAGTCCTAATTTAGCCTTGGAAAGTCAAATAACACTTCTCAAAGGATATGAAATTTCAAATGAGACCAAAGACATATATCTGGTCCTGTACAATACTTTTAAGGATTTTCTGTTTTATCCAATGAGTTCTTGAGTAGCTATGGAAGGCTTACAAAGAATGGAGTGATTAGATTTCCATATTAAAAAGCCCTCAGGCTGCAGTGTGGAGAATTACAGTGTTACCTAAAGTGCTGGTTAAGCATCATCATGAGATGAATTTGACGAGAAAGGAGCTTATTACAGAATGTTGACATACCTACTGTTTCACAGGGAAATCCTGATGCAGCTCAGTGGAACTAAACAATGTAGTTCTGATGCTGACATGAGCAGCCCTAGATTGATAGAGAAAAAAGTTCAGTTCAGTTGCTCACTCATGTCCGACTCTCCGCGACCCCATGAATCACAGCGCGCCAGGCCTCCCTGTCCATCACCAACTCCCGGAGTACACTCAAACTCATGTCCACAGAGTCGGTGATGCCATCCAGCCATCTCATTCTCTGTTGTCCCCTTCTCCTCCCGCCCCCAACCTTTCCCAGCATCAGAGTCTTTTCCAGTGAGTCAACTTGTCGCATGAGGTGGCCAAAGTATTGCAGTTGCAGCTTTAGCATCAGTCCTTCCAATGAACACCCAGGATTGATGTCCTTTAGAATGGACTGGTTGGATCTCCTTGCAGTACAAGGGACTCTCAAGAGTCTTCTCCAACACCACAGTTCAAAAGCATCAATTCTTCGGCGATCAGCTTTCTTCACAGTCCAACTCTCATATCCATACATAACCATGGGAAAAACCATAGCCTTGACTAGACGGACCTTGGTTGGCAAAGTAATGTCTCTGCTTTTTAATATACTATCAAGGTTGGTCATAACTTTCCTTCCAAGGAGTAAGCGTCTTTTAATTTCATGGCTACAATCAGCATCTGCAGTGATTTTGGAGCCCCAAAAAATAAAGTCTGACACTGTTTCCACTGTTTTTCCATCTATTTCCCATGAAGTGATGGGACCAGATGCCATGATCTTTGTTTTCTGAATGTTGAGCTTCAAGCCAACCTTTTCACTCTCCTCTTTCACTTTCATCAAGAGGCTTTTGAATTCCTCTTCACTTTCTGCCATAAGAGTAGTGTTAGGACCCTGTAATAAAATAAGGGAGACTCCACCCAGTGGCCTAGACTAGAGTAGTACTGAGAGTAGGGACGGGAAGAAGTGAACAGATTTGAGAAGTGTTTGAGGAGGAATTATTGTATATGGTAATTTGATTTGGAAGATGAGGAAGAGGGTGGAGTCAAGGCACCGACAATGAATGTTTAGGAGATGTGTGGTGGTGCACTAACATACATACCTCCTTTCCATGTTTGACCATTTGCTTCCTATGAAATTAACATACTCATGTGTAACCTCAGAAGTTTAGGCCTTAAAATAGCATTATTCATAATAAAATTAATTTCTATTTCATAGTTAACATCTAATTCACTCCTTTCCTAGGACATTGGTAGACTTCTTTATCCCCATATACAACTTACATTGCCTAAACTTATTGTCCCCATTTTTTTCTCTCTTCCTGCAACCATTCCAGACTGAGTCTCCCCAGTAATCTTTTGAAACCGTTCTTGCTAACGTGAATTGTCACTCCTACATCTTTTTTCATGGCATGTGATCATTTCCTCCCTGAAATACTCTCTACTTTGAATTATTTGACACTAATTTTGTGATTTTCATCTTACTTCCTTGGCCTAACTTCAGTCTCCTCCACCATTCTATCACCGAGCCCATTCTCATCAAAAGGATTGTGCTGTTCCTGCGGTCTTGGTTAACATTTATTTGTTGATGCCTGCTAAATCAGTACTTCCAGTCCAAACCTCCAATGCGTTTTAGACCTTTAGATGAAGTGTCTCAATTATTTCCCCCGTCTCTTCAGTTCCTCACATTCAGCATACTAAAACTGTATTCTTAAACTTGTCCTTCCCCCAAAACTACATTTCCCATATTCCCTTTCTCATAAAAGGAAACACCAGCCACCCAGAAGCTGGGAGGTTATCCTCCCTTGACTTCTCACCATTCCCTCTCGATTGAAGTATTAAAACAACTTCTTAACTGGTTCACTGCTTCCATTCATGTCCTTCTAACTGCTCTTTTATAGTAAATGGTGTCTTGCTAAATGTTTAACAACAGGATCTCTGGGGAAGGGCAAAAGCCCTGATTTGTAGTGTTTGTCCAATTTGCAGGATATAAATACTCCCAATTGTAACTGGGTTTAAGCTACCAACATGACATCACTGATCGTGGAGTTGGGAAGAAATGTACAATACTACCCTATTCTGTATCATTTATTTCATACAGGTTTCATACATGTAAGTAACCTTAAGAGTGTAGATAACAGTAAAATAACTAGGTGGTGGGTTTTTTATATGTATTACTTAAATGCAAACTTACAAAATTTTTAATCATGGCTGTGTTTAACAACCAGTTAAAACATTTTCTGTTAACAGTCACCTCTAAATTAGGCTCTTGATGACTTACAAATGCCATTTTGGGTTAAATTCAAAATCACTCTTTATCTCAGCAGGCCCTGCATCATCATTTCATGTCATAACACTTGCCTGTACCCAAGATACTCTTTACTTCACTACCACCATTTCCTTAGCTAATTCCCATACTCTCTTAAGGCCTGTTGATGAGATTGGCTCTTCCTATTATGGTTCCATGCAATCCTGTACTTACTGTTTTATAAGTTCATATAATTACACGTGTAATATTGGGTTGGCCAAAAAGTTCGTTCAGGTTTTTCTGTAAGATGCTATGGAAAAGCCCGAACGAACTTTTTGGGCCAACCCAATAATAAAAAGCGACGAGTTGACTCACTGGAAAAGACTCTGATGCTGGGAAAGATTGGAGGTGGGAGGAGAAGGGGACGACAGAGAATGAGATGGCTAGATGGCATCACCGACTCGATGGACATGAGTTTGAGTGAACTCCTGGAGTTGGTGATGGACAGGGAGGCCTGGCGTGCTGTGATTGATGGGGTTGCAAAGAGTCGGACACGACTGAGCGACTGAACTGAACTGAATAATAAAAACAGTATTTATTTAATATTTACCATGTACTATGCACTGGGCTGGGCTTCCCTGGTGGCCCAGATGGTAAAGAGACTGCCTGCAGTGCAAGAAGCTTGGGTTCAATCCCTTGGTTGGGAAGATTTCCTGGAGAAGGGAATGGCAATCCACTCCAGTGTTCTTGCCTGGAGAATCCCATGGACAGAGGAGCCTGGAAAACTGTAGTCCATGAGGTCACAGAGTTGGGCAGGAGTGAGCAACTAACACACACATGCACTGAGCTAAGCATTTACTCACATTGTCTCATTTAATTTCTAGAACCGCACTAGGTACCATTATTACTCAACTTTATGGGTGGTAAAACTGAGGCCTTTATAGGTTAAACAACATCTTGAAGTCACCCAGCTATTATGTGAAGGATCCAGGATTGATACCTGGTTTGATTGCAGAGAAACTGTTCTCAGCCACTCTTTTCTGCTACTTCAAGCTGTTTGATTCTCTACCTTCCTTATTACAGTATACCCTCAAAAAAGGGGGCTATCAGAAAGGTAGGTTAGTTTTACTTACACCATGTCTTCAGTGCCTAGGACAGTGCTTGGAATGTTAGAAGCATTCAGTTATTTAAAGACCCAAGCAAAGTAGCACTGTTTAAAATACTGAGTGATTTTCCAAAACATCTAATGCTTCTGAAAGCCTGCTTCTGTTTTGTGTGGCAAGAATATATCCATCTATTAACACTACTTCACTTATTTAAAACTAATATTTACAGGATTTATTATTGCTTAAATTCAGCTTACAGGCTGTTTCACTCACCCTTTGGATTTGCTGGGAAAAATCCAAGCAACATGTCAAAAACATAATTAAGGTTAATCTTTATAAAACATTATCCAAAATCAAATATAAAGTTGTTGATTATTCTTATTTTATTTCAACACAGATAATCTGAAGATTATTTAGTAATGCCAAACTAACTCCACTAGCTTGTATATTCATTGGTTCACTCAGAAAAGTTTATTGAATGCTTACTAAACAGGATAAAGTAGTGAAATAAACAGCTTCTAACCACAATAAACTGTGGAACATTCTGAAAGAGATGGGAATACCAGACCACCTGACCTACCTCTTGACAAACCTGTATGCAGGTCAGGAAGCAACAGTCAGAACTGTACATGGAACAACAGACTGGTTCCAAATAGGAAAAGGAGTATGTCAAGGCTGTATATTGTCACCTTGCTTATTTAACTTATATGCAGAGTACATCATGAGGAATGCTGGGCTGGAAGAAGCACAAGCTGGAATCAAGATTGCTGGGAGAAATATCAATAACCTCAGATATGCAGATGACACCATCCTTATGGCAGAGAGTGAAGAGGAACTAAAAAGCCTCTTGATGAAAGTGAAAGAGGAGAGTGAAAAGGTTGGCTTGAAGCTCAACATTCAGAAAACAAAGATCATGGCATCTGGTCCCATCACTTCATGGGAAATAGATGGAGAAACAGTGGAAACAGTGTCAGACTTTATTTTTTTAGGCTCCAAAATCACTGCAGATGCTGATTGCAGCCATGAAATTAAAAGACGCTTACTCCTTGGAAGGAAAGTTATGACCAACCATGATAGTATATTAAAAAGCAGAGACATTACTTTGCCAACCAAGGTCCGTCTAGTCAAGGCTATGGTTTTTCCCATGGTTATGTATGGATATGAGAGTTGGACTGTGAAGAAAGCTGATCGCTGAAGAATTGATGCTTTTGAACTGTGGTGTTGGAGAAGACTCTTGAGAGTCCCTTGTACTGCACGGAGATCCAACCAGTCCATTCTAAAAGAGATCAATCCTGGGTGTTCATTGGAAGGACTGATGCTAAAGCTGCAACTGCAATACTTTGGCCACCTCATGCGACAAGTTGACTCACTGGAAAAGACTCTGATGCTGGGAAAGGTTGGGGGCGGGAGGAGAAGGGGACAACAGAGAATGAGATGGCTGGATGGCATCACCGACTCTGTGGACATGAGTTTGAGTGAATTCCGGGAGTTGGTGATGGACAGGGAGGCCTGGCGTGCTGTGATTCATGGGGTTGCGGAGAGTCGGACACGACTGAGCGACTGAACTGAACTGAACTGAACCAGGAGAAACCTGTGATCTAGTGGTAGAGACAGAAAAGTAAACAATTAGAATACAGTTATATTCGCACTATATGATACAGGAACATCTAACCGAGTCTTCTGATCATGAAAATGGGATTCCTAAATTGAGTCTTAAGTAAAATTTGATGAAGTTAAGGTCCAGTTGGAGGCATTGATTTCATTATTCAAAAAAGAGCTAAAGGGGGTGTGAAAAATAATATCTGACAGTCTTCATATATCTGAAGAGTCTTATACAAATGCTGATACAACAATACTGATAGTACTTATTTATTCTGCACCTTTATTGAGGTCCCAACAAGAAGTGTGCTTATGAATTAATAGCTTAATTTTTAGGTCAGTCCTCAGGAGAATTTTCAAATCATTAAATATTGGAACAGAGCTTTGAAGTGAGAATACATTATTGTTAAGAAGTGAGAGCTAGCAGAGTAGATTAATTCTTCATCAGAAGTATCTAGTGAAATAGAAAAAAATTACCTTATGAAAACATAGGAACTGTAGAGTGACATACAAATGTTTTCTTCAGATCAGGGTGTATTTGAGGTTGTGGGGAATGGGGACATGAGATAGCAGGGTGTATAAGTAAACCTGGGCTTTCATCTCTGTGCCCCTCCCTGCTGGTAATTTGAGCAACCCTAGTATATCTAATCCTGGGTGTTCATTGGAAGGACTTATGCTAAAGCTGAAACTCCAATACTTTGGCCACCTCATGTGACGAGTTGACTCACTGGAAAAGACTCTGATGCTGGGAGGGATTGGGGGTAGGAGGAGACGGGGACGACAGAGAATGAGACGGCTGGATGGCATCACTGACTCGATGCACATGAGTTTGAGTAAACTCCGGGAGTTGGTGATGGACAGGGAGGCCTGGCATGCTGTGGTTCATGGAGTCGCAAAGAGTCGGACACGACTGAGCGACTGAACTGAACTGAACTGAACTGAGTATATCTAATATAGCCAAAGCTGTTCCTATTGAATCTTCAGCTGGGGGCTTCAGAGCCACAGGATCTTCTAACATAAATTTAATGGTTCTTTTTAGGCACTAGTGAGTTCATAATTAATACTTAAAGGATAAGGTAGTCAAACTAAAGAGTTCAGTTCAAACTTATTGCATGTAAATGTTGATTCTTCTATTTCCAAGTCAGTCAACACAGGGGCTTCCCTGATAGCTCAGCTGGTAAGGAATCTGCCTGCTATGAAGGAGACCCTGGTTCGATTCCTGGATTGGGAAGATCCGCTGGAGAAGGGATAGGCCACCCACGCCAGTATTCTTGGACTTCCCTGGGGGCTCAGCTGGTAAAGAATCCACCTGCAGTGCAGGAGACCTGGGTTTAATCCCTGAGTTGGGAAGATCTCCTAGATAAGGGAACAGCTACCCACTCCAGTATTCTGGCCTGGAAAACTCCATGGACTCTATAGTCAATGGGGTCGAAAAGAGTGGGACACAGCCAAGCAACTTTCACTTCACAGCACAGCTACCATCAGAATTTTTCGAAGTCCCTTATATTTTTCTCTTCCTTAACAGCCATACACTGGGTGATATCTTTATGTTTGAAGTAAATAGGAAAAACATTCCAAGTGGCTTGTCATCAGCGTTTTAATTCTTGTAGTAATTATGCTTTCAACTGTACTACATAGCTTAAGACTTCATTTTTCAAAAATATATGCAGTTTAACTTCATGAAAGTAGTATAGTATAGTATTAATTTATATATTCTATATTTAAAGTAACTAAGCACATTTTTGTTGAGTCCCAACTATTTGCAAGGCAATACCTAAGTGGTAAAGATAGATAAAAAGATATAATGATCCATGTCCTCAAGAAACTGATCATCTTCTTTCATTTCACTGGAAATTTTTTAAAAAAGAAAAGTTACAAAGCATGTGGTAAGTATCATAATGAACACAGAGGAAGGAATACCAGAATCTGTCTTGATAAAATTTAATCTGTGGATTATCTGAGTTGTCTTGACCATGTATTCAACAGCAGATCAAATCATTGTGAAATTATTCCTGCTTACAGTGGTTCCACATAAATTTGATATAGATAAATTTAGTTTTACTTATTTTTTCTCCCTTGTTAAGGACTAGTTTAGAAAGAAATGTCTCTTTTTAAAACCTTGAAAAACTGATCCACTTAAGTTACTTTTTTATTAATTTTTAAGAATTTATAAAAATTAATATTAATTCATTTCTGTTCCAGTGTTTGGATATTAGAAATTTTTAATTTGTTATGTAAATGGAAGATTTTTTTTTCTGGAATATATTTTAAATTGTCACTTTTCAAAATTTCTTTTGACTAGTTAGTGCAACCAGAAGTGTGATAGTTGGAATTTGAGTTGCCCTTTTTTTTTTTCTTAAAGGTTTCCTTTGGATCCTAAAAGAAGAAAAGAATGGGTTCGCCTGGTTAGGCGCAAAAATTTTGTGCCAGGAAAACATACTTTTCTTTGTTCAAAGCACTTCGAAGCTTCCTGTTTTGACCTAACAGGACAAACTAGACGACTTAAAATGGATGCTGTTCCAACCATTTTTGATTTTTGTACCCATATAAAGTCCATGGTAGGTAATGTTACTTTTCTTTAACTCCGTTTTTAGAATCCATCCCTTTTTGTTTGTAAAATGGAATGGTTCAGAATATATTGAAATTCATATATAATACTGTACCTCAAGGAAGTTGGAAAATTGCAGTAAAGATGCAGGCTAGAATTAGTGCTCAGATCTCCTGATTCTATTATTTCCCCAATCCACACTGTTTTATCATATTGGAATTCTACATTATTGTTAATTATTATCAATAACTGACCCATTGGTTAAACTGAAAAATCTTAATGAAACCTCTAGCATCATTCTGCCCTGGTTTCAGGATGACATGCAAATAATGTGTGATAAGTGCTTTCATGGCAGCACACCCAAAGAATACCAGAGTCAGACCGAAGAACATAAGGTCAGAGGGAGGCGTAACAGAAAACTTCATAAAACTCTGGCATTTAGACTGGGTTTGAGGTTAGAGTTTGGAACGTAGGAGAGAGTTCTTGACCTTGCACAGGGCAGCTGCAGTAGTACGATGAGAACAAAAACTAATGAGTTGAGGGATGAGTGGAAAATAAGTATTAGCAAGTGATACTTAAAAGGAGAAATTTAAGGTATAGTATGAATGTATTAAAGCAATGTTTTATCTACTCAAGGAAGATCTAATCAGAAGACAGGTCACTGAAATGTTAAGGGGTAGAATGAACAAAAAAAATGTGAAAAATTTAGCTTTGAAAAAGATGACAGTTATCTTTACCTCTGAGAAAGGAAAAAAACCACTGCTTTCCTTGAGTTATTTTTTATGGGTAAGTTTGTAAATCTACATGGTTAATATCTGAGTGGGAGAGAAGAGAGAGGAGATTGTGGTAAACTAATTATTAATGTTAACATCACAGGTATTAGAAAAGCTCCAGGATGGTAAGCATTTCACTTCTGAATCCTCAGAACCTCAAATAGTGTCTGGTACGTAGGACACACTCAGATGTTGGTTGAACTTGAAGTATACCTTGGTTTTCACACTTTGATCATTTATTCTTTCAACAGATATTTACTAAGCTTTACCTATGTCAAAATCCAACTTAGATGCTGGGTATATAAAGATCAAAAAGGAATCCCTGCCAATTCCTCTAGGCAGAAAGAATGCCAGTTTTAGGTTTCATGAGGACAGGAACCATATTTATCTTACTTGTTCACTGTTGTGTTGTTTCAATAAATATTTGTTGAATGAATGAAAGACACAAAGTTATGAAATTGATGAGATAATGGAACTAAAAGTGTTTTAATATTTTTGTAAGAAAATTAAGATGGTGAATGGCAGAATGGGGTGAGATCCTAAATGGTATACTATGCCATGTAAAGCTTTTTTTGTTCTTTAGAAAATAGGGAAGCAAATAAGAATGTAGCCAGTATTAAAACATCAAATCTGTTAGAAAATTACTCTAGTGGCAGAAAATAGATTCAGTTCAGTTCAGTCACTCAGTCGTGTCTGACTCTTTGTGACCCCATGAACCATAGCACACCAGGCCTCCTTGTCAATAACCAACTCCTGGAGTTCACCCAAACTAATGTCCATTGAGTCGGTGATGCCATCCAAACATCTCATCCTCTGTCATCCCCTTTTCTTCCTGCCCTCAATCTTTACCAGCATCAGGGTCTTTTCCAATGAGTCAGCTCTTCACATCAGGTGGCCAAAGTATTGGAGTTTCAGCTTCAACATCAGTCCTTACAATGAACACTCAGGACTGATCTCCCTTAGGATGGACTGGCTGGATCTCCTTGCAGTCCAAGGGACTCTAAGAGTCTTCTCCAACACCACAGTTCAAAAGCATCAATTCCTCTATGCTCAGCTTTCTTTATAGTCCAACTCTCACATCCATACATAATTACTGGAAAAGCCATGGCCTTGACAAGATGGACCTTTGTTGACAAAGTAACGTCTCTGCTTTTTAATATGCTGTCTCAGTTGGTCTTAACTTGCCTTACAAGGAGTAAGCGTCTTTTAATTTCATGGCTGAAGTCACCATCTGCAGTGCTTTTGGAGCCCCCGAAAATAAAGTCAGCCACTGTTTCCCCATCTATGTGGCATGAAGTAATGGGACTGGATGCCATGATCTTAGGTTTCTGAATGTTGAGCTTTAAGCCAACTTTTTCATTCTCCTCTTTCATTTTCATCAAGAGGCTCTTTAGCTCTTCTTCACTTTCTGCCATAAGGGTGGTATCATCTGCATATCTGAGGTTATTGATATTTCTCCCGGCAGTCTTGATTCCATCTTGTGCTTCATCCAGCCCAGCGTTTCTCATGATGTACTCTGCATATAAGTTAAATACGCAAGGTGACAATATACAGCCTTGACATACTCCTTTTCCTATTTGGAACCAGTCTGTTGTTCCATGTCCAGTTCTAACTGTTACTTCCTTACCTGCATACACGTTTCTCAAGAGGCAGGTCAGGTGTTCTGGTATTCCCATCTCTTTCCGAATTTTCCACAGTTTATTGTGATCCACACAGTCCAAGGCTTTGGCACGGTCAATAAAGCAGAAATAGATGTTTTCCTGGAGAAGGCAATGGCACCCCAGTCCAGTACTCTTGCCTGGAAAATCCAGTGGGTGGAGGAGCCTGGTAGGCTGCAGTCCATGGGGTCGCTAAGAGTCAGACACAACTGAGCTTCACTTTCACTTTTCACTTTCATGCACTGGAGAAGGAAATGGCAGCCCACTTCAGTGTTCTTGCCTGGAGAATCCCAGGGACGGGGGAGCCTGGTGGGCTGCCGTCTATGGGGTCGCACAGAGTCAGACACAACTAAAGCGACTTAGCAGCAGCAGCAGATATTTTTCTGAAACTCTCTTGCTTTTTCTATGATTCAGCAGATGTTGGCATTTGATTTCTGGTTCTTCGAACTTTTCTAAAACCAGCGTGAACATCTAGAATTTCACGGATCACGTATTGCTGAAGCCTGGCTTGGAGAATTTTGAGCATTACTTTACTAGCGTGTGAGATGAGTGCAATTGTGTGGCAGTTTGAGCATTCTTTGGCATTGCCTTTCTTTGGGATTGGAATGAAAACTGACCTTTTCCAGTCCTGTGGCCACTGCTGAGTTTTCCAAATTTGCTGGCATATTGAGTGCAGCACTTTCACAGCATCATCTTTTAGGATTTGAAATAGCTCAACTGGAATGCCATCACCTCCACTAGCTTTGTTCATAGTGATGCTTCCTAAGGCCCACTTGACTTCACATTCCAGGATGTCTGGCTCTAGGTGAGTGATCACACCATATTTGTGATTATCTGGGTCGTGAAGATCTTTTTTGTACAGTTCTTCTGTGTATTCTTGCCACCTATTCTTAAAATCTTCTGCTTCTGTTAGGTCCATACCATTTCTGTCCTTTATTGAGCCCATCTTTGCATGAAATGTTCCATTGGTATCTCTCATTTTCTTGAAGAGATCTCTAGTCTTTCCCATTCTATTCTTTTCCTCTATTTCTTTGCATTGATTGCTGAGGAAGGCTTTCTTATCTCTCTTTGCTATTCTTTGGAATTCTTCATTCAAATGGGTTATCAGTCAGCTAGTCAATTCAGTCACTCGGTCGTGTCCAACTCTTTGCAACCCAATGAATTGCAGCACGCCAGGCCTCCCTGTCCATCACCAACTCCCGGAGTTCACTCAAACTCATGTCCATCGAGTTGGTGATGCCATCCAGCCATGTCATCCTCTGTCATCCCCTTCTCCTCCTGCCCCCAATCCCTCCCAGCATCAGAGTCTTTTCCAATGAGTCAGCTCTTCGCATGAGGTGGCCAAAGTATTGGAGTTTCAGCTTTAGCATCAGTCCTTCCAATGAACACCCAGGACTGATCTTTAGAATGGATTGGTTGAATCTCCTTGCAGTCAAAGGGACTCTCAAGAGTCTTCTCCAACACCACAGTTCAAAAGCATCAATTCTTCTGCACTAAGCTTTCTACACAATCCAAATCTCACATCCATACATGGCCACTGGAAAAACCATAGCCTTGACTAGATGGACCTTTGTTGGCAAAGTAATGTCTCTCCTTTTTAATATGCTATCTAGGTTGGCCATAACTTTCCTTCCAAGGAGTAAGCGTCTTTTAATTTCATGGCTGCAGTCACCATCTGGAGTGATTTTGGAGCTGAAAAAAATAAAGTCTGACACTGTTTCCACTGTTTCCCCATCAATTTCCCATGAAGTGATGGGACCAGATGCCATGATCTTAGTTTTCTGAATGTTGAGCTTTAAGTCAACCTTTTCACTCTCCTCTTTCACTTTCATCGAGAGGCTTTTGAGTTCCTCCTCACTTTCTGCCATAAGGGTGGTGTCATCTGCATATCTGAGGTTATTGATATTTCTCCCTCCAACCTTGATTCCAGCTTGTGCTTCTTCCAGCCCAACGTTTCTCATGATGTACTCTGCTGCTGCTGCTAAGTCGTTTCAGGCGTGTCCGACCCTGTGCGACCCCATAGACAGCAGCCACCAGGCTCTGCCGTCCCTGGGATTTTCCAGGCAAGACTACTGTAGTGGGGTGCCATTGCCTTATCCGGATGTACTCTGCATATAAGTTAAATAAGCAGGGTGACAATATACAGCCTTGACGTACTCCATTTCCTATTTGGAACCAGTCTGTTGTTCCATGTCCAGTTCTAACTGTTGCTTCCTGACCTGCATATAGGTTTCTCAAGAGGCAGGTCAGGTGGTCTGGTATTCCCATCTCTTTCATAATTTTCCACAGTTTATTGTGATCCACACAGTCAAAACCTTTGGCATAGTCAATGAAGCAGAAATAGATGTTTTTCTGGAACTCTCTTTTTCCATTATCCAGCGGACGTTAGCAATATGATCTCTGTTTCCTGTGGCTTTTCTAAAGCCAGCTTGAACATCTGGAAGTTCACGGTTCATGTATTGCTGAAGCCTGGCTTGGAGAATTTTGAGCATTACTTTACTAGTGTGTGAGATGACTGCAATTGTGCGGTAGTTTGAGCATTCTTTTGCATTGCCTTTCTTTGGGATTGGAATGAAAACTGACCTTTTCCAGTCCTGTGGCCTCTGCTGAGTGTTCCAAATTTGCTGGCATATTGAGTGCAGCACTTTCACAGCATCATCTTTCAGGATTTGAAATAGCTCAACTGGAATTCCATCACCTCCACTAGCTTTGTTCGTAGTGATGCTTTCTAAGGCCCACTTGACTTCACATTCCAGGATGTCTGGCTCTAGGTAAGTGATCACACCATTGTGATTATCTTGGTCATGAAGATATTTTTGGACAGTTCTTCTGTGTTCTTGCCAGCTCTTCTTAATATCTTCTGCTTCTGTTAGGTCCATACCATTTCTGTCCTTTATCGAGCCCAGCTTTGCATGAAATGTTCCCTTGGTATCCGTAATTTTCTTGAAGAGATCTCTAGTCTTTCCTATTCTGTTGTTTTCCTCTATTTCTTTGCATTGATTGCTGAGGAAGACTTTCTTATCTCTCCTTGCTATTCTTTGGAACTCTGCATTCAGATGCTTATATCTTTCCTTTTCTCCTTTGTTTTTCACTTCTCTTCTTTTCACAGCTATTTGTAAGGCCTCCTCAGACAGCCATTTTGCTTTTTTGCATTTCTTTTCCATGGGGATGGTCTTGGTCCCTGTCTCCTGTACAGTGTCATGAACCTCCATCCAGTTTCATCATGCACTCTATCAGATCTAGTCCCTTAAATCTATTTCTCACTTCCACTGTATAATCATAAGCGATTTGTTTTAGGCCATACCTGAATGGTCTAGCAATTTTCCCTACTTTCTTCAATTTCAGTCTGAATTTGGCAATAAGGAGTTCATGATCTGAGCCACAGTCAGCTCCTGGTCTTGTTTTTGCTAACTGTATAGAGCTTCTCCATCTTTGGCTGCAAAGAATATAATCAATCTGATTTCGGTGTTGACCATCTGGTGATGTCCATGTGTAGAGTCTTCTCTTATGTTGTTGGAAGAGGGTGTTTGCTATGACCAGTGCGTTCTCTTGGCAAAACTCTATTAGCCTTTGCCCTGCTTCATTCTGTATTCCAAGGCCAAATGTGCCTGTTACCCAGGTATTTCTTGACTTCCTACTTTTGCATTGTAGTCCCCTATAATGAAAAGTACATCTTTTTTGGGTGTTCTTGTAGGTCTTCATAGACCTACAGCTTCTTCAGCATTACTGGTTGGGGCATAGGCTTGGATTAGTGTGATATTGAATGGTTTGCCTTGGAAACGAACAGAGATCATTCTGTCGTTTTTGAGATTGCATCCAAGTACTGCATTTCAGACTCTTTTGTTGACCATGATGGCTACTCCATTTCTTCTAAGGGATTCCTGCCCACAGTAGTAGATATAATGGTCATCTGAGTTAAATTCACCCATTCCAGTCCATTTTAGTTCACTGATTCCTAGAATGTTGACATTCACTCTTGCCATCTCCTGTTTGACCACTTCCAATTTGCCTTGATTCATGGACCTAACATTCCAGGTTCCTATGCAATATTGCTCTTTACAGCATTGAACCTTGCTTCTGTCACCAGTCACATCCACAACTGGGTGTTGTTTTTGCTTTGACTCCATCCCTTCATTTATTCTGGAGTTATTTCTCCACTGATCTCCAGTAGCATACTGGGCACCTACAGACCTGTGGAGTTCCTCATTCACTATCCTATCATTTTGCCTTTTGATACTGTTCATGGGGTTCTCAAGGCAAGAATACTGAAGTGGTTTGCCGTTCCCTTCTCCAGTGGACCACATTCTGTCAGACCTCTCCGCCATGACCCGTCTGTCTTGGGTGGCCCCACAGGCATGGCTTATTTTCATTGAGTTAGACAAGGCTCTGGTCTGTGTGATCAGATTGACTAGTTTTCTGTGATTATGGTTTCAGTGTGTCTGCCCTCTGATGCCCCCTCGCAACACCTACCGTCTTACTTGGGTTTCTCTTACCTTGGTCATGGGGTATCTCTTCACGGCTTTTCCAGCGAAGCGCAGCCGCTACTCCTTACATTGGACGAGGTCACCCCTCCTGACCTTGAACGTAGAGTAGCTACTCTCAGCCCTCCTGCGCTAGCACAACCACAGCTACTTGGACATGTGGTAGCTCCTCTCAGCTGCCGCCCTGACCTCGGGCATGGGGTAGCTCCTCTCGGAGCCATACCAAATGGGTATAAATCTTTCCTTTTCTCCTTTGCTTTTCACTTCTTTTCACAGCTATTTGTAAGGCCTCCTCAGACAGCCATTTTGCTTTTTACATTTCTTTTCCATGGGGATGGTCTTGATCCCTGCCTACTGTACAATGTCACGAACCTTCGTCCATAGTTCATCACGCACTCTGTCTATGAGATCTAGTCCCTTAAATCTATTTCTCACTTCCACTGTATAATCATATGGTCCAGTGGTTTTTCCCACTTTCTTCAATTTAAGTCTGAATTTGGCAATAAGGAGTTCATGATCTGAGTCACTGTCAGCTCCTGGTCTTGTTTTTGCTAACTGCATAGAGTTTCTCCATCTATGGCAGCAAAGAATATAGTCAATCTGATTTCGGTGTTGACCATCTGGTGACGTCCATGTGTAGAGTCTTCTCTTGTGTTGTTAGAAGAGGGTATTTGCTGTGAACAGTGCATTCTCTTGGCAAAACTATTAGCCTTTGCCCTGCATCATTCTGTACTCCAAGGCCAAATTTGCCTGTTACTCCAGGTGTTTCTTGACTTCCTACTTTTGCATTCCAGTCCCCTATAATGAAAAAGACATCTTTTTTGGGTGTTAGTTCTAAAAGGCCTTGTAGGTCTTCATAGAACCATTCAACTTCAGCTTCTTCAGCATTACTGGTCGGGGAAATAGATTAGTGAGGATTAAAATGAGCCCAGAGATCAATAAAGTTTTTAATATATTCAAATTAGACATGAATGATATGGGCCTGATGTGGGTAGTAGCATTAAGAATGATGGGAAGATCCTAAACATCCTGATAGAGATATTTAGGAGGTAAAATTAATAGCACTTGAGGACTACCTGAATGAA
This sequence comes from Moschus berezovskii, assembly GCF_049115385.1. Lineage (NCBI taxonomy): Eukaryota > Metazoa > Chordata > Mammalia > Artiodactyla > Moschidae > Moschus > Moschus berezovskii. The sequence goes on from NC_142465.1 coordinate 4,668,229, forward strand.
AGAAATTAAAGGGAAAAAAGGGTCCTCAGGTTTATTATCTGGACAGAAGTTTTCTAGTCAGATCTTAAATCCTTGATTGTACAATATAATTGTGCTTAATTAATAAGTAAACCTATTCAGGAGCTTGATTCTTGGAAATGTTTTTATTAAGTAGGATCACAGGTCTGAAATATTAATCAAATTGAGAGAACAGTATTTACTTTAAACAGAGATCAAATCATTTATTTGTGATACACAAATAAATAAATGTCTAAATGCATTCTATATTGGTTTTGATGAGAATATTGCAAATAAAATTTTAATTCTATGGAATATTCGGTAATTTGAAAGAAACCTGGGAAGTGCATTGTCTGGTTCCAAAAGAGCAGTTTAAGTACTGTTATCCAAAATTGGACAGAATTTGCTTATTTGTGATATTCCATAATTTATGTTCAACCCTCTAATTTTATTTGGCTCAGAAACTCAAGTCAAGGAATCTTTTGAAGAAAAACAACAGTTGTACACCAACCGGACCATCTAATTTAAAATCAAGCATTAGTAGTCAGCAAGTACTACTTGAACACAGTTATGCCTTTAGGAATCCTATGGACGCAAAAAAGAGGATAATTAAACTGGAAAAGGAAATAGCAAGCTTAAGAAGGAAAATGAAAACTTGCCTACAGAAAGAACGCAGAGCAACTCGAAGATGGATTAAAGCCGCGTGCTTGGTGAAGAATCTAGAAACAAATAACGTATTACCTAAGGGCACATCAGAACACATTTTACCAGCAGCCTTAAACAGTCTTCCTTTGGAAGATTTCAAGATTCTTGAACAAGATCAACAGGGTAAAACATTATCAGTTCTCTAAATCTGAAACAGACTAAGAGTAGGTTCATTTAGGATTTGTTCCTCAAACTCCATTCTATTCACAGGTAAAGATATTTAAATTATTCCAAAATTGAGTAGTTAATAAAGTTTTACTTGAAGTAACATTACTGTATAATTTATGAAGATTTGATTACAAAAAAATGGAGAACTTTCTGTGAAACATTTAAATGAGAATAGAAGTGCCTTATTGTGAGAATTACATACTTAAAATTTTTGCTAGAAAACTGAATATTTGTAGAGTGTTTTTGTTTTTTTAACCTCTTTAAAGAACAGTCTATTACAAGTAATGTTTTTAATTTATATTATAAAAATTTTTTTTCCTGTACCAAAGTTGGGATATTACATTCTAAGTAATTTGCCTAGTAGGGATTAACTGACATATAACTGTAAAACTGCTCAGTTTTTTATTAATTAAATTATTATTATTGGCCCTGTGATTGGGAAAAATTATAAGGAAAAACCCCCTGAAATACAGGGCAAATTATTTAAACTTTCTATATCTTCTTATCCGTAAAATAAGCTTGCAATAGCTTGTAAAATATTTTGAAAATAGTATTTTCAAATGTGAAGTACCTTTGAGTTATCCAAGTACCTCAGACTACTAAAAACTGGTAGCTGGTTATATTCACCTTTTGAGAAAATATGCTATGAAATAACACAGAGATTGAGATCTAGCTTTTACTTTAATTGAACACAAAGATAAGTGTATACCACATTTTTCTCATAATAAAAATACATTTTCAACTTCAGTTGATGCATTAATAGGGAAACATGCTACAGAGTTTCATGTTAGAAATACTCCCTCTGTCTCCATGTGTATTGATACCAAAATTCTTAAGCTTTCTTTTTTTTCCATAAACCCATAATAGAATTGAATTATGGAAAAGTGATTACCAGATTGTATCTCCACAGCTTATAACCTAAAATGCAGTCAATTTATCTTACATATCAGTTTGCTTTTTATCTCTTTTAGTAAGAGTTAAGTAGAGTAACCATACTGCATAAGGGAAATGAAGTGTAGATCCCTATAAAAATGCATGTGTCTGTGATAAAGTCGTACAGGTGCTAATTATTTTACAACAGAGAATATCAGAACTCTTCTTATAGTTTCCACTTGAACAATTAAAGGGTTTGCCTTATTTTGCCAGATAAATGTTTAATAAGAACCCTTCAAACAGCTTTGGTCAAATCAAAAAATAATTTATTAATGTACAATCAGGTTAACCAGGCCTAACTTGAGTTTCTAACAACACCATATGAAAGTACCATATATATAATCACATATTACTGTAAATCTTTCCATAAGGTAATGGCTCCTTGATGATAAAAAAAATTTTATAACATTTGCTTAAATCCTAGCAACAGTCTTTTTACATTATTTTCACCCTTTCTTTTAATAAGGAGTGCCTACTAGAGTTACAAAAGCAATGGTTGGAAAGATCTCTTTTAGTTTTCATCAGGCACTTAAAGTAAATATTTAAGAATATCCTTTTGTGTATAGTGTAAACCTTATTAGTCATGTTATCTTTAATATGGGATGTCACTTTTTGGAATTGTTTCATGTTTTCAACTGTCTTTATATGGTTTCAAACATAATCATCAACAGTTACTGACCATTTCTATACTTCAAAATAAGTTGGGCAAATAATCATTTAAACATAAACTATGTTTTCCAAATATAAACTCCCATGTGGTTCACCACCCCTCCCCAATACAAAACACCAATGTAGGCTGATTCCCATGTACAATAGTACCTTGATATCTTAATATAACATTTTTTAAATCACAAAAATAAACCATTATAAAATACAACAAACTTTTGGCACATTAACTTGACTTCATTATTTTTTGAGAGCACTGAATAAACTACCACTCAGTAAATTTTTTGCTGTTTTTTCCGCATGTCATTTTCATGTTAGTGTTCTGATAACATGCTACAAACTCTGTCTGCATCAAGTTATGTTAACATATATCTGTCTGCCTTAAAACTACTTTCATTCATAGAGAAAATCAAAGGAATTTAGTTTTACTTTAAAAATTAAAGGTATCTTTTAAAATCCTGTTTTCAGTTTGTTGATAAACTTATCACTTAGCCCGTTTATCATGCAACTCATCAGAATTATAGTAGCTCTTTGTCCTCTGCTGTACACATATATCCTGTTTTATGTCCATCATTCATGCTGTTTCTGGTAGGCACTAACCTTTACAGAGAATCGGCCAAAGCCTAGGCATTTGATATAAAGATGAATATGACATGATTTTTCTGCCCTTAAGCTGCTCAAAGTCTTTTGAGAGAAACAAATACTATTTACAATACAATATGATAAATGCTATGAAAGAGGTGTGTGTGAAGTGCTTTGGTAAATGCCATTAAATTGGAATTTAATGAGAACATGTAAACTTTAGAACTTTTTATAATAGTTTTCTTTTGAAATAAATGGATTTCTTCTTATAATGACTTACCAAAGGAGATTTTGTAGAACATGGGGGTTAAGGTGAATTACATAGTGTTTATTTAATGAATTGTAAGACTTTCCTCCCTTTAAAATGAGCACTGAGCAAAATTTGTTGTTTATGATATCTTGTTAAAAGGAGAACATAACTAAGTAAAATATTATATCAAAACCAAGATTGGAGTTTATTTGATATTTTTAGTAAACAACAAGCCCTACTATCACAAATTTTTTAAAAAAATAGTTTTAACTCAGAGTCTTAAAGTTAACAATGCACTGTGGCAACAACTAGTTCTCTTACTTGTTCTTTACAAATATTCTGTGTGGTAGGTGGTGTTCTCTCCAATTTATAGATGAAGAAATCTCTGTTAATGTAATTATTCAGACATTTAAATGTATCTGGCACAAAGGGTAGAAATGCAGTGTCAAGAAAGTTCTAGGTTGAACACTGGTCTTCAGCCTCCAAATCCTATTCTCTGACCTCCACATTATAACCCTCTGTTAAATACATCATTAAAATAGGGCAGGTCATGTGTCTCAAAAAACTAAAAAAAATTGTGCATATATAGATAGATACATAGATATACAGTAAAGACAGTCTATGAAGTCATTGTTGATCTCTTTTAGGTAGACTTTATAATGTTGGGGTTTTTTTAATCTCACTTCTCAATGTTAGAATACAGGTAAATTGTAATTTTGGTACAATATAGAAAATGGTTCCTCTTTATGTCAAATTATGGGATTCTTTTGGTATTGAGACAGTTGAAAACTATAAAATTAAGGAATTTATAATATATTAAACAGTTGCATACTGTTTTCACAAAAAAATGTATTCTGGGTATGTTAATACTAAAAGCTTTTCTAAGGAAATTACTGTCATGCCTATTATTTCTAAAATATGTACATAAACATTTCTGTGGAAATCCTTCCCTTAAATTGAACCCCTGAAATACTTTAATAGAAGTCTCTCTCGTTAAATTGAAGCAAACTGTCAGCAAAATAAAGATATGTAAAGCCTAGAAGAGGAATTTTCATTTAATGGCTCAAATTATATCTAAACATACATTATAGTGTATTTTTACTGTTTTAAATACTGGTTATATAATCTACATCAGAAATATGAAGGGCTATAAAAATTTATGTCTCTTCTGACAATAACTTGAGGGCTCACACACAGATTGTAGATATACTTGAAGGTGAAAGTCGCTGAGTCGTGTCCGACTCTTTGCGACCCCACTGCCAGGCTCCTCTGTCTGTGGAATTCTCCAGGCAAGAATACTGGAGTGGTTAGCCATTCCCTTCTCCAGGGGATCTTCACAACCCAGGGATTGAACCCAAGTCGCCTTCATTGCAGGCAGATTCTTTACTGTCAGAGCAACCAGGGAAGCCCATAGATATGCTTACTACAGCATTATTTGAATAACAAGGAAATAAGATATTATTTTATTAATTTTTCTGATTATTAAATATTATTTCAGTCAGTTCAGTTCAGTCGCTCAGTCATGTCCGACTCTCTGCGACCCCATGAATCGCAGCATGCCAGGCCTCCCTGTCCATCACCAACTCCCGGAGTTCAAACAAACTCATGTGCGTTGAGTTGTGATGCCATCCAACCATCTCATCCTTTGTCGTCCCCTTCTCCTCCTGCCCCCAGTCCCTCCCAGCATCAGGGTCTTTTCCAATGAGTCAACTCTTCGCATGAGGTGGCCAAAGTATTGGAGTTTCAGCTTTAGCATCAGTCCTTCCAATGAACACCCAGGACTGATCTTCTTTAGGATGGACTGGTTGGATCTCCTTGCAGTCCAAGGGACTCTCAAGAGGCTTCTCCAGCACCACAGTTCAAAAGCATCAATTCTTCGAGGCTCAGCTGTCTTTATAGTCCAACTCTCACATCCATACATGACTACTAGAAAAACCACAGCTCTGACTAGATGGACCTTTGCTGGCAAAGTAATGTCTCTGCTTTTTAATATGCTGTCTCAGTTGGTCATAACTTTTCTTCCAAGGAGTAAGCGTCTTTTAATTTCATGGCTGCAGTCGCCATCTACAGTGATTTTGGAGCCCCCCAAAATAAAGTCTGTCACTGTTTCTGCTGTTTCCCTATCTATTTCCCATGAAGTGATGGGACCAGATGCCATGATCTTAGTTTTCTGAGTGTTGAGCTTTAAGCCAACTTTTTCACTCTCTTTCATCAAGAAGCTCTTTAGTTAAGTATTTCAGACCTTGTTATCTCAAAACCCTCCATTCTCATGAATGTCGACTTTCATGCTCTTAACCACCAAATCTTTATATATTGCCTGTACTTTAGCTTTGTCATTTAGCGAACTCCCTATCATCTTTTTAAGTATTGGCTCTGATGCTCCCACTCTCTGACACTTTCCTGTAACATATCAAAGTGACATAAGCACTTCTCTCTTTAAGTCCTGTTTTATGCATAACTTGGATAAAGTCGTCATCTCATTATTATTGTCTACACATCTATTTTCATTTTCTGTGTTTTTCAAGGCTCTGTGTGTGTTTTGTTTTAGGCTTCAGGGTGTGACATGTATGTGTGAAAGTGAAAGTGTTAGTTGCTCAGTCCTGTCCAACTCTTTGCGACCTCATGGACTAGCTCGCCAGGCTCCTCTGTCCGTGGAATTCTCCAGGCAAGAATACTGGAGTGGGTAGCCATTCCCTCCACCAGGGGATCTTCTAGACCCAGGGATCGAACCCACGTCTCCTGCACTGCAGCCAAATGTGTGTGTGTGTGTTTTGGTTTGGGCCTCAAGGGTCTGACACTTATATTTTAGCCATTAGCACATTTAGATTTCACAAAATCTAAAACACTCCTTTGCCTTAGATTCAAAGTGATTGTACACAGAACGCACTGATATTTTCCTAGCATCAGTTAAGTCGTTTTTGCCAGCAGGATGATTTTTACAATTGGTGGTGGTGGTTTTGCTGCTAAGTCCATGGGATTTCCCAGGCAAGAATACTAGAGTACTATGTATCAAATGTTTACCCCAGAAAATGTTTATGTCAAAAACCACATAAGTAGGTATTTACATTGTAAAATTTAAAGATTATTAGTCCAACAATGAACTTTCAGGCTGTTGCTCTGATAATAATAACAATTATCAAACTGTGAAGTTTTGTGAGGGAACAAAATCTGTGGTAAAACAACTCTGTTGGAAACATTTAAACTGTTCAGTTTCTTAACTTCTCAGAGCCTTTACTGCACCCTCCCAGTCCTTTGAGGAAACAAACCTCATATCTGAACCTTAAATTTTATCAGAGGTATTTTTCGATCCCTGGGTCGAGAAGATTCCCCCAGAGAAGGGAAAGACTACCCACTCCAGTATTCTTCCCTGGAGAATTCCATGGACAGAGGAGGTGGTGGGCTACAGTCCATGGGGTCCCACAAAGAGTCAGACACAACTGAGCAACTAATACTAAGACTATTTTGGAGGGAAGGTGGTGGGGGAGGGTCACATACGTACTAATATCTTGAACATAATTTAGAAAATGCTTACCCAGAAAGTCTGCTAGAGATGGCTTTTAAAGCAAATAGAAAAAGATTTTGTTGAAATCTTTTCAGATTATCAAAGTCTATAAACATTATCAGATTGTAAAATGATGTTTCTTTTTAAAGAATATTTTAATTATGTCAATTCCCCCAAATTGTTTCAGCTTTAAGAGAGAATAACTTATTTTATGAAGAACAACTGCAATAATTGGACATCCGGAATAAATGGAAGACACTATTCATTTGAAGAGTCAATCACAGATACTGTTATTATTTAATCTGCAAATTTAGCTAACATATTCATGAAAGAGAAAATCATCCCTGCCATTCAGGAACTAGCCTGACACAGCTGGACTTGAGTGTTGTCAGAAGATGGCCAGACACAGGTTTCCTATTGGACATAAAAATCTCATAGAATAGGATCAGGCAAGAACACCCTGCGACCACACTGAAGTGAAGGGGATAAATAAGCAATACCAGTTCATAACTTTGTCTAAGCAAAGACAAAAACAAGGTCACTTATTAATAATAACTCTACCCAGTAGTCTAGTATCACTACGATTGGCCAATATGCTTTCTGAAGTAATCCAGTTGTTTACCTGTGCTGAACAGACCCAGCCTAAAGTGGGCACATAATCTCTGCATAGACTATATATGCATATAGTGAAAGAAGTCCATTACTATGTAGTCCTACTTCACAAATGTGGTTATCACGTAATTAATCAAATGCTTCCCTGGTGGCTCAGCTGGCAAATAATCCGCCTACAATCCAGGAGACTGCTTGGATTCCTGGGTCAGGAACTTCCACTGGAAGTTCCAATATTCTTGGGCTTCCCTGATGGCTCAGCTGGTAAAGAATCCGCCTGCAGTGCGGGAGACCTGGGTCGGGAAGATCCCTGGAGATGGGAAGGGTTACCCAATCCAGTATTCTGACCTGGAGAGTTCCATGCACTCTATAGTCCATGGGGTGGCAAGAGTCAGAGATGACTGAGCGATTTTCACTTACTTACCAAAGGAAAGCGTTTTAAATAGTCTTTGCATATAACACTGTGTTTTCAAAAAGTAATTACTTTTAACAGGTTAAAACGTACTTGGGTACTACGTCTGAAAATGAGTTGCTGCTGCTGCTTACACTGTCAGCAATTAGCGGGGAAGGTTCAGAATATAATGTAATTATTACTGATAACTCAGCAAACAAAAATTAATATCAAAAAAATGTGAAGTCCCAAGATTCAGATTTTTAATGATGACAAGCTGCTCTGCTTTCTAAGTTAACTGACTGAATTCAGACTTCAAATAGCAGAGGTGTGGGAACAGATTTCCCACAGTTCCAGATAGTAACTATTTGAGAGTTCAATAACAGGAGCTATGTGGAGCTATCTGTATATATCTAGTGGCCAACTGTGTCCAGCACCTTACGGAACGATGTTATTTTTAAACGACGTTCTCAGTCAAAATTCCCTTTCTACAGCCCAATATATCCCTTTCCCCCTAAAAAGTCCGTTAATATTGTATGGCATGAACAATTCTTCCGAATTTGATGCTTGATATGGACTTAACTGGATCTCAATCCACTGCCTTCATTCCTCTTACTGTCATGGTGGCGGTTTCACTTTTCCGCGCTTGGGTATGACCTCAAACGCAAGACCTTTATAGGGTGTTCCAATTGCCTAGATTCGAAGAAGCACTACAAACGCACCGGGCACTAACGATGGCACTCGCTTGCGGGATCCGCCAGGCCTGCCTGCTCTTAGTTTTAGTCGCTCAGTAGTGCCCGACTCTTTGCGACCCCATGGACTGCAGCCCACCAGGCTCCTCTGTCCATGAGGTTCTCCAGGCAAGGATACTGGAGTGGGTTGCCATTTCCTTCTCCAGGGGATCTCCGCGGGACCCAGGGATGGAACCCAGGTCTCCCGCACTGCATGCAGATTCTTTACCGACTGCGCCGCCCTTTAAACGCCGCCGTGAGCGAGGCCGCGCCCGCGGGGGCCGCGGAGCATGCGCGCAGGCGGCGTCGCGGGCGCAGAGAGGACAGGCCGGGCCGGCTGCACCAGGCCCCTGGAGCCGCGCGGGCGGCCGCGCGCAGCCACCGCGCCCCGCCGCCGGGGCGGCCGCGTCCTCGGCCCGCGTCCCGCCCCTGCGCGCGCGGGGAAGGCGGAGCTCGCCGCCCCGGGCCTCTGGTTTGCTGCCCCCGCTCCCCTTTCCCGTTCGCGGCGGCGAAGTTCAGGTGTGAAGCGAGCGGGCGCCCGTCGCGGGTGCGGCCTGATTTCCTCGCGGAAGCCCCCGCGGCAGTGCTTAGCCGAGTGTCTAGAAACAGTTTTGGTTTGTGTTGTTTTCTCGACTGGTGGTAAATATTAGCATTTACGTTCGCCTCTATACGAATGTTTTGCTGGCCACTTAACTGACTTTGTTTTTCTCCGAAACGCGAGATAGTTTCTTCCCCAGGTTTTTATATCCTTATTTTTCATGCGAAAACTTGACGACAATACGTACAAAAAATACATAAAGATGATAACTAATATAGTTATATTAAGCCTGATCATTTGCATTTCTTCGGCTTTCTGGATTATGTCTATGACTGCAAGCACCTATTATGGTGAGTATGAATGTCTCTAATCGGTGAAATTTAGAAAGTCCCATTTTGAAGGCCACAACTCATATTCTTTGAAGGGTTATAAACTGTTGTGTTTATTTAACTTCTGTGGCCTGACATGGATTTACTAACATGGAAATAATACAGTGCCTTGAACGTTTTAAAGCTTTTAATAAATATTGCTTGTCATACTAGTTATACCTGTTCCAAAATATGTTTTATATTTTATGTAATTGTTACATCTATCTTGATGAAAAGCAAGTGAGGTGAAACATAATTTTGCAAAGCAATTGCAGTGATACTTTTAATAAGAATATTCATAAAGTTCATCAGTTTCATGTGTCCTGTAAAAAAAATAAAAAAGAAACGACACAGTGTTCACATTTGGAGATTTGGAACATTTGCCTGCTGTTTGGTCACTGCCGAAGAGCAAAATTGTTTTAAAGCCTGAAGCCAATTTGCATCAATATGAGGCACTCTGAACTCAGAACTTGAAGGTTTTGAAGCTGCTGTAGAGCACAAGTATGCTTTTGTACAGATTCCTTGATACCCCTTTATAAAAACAGAATATTGTTCAGTTGAAAGGAAAAGTGAAAAATAGAGTGAGAAAGTAAACTCTTTTAAATGGTTATAAGTGATTGCCGTTTTAGACCTTAGTCATTTTGCACAGAAATGTGAATAATCTAGTAAGTGTTTTCCAAGATCCAGATTTCTGGCTGTTGATTCATGGTTCCCTGTAGGGGTGAGGGCTTGGGGAGGGAGGTGAGTGCAGGGGCAGTGTTAACTGTGACTTGAACTAGAGTAAGCTAGGATTAGTAAATGTAAGTGACCCCTTGGGACCGGGCACCTAATGCAGGTAAGTGAAGCTGTCCAAGGCTTTTCTTTGCATGTTAAGCGCATGAGAACAGTTTGCACTTCTAGAAATAGGATTTTCCCAGTAGTTTTTTTTTAATGTTTTACCCTCTTTGTCTTGCATTTTCCTTCTTTTTTTAATTTCTTAAAAATTTTATTGTTTTAGTTGATATACAATATTATATGTTACAGATGTACAATAAAGTGAGTCATAATTTTTAAAAGTTATGCACCATTTATAGTTATTGTAAAATATTGACTATAACATTTTCCAATTTTTGGTAGAAATGTGGGCACAAGCAATAGTTCACATTTTTCTTGACTATAATCACTTTATATTAAAGGGGGGACTTTAAATGGTAACGCTATGAATGCTCTAAAGGAGGTGGTTTCTCGTCCCCTGTAGTCAGTTCTGCCATGTGAGCCTGAACATCCAGGTTTTAAAACAGGAAACAAGAGTCTGGATTTTTTATACTAAATTTCCTAATCTTTATTGACTCAATTATCTGAAAAAAAATTATGCTAGCCGAAACAAAGGATGCCACCTTTGAAAAATCAGATGCTAACCTTTGAATCCTGAGGAGTGTATGTAGCCTGTGGGAATGTTACCTTTTTAAGAAATCTCTGTGAAAGGCAGAAAGAGGAATAATTGTATCGTTTTAAAAAAATTGGATCCTGTTTGTTCTGTGCAGTTCTTGAGGTTGAATATGTGCCTCCTTTCCAAAGAAAGAACCAGAAATGCATTTCACATCTTCAAATATGTATCAAATACCCATTATTATAAATAGTTGTAAATGGTTCTTAAAACTTAGGACTTTTCTTGTCACTCACCAGTAGGATTGTGTCTCTTAAACAAGTTTCAGCGTAAATATTTCACTTTGGTGGCTTCATCTCAGTTTCTCTACTTCCGACCGTATTTTAATCCAGAATACAGTTATCAGAGCTTGCACCCAAGACTCACCTGTGTGGGCTTGACGCAGCTCATGCTCTACTTCTATAATTTTCAGGTGACTTTCAGCCTATTTCTCCTTGGCGTTGGCTGTTTTCTGTTGTTGTTCCTGTTTTGATTGTCTCTAATGGCTTTAAGAAGAAAAGTCTGGATCACAGTGGGGCTTTAGGAGGTATGTTTTTCTTTTGAACGTTTGGCGCATAATTGCTTATGTAATTTAAACGTGTGGTTTCTAAATTCTGAACATGAGACTATAAATCACAATGTTTACTTAGTGTAGACAATGATAAAGTTATGCATTGCTCGCCATTCCTATTCTGCCAGAATTTCAGATACTAACGTATCCTTTCAGTGTGACATGCAAATTGAACTTTGTAGTTGATAACAAGTAAATTAGTGGGATAGACTTTTGAGGACCTTGATTACTCAGCTCCTGAGTTGGATTAAATTTTCTACAGGCAGACACATTGGAGCATTTTACCTCAAGGTAAAGTGGAGGAGCCATTGGGAAGAATGTGCTCAGTCTTGTCCAGCTCTTTGCGACCCCAGGGACTGTAGCCTGCCAGGCTCCTCTGTCCATGGGATTCTCCAGGCAAGAGTACTAGAGCTGGTTGCCATTTCCTGCTCCAAGGGCTCTTCCCTATCCAGGGATTGAACCCGCGTCTCTTGCATCTCCTGCACTGCAGGCAGATTATATTCCACTGAGCCACCTGGGAAGCCCATTTTGGGAAGAATAGCACTTGGAAATTACTGTGAGTAGCCTCAAGCAGAGTACTCCAAACTGAGTATTCTCAAGTCTTCAGAATTGCAATGAGGACAGGCCATTTATTTATTCTTCTGGCAGATATTTATTAAGCATTTACTGTGTGCTGCTCTTCTAGAAACTGGGGGAATAGCTGTGAACAAGGGCAGGGTTTCAGATTGTATGGAACTTCTCTTCTTTAGTACAGATAGATCATAAAATATATAAACCTTTTCATATATTGATAAAGTTTATGAGAAAAATTAAGGATAAGAAGTGTGAATATTGGGGAATGTGGGACATTTTTCTGTGAATAGGCTCAGGATTAACCTTTGTGTTAAAGAGGTAGTTTTGAACTGGGACCTGAAAAAGTCAGAAATGAGAACTGCAAGAAGCATGTTCCAGGCTTGACAAAACAAGCAGAAAGGCCCCGACATGTTCAAGCCTGGTTTGTTTGGGAGTGAGAATAAGACTCATTCGACTGGAAAAGTCATGAGAGATAAGCATTGAAGAAAGATGCAATGGCCAGATAATACAGGGCTGCGGAGCATAAAAATGATTTTATCCCAAGCTGGAATCCCTCTGTCTCGAACCAGAGGAGTGATGGGATCTGATATGACTGGGATTTTCATATCATAAGCCGCAAGACATGAGGATTCCCCTCAAATATGTCCTGTAGGCTGGGATCACTACTCAATGCTGATTATTTAGAACGGGCAGGTCTCAAAGTTGCCTACCCAGCCTTCAAGAGGCTGCTGATCATTATCCCTAATGTATTGTAAACATGCTCTCTCTCCTCTGTGTTCACATACAGCAGAGGTTTTAAGAAGTTTTATGAACTAGAGTGGGCCTTCACGGAAGCGAGATAGTCTGATAGGTAAAGGAACAAGCACTAGAATCAAGCAAGACGAGTTTGAATAATGGCTAGGAAAGCTGTGGGACTTTAAGAAAGTCACTTAACCCCCCTGTACGTCAGTTTTCTCTTCAGAGAAGAGCGTTTTTAACATCTAACCTAGAAATTAAGATGCCATTGTAAATCAACTCTACTTCAACTTTTTAAGGATTCAGAAGATGAATAAATGCTTCCTGTGCATTAAACATACCCAGCCTAGAGAAGGACAGTACCATGAAAGTAACAGTTTAAACCCCATGGCACCTCATTTCCAGTAGCTCTTCTTTTGTAAAGTTCAGACGTGAAAGATTAAAAAACAAAGCGGGCTCCCAATTTGTTTGTTTCAAGACCCACAAAATTCTGATCTACCCCTCATTTCATTCTTAGAGTTGGAGCAAAAATGAAATAATTTCTGTGGAGTTTTTAGCTCAGTGCCTAGACACGTAGCCAGCATGTATAGAGTGAGTGCCATGATTAGGCATAGGTCCTTGGGGAATCATGCTCATTTTCATGCTTCAAAACTGAGACACACTCTTCAAGTACTGTTGAGAAATTGAGAAATCTACTGTTAGCACTTTGAAAGTACTAACTCATCTATAGCAAACAATTTGAACAATCTCTGATTGAATATAATAATATAGAGTTATGCTTTGCTAAAAATGTTTTTTGCTGGGCAGCCTTGCCTTGGTGTTTGTCATTCTTGACCTGTGGGAAGAAGCGTCAAGTTCTTGAAGTACTGTCTTCCTTTGACTTCCATGCTGTTTATTATCCTGTTTTCTCCTCTTACTTTTCTGGTCTCCACTTTCGTTTCTTTCCTGCTAACATTTCCTTTTCTGCCTTCTAGCCCTTGGGCCTCTATTCCTCTCCTACTTGGCTTGATTTAGAATTAGAAGATAAGCATTTGAATCCTGGCATTGCCACCTGTCTCTCTGTGAACGTGGCTGCGGCACCTGTCTCCTCCGAGCCTCACTTTCTTCATGAAATGGGTCCTTATGGGCTTCTTGGTGAAGCTCAAACAAGAAACTGTGTGGGACACCGTATCTCTTTAACCTGTGAAGTCTTACACAGTAGACTCCCGCAGACAGACTGCACCATACGCCCTGTGCCCCATGCTGTTTGAACAGTGCTTAGGAAATGCATGTAGGTGGGTTTTTAAACCTCCACTCTCTACCTGATCACTCATTCTATGGAAAGTTTGTATCTTTTTTATTTGGAGCTTCTTTTCCCCTTAAGGATAAAATACTGTACTGTTGATTCAAAGTATATCATCGTACTTGGGAAATCTGTCCTAACGTGTGACTGCAAGTCACTTAGACTTCGTCTTAATGACTATTTCCACCTGTAAAATGAGAAGGAATAATAATGTCTATAGCATTTACTCATCGTGAGGAATCATACATATAAAATGATTAGCATAGGACCTGGCATTTAAAATATGTATCTTATAGTATTGTTTTCCTTCCACAATTACTATTACAGTCATAGGGATTTTACTCAGTTTTGCCATAGCATGTGTTTAGTGTGCTTGGCATTGAGAAGAGTTTCAGAACATCCTCAGGATCTGAGTATTTGGAGTGCTCTCATCCTCTCAAGAGAAAGAGTGCTTCTAGAATAAGGAGAGGCTCACGTAAGGGCTTGTGTGAGAATGTGCTTGTGAACTGTGAAGCTGTGCCAGTGATTTGCTCCAGTCTAGTTATTCAGTGTGTTCCTGTGAACATGTCTGTGTAGACAATTTGTCATCAGTCTCTTGATGAGTTTAAATTTAATTTCACTTGTCAAGACTCTCGGGTTTAGTGGTTTTTGCTTTTTTAAATTCATTCCTGCAACAAATATTTAGTTTGCCAGACACTGTTTTGGGCACTGAAGACTAAGAAGTGAAGAAAATAGGTAAAAATTCCACTGTCAAAGAGCTTGCATTTCTAGTGAAGGGCAGCAGATGAGAAGTAGGAGGTGTTTACGGCATTTAAGCCCAGGGAGAAGATGCTGTAAGGGTGATGGGAGTGCACAGCCAGTGGGGTGTTGTCAGAAAAGGCCAGTGGTTGTGCTTCATGTGGTCTCACAAAGGTGTCCTTACCTCTTGCGTTATCATAGTTCAGGTATGGTTTTCAGTCTTTTCAAATAGAAATCTCATTCTGTCAGGCACCCAGAATTGATCACAGCCAAGAAGACTGGTTTATGTTGCCCACCTCACAAGGGACTAATCAGTAAGCCAGAGTGCCACTCTGTTAAGCTGATTAAATATAGAACTCCTGGACCAACTGGGTGCAAACATCACTGTTCAGGTCAGGCCAGTTGAGAAGTCAGCTTGTATTTAAAAGGTTGCTTTTCAGGTGACTCAGTGGTCAAGAATCTGCCTGCCAGTGCAGGAGAATCAGGAGACGTGGGTTTAATCCCTGGATGAGGAAGATACCCTGGAGGAGGAAATGGCAACCCACTCCAGTGTTCTTGTCAGGAAAAATCCCACAGACAGAGGAGCCTGGCAGGCTGTGGTCCATGGGGTTGGAAAGAGTCGGACACAACGGCACAGACACACCTTACTGAAGAACAGTCAGTAATGCAGATGCGCAGTTCAGAGATTCCTGACTTTGGTATAGTATTCAAGTCTGCCAACCTCTGGTTCTCTTGGCCTTCATATTCTATATTTTCGGCTAACCAGCCTTCTTTCGATTCTCACGGTCTTTCTCTGGGCAATAGTATATATGATATAATTGATTAGATTTCATTTTATTTGATTAAAAAATTCCAATAATAACTTTTCCTTTTCTGCCTCTCAGAGATTATTCCCAGGCCCCTTTGGTTGCAATTTTAGGTAACTTTCAGCCTAGAGATCCCTTCAAGAAAATTAGAAATATCAAGGGAACTTTTCATGCAAAGATGGGCATAGTAAAGGACAGAAATGATATGGCCCTAACAGAAGCAGAAGATACTAAGAAGAGGTGGCAAGAATACACAGAAGAACTATACAAAAAAGATCTTCATAACCCAGATAATCACGATGGTGTGATCACTCACCTGGAGCCAGACATCCTAGAATGCAAAGTCAAGTGGGCCTTAGGAAGCATCACTATGGACAAAGCTAGTGGAGAGGATGGCATTCCAGTTGAGCTATTTCAAATCCTGAAAGATGATGCTGTGAACGTGCTGCACTCAATATGCCAGCAAATTTGGAAACTCAACAGTGGCCACAGGACTGAAAAACTCAGTTTTCATTCTAATCCCAAAGAAAGGCAATGGCAAAGAATGCTCAAACAACCACACAGTTGCACTTATCTCACACGCTAGTAAAGTAATACTCAAAATTCTCCAAGTCAGGCTTCAGCAGTTCGTGAACCAAGAATTTCCAGATGTTCAAGCTGGATTTAGAAAAGACAGAGGAACCAGAGATCAAATTTCCAACATCCGTTGGATCATCAAAAAGGCAAGAGAGATCCAGAAAAACATCTGCTTTATTGACTATGCCAAAGCCTTTGACTGTGTGGATCAACAAACTGGAAAATTATTCAAGAGATGGGAATACCAGACCACCTGACCTGCATTCTGAGAAACCTGTATGCAGGTCAAGAAGCATCAGTTAGAACTGGACATGGAACAGCAGACTGGTTCCAAATCAGGAAAGGAGTACATCAAGGCTATATACTGTCACTCTGCTTATTTAACTTATATGCAGACTACATCATGAGAAAGGCTGGGCTGGATGAAGCACAAGCTGGGAACAAGATTGCTGGGAGACATATCAATAACCTCAGATATGCAGATGACACCACCCTTATGGCAGAAAGCGAAGAAGAGCTAAAGAGCCTCTTGATGAAAGTGAAAGAGGAGAGTGAAAAAGTTGGCTTTAAACTCAGCATTCCGAAAACTAAGATTGTGGCATCTGGTCCCATCACTTCATGGCAAATAGATGGGAAACAATGGAAACAGTGAGAGACTTTATTTTTTTGGGCTCCAAAATCACTGCAGATGCTGATTGCAGCCATGAAATTAAAAGACGCTTACTCCTTGGAAGAAAAGTTATGACCAACCGAGACAGCATATTAAAAAGCAGAGACATTACTTTGTTAACAAAGGTCAGTCTGGTCAAAGGTATAGTTTTTCCAGTAGTATGGATGTGAGAGTTGGACTATAAAGAAAGCTGAGCACTGAAGAATTGATGCTTTTGAACTACAGTGTTGGTGAAGACTCTTGAGAGTCCCTTGGACTGCAGGGAGACCCACCCAGTCCATTCTAAAGGAGATCAGTCCTGGGTGTTCATTGGAAGGACTGATGTTGAAGCTGAAACTCCAGTACTTCGGCCACCTGATATAAAGAACTGACTCATTTGAAAAGACGCTGATGCTGGGAAAGATTCAAGGCGGGAGGAGAAAGGACAACAGAGGATGAGGTGGTTGGATACATGGGTTTGAGTGAACTCCGGGAGTTGGTGATGGACAGGAATGCCTGGTGTTCTGCAGTCCATGGGGTTGCAAAGAGTAGGAAACAACTGAGCAACTGAACTGAACTGACTGATTCCCACTGTCAGAGCTATTTATACACAGTGTTGTCTCACTTCCCCAGATGACATCTGCCAGTTACAGAATTAACATGTTTTAAACTCAGAAGGTAGCCATAATCCTTGAGTCTTCACATTCTTTGAAAGCTTCCCATTGTTACACGTGTTAAGTCCTCAGCACTGAGGAACCATTAGAGATGTTAGCGGTGGGTTGAAGAGGTGGAATAGACCTGCACTGAGACAGCAGTTACTAATCTAAACGTTCAGACTGACTGGGAGATACAAAAAGTTCTAGGACATTTTTAGACTGCAGCAAAGAAATCAGTCCTTTGAAGCATGTTGCCTTCGCTTTATTTCCGCATTCTGAACCTGTCCTCGAGTTGAACATTAACTGCTTCCTGTGGTGTTCTGAGGTGGCTGGAGAAAGGGCGGCCCCTTGGGGAAGGGCGGGCAGGGTGGTGCTGGGGAAGGACACTTGGTTGCTTCATGTGCCTGCGTGTGTCTCGGCTTTCCGCTCCGGTCCTTGTGTACTGCGAGCGTGCGCTCGTTCGCTCAGCTGTGCCCGACTCTGCGACCCCGCCAGGCTTCTCTGTAAGTGGGATTTTCCAGGCGAGAATACTGGAGTGGGTTATCATTTCCTTCTCCTGGGGGGTGGGGGGGAGCCTTCCTTGATAGCTCAATTGATAAAGAATCCACTTGCAGTGTGGGCTACTTGGGTTCCATCCCTGGGCTGGGGAGATACCCTGGAGCAGGGAAACGCTCCCCACTCCAGTATTCTAGCCTGGAGAATGCCATGGAGTGGGTAGCTTGGGTCAGACATGACTGAGCGACTTTCACTTTTCTCCAGGGGATCTTCCCAACTCAAGAATCAAAGCCATGTTTCCTGCATTGGCAGGTGGATTCTTTATCACTGAGCCACCAGGGAAGCCCACTTTTGTACTACTTGTGTAATATATTCAAAAAACAGTTGGAAAGACTTAAAGGTTGGATAACATCATAATAATATCATTATTATTACAGTAATCATAATTGCAACAATAATGTGATTGTTGAGGTTTTGCCACTGTAACTGCTATTTAACATTATTGCCAATGATACTAGTTAACATTTATTAAGGACCTCCTATATGCTGGCTTATATAATAAGCATATTATTAAAGTTATCTCATTTAACTTTTCACAGTAAGCCAGTGAGGTAGTAATTATTATTAATACACTAATGAGAAACTGAAGATTAAAGTTAGGTAACGGCTATTCAATAGTAAGGGCAGCAGTTGAGGTTTTAACTTCAGAATGTTCAGCTCCAGAGGTGAAGCACTTTATTACTTTATTTGTACTTTATACAGCGTTATCCTGTTTCTTGCACTCTCAATTAAAACGTTCTGAACTTAAGTAAAATGCCAATAATCAAGCAATTCAGTGACTGATGAATCAGTCTAGATTGGAAGGAATTACTTCAGAAATAGGAATCTGGGCCCTTGTTTTGTTATTTAATACTTAAATTATTAGATAGTAGCATACTTAATTGTTTAATATCTATTCTGTTACTTAGTAATGTTTTGTTTGTTGTGTTATTTAGTAAAAATCTTCATGTAGCAAACTGAATATATTTATCTTAAGAGTTACAGAGAGCAGAGATTGTCCATCATGCAGTTAGTAGTTAGTGATATTATACTAGCAGGTAGCCTGGATAGGGCCATAGAAGATAGCTGTGCCTGAATGTGCTCATCACATTCTCAGAAAATGCAAGGCTGGAGGTACTCGTGTATATGCATGAATATATACGCATGAGTGTATATTTGTGTGTGCATTCACTTGCTTTGTCCCCAAAAACCAAATATATCTCAGTAGACATGGACAGACTATGAGCCTAGATTTTTACCTCTAACATCTGTTCCCCACTGGAATGAGCCAGAGCGCCTCAGAGAAATGCCTGCTTTCACGCCTGGGGCAAAGTCGGTTTAAGATGAGCCTCAAGCATTCTGTTATGCCAGAAAGAAAAGAAATGCTTAAAAATATATATAGAGAGAGATCTTGTCACATAAATGTGGTTTTGAGCTTGTCTATTTTGTGTGTTTTGTCTGATATTGGTATAGCCACCCCTGTTCTCTTTTTGTCACTTATTTGCATGGATTATCTTTTTCAGTTCTTTTACTTTCAGCCCTTTGTGTTTTTAGATTTAAAGCAAGTCTCTTGTAGTCAGCATATAGTCGGACCAGTATTTTTATCCATTTTGCAGTCTCTGTTTTTTTTGATTGGATCACTTAACCCATTCACATTTAAAATAATTACTAATAAGGAGACACTTACTTCTATCATGTTGGAATTTGTTTTCTATGTATCTCTTTCTCCCAGATTCACTCTTGAATGGTCTATTTACTGAATTTTTTGTAAAGTGGGAAAAAAATCCCAGGTATGGAGGGGAAATGTAAAAGAAACTTGAAAGACTATGCTGCTGCTAAGTCGCTTCAGTCGTGTCCGACTCTGTGCGACCCCATAGATGGCAGCCCACCAGGCTCCCCCGTCCCTGGGATTCTCCAGGCAAGAACACTGGAGTAGGTTGCCATTTCCTCCTCCAATGCATGCAAGTGAAAAGTGAAAGTGAAGTCGCTCGGTTGTGTCCGGCTCTTAGGGACCCCATGGACTGCAGCCCACCAGGCTCCTCTGTCCATGGGATTTTCCAGGCAAGAGTACCGGAGTGGGTTGCCATTGCATACTGTTTGCTAATATCTTAGTTGGTAAAAATGTAAATATATTAGAAATGAACATTTCCAGTGTTAATATGAAAATAACTGAAAAAATTCATTCTTTTTTTCACAGCAGCAGTATATGGACTGAGTGTAATTTTGTATATATGTGTTTCTTTCAGGGCTCGTGGTTGGATTTATCCTAACCATTGCAAATTTCAGCTTTTTCACCTCTTTGCTGGTGTTTTTTCTTTCTTCCTCAAAACTTACTAAGTGGAAGGGAGAAGAAAAGAAACGTCTAGATTCAGAATACAAGGAAGGTAAAGTGAATTATATTTAATGTCACTTAAGTTAGTAACTTTTATTTTATCTTAACATATCATAAGCTTTTAATCAGAACCTGTTTAGACTCATGAAACATAAATTTTATATGAGAATTACTTAAAGTAGTGGCTTGATACAGTTTATTATTACTTTATCATGATAGCAAGAACAGTAGAATTTTAGAAGTACTGAAGTCTATCATTAATTATTCTGAAACAAGATAGAGTGTGGGCAGCGTTATCATCCCACTTTTAGTCATTTTAAAATTGTAGTCATTTTTCTTTTCTTAAATTTTACAATGTAAATTAGGAGCAGTTATCGGTAACTGCATGATTTTCCTCCTGAGGAGGAAGCATCCTTGTCCTCTTCACTTTCTTGTTGGATCCTAGGTGGGCAGAGAAACTGGATCCAGGTGTTCTGTAACGGCGCTGTGCCCACGGAGCTGGCCCTGCTGTACATGATAGAGAGTGGCCCTGGGGAAATCCCAATAGATTTTTCCAAACAACACACTGCTTCCTGGATGTGTTTGTCTCTCTTGGCTGCGTTGGCCTCCTCTGCTGGAGACACATGGGCTTCGGAAGTTGGCCCTGTTCTAAGTAAAAGCACGCCAAGGCTGATAACAACCTGGGAGAAAGTTCCAGTTGGTGAGTCTTTATTTAAGTTTCTTTTTTTTAAAAAAAAAAATGTGAACAGGGACTTCCCTGGCGATCCAGTAGTTAAGACTCTGAGGTTCCACTGCAGGGGATCCAGGTTCCATCCGTGATCAGGGAACTAAGATCCCTCATGACACACAGTGTGGCCAAAAAAAAAAGCCTCTTGATTTACTGTGTTTCTTATTTAAAAGCGTTTTAGGAATTTCAGTTTGGGGTCTCCCCTAGTGGTCCAGTGGCTAAGGCTCCATGCTCCCAATGCAGGAGCTCTGAGTTCAATTCCTGGTCAGGGAATTAGATCCTTCATGCCGCAAGGAAGAATGAGGACCCCACATTGCCAAAACTGAAATCCAGCGCAGCCAAATAAATAAATAATTTTTTAAAAAGAGAGAATTTCAATTTTCCCCCTTAATTGGAAAATGACTATAGGCTATTAAACTGGTGATAATAAGTAATATTTGCAGGAAGTGTTAGTAGCTCCTAGATAAATTGTATGCAAACATAGAGATTGACCTGCAGGCTTATCAGCAGGAAGGGAAAAGGAAAGAAATGATAGAGTATCTCTTGGGAGCCTGTTGTATGGTTAGTGCTTCGATGTGTATCTCATTTCCCCAATGTTGTTATCAGCTACTGCTGCTGATGTGAATAGTACTGCCGCTCCTGCTCTGTCGTCATCTCTCCCTCTTTCTGTCTTCTCCTTTTCTTCCTTTCGTCCCCTTCATTATCATCAGCAGCTGCAACATGACGATTAATGTATTTGAGTACCTGCTGTGTGCAAAGCAGTGTTCCGACCGCTCTCCATTATTCCTGTTTACTCCGAATAATCACGTGAATTGGTCCTGTTAGTGTTTATCTCTCACAGACAAGTAAACTAAGGCCTGGAGAAGTTACATAGCTTCATCACCGTCACCAAGCTTGGAAATCACACAACCAGGCAGCCTGGCTCTCCTAAACTCACTGTTGAAAATGTCAGGAATTACTGAGGAGAAACGCCTCTTTTCTGAGTAGGAGGGTCTTTGGATTGCATCAGAGTGAACCCTTTCTTTGAGTTGGTTTTGATTAGACAGGTAGCAGATGTTTTGCTTCTCTTGACTTCCTGTGTTGGCTGATTGTTCACCAGCTGATTTTATCCTGTTCTTCTTTAGGGACCAATGGAGGAGTGACGATGGTGGGCCTTGCCTCCAGTCTTCTTGGTGGGACCTCTGTCGGCATCACTTACTTCCTCACACAGTTGGTTTTTGTTAACGATTTAGACATTTCTGCTCCCCAGTGGCCAATTATTGCATTTGGGGGTCTGGCTGGATTACTCGGATCAATCCTGGATTCATATTTAGGAGCTACCATGCAATTTAGTGGTAAGAACATAACCTTATTATTGCAACTTATTGGTGTATTATTATTGAAATGAGGACTTAGCCACACACAGTAGTAGCAGTGCCTAGCCGCTTCAGAGAAGATATGTTTTAGACATATCTTAGATATGTCATGTTTATGGACAGAAAATTCTAGGACTGTATTTTTGACTAATTGTAAACAAGTTAGTTTCTTTTCTGTGGAAAGTGGAAAGCATTACAACAGAGATATTTAATGTAGGGTTGTTTTTTCACCCACGCTGCTGGTTGATTGCTAAAGTTAGTAGTCTGATCATGACACAGAATAAATGTGTCCTTAAAACCAAAAGAAAAGAGACAGGGGCTTCCTTGGTGGTGCAGTGGATAGGAGTCTGCCCAGCACTGCAGGAAACACAGGTTCGACCCCTGATCAGAAAGATTCCACACGCCATGGAGCAGCTGGGCCTGTGTGCCAGCACACTGAACACTGCCGTGCCGGAACCCGCGCTCCACAACAGGAGAAGCCGCCATGCTGAAACGAAGAGACGCACTCACCCTCCGCAACTAGAGAGAGCCCATGCAAAACAGTGAGACCCAGTGCAGCCAAAACAAAATAAACGTGTTTAAAAAAAGAGAAAGAAATGGGGAAGAAATATGGAAAAGAAAAAAAGAGAGATAAGATAATAAAAACAATCCCAAAGACACAGGTTGTTGAGGGAGCCAGAATAGTGGGGCAAAGTCTCTAACACAATTTTGAATTTCTTATTCTTTTGTGATAAACTGACTGAAAGAGAGTTAGTCCTGCAGAGCAATGAGTAGAAATGTACAGGGAACGATCATGCAGGAGACAGATGCATTTGCTTATGGGATTTTAATCCCAGGGAAGCAGAATTTGAGAGTCAGATCAGTCTTACGCCCCTCTTTCCATTTGTTTTCCAAATCCATTTGAGAAATAGTTCTGCTAACCTGATGCTACACAGATGATGTACTTTTCTACTGTGACGTCATGTCTGCTAGTC
Organism: Moschus berezovskii; assembly: GCF_049115385.1. Taxonomy (NCBI): domain Eukaryota; kingdom Metazoa; phylum Chordata; class Mammalia; order Artiodactyla; family Moschidae; genus Moschus; species Moschus berezovskii. Next base: position 4,691,582 of record NC_142465.1, read on the forward strand.
CTGCATCAAGATACATAAACGTTTTCTCCAGCATTTTCTGTGCTTTGCACCTAAGGCTCTCCTGTCATGCCAGTGTACCGACTTGTTCTCTTTGGTGTGTCTTTGCTCCAGCCTCTGACCAACCACATCTTCTCCTTTGATTCATACAGTGAAGATGCTGGAAGTCTCCAGACAGTTCCCCAAACACAGTGCTCCCAGTCTCTCTTCACACCCCGGTATAATCTGATTCCACCAACAAAACGTCTGCTCTCTCAGCTTCATTACTCTTATCTAGATGCTGGGAGGAAGTAGTCGGATTGTAATTTGTACTAAAGGGTCAGTAACCGTACACACAATGCTTTACACCTTTTATTTTAAAGAGCCTAGGTTTTGTTCTAAACTGAGTTCTAACTCGGAAATTTCTGATCATATTGAGTGGGTTGGGAAAAAAAATGTGGGCTGGGGGGCAGATTGGATTCATCTCTGTGTGCCTCCTTTGTGTGAGCACCTTGCTGGGCCTTAGTGTCTATTGTAGAGGTTGGAAAGGTGACCCCTGCTTTCAGGAGCCTTCCATGTGGTCTTAGAGGGGAGCCCCTGGGAAGGCAAGCCCAATCTGCCAGTTTTATGCCACCTCTGCTTTTCAAGGCCTCCCTTCTCCTTCTGAAAGAACTCCAGCATTGTTGAGAGACCAGTATTGAGGCATACTGAGACCCACTTCTTCAAGGAGGGCTTTTGTCACCATGGATTCTGTGTCACTCACCATATAGGTAACCACTAAAGTCATGCTTTGAATGGCCGAGAATCTTTGCAAGGTTATCTTCTTTAGAGGAGAAAGCTAATTTGTTTTTTTGCTCTTGTTTTTTAAATCAAACCATTTGAATTTTCTACTTCATTCACTTCTTTTTCATTCCAGGTTTGGATGAAAGCACTGGCATGGTGGTCAACAGCCCAAGGAAGGAGGTGAAGTACATAGCAGGGAAACCCATTCTCGACAACAATGCCGTGAATCTGTTTACTTCTGTCCTCGTAGCCCTCTTGCTCCCAACAGCTGCTTGGGGTTTTTGGCCTAGACAGTGAACTTTATTTCATTTACCAGAGTTAAAGCTGTGATGAATTTAGCTAAACTTGCAATTCCAAGTTTTATCCCAAGAAGAATAACTGTAATGACAAAGCAGAAGTGCCACTTCCTCCTCTAGTCCATTATGATGGCATGCCACAGTTTTCCTCTCTGTGATGTGTTTCTAATAGCTAATATCTTCCCAGTGAAAGACAAGACTCAATTTAGCTATTTTTCTTCTGCTGAATAGAACTTGAACAGTGAAGTTATAATGTCCCAGTATATTGAACGGAAAGTTCCTGCATGGTAGATATAAATGTTGTTTTCTTTATTTAAATCAGCAAAGGGACTAAAAGTGATAAAATTTTTAAATGGTTGAGTTGTGATGGAGAAATGCCTCCATGCCAGTTACCCAGATTTCATATCCGTTTTAAGTATTTAAACGAATATATGCGGAAGCCTGTGTAAGTGTAGTATCCTGGACTTCTCCTGTTACCTGCCACTTACTACTGTAAAAAGTGTGGAGTTTGGTTCCTGGTGAGCTGCAAGGTCTTCTGCACGTTTGTTCTTCCTTCCTCAGAGTTAGTGATGGGAAAAAAGTAAATGTCTTTTTCATGTGACCTTTAGAATGCACAAAAAAAAGATTATTTTTAAAATAATAAAGAGATACCTGAGAAGTAAAAACTGTGCACCTTACTATATATTTCAGTTGGTCTCTGAGCAGAAGTTATCTTAAATTTAATAGCTTTAAGGTTTTTTTTTTCTTTTTTTTATTTATTTTTTTAAATGTTTTATGTATTTTTTATTGGAGGCTAATTATTTTACAATATTATATTGGTTGGTTTTGCCATACATTGACATGAATCCACCCCGGGTGTACATGAGTTCCCCTTCCTGATCCCTGCTCCCACCTCCCTCCTCCCCATATCTTCCCTCTGGGTCATCCCTGCACACCAGCCCCGAGCATCCTGTATCATGCATCGACCCTGAACTGGCAATTCGTTTCACATATGATAATATACATGTTTCAATGCCATTCTCCCAAATCATCCCACCCTCACCCTCTCCCACAGAGTCCCAAAGACTGTTCTATACATCTATGTCTCTTGCTGTCTCATATACAGGGTTATCATTTCCATCTTTCTAAATTCCATATATATGTGTTAGTATACTGTATTGGTGTTTTTCTTTCTGGCTTACTTCACTCTGTATAATAGGCTCTAGTTTCATCCACCTCATTAGAACTGATTCAAATGCATTCTTTTTAATGGCTGAGTAATACTCCATTGTGTATATGTACCAAAGCTTTCTTATCCATTCGTCTGCAGATGGACATCTAGGTTGCTTCCATGTCCTCGCTATTATAAACAGTGCTGCGATGAACATTGGAGTACACGTGTCTCTTTCAATTCTGGTTTCCTCAGTGTGTATGCCCAGGAGTGCGATTGCTGGATCATATGGCAGTTCTATTTCCAGTTTTTTAAGGAATCTCCACACTGTTCTCCATAGTGGCTGTACTAGTTTGCATTCCCACCAACAGTGTAAGAGGGTTCCCTTCTCTCCACACCCTCTCCAGCATTTATTGCATGTAGACTTTTGGATAGCAGCCATTCTGACTGGTGTGAAATGGTATCCCATTGTGGTTTTGATTTGCATTTCTCTGATTATGAGGGATGTTGAGCATTTTTTCATGTGTTTGTTAGCCATCTGTCTGTCTTCTTTGGAGAAATGTCTGTGTAGTTCTTTGGCCCATTTTTGGATTGGGTCGTTTATTTTTCTGGAGTTGAGCTGAAGGAGCTGCTTGTATATTTTGGGGATTAATTCTTTGTCAGTTATTTCATTTGCTATTATTTTCTCCCATTCTGAAGTCTGTCTTTTCACCTTGCTTATAGTTTCCTTTGCTGTGCAGAAGCTTTTAATTTTAGTTAGGTCCCATTTGTTTATTTTTGCTTTTATTTCCAGTATTCTGGGAGGTGGGTCTTGGAGGATCCTTCTGTGATTTATGTCGGAGAGTGTTTTGCCTACGTTCTCCTCTAGGAGTTTTATAGTTTCTGGTCTTACATTTAGATCTTTGATCCATTTTGAGTTTATTTTTGTGTATGGTGTTAGGAAGTATTCTAGTTTCATTCTTTTACAAGTGGCTGACCAGTTTTCCCAGCACCACTTGTTAAAGAGACTGTCTTTTCTCCATTTCATATTCTTGCCTCCTTTGTCAAAGATAAGGTGTCCATAAGTGTGTGGATTTAATCTCTGGGCTTTCTATTTTGTTCCATTGATCTATATTTAGCTTTAAGGTATTTTGTAGCCTTCTGTGAAATCTGTCTATGAATGTGGCTTACATTGGCATCTTGACCAGTGAGAGTCACTGGAAAATTAGTGCACTTATTGTTTCGCTTGCTGTCCTAGAACTTACTGGAAGACGCTGTGACTTCCTGTTAAGGTGTGCTCCTATCTCCTATAGCCTCAACCAAGGTGAATGCTACTTTCCAGTTACATTCTTCAGTTCGATGTAAGTGCTAAAGGAGTTTACTGTAGTTTGGATTATTGTGCTAAAAGTATTTTGAAATATCTCTCATGTGATTTCAATATCTTTCTTCCACTGGCCCTTGTGCATTCATAGAAAAATTGAGGAGAGATTCATGAATAAGCCACTATCAGAGTGGAGAAAGCTTAGAATTCTTTATTGGTGACTGCTTCAGTGATTATCTAGAAATGACTTGGTTCAGGAAGAATTTTTTAAAAAACAGTTGACACACTTAAGCCTTAAGCCAGGCAACTCAGTGGGTCTCAACCTATCTGCTTTGTGTATACATTGACATCACCTGAGCATCTTTTTAAAGAAATACTTGCGTCTGCGCTTCATCCAAAAATTCTGGTTTATGTGGTCTGGGACACAGACTGAGTATTGGGACTTTTTAAAGCTCTGGCTGCACCTTAGAATTGTTTAGGAGGTTTTTTAAAACACTGTTGTCAAGGCCGCTCTTTAGACCAAGTAAATCAGAATGTCTGAAAGTGAGATCCATGCCTGGGTTATTTTTAGAAAACTCCCTAGGAGAGTCCAGTGTTTAACCAGGTTGAGAACGATGACTTAAGAATATGCTGTCCTCAGTCACTCAGTTGTGCTTGACTCTTTACAGCCCTGTGGATGGACTGTAGCCCGCCAGCCTCCTCTGTCCATGGGATTTTTCCAGGCAAGAATACTGGAGTGGGTTGCCATTTCCTCCTCCAAAAGATCTTCCCAACGCAGGGATCGAACCTGCTTCTCCTGTGTCTCCTGAATTGGCAGGCAGATTCTTTACCACTGAGCCACTAGGGAAGTCCCAAATTAAGAGTATCTTTATACAGATGTCAAATCATTATGTTGTACACCTGAAATTAATGTTGTATGTCAATTATAGTTCAATAAAAATAAAGAATACCCCATACCTAAAAGTCTGAAAAGAGTGGGGCTTTTCATTTTTATGCAGGCAGCTATTAGCAACAGTACTGGGTGCTGTCTTTATGGATGGCAACCCACTCCAGTGTTCTTGCCTGGAGAATCCCAGGGACAGGGGAGCCTGGTGGGCTGCTGTCTATGGGGTCACACAGAGTCGGACACGACTGAAGTGACTTAGCAGCAGCAGCAGCAGCTTCTGGTAATACAGAGTCTTACGTGACTTCCCAGATCATTTCTCTGTCATTTTTTTTGTGTGCAGCTTGTGTGTTCCTACAGCTGTTCTAACATTCCTCTTTTTTCTTTTCCTGGAGATTTAGCCTCATGACATTCTTTGGAGCAGACATAGTCATTGGAACCATTTTGGAGTTTGGAGGAATCACCACATTGGTAACAGTTTGGGAATGTACACTTGACAGTCCTTTGACAAACCAAGGGCTAGTTGTGTTTTGGAATCAAAATTTTTCAGATTTTAAACAAGTGATAGGGTAAATATAAAATAATTTACTTAAAACTGTGCAAAGAGTCTAGAAGGGCACCCATTACCAAATACACTGATATTTCTGTGGTGAATATATGAATACCACTAATGTGATAACTAAAGACGCTGAGAGCCTCAGATCAGGTCAAATCAGTTTTTGTCACAGAATTTAGGAAGAAACTCTCTGTTTGCAGAGCATGTTTGGATATGATAATTGTAGACTTTTTAAAAATGTGCTTTTTTTTTAAAAAAAGTTTTCCATGTGTTAGATATTTTACTGTAACAATAAACAGTTTATGTAAAAAATGCTTTTCATGGAAAGAGCGCCATGGAGGCACTTACTAAAGTAATACGTGTACTGCTGCCTACCTAGGCAGCCTAAAGGCATCCATTCTATTTCTTAACATATTCTTAGACAGTAGAAAAGAGCAAGGTATATGTGGCTCAGGGCAGCTCCTAAAGGAGATCTGAAGGCTTCAAGGAGATTATTTGAAGACTCATTATTTGAAGGGAACCATCAGGAGAACAGTGAACTGATAAGACAAGTCATTCCATTCTTAGCTTTTCTCATCACTTAAGTTATCCATGCCTTGGCCTAGGTGCGTATGGTGGTGGTTTAGTCACTGTGTCATCTCCAACTCTTGCGACCCCATGGACTGTAACCTGCTAGGCTCCTCTGTCCATGGGATTCTCCAGGCAAGAATACTGGAGTGGGTTGCCATTTCCTTCTCCAGGGAATCTTCCCGACCCAAGAATCAGTATCTCTTTCCTTTTTCTAGCTGCTTTACCTGTAGGATGCTGGCTCCAGAAATGCCAGCCTCACCCCAGTTAGGCATAGACGTAGTATAAAGGAAAATCATGTGAGGCGGCGTGTTGCAAATGCTGCCACGTGCCTGTAGCGCGGACAGCTGCTGCCTGTCTGCACCTGGGTGCCCTGGAGCCCCACCCTCTGGTGTTCCTGACGCCACTGCAGGGAGAGGAGACTCTGCTTGGCAGATCCCAGGCGACTTGCGAGAGCGTTCAGCGTGCATGCACAAATGTGCAGCAGCACCATGGAGTACTGTTGCTGTAACTTCAAATGGTTCTGAACATTTAAAACAAAAGTGTTCAGTATATATTAATTAAGTTGTTTGAACCTAATCAGCTTTCCCATTTAAGAGTCACTAAAAGTTGATGATCAGGAACATACTTGTGGAAGAAAATTTAAAAACCAGTTTGGTTACCTGAACTTTACAGGACTGCCATGATGCCAGTGTTTCTCAATTGTGTGACACAGTTCTAATGGCTTTGGAACTAATGAATCAGGAAGTGACTGTAGAAGGGGTAGGGTTGAGGTGGGTTAACAGGGCAAAGCTCCTGAATTTATTTTTTCTGACAATACGTGTTAATTCCCTTTCATTTATCATAACCACATCCTTCAAAACTTATTTTACACATGTGGCAACTCTTTTTGGATTTTTTTAATCTGTAATTAATACTCTGAATCTATCCTTTTTAAAAAATTATAACACTAGTAAGAGTTCCAAAGAATAGCAAGGAGAGATAAGAAAGACTTCCTCAGTGATCAATGCAAAGAAATAGAGGAAAACAACAGAATAGGAAAAACAAGAGACCTCTTCAAGAAAATTAGAGATTCCAAGGGAACATTTCATGCAAAGATGGGCTCAATAAAGGACAGAAATGGTATGGACCTAACAGAAGCAGAAGATATTAAGAAGAGGTGGCAAGAATACACAGAAGAACTGGACAAAAAAGATCTTCACAACCAAGATAGTCACGATAACGTGATCACTGACCTAGAGCCAGACATCTTGGAATGTGAAGTCAAGTGGGCCTTAGAAAGCATGACTACGAACAAAGCTAGTGGAGGTGATGGAATTCCATTTGAGCTATTTCAAGTCTTGAAAGATGATGCTGTGAAAGTGCTGCACTCAATATGCCAGCAGATTTGGAAAACTTAGCAGTGGCCACAGGACTGGAAGAGGTCAGTCTTCATTCAAATCCCAAAGGCAATCCCAAAGAATGCTCAAACTACCACACAATTGCACTCATCTCACACGCTAGTAAAGTCATGCTCAAAATTCTCCAAGCCAGGCTTCAGCAGTATGTGAACCGTGAACTCCCAGATGTTCAAGCAGGTTTTAGAAAAGGCAGAGGCACCAGAGATCAAATTGCCAACATCCGCTGGATCATGGAGAAAGCAAGAGAGTTCCAGAAAAACATCTATTTCTGCTTCATTGACTATGTCAAAGCCTTTGACTGTGTCGATCACAATAAACTATGGAACATTCTGAAAGAGATGGGAATCCCAGACCACCTGACCTGCCTCTTGAGAAACCTGTATGCAGGTCCGGAAGCAACAGTCAGAACTGTACATTGAACAACAGACTGGTTCCAAATAGGAAAAGGTGTACGTCAAGGTTGTATATTGTCACCTTGCTTATTTAACTTCTATGCAGAGTACATCATGAGGAACGCTGGGCTGGAAGAAGCACAAGCTGGAATCAAGATTGCCGGGAGAAATATCAATAACCTCAGATATGCAAATGACACCACCGTTATGGCAGAAAGTGAAGAGGAATTCAAAAGCCTCTTGATGAAAGTGAAAGAGGAGAGTGAAAAGGTTGGCTTGAAGCTCAACATTCAGAAAACAAAGATCATGGCATCTGGTCCCATCACTTCATGGGAAATAGATGGAAAAACAGTGGAAACAGTGTCAGACTTTATTTTTTGGGGCTCCAAAATCACTGCAGATGCTGATTGCAGCCAGGAAATTAAAAGACGCTTGCTCCTTGGAAGGAAAGTTGTGACCAACCTTGATAGTATATTAAAAAGCAGTGACATTACTTTGCCAACCAAGGTCCGTCTAGTCAAGGCAATGGTTTTTCCTGTGGTCATGTATGGATGTGAGAGTTGGACTGTGAAGAAAGCTGATCACCGAAGAATTGGTGCTTTTGAACTGTGGTGTTGGAGAAGACTCTTGAGAGTCCCTTATACTGCAAGGAGATCCAACCAGTCCATTCTAGAGGAGATCAATCCTGGGTGTTCATTGGAAGGACTGATGCTAAAGCTGAAACTCCAATACTTTGGCCACCTCATGCGACGAGTTGACTCACTGGGAAAGACTCTGATGCTGGGAAAGGTTGGGGGCGGGAGGAGAAGGGGACGACAGAGCATGAGATGGCTGGATGGCATCACCGACTCTGTGGACATGAGTTTGAGTGTACTCCGGGAGTTGGTGATGGACAGGGAGGCCTGGCGTGCTGTGATTCATGGGGTCGCGGAGAGTTGGACACGACTGAGCAACTGAACTGAACTGAAACTAAAATATCCTTTGCCTCCACTATCTCCTCAACAAATCTAGCTTTCTCCCACCTTCTCCCAAGAAAACTGCTAGAAATTTGAGATATTTTCTAAATATTACTTGTTTTGGATGTGTTTTAATATGTATTAATCAGTCAGATTTTCCTATAATTTGCACTGTCATTTTGCTGCTTCAAGTCAAGTACTTATACCCAAGAAAAACCTATTTAGGAAAAATGATTAGAAGGATGTATACGAAAATATTAATGTGTTATCTGTTATGGTTATAGATTATTTTTATTTTTGAAATTTTTAAGTTAATGATCTATTATTTACCAATAAAGCTACTTTAAAATACTTATACAAAAGTAATTTTAAATACGTCTCTATGAGGTTTTTGTTTTTGACTGTGCCGTGCTTCTTGTGGGATTTCAGTTCCCTGGCCAGGGATTGAACCCTCAGCAGTGAAAGCACCAAATTCTAATCACTGGACCGCCAGGGAATTCCTTAAATACTTTTCTAAAAGTCTCCAATCAAATAAGTTTCTTCTGCAAATGAAAAATTGCTCAGAGTAAACAAAATAATCTCTGGGAATAACCCCTCTTCCCCACCACCCTTCCCCCATTGTTATTTTAAATGGTATTCCCTCTCTTTATAAACAGCCTTATTAGCAATGAATTTGAAAAGTAAAATGGGGTTTCAAGCAACATAAATCCAGTCACCCAACATTCCCCTGATGTCTTTATGCTTCAGGCACTGTGTTCTGGATCTAATGACTCAAAGATGACTGGGACAAGGACTGTGCCCTCCAGGTCTGATAAGAGTGGGGAAGACGTGTGTAACTAGCGTGTTGAATAAATACGACACGTGGCCTGTGATTTAAGCTCCTTTAGTTTTGTCTTCTATTGGCCCATCAAACTTCCCATAACCTTATATAGAAACGTGGACATTTGCCACGTGAATAGCAAGCTGTGGTTCACATTCCTTATTATTCCTAGAAACAGGTGGGAGAATGGGTGAACTCTGAGCAGAAAATCACATTCCCCTTTCCCACTGCAGGCTTCCAGCTGAAGCAGGTTCAAGCTGAGAGTGGGGATTTGGTGGGGGAAGATTTGTTTGTATGTTTTGCTTTTATTTTTTAACCCAGGTTTGGCTATTCTAAATGCTGAATTGAGACTGCTGATAAACTCGAGTTTTGCTGGTGCTGGTTGACTGAATGTTTGTATGGCCTCACATGTTGAAATCGTAACCTCCAGTGTGATGGTGCTAGGAGATGGGGCTTTGGGAGGTGGTTGGATCATTGATCCTCCTGAATGGATCGGTGCCTTATAAAACAGATGCCAGAGAGCTGTCTTGTTCTCTCCACCACATGAGGACACTTGAGAAAATAGCCATCTGCAACCCAGAAGGGGCCCTGACAGAATCCGAGCTTGCTGCCACCCTGGCCTTGGACTTGTAGCCTCCAACACTGTGACAGGTAGATCTCTGTTGCTTGTAGGCTGCCCCGTCCCTGGTGCTTTGTTGCAGCCACTGGAGCAGACTGAGACGCTGGTGTAGAGGGGGGGGCGGGCAGAGGCAGGCAGAGGTGAGTCTGCAGGCACGGCCGACAGCGGCTGCATCCGCGAGGGGAAAGGACGCTGCTCCCTGGGGGAAAAGCTGTGGCCAACCTCGACAGCATATTGAAAAGCAGAGACGTTATTTTTCCAACAAAGGTCCGTCTAGTCAAGGCTGTGGTTTTTCCCGTGGTCATGTATGGATGTGAGAGTTGGACTGTGAAGAAAGCTGAGCACTGAATAATTAATACTTTTGAACTGTGGTGCTGGAGAAGACGGGAGTCTCTTGGACTGCAAGGAGATCCAACCAGTCCATTCTAAAGGAGATCAGTCCTGGGTGTTCATTGGAAGGACTGATGCTGAAGCTGAAACTCCAGTACTTTGGCCACCATATGTGAAGAACAGACTCATTTGAAAAGACCCTGATGCTGGGAAAGATTGAAGGATGGAGGAGAAGGGGACGACAGAGGATGACATGGTTGGATGGCATCACTGACTCAATGGACATGAGTCTGAGTAAACTCCGGGAGTTGGTGATGGACAGGGAGGCCTGGCGTGCTGCAGTCCATGGGGTCGCAGAGTCGTACATGACTGAGCAACTGAACTGAGCTGAGGCACGGCAGATGGCAAATGCTGTTGTTACTGGATGAATCTCGTGTAGGAGGTTAGACTTGGTATTAGCTTGCGGGGTGCTTTGTGGGCTACTTGGAGGCTTCCTGGAATCACTTCCTCTGGAAGTGCCAGCCAGTCTCAGTGCAGTCTCTGGCTTCACCGCCAAAGCCGAAGTCAAGCACTGTCTTGCCCTCTGGGACCCCAGGCAGAGGTAGTCCCCAGGATGAACTTTGGGTTTAACTTCCTCGGGCATGACTTGGGTACTGGCTTGCTCTCTGTCTCCTCTCCTTTACCATTCTTAACACCAGCAGCTGCATCTGTAGTCCAAGTGGTTCGTTGCATCAGTTATCTGTTAAAGCAAACCACCCCAGAACTTCGTGTCTAACAGCAAAAGCCATTCATTTGCTCAGTTTGTGGCTGGCTGCTGGGGTTGAGCTCAGCTGGGCAGTTCTGTTTTAAGTGACGTCAGCTGGGCTCACTCAGCCATGTCTGCAGTCAGGTGACAGGTCAGTGGGGGCTGGACGGGCTGGTTGTGATGGCTCCGTTTGTATGACTGGCACCTTGATGCTGCCTCTTGACTAGGCTTCTCTACATGACCTGTCTGTCATCCTTCAGCAGGCTTCTTTACCAGAAGACACAGGCATTTCAAGAAACCAAAAGTAAGAGCTACAAGTTCTTTTAAGGCCTTGCCTTAGAAGTCTCATGATGTCATTTCTGCCACAATTATTGGTCCAAAAAGTTAAAAGGCTACTTAGATTCAAAGGGTGGAAAAATGTACTCCACCCTTCATGGAAGGAATACTAGAGTTACATGTGTTAGTCACTCAGTCGTGTCCGACTCAGCGACTCCAGGCTCCTAAAGTACCCTTCCAGGCTCCTCTGTCCATGGGATTTCTCAGGCAAGAATACTGGAGTGGGTTGCCATTTCCTTCTCCAGGGGAATCTTCCTGACCCAGGGATCAAACCTAGGTCTCCTTTTGCAGGTGGATTCTTCACCATGTGAGCCGCCAGGGAAGCCATACTAAAGGAGAGAGGTGACAGAGGCATGTGACGGCATGATGGGCGTTATTCTAACAGTCTCCCACACTGTTAGCTTCTCAATTTCTGGGCACCTAGCCTGTTTCTGCTGAGGTCGTCTTACCTCTCGGGTAACCCTACTGGACAGGATTCAAGACAACCTCGTGATAAGGTTTCACAGGTGAACTTCATGTGCTCTGTGGGAGAAATCCATGCGTTGCTCTGACAACCCCTGGAAGTGCTAGCCAATCTCAGTGAAATCTGGCTTCAACATCAAACAGGGAGTTGGACACTTCCTTGCCCTCTGGAATCCCGGGCAGGGCTCAGTCCTCAGGATGAACGTTGGCATTAACTTTCTCAGGCATGACTCGGGCACTGGCCTTCCCTCTCTCTCTGAACTAAAGGAAAAACTCTATCAGGGTACACTTGAAGTTTCCTCCCCAAGTTAAGGATTCACAGCCTGGCTACCACTCCCTCTAAAGAAACTTCACTCTCCACACACGCTTTCTCCTCTCTGGCTGCATTTTGTAACTCTGGTCTGGCTGAGGAGTCCAGGAGTTCTGCAGCAGGTTTCAGGTTCTCTGTGGAAGGGTGTGTGCAGTATCCTCAGTTCAGCCTCCAGATGTCAGTCATACTTGCATCTCCATCACAAGAGGCAGTTAGAGTCATTGGCATCCTAACACTGTGTGTTCACAAACATTATATTTTATCCAGGTTACAAGCGTAAGACAAAGGCAAGTGAGAACCCTACCACTAGCTGCTTGGTGATCTGAGAACACCCGGCAGAAAACATTACCAAAAGATGAGTAACAGTTTGTCAAGTCAAGATGGTGGAGACTCCCTCCCAGAGGGTATGACGACACATCCAAGTACTGAGTTCCAAAGGGTGTAACATTTTGAAGGGACTGTGACTAGAGATTTGGTACTGACTAAAGACTGAAAGTGAAAACATTAGTCACTCAGTCATGTCCAACTCTTTGTGACCCCATGGACTGTAGCCTGTCGGGCTCCTCTGTCCATGGGATTCTCCAGGCAAGAATACTGGAGTGGGTAGCCATTCTCTTCTCCAGGGTGTCTTTCCAACCCAGGGATGGAACCCAGGTCTCTTGCATTGACAGATTCTATACCATTTCAGCCATTGATATCAAATCAGTCAATATTAGTAAAAAACCTCTGGGAAAACCATGTACTCTAGGCAGAATAATGGTCCCCAGAAGTTGTCCATGTCCCAGACTTCGGAGTCTGTGACAACCAGACCTGGTAAAGGAGACTTACAGATTAAGGTTAAGAACTTTAAGGTGGGGAGATTAGCCTGAATTACCCAGGTGAATTCAACTTCCTCACAGGCATCCCTTAAAATGGAAAACTTTTCCAGGCTGTGTTCAAAGAGATGTGACAACAGAAGAAGAGTCAGAGAGATGCTGGTTTTGCAGATGGATGAAGGGGGCCGTGAGCCAAGGAATGTGGGCAGCTTCTAGAAGCTGGTGAAGCAAGGAAACACATTCTTCCCTGGGGTCTGCAGAAGAATGCAGCCCTGCCGATGCCTTGACTTCAGGACTTCTGACCTGCAGAACTGTAAGGCAATAAATCAGTGTTGTTTTAAGCCACTACGTTTGTGACCATTTTTTCATTTTTCAACAGCCACAGAAAACTAATAGACCATGTGAGCTTTGAAAGGCAGCCGGATGCAGCCCAAGTCCTGGAGCTAGACTGCCTGGGTTCAAAGCCTAGCTCTGCCACTCACTAACTGCATGATCCTGTTTACTTAGCCTCCCTGTGCCTCGGACTCTTCATCCGTAAAATGGGGCTGTTAGTAACACCTAGCTGATGATGTTGCTGTGAGGATCACGTGAGTTCACCCTTCTGACGCACCTAGCACAGTCTCTAGCATTATAATACGCAGATAGTTAATGTTATCATTGGACTTGCCAGGTGGCTCAGTGGTAAAGAATCTGCCTGCCAGTGTGGGAGACACAGGAGACTCAGATTCAATTTGGGTTGGTAAGATCCCCCGGAGGAGGAAATGGCAACCCGCTCCAGTATTCTTGCCTGGAGAATCCCACGGACAAAGGAGCCTTGAGGGCTACAATCCATGTGGTCACAAAGAGCATGCACACATGCAAGTGTTATCATTGCTATTTGACACATCCAAAGTGCCATGCGAAAGCAAGTTATTTCTTTTTCTGAATATTTATTTTCGGCTGTGCAAGCTCTCTGATGCTGCTCTTAGGCTTTCTGTAGTTTGGGCAGGCAGGGGCTGCTGCTAGTTGCAGGCTCTCATAGTGGTGGCTTCCCTGTTGCAGACACGGGCTCTAGGTGCGCAGGCTTCAGTAGTTGTGGCGCCCAGTCTTAGCTGTCCCGCATCATGTGGAATCTTCACGGACCTGAGATCGAACCTCAGGGAAGTCGTTGTTACATTTGACGTTATTGTTATTATTCTGTGAAAAAGATAACCTCCAATGTTAAATGAATTAACTAGGTTCGTGAAATTTATTTTTCAAGAAGGAAGAAAAATATATATTTTTTATATCAAACTAAAACATCTATTTCTGCTTCATTGACTATGCCAAAGCCTTTGACTGTGTGGATCACAATAAACTGTGGAACATTCTGAAAGAGATGGGAATCCCAGACCACCTGACCTGCCTCTTGAGAAACCTGTATGCAGGTCAGGAAGCAACAGTTAGAACCGGTCATGGAACAACAGACTGGTTCCAAATAGGAAAAGGAGTGCGTCAAGGTTGTATATTGTCACCTTGCTTATTTAACTTCTATGCAGAGTACATCATGAGGAACGCTGGGCTGGAAGAAGCACAAGCTGGAATCAAGATTGCCGGGAGAAATATCAATAACCTCAGATATGCAAATGACACCACCGTTATGGCAGAAAGTGAAGAGGAATTCAAAAGCCTCTTGATGAAAGTGAAAGAGGAGAGTGAAAAGGTTGGCTTGAAGCTCAACATTCAGAAAACAAAGATCATGGCATCTGGTCCCATCACTTCATGGGAAATAGATGGAAAAACAGTGGAAACAGTGTCAGACTTTATTTTTTGGGGCTCCAAAATCACTGCAGATGCTGATTGCAGCCAGGAAATTAAAAGACGCTTGCTCCTTGGAAGGAAAGTTGTGACCAACCTTGATAGTATATTAAAAAGCAGTGACATTACTTTGCCAACCAAGGTCCGTCTAGTCAAGGCAATGGTTTTTCCTGTGGTCATGTATGGATGTGAGAGTTGGACTGTGAAGAAAGCTGATCACCGAAGAATTGGTGCTTTTGAACTGTGGTGTTGGAGAAGACTCTTGAGAGTCCCTTATACTGCAAGGAGATCCAACCAGTCCATTCTAGAGGAGATCAATCCTGGGTGTTCATTGGAAGGACTGATGCTAAAGCTGAAACTCCAATACTTTGGCCACCTCATGCGACGAGTTGACTCACTGGGAAAGACTCTGATGCTGGGAAAGGTTGGGGGCGGGAGGAGAAGGGGACGACAGAGCATGAGATGGCTGGATGGCATCACCGACTCTGTGGACATGAGTTTGAGTGTACTCCGGGAGTTGGTGATGGACAGGGAGGCCTGGCGTGCTGTGATTCATGGGGTCGCGGAGAGTTGGACACGACTGAGCAACTGAACTGAACTGAAACTAAAATATCCTTTGCCTCCACTATCTCCTCAACAAATCTAGCTTTCTCCCACCTTCTCCCAAGAAAACTGCTAGAAATTTGAGATATTTTCTAAATATTACTTGTTTTGGATGTGTTTTAATATGTATTAATCAGTCAGATTTTCCTATAATTTGCACTGTCATTTTGCTGCTTCAAGTCAAGTACTTATACCCAAGAAAAACCTATTTAGGAAAAATGATTAGAAGGATGTATACGAAAATATTAATGTGTTATCTGTTATGGTTATAGATTATTTTTATTTTTGAAATTTTTAAGTTAATGATCTATTATTTACCAATAAAGCTACTTTAAAATACTTATACAAAAGTAATTTTAAATACGTCTCTATGAGGTTTTTGTTTTTGACTGTGCCGTGCTTCTTGTGGGATTTCAGTTCCCTGGCCAGGGATTGAACCCTCAGCAGTGAAAGCACCAAATTCTAATCACTGGACCGCCAGGGAATTCCTTAAATACTTTTCTAAAAGTCTCCAATCAAATAAGTTTCTTCTGCAAATGAAAAATTGCTCAGAGTAAACAAAATAATCTCTGGGAATAACCCCTCTTCCCCACCACCCTTCCCCCATTGTTATTTTAAATGGTATTCCGTCTCTTTATAAACAGCCTTATTAGCAATGAATTTGAAAAGTAAAATGGGGTTTCAAGCAACATAAATCCAGTCACCCAACATTCCCCTGATGTCTTTATGCTTCAGGCACTGTGTTCTGGATCTAATGACTCAAAGATGACTGGGACAAGGACTGTGCCCTCCAGGTCTGATAAGAGTGGGGAAGACGTGTGTAACTAGCGTGTTGAATAAATACGACACGTGGCCTGTGATTTAAGCTCCTTTAGTTTTGTCTTCTATTGGCCCATCAAACTTCCCATAACCTTATATAGAAACGTGGACATTTGCCACGTGAATAGCAAGCTGTGGTTCACATTCCTTATTATTCCTAGAAACAGGTGGGAGAATGGGTGAACTCTGAGCAGAAAATCACATTCCCCTTTCCCACTGCAGGCTTCCAGCTGAAGCAGGTTCAAGCTGAGAGTGGGGATTTGGTGGGGGAAGATTTGTTTGTATGTTTTGCTTTTATTTTTTAACCCAGGTTTGGCTATTCTAAATGCTGAATTGAGACTGCTGATAAACTCGAGTTTTGCTGGTGCTGGTTGACTGAATGTTTGTATGGCCTCACATGTTGAAATCGTAACCTCCAGTGTGATGGTGCTAGGAGATGGGGCTTTGGGAGGTGGTTGGATCATTGATCCTCCTGAATGGATCGGTGCCTTATAAAACAGATGCCAGAGAGCTGTCTTGTTCTCTCCACCACATGAGGACACTTGAGAAAATAGCCATCTGCAACCCAGAAGGGGCCCTGACAGAATCCGAGCTTGCTGCCACCCTGGCCTTGGACTTGTAGCCTCCAACACTGTGACAGGTAGATCTCTGTTGCTTGTAGGCTGCCCCGTCCCTGGTGCTTTGTTGCAGCCACTGGAGCAGACTGAGACGCTGGTGTAGAGGGGGGGGCGGGCAGAGGCAGGCAGAGGTGAGTCTGCAGGCACGGCCGACAGCGGCTGCATCCGCGAGGGGAAAGGACGCTGCTCCCTGGGGGAAAAGCTGTGGCCAACCTCGACAGCATATTGAAAAGCAGAGACGTTATTTTTCCAACAAAGGTCCGTCTAGTCAAGGCTGTGGTTTTTCCCGTGGTCATGTATGGATGTGAGAGTTGGACTGTGAAGAAAGCTGAGCACTGAATAATTAATACTTTTGAACTGTGGTGCTGGAGAAGACGGGAGTCTCTTGGACTGCAAGGAGATCCAACCAGTCCATTCTAAAGGAGATCAGTCCTGGGTGTTCATTGGAAGGACTGATGCTGAAGCTGAAACTCCAGTACTTTGGCCACCATATGTGAAGAACAGACTCATTTGAAAAGACCCTGATGCTGGGAAAGATTGAAGGATGGAGGAGAAGGGGACGACAGAGGATGACATGGTTGGATGGCATCACTGACTCAATGGACATGAGTCTGAGTAAACTCCGGGAGTTGGTGATGGACAGGGAGGCCTGGCGTGCTGCAGTCCATGGGGTCGCAGAGTCGTACATGACTGAGCAACTGAACTGAGCTGAGGCACGGCAGATGGCAAATGCTGTTGTTACTGGATGAATCTCGTGTAGGAGGTTAGACTTGGTATTAGCTTGCGGGGTGCTTTGTGGGCTACTTGGAGGCTTCCTGGAATCACTTCCTCTGGAAGTGCCAGCCAGTCTCAGTGCAGTCTCTGGCTTCACCGCCAAAGCCGAAGTCAAGCACTGTCTTGCCCTCTGGGACCCCAGGCAGAGGTAGTCCCCAGGATGAACTTTGGGTTTAACTTCCTCGGGCATGACTTGGGTACTGGCTTGCTCTCTGTCTCCTCTCCTTTACCATTCTTAACACCAGCAGCTGCATCTGTAGTCCAAGTGGTTCGTTGCATCAGTTATCTGTTAAAGCAAACCACCCCAGAACTTCGTGTCTAACAGCAAAAGCCATTCATTTGCTCAGTTTGTGGCTGGCTGCTGGGGTTGAGCTCAGCTGGGCAGTTCTGTTTTAAGTGACGTCAGCTGGGCTCACTCAGCCATGTCTGCAGTCAGGTGACAGGTCAGTGGGGGCTGGACGGGCTGGTTGTGATGGCTCCGTTTGTATGACTGGCACCTTGATGCTGCCTCTTGACTAGGCTTCTCTACATGACCTGTCTGTCATCCTTCAGCAGGCTTCTTTACCAGAAGACACAGGCATTTCAAGAAACCAAAAGTAAGAGCTACAAGTTCTTTTAAGGCCTTGCCTTAGAAGTCTCATGATGTCATTTCTGCCACAATTATTGGTCCAAAAAGTTAAAAGGCTACTTAGATTCAAAGGGTGGAAAAATGTACTCCACCCTTCATGGAAGGAATACTAGAGTTACATGTGTTAGTCACTCAGTCGTGTCCGACTCAGCGACTCCAGGCTCCTAAAGTACCCTTCCAGGCTCCTCTGTCCATGGGATTTCTCAGGCAAGAATACTGGAGTGGGTTGCCATTTCCTTCTCCAGGGGAATCTTCCTGACCCAGGGATCAAACCTAGGTCTCCTTTTGCAGGTGGATTCTTCACCATGTGAGCCGCCAGGGAAGCCATACTAAAGGAGAGAGGTGACAGAGGCATGTGACGGCATGATGGGCGTTATTCTAACAGTCTCCCACACTGTTAGCTTCTCAATTTCTGGGCACCTAGCCTGTTTCTGCTGAGGTCGTCTTACCTCTCGGGTAACCCTACTGGACAGGATTCAAGACAACCTCGTGATAAGGTTTCACAGGTGAACTTCATGTGCTCTGTGGGAGAAATCCGTGCGTTGCTCTGACAACCCCTGGAAGTGCTAGCCAATCTCAGTGAAATCTGGCTTCAACATCAAACAGGGAGTTGGACACTTCCTTGCCCTCTGGAATCCCGGGCAGGGCTCAGTCCTCAGGATGAACGTTGGCATTAACTTTCTCAGGCATGACTCGGGCACTGGCCTTCCCTCTCTCTCTGAACTAAAGGAAAAACTCTATCAGGGTACACTTGAAGTTTCCTCCCCAAGTTAAGGATTCACAGCCTGGCTACCACTCCCTCTAAAGAAACTTCACTCTCCACACACGCTTTCTCCTCTCTGGCTGCATTTTGTAACTCTGGTCTGGCTGAGGAGTCCAGGAGTTCTGCAGCAGGTTTCAGGTTCTCTGTGGAAGGGTGTGTGCAGTATCCTCAGTTCAGCCTCCAGATGTCAGTCATACTTGCATCTCCATCACAAGAGGCAGTTAGAGTCATTGGCATCCTAACACTGTGTGTTCACAAACATTATATTTTATCCAGGTTACAAGCGTAAGACAAAGGCAAGTGAGAACCCTACCACTAGCTGCTTGGTGATCTGAGAACACCCGGCAGAAAACATTACCAAAAGATGAGTAACAGTTTGTCAAGTCAAGATGGTGGAGACTCCCTCCCAGAGGGTATGACGACACATCCAAGTACTGAGTTCCAAAGGGTGTAACATTTTGAAGGGACTGTGACTAGAGATTTGGTACTGACTAAAGACTGAAAGTGAAAACATTAGTCACTCAGTCATGTCCAACTCTTTGTGACCCCATGGACTGTAGCCTGTCGGGCTCCTCTGTCCATGGGATTCTCCAGGCAAGAATACTGGAGTGGGTAGCCATTCTCTTCTCCAGGGTGTCTTTCCAACCCAGGGATGGAACCCAGGTCTCTTGCATTGACAGATTCTATACCATTTCAGCCATTGATATCAAATCAGTCAATATTAGTAAAAAACCTCTGGGAAAACCATGTACTCTAGGCAGAATAATGGTCCCCAGAAGTTGTCCATGTCCCAGACTTCGGAGTCTGTGACAACCAGACCTGGTAAAGGAGACTTACAGATTAAGGTTAAGAACTTTAAGGTGGGGAGATTAGCCTGAATTACCCAGGTGAATTCAACTTCCTCACAGGCATCCCTTAAAATGGAAAACTTTTCCAGGCTGTGTTCAAAGAGATGTGACAACAGAAGAAGAGTCAGAGAGATGCTGGTTTTGCAGATGGATGAAGGGGGCCGTGAGCCAAGGAATGTGGGCAGCTTCTAGAAGCTGGTGAAGCAAGGAAACACATTCTTCCCTGGGGTCTGCAGAAGAATGCAGCCCTGCCGATGCCTTGACTTCAGGACTTCTGACCTGCAGAACTGTAAGGCAATAAATCAGTGTTGTTTTAAGCCACTACGTTTGTGACCATTTTTTCATTTTTCAACAGCCACAGAAAACTAATAGACCATGTGAGCTTTGAAAGGCAGCCGGATGCAGCCCAAGTCCTGGAGCTAGACTGCCTGGGTTCAAAGCCTAGCTCTGCCACTCACTAACTGCATGATCCTGTTTACTTAGCCTCCCTGTGCCTCGGACTCTTCATCCGTAAAATGGGGCTGTTAGTAACACCTAGCTGATGATGTTGCTGTGAGGATCACGTGAGTTCACCCTTCTGACGCACCTAGCACAGTCTCTAGCATTATAATACGCAGATAGTTAATGTTATCATTGGACTTGCCAGGTGGCTCAGTGGTAAAGAATCTGCCTGCCAGTGTGGGAGACACAGGAGACTCAGATTCAATTTGGGTTGGTAAGATCCCCCGGAGGAGGAAATGGCAACCCGCTCCAGTATTCTTGCCTGGAGAATCCCACGGACAAAGGAGCCTTGAGGGCTACAATCCATGTGGTCACAAAGAGCATGCACACATGCAAGTGTTATCATTGCTATTTGACACATCCAAAGTGCCATGCGAAAGCAAGTTATTTCTTTTTCTGAATATTTATTTTCGGCTGTGCAAGCTCTCTGATGCTGCTCTTAGGCTTTCTGTAGTTTGGGCAGGCAGGGGCTGCTGCTAGTTGCAGGCTCTCATAGTGGTGGCTTCCCTGTTGCAGACACGGGCTCTAGGTGCGCAGGCTTCAGTAGTTGTGGCGCCCAGTCTTAGCTGTCCCGCATCATGTGGAATCTTCACGGACCTGAGATCGAACCTCAGGGAAGTCGTTGTTACATTTGACGTTATTGTTATTATTCTGTGAAAAAGATAACCTCCAATGTTAAATGAATTAACTAGGTTCGTGAAATTTATTTTTCAAGAAGGAAGAAAAATATATATTTTTTATATCAAACTAAAACATCTATTTCTGCTTCATTGACTATGCCAAAGCCTTTGACTGTGTGGATCACAATAAACTGTGGAACATTCTGAAAGAGATGGGAATCCCAGACCACCTGACCTGCCTCTTGAGAAACCTGTATGCAGGTCAGGAAGCAACAGTTAGAACCGGTCATGGAACAACAGACTGGTTCCAAATAGGAAAAGGAGTGCGTCAAGGTTGTATATTGTCACCTTGCTTATTTAACTTATATGCAGAGTACATCATGAGGAACGCTGGGCTGGAAGAAGCACAAGCTGGAATCAAGATTGCTGGGAGAAATATCAATCACCTCAGATATGCAGATGACACTACCCTTATGGCAGAAAGTGAAGAGGAACTCAAAAGCCTCTTGATGAAAGTGAAAGAGGAGAGTGAAAAGGTTGGCTTGAAGCTCAACATTCAGAAAACAAAGATCATGGCATCTGGTCCCATCACTTCATGGGAAATAGATGGAAAAACAGTGGAAACAGTGTCAGACTTTGTTTTTTTGGGCTCCAAAATCACTGCAGATGCTGATTGCAGCCATGAAATTAAAAGACGCTTGCTCCTTGGAAGGAAAGTTATGACCAACCTTGATAGTATATTAAAAAGCAGAGACATTACTTTGCCGACCAAGGTCCGTCTAGTCAAGGCAATGGTTTTTCCCGTGGTCATGTATGGATGTGAGAGTTGGACTGTGAAGAAAGCTGATCGCCGAAGAATCGATGCTTTTGAACTGTGGTGTTGGAGAAGACTCTTGAGAGTCCCTTATACTGCAAGGAGATCCAACCAGTCCATTCTAAAGGAGATCAATCCTGGATGTTCATTGGAAGGACTGATGCTAAAGCTGAAACTCCAATACTTTGGCCACCTCATGAGACGAGTTGACTCACTGGAAAAGACTCTGATGCTGGGAAAGGTTGGGGGCGGGAGGAGAAGGGGACGACGGAGAATGAGATGGCTGGATGGCATCACCGACTCTGTGGACATGAGTTTGAGTGTACTCCGGGAGTTGGTGATGGACAGGGAGGCCTGGCGTGCTGTGATTCATGGGGTCGCGGAGAGTCGGACACGACTGAGCGACTGAACTGAACTGAACTGATATTAACCAAGGGCTTCCCAGGTAGTACAGCAGTGGCCACAGGACTGGAAAAGGTCAATTTGCATTCCAATCACAAAGAAGAGGCACTGCTGAAGAATGTTCAAACTACCATACAATTGCATGCGTCTCACACACTAGCAAAGTAATGCTCAAAATTCTCCAAGCCAGGCTTCAACAGTATGTGAACTGAGAACTTTCAGCTGTTCAAGCTGGATTAAGAAATGGCAGAGGAACCAGAGATCAAATTGCCAACATCCATTGGATCATCGATAAAGCAAGAGAATTCCAGAAAAACATCTATTTCTGCTTTATTGACTATGCCAAAGCCTTTGATTGTGTGGATCACAACAAACTGGAAAATTCTTCAAGAGATGGGAATATCAGGCCACCTGACCTGCCTTCTGAGAAATCTGTATGCAGATAAAGAAGCAACAGTTTGAACTAGACATGGAACAACAGACTGGTTCCAAATCTGGAAAGAAGTACGTCAAGGCCGTTTATTGTCCCCCTATTTATTTAACTTATATGAGAGTACATCATGAGAAACCCTGGGCTGGATGAAACACAAGCTGGAATCAAGATTGCTGGGAGAAATATCAGTAACCTCAGATATGCAGATGATACCACCCTTATGGCAGAAAGCAAAGAACTAAAGAGACTCTTGATGGAAGTGAAAGAGGAGAGTGAAAAAGTTGACTTAAAACTCAGCATTCAGAAAACTAAGATCATGGCATCTGATCCCATCACTTCATGGCAAACAGAAGGGGAAACAGTGGAAGCAGTGACAGACTGTATTTTCTTGGACTCCAAAATCACTGCAGAAGGTGACTGCTGCTGCTGCCATGAAATTAAAAGATGCTTGCTCCTTGGAAGAAAAGCTAGGACCAACCTAGACAACATATTGAAAAGCAGAAATGTTATTTTGCCAACAAAGGTCCATTTAGTCAAGGCTATGGTTTTTCCAGGGGTGGTGTATGGATGTGAGAGTTGGACTATAAGGAAAACTGAGCACTGAAGAATTGATGCTTTTGAACTGTCGTGTTGGAGTTGACTCTTGAGAGTTCCTTGGACTGCAAGGAGAGCCAACCAGTCCATCCTAAAGGAAATCAGTCCTGAATATTCATTGAAAGGACTGATGAAGCTGGAACTCCAGTACTTTGGCCACCTGATGCGAAGAACTGACTCATTGGAAAAGACCCTGATACTGGGAAAGACTAAAGGAGGGAGCAGAAGGGGACGACAGAGGATGAGATGGTTGGATGGCATCACCAACTCAATGGACATGAGTTTGAGCAAGCTTTGGGAGTTGGTGATGGACAGGGAGGCCTGGTGTGCTGCAGTCCATGTGGTCACAAACAGACACAACTGAGCAACAGAATTGAATAGTAGTCACAGGGTTCCCTATGCTCTAAACTCATCAACAGTTATTTCCTTACTCATGCTTCACGTTTCCAGGCCATCTGGACTATTAATACTCTCAGGGTATCTCCTATGCTTTCAGTTATCTCCATGTTATTCCACACATTCTTACTAGAAGGCTTTTGCTTCTATTCTGGCAGGAAGTTGACTGGCATCTGTGAGAAGAC
Organism: Moschus berezovskii; assembly: GCF_049115385.1. Classification (NCBI taxonomy): domain Eukaryota; kingdom Metazoa; phylum Chordata; class Mammalia; order Artiodactyla; family Moschidae; genus Moschus; species Moschus berezovskii. Next base: position 4,715,051 of record NC_142465.1, read on the forward strand.
GTATGTACTTGCACATGATAAATTAGATCCTAGAGTGGTAGGAATATGGTAAAATAATTTCTGTGTCCACTTTCCAAATTCCTTTACTCTTTTTACTTATTTTCTACCCCATATTCCTACCTCAAAAACCTCTGTGTAGAAGTAGGAAGCGCTATCTCCATATCCCAACCACCATGGTCTCTACTGGGTTTCTGCCTGGTGGAAGGAGAGAACAGTCCTCTGGCTTTTGAGAGGACGTGTCTTTAGCTGTCTCTGTGTCCTGCTCACTGCCCCACTCTCCCCAGGAGCTGAATGAGTCTCACCCATTTTACATAGTGACAGGTTAGTAGGTGCTCCTGGAAGAGTTCCTCACCTCTCACCACCAGATTTGTGTTTCCCCAGCTATAATCAGGGTTGCTAAGATGACCTCTCCTTGAGTGTGTGCAGCATGCTCAGTCATGTCTGACTCTTTTGCGACGCATGGACTGTAGCCTGTCAGGCTCCTCTGTTCATGGAATTTTCCATGGAAGAATACTAGATTTGGTTGCTGTTTTCTCCTCCAGGGGGTCTTCCTGACCCAAGGATTGAGCCCAAGTTTCCTGTATCTCCTGCACTGGCAGGTTGATTCTTTACCACTGAGCCAAGGGAACCCACAGGGAAGCCCTCTGGGCACATTTTAAATGATAATTTTTCTTCTCCTGGAGGGATATTTCTCTGTGGAGAAATATTTCTCTTGGAGGTAAAATTCAGGAAATTGTGGAACCTCTTTAATCTGGCATCTGGTAGTGGTTTTTAACTCAAGATGGTCTACACTGAGCTTCCAGCAATTCCTCAATTATAGCTTAAATTCGTTCTACTGATACTGGCTGCATACTGGTTCCAGCTGCTGGATTTTGCTCCTGGGCTTCTGCTCCCTGTTGTAACAACTGTGATTCTCTGTATCCATCTGTCTCTCTCCAGTCTGGGGGAAGCTGTTTGCTCTGTGACCTCAGTTCTCTGAAAAGGCAAAGAGTCATTGACTTTGTATGTTCAGCGTTTGCCTTGTTGTCAGATGAGAAACTTGAATCCACCAATGTGATTTTAATCCTTATGGTAACTGATTACAAACTGTGCAGTAATATGCCTAATTTTCTTTTCAGTGAATAGTCATATATACTTTGCAAAGTTGCAGAGATTTAGAGTTCATGTATGCAAATCACTTGTAGGGGAACTTAATGACTAGTAGGTTTATTATTGATTGATGGCACACTTTCTAAGGAACTGGGTATGTTCCAAATAGTAATCCAATCTGAACTAAACATTAACTTTCAAAAAAGTTAAACTGAACCTTTATTCACTTCTGCCTTCACTTGGAAACTGAAGCTCGGTTCAGTTTCCTGTTTCTAGTACTCACCTTACATTATTGCACAGCAGACATTGTTTTTCTGAGTAATGACTGTGATAAACTTTCATTCATTCCACGTATCTAAATTACTTTCTTGATCCTCTTGTTTTATATCAGTACAGCAAATCATTTATACTAGAAAGTTCACTGAACTGAGAGATGGGAAAATGAGACTGAGTCCTAATTCTAGCACTAGTTAGCTGAATGATTTTGGGCAAATCACAGTAATACTTGAGTATCAGTTTCTTCATCCAAACCACAACTATTTGAAATAGACATCAAGACCCCCTTTCAGGGCTAAATTTCATTTATTCCTTTCTTCAATATTTATTCATGATCTATTAGATATACACATCTTCTTTGACTTACGATGGTGTTCATCCTGATAAACCCATTGAAAACTGAAAATATCCTAAGTTAAAATGCATTTAATACACCTACTGAATATCATAGCTTAGCCTGCTGCTGCTGCTAAGTCGCTTCAGTCGTGTCTGACTCTGTGCGACCCCATAGATGGCATACCACCAGGCTCCGCAGTCCCTGGGATTCTCCAGGCAAGAACACTGGAATGGGTTGCCATTTCCTTCTCCAGTGCATGAAAGTGAAAATTGAAAGTGAAGTCGCTCAGTCGTGTTCGACTCTTAGTGGCCCCATGGACTGCAGCCTACCAGGCACCTCCATCCATGGGATTTCCAGGTAAGAGTACTGGAGTGGGGTTCCATTGCCTTCTCCACAGCTTAGCCTAGCCTAGCTTAAAAGGGCTCAGAACACTAGCATTGCCTATAGTTGGGTGAAATCATATAGCACAACACCTGTTTCATAATAAACGTTGAATGGCTCATGTGCGTTATTGACTGCTATACTGAGGTGAGAGCAGAATGGTCATCTGGGTGCAGGATGGTTGTAAGTGTATCAGTTGTTCACCCTTACAGTCACGCAGCTCCCTGGGAAACCCAGCTCCCTGCTACTGCTTGGCGACATGAAAGAGCATCCTAGTGAAGATCACTAGGCTGGGAAAGGATCAAAACTCAAAATCTGAAGTACGATTTCTACTGAATGTGTTTCACTTTCACACCACTGTAAAGTCAAAAAATCATAAGCCGAACCACTGTAAGTCGGGACTATCTGTACTATACAGTATTAGGCATGAAGCATTGGGAGTCAGACAAAATAAACATAAATCTTATACTCTAGCCAGGAGTTAGACATTAAGCCAGTAATCCCATGACTAAACACATAATGACACATTGTGAAGGACGTGATAGGAGTTGTGAAGACAAATATAATGTTGGTGGGTGATTACAGTAGTGGGACCTGGAAGGGCTAATTGTGTTGGAAAGTCAAGAAATATTTTTCTGAGGAAACAATAGTAGGCAATGGCCAGGTTTTGTTTGTTTTTAAAAAGGGGGGTGGGTGGGTAGGGAGTCGAGAACATTCCTGGAATAAGAAACAGCCAGCAGAAAAACCTTGAAGCAGAAAAGAGCTTGGCCTGTTAAAGGAAGGCAAAGGTGGCTGTCAGGCTGGAGCATAGTGAACAGGGGGGAGAGTCATTCAAAGAGCATGACGGGACCCCTGAAAGACAGGACTGAACCCTGACAGAGCTTTGCCTTCTCAGACTCTAGGTTCTAACTCAGTGCCACGGAAAACAACTGCCAAGTTTTTCCAAATTTCCGTGAATCTGAGATTTAGTCTCACTCTATTCCTCTCTGTAAGATCTGCATTCTGCAAAGCAAAAGAATCTTTTTGAGGAAGCTCATCTGCAGTGACTAATACAAAAGAAGCTCAATCTACAAACGCTCAATTTTATTTGGTGTACGAAGGAGTTAAGGCAATGTTTTCAGTGTTGGCTGCAGAGTGAAATCACCTGGGAAGTTTTGATAATTCCCATTGCTTTGTTTCTCCTTTGGGGAAATTTGATCTAACTAGCCTGGGGTACCAGAGAAGGCAATGGCAAGCCACTCCAGTACTATTGCCTAGAAAATCCCATGGATGGAGGAGCCTGGTAGGCTGTAGTCCATGGGGTTGCTAAGGGTCGGACACGACTGAGCGACTTCACTTTCACTTTTTACTTTCTCACATTGGAGAAGGAAATGGCAACCCACTCCAGTGTTCTTGCCTGGAGAATCCCAGGGACGGGGGAGCCTGGTGGGCTTCCGTCTATGGGGTCGCACAGAGTCGGACACGACTGAAGTGACTTAGCAGCAGCAGCAGCAGCCTGGGGTACATAGCAAGAGAGTTTCTAAAAGATTCTCTGTGATTCAAATGTGCAGCCAAAATTAAGAACAATTTGGAAGGAAAGCTAGAAAGCTCAAAGTTTTAGCAATTCCTGTTCACCACATATGCATCTAATTTCAGCACGAGTTTGTTTGTTTTTTTTTTCTTTTATACAGCCCATATGTTTGCCAGGCACTGTTCTCACAAAAGTAGACTTTGAAAAAGTAGTACTTCACAAAAGTAGACTCATAACTCTCACAATAAACCCATAAGAATACTCACTGTTTACCCATTGGCTAAATAAGGAAATTGAAGCATAGAGTGTGAATGATTTGCCCAAGGCCACATCACTGGTAAATGCAGAGCTAGTATTTGAACTGAGGCATCTGGCTCCAAAATACATATTCTTATATGCTTTGTTGTAAGACCTCTGTGAATTCAGAAGAGAGGAGACAGCTTGCATGCTTTCAAAGCACTGCCAGTGTCAACTGAAAGAAAAACATGCAACATAAAAGTAGTGGGTTAAGCTTTATTCAACATCACACTGAGGACTATAACCCAGGAAATATTCTCTCAGTGCTGTGCCAAGTCGCTTCAGTCGTGTCTGAGTCTGTGCAACCTTATAAACTGTAGCCCACCAGGCTCCTCTGCGCATGGGATTCTCCAGGCAAGAACACTGGAGTGTTCTCCAGTGGATCTCCCGGACCCAGGGATCGAACCTTATGTCTAACTTGCACTGGCACGCAGTTTCTTTACCACAAGTGGCACCTGGGAAGCCCATTCTCTCAGTAGCTCTAGGAAATTACCCCAAAGAAGTAGGGGAAGAGACAGTATACATGTGAATTTTTTGACTAGTTACACGTGGTTATACATAAAAAGATTACTGACATGCACAACCTGGTAAAATTCTTGAATTCTAAAGAACAAATATTATTAATGCTACCATTTAGAAAGAATAAGCTGCTTTAAAAAAAAAAGAAGAAGAAGCACCTTTGCATTACCTCTGTAACACTAGTAGCTTGAAGGCAGTAGATTAGCATCTTTCGAGAGAGAGAAAGCAACGTTAGCTATGATGTAATTAATCTGAGAATGTGAAATAACTCAGAGATAAGATCATTCCCCTGCCTTGACTAGAAAAATATTAAAGAAAAGACAACAAATTAATGTGCACAAATACTTCAATACAAAAGCGGAAGAAACAGAATGAGCAATACACATTGCTAGGCATATGCACAGATCCATAAAAATAGATAAGGACAGACGGGGCATGTGGAGAATACGTGTATAATATAAATAGGAAAACTTGAGACGGAAAGTATGAAACTCAGGAACAATATAAGAAGAGAGGAATTAAAAGTTTCTAAGACCTCATGGATAGAGGGAAGAAGGAGGCAAGCGAAATTATACTAAAGATCTTAACATACTGGTAAGAGAAGTGGAGGAGAAACAGAGTTCCTCAGTGGAGGAAATTTTGTGTCTAGATAGGGCAACATTTTGTGTTTCGTTTTCAAATGTAGAAAAATGTGTGTCTGATTAAGAAATGTAACAGAAGGTTTTAATAGAACTGTTGAAGAGAAGAGACAGTGAAATATGAACATGATTGAAACAGCTGAAACATGGAAAAGTATATGTAGAAAAGCGAAACATAAGTATTACATATAAAGCATGAGGGATGGGATAAAATAAAGAGATCATTATCCAAGGTGCCTACTCAATCGTGTCCGACTCTCTGCCACCCCATGGACCGTAGCCCGCCAGGCTCCTCTGATTTCCCAGGCAAGAAAACTGGAGTGGGCTGTCATGGCCTTCTCCAGGGGATCTTCCCAACCCAGGGGTCAAACCCAAGTCTCTTCTCTTAAATCTGCCATATTGGCAGGTGGGTTCTTTACTACTAGCACTATCTGGGAAACCTAATCATTACAATAACTTTAAAAAGACAATACCCAGGGACTTCCTTGGTGGTTCAATGGCTAAGACTGCATACTCCCAATGCAGGTAGCCTTGATCCCTGGTCAAGGAACTGCTGCTGCTGCTGCTAAGTCGCTTCAGTCATGTCCGACTCTGTGCGACCCCATAGATGGCAGCCCACCAGGCTCCCCCGTCCCTGGGATTCTCCAGGCAAGAACACTGGAGTGGGTTGCCATTTCCTTCTCCAATGCGTGAAAGTGAAAAGTGAAAGTGAGGTCTCTCAGTCGTGTCCGACTGAGTGACCCCATGGACTCAGCCTACCGGGCTCCTCCATCCATGGGATTTTCCAGGCAAGAGTACTGGAGTGGCTTGCCATTGCCTTCTCCAGGTCAAGGAACTAGATCCACCTAAAAGTCCTGAGTGCCGGAAGTAAGATTGGTGCAGCCAAATAAATAAAAATAAATAAAAAGACAACGTTCACATTAAAAGATAAAAAACTGTTTAAAAGAAGCATAATCAAACTAATAGAACTGACAATTAAGGGAACAGGCAAAAGATATCAAGAAAATTCGGACAAAAAGAAAGCAGAGGAGACGTCCTCAGTGTTCCAGTGGTCAACAACTCAGCACTTCTACTCCAGGGAAGTGGATCCCCGGGTGGGGAATTAAGATCCCACATGTGGCGAGGCCAAAAAAAAAGAGCAGACTGGAATTTCTTTTTTTTGGCTACGTGGCAAACGGTGTCTTAGTTCCCAGATCAGAGATCAAACCTGCAGCCCCCTAGTTGAAAGTGTAGTCTTAACCACTGGAATACCAGGAAAGACTCAAGACTAAATGGAATTTGAAGTTAAAAGTACTAAACAGGATAAGGACTGACATTATGTAATTTTTAAAGAAGACAATTTATGATAAAAATATAATTAAAAATGTTTATGCACCCAGCATCAGAGCAATCAGACATGTAAATCTAAACTATACGAAATGCATGATAAAAAATAAGATATTTAGTGAAACACTTAACTATATCCCTCTTAGAAATCAATTCTAGGAAAGCTAAATAAATCAATTAACTTAATTAAATAGCTATATATAGGATCTTCATGCTCAATGCTCAATGTCTAACTCTTTTTGACCCCTTTGACTGTAGATTTTTCAGGCAAGAATACTGGAGTAGGTTCAATTTCCTCCTCCAAGGGATCTGCCCGACTCCGGGATCAAAACTGCATATCCTGTGTCTCCTGCATTGCAGGCAGATTCTTTACCGCTAAGCCACTGGGGAGCCCATATAAAAGATCTTAGTTCAGTTCAGTTCAGTTGCTCAGTCCTGTCCAAATCTTTGTGACCCCATGAATCACAGCACGCCAGGCCTCCCTGTCCATCACCAACTCCCGGAGTTCACTCAAACTCAGGTCCATCGAGTCGGTGATGCCATCCAGCCATCTCATTCTCTGTCGTCCCCTTCTCCTCCTGCCCCCAATCCCTCCCAGCATCAGAGTCTTTTCCAGTGAGTCAACTCGTCGCATGAGGTGGCCAAAGTATTGGAGTTTCAGCTTTAGCATCAGTCCTTCCAATGAACACCCAGGACTGATCTCCTTTAGAATGGACTGGTTGGATCTCCTTGCAGTATAAGGGACTCTCAAGAGTCTTCTCCAACACCACAGTTGAAAGCATCAATTCTTTGGCACTCAGCCTTCTTTACGGTCCAACTCTCACATCTATACATGACCACTGGAAAAACCATAACCTTAACTAGACGGACCTTGGTTGGCAAAGTAATGTCTCTGCTTTTTAATGTGCTATCTAGGTTGGTCATAACTTTCCTTCCAAGGAGTAAGCGTCTTTTAATTTCATGGCTGCAATCAGCATCCGCAGTGATTTTGGAGCCCAAAAATGTAAAGTCTGACACTGTTTCCACTGTTTCCCCATCTATTTGCCATGAAGTGATGGGACCAGATGCCATGATCTTAGTTTTCTGAATGTTGAGCTTCAAGCCAACTTTTTCACTCTCCTCTTTCACTTTCATCAAGAGGCTTTTTAGGTCGTCTTCACTTTCTGCCATAAGGGTGGTGTCATCTGCATATCTGAGGTTATTGATATTTCTCCTGGCAATCTTGATTCCAGCTTGTGCTTCCTCCAGCCCAGCGTTCCTCATGATGTACTCTGCATATAAGTTAAATAAGCAGGGTGACAATATACAGCCTTGACGTACTCGTTTTCCTATTTGGAACCAGTCTGTTGTTCCATGTCCAGTTCTAACTGTTGCTTCCTGACCTGCATACAGGTTTCTCAGGAAGCAGGTCAAGTGGTCTGATATTCCCATCTCTTTCAGAATTTTCCACAGCTTATTGTGATCCACACAGTCAAAGGCTTTGGCATAGTCAATAAAGCAGAAGTAGATGTTTTTCTGGAACTCTCTTGCTTTTTCCATGATCCAGCGGATGTTGGCAATTTGATCTCTGGTTCCCCTGCCTTTTCTAAAACCTGCTTGAACATCTGGAAGTTCACGGTTCACGTATTGCTGAAGCCTGGCTTGGAGAATTTTGAGCATGACTTTACTAGAGTCTGAGATGAGTGTAACTGTGCGGTAGTTTGAGCATTCTTTGGCATTGTTTCTCTAATACACAATATTCATTTTGTTTCCTTGGAAAATTTACATTTATCACATACTTGCCCATATAGAAAAGTTTAACAAATTTAAAAAACAAATAGAGATATCACTGCCTACTTTTTTTCTAATCATAACCCAATAAAAATTAGGGGAAAATATATGCAAATGACAGAAAATGTAACTTCACTGAAATTAAGAAATACACTAATTTCTTTACCTTTGGATCAAAGAGTAAATCAAAGATAATTTATAAACAATGAAGCAATGAAAAGGAGAAGACTTCACACCAAAATGTAGGGAACATTCAAAAGCTGAACTTAGAAGGAAATCTTTCCCTCTAAATAAATTTATTACTAGATAAGAAACAAAAATTAAGGAACTAAGTCTTTATCTTAAGAAATTAGAAAATTAGCAAAGTGTACTATAACATTAAAATTTAAAAAAAACAAATGCTGAAATTGAGGAAACAGGAAACAAAAATAATAGAAGAAACAAATAAGCTGGTTCTTTGAAAATAAACTAAATAAAGTTATAGGTCTGATTAAGTGAGAGAGAGCAACAATTAGGTATGAGAAAAAAGGCATACAATGTATTCAGCAAAGACTAAAACCATTATGAGAATACTACTAGCAATTCTGTAACAAGATACATGTATGTGTATGGCTGAGTCCCTTCACTGCTCACCTGAAACTATCACAACATTGTTAATGAGATCAGGGAACTAGATCCCACCTGCAACGGAGACCTTGTGCAGCCAAATAAATAAATAAATCTGAAAAAAAAAATTTGAAAGCCTTGAATGAAATGGAAAATTTCCTAGCAAAATATAAATTACCAAATATGTGTACTTTATATAAAATTATAGACTTTACAAAAGAGATATTAAAGATGATTTTTTTAAAATGTACCACTTAAAAAAGACTCCAGTACAAGATGGATTCGCAACTTTTAAGAACAGATAATTCTGTTCCATTTTTAAAATTTATTGTTTATATAAGAAAGTTTTCCAATTTATTTTAGGACATGAGAATAAATTTTAAATATATTCTTTTATGGAGGCAAAAACTATAGTCATATCTCACAACTACAAATGTATAATTCTCTTCCAAAATTTAGTAAATAGAATCCATATATATATCAAAAAAATAAAAATTAGGTTCAAACAAGATTTGTTTTAGGAATGCAATGTGTCTGAACATCAGGAAATGTACCAATGTAATTCATTACTATGACAGTTAAAGAGTGCCTAGAACACCTGACTGAAGTGACTTAGCAGCAGCAGCAGAACACCTAAGAGATCCAGTGAAATATTTATTAATTAATTTAAGTAACTAATTATTTTATTTTATTCAAAAATAATAATAAAATAAAGTAATAAACAATTAATTTAAGTAATAAAATAATATAATACTTATTTTATTAAGCTATAAATACTAATCAATTATACTATCAATAAGAGAAATTAGTAAGGTGGCTACATATCAAGACAATATATTGAATTAATTAGGTTTTTAATTTTCTGGTAACAAGCATATAGGAATGAAGAATGAGAAAAATATTCCACATTTTATTCATAATAGTGGAAAGACTATAACATTCTTAGAAATAAATTGGTCAAAAATATGAAAAGAAATTTATAAAATCTTCTTGGTAGGAGTAATATAAAAACATTAGACCTAAAGAAGTGGGAAAATATACTAAATTTGTAGATGGCAAAACTTAGCATAAAAATAGTATTTCTCCCCAAATTACTATATTGATTATCATTACAACCTTGTTTATTACATAACTGGATAAAATGCTCCTAACATTTGTATGAAAGATTAAATGCTATAGGGGAGCCAAGAAAATTATAAGAAATAAGAACAATAAAGTCATTAAATTTTGAATATTTAATATAAATATGCTATCAAATCAATGTGATATAATAGGAAAAGACAAAAAGGCTGATGAACCAGAATAGAGAAAATACTTTATATACATTGAATTTAAGAGTCACAAAGATGATAGACACCTGCAGTGAGGATAGATTTTGCACTGTTTTACATTCCCACCAAAAGTGCACAAGAGTTATCCTTCTAGAGTACTGATTTTGTCAATCTACTTGAGGATCAACTTGATCCTTGCGAGGCTTATCATTAAGCTTTGCTACAGCGGATTCAGAGAAGACTTTACTCTGGGCTTTTTATTCTTACTCCTAACGCCTGACTTTCTTGAGGGCTGTACCTAACGCCCTATATATGACAAGGTCTCTGCCCTGTGAGAACTCCAGGAACTGTTTTGTTTACTCCTTTTCCGTGGCAGTTTTTAGATTCCTCTCACTCGTGTGCATATCAGTACTCACATATTTGAGGAGACCCCTCTACAGTTCTCCAGACATCTCTTTGTGCCATGCCCTACTCTCAAGTTCTGTCTCAGATATTCTAGCAGCTTCCACCTCCCCGAACTCCCATATCTGCCTCCCCAATTTTTAAAATTATATTCCTTTAAAAGTTTTTCAGTATTTCTTGATGAGTGTTAGATTTTGTTCTGGCAGAAAGTTAAGTTACTTTGAGGTCAACTTCATCTTTTTAAAAAAATATTTATTTATTTGGCTGCACTGTGTCTTTGTTGCCGTACACCAGATCTGCAGTGTTTGTTGCATCATGGAGATCTTTAGTTGAGGCATGTGGGATCTAGTTTTCTGACCAGTGATCAAACCCAGGCCCCCTGCATTGGGAGCATGGACTCTTAGCCACTGGACCACCAGGGAAGTCCCCAACCTCATCTTTCTGAGGTTTGAATTTAAGTGTGTTTTACATTACTTGGCCAACAAAGATCCATCTAGTCAAGGCTATGGTTTTTCTAGTGGTCATGTTTGGATGTGAGAGTTGGACTATAAAGAATGTGGAGCACTGAAGAATTGATGCTTTTGAACTGTGGTGTTGGAGAAGACTCTTGAGAGTCCCTTGGACTGCAAGGAAATCCAATCAGTCCATCCTAAAGGAGATCAGTCCAAGGTGTACATTGGAAGGACTGATGTTGAGGCTGAAGCTCCAATACTTTGGCCACCTGATGTGAAGAGCTGACTCATTTGAAAAGACTCTGATGTTGGGAAAGATTGAGGGCAGGAGGAGAAGGGGATGACAGAGGATGAGATGGTTGAATGGCATCACCGACTCGATGGACATAAGTTTCAGTAAGCTCCAGGAGTTGGTGATGGACAGGGAAACCTGGTGCGCTGCAGTCCATGGTGTCACAAAGAGTCAGACATTACTAAGAGACTGAACTGAACTGAACTGAAGCCTTTATTTAGAACCAGTTTAGCTCCACTGCTAAGACGGAACCTCTGAGATCTCTACTTAACGACCCATTTATTCAGTGAGGTCTCTTCACTCTGTCTGATGGGCTCTAGCATCATCTCAAGGCTTGGGCGAGCTCTGGGAATTTTCTTGCATTACAACTCCTCTGTAAACATTCTCTCCTCAACACTGTTTTGCCGAATCTCATGGAGTTTTCCTTTTCACACACAAGACTGGAATTCAGTCTAAAAGAATCAAGGGAGGGACATCTGTGAACATTTCTGGGGTTCTCTTTCTAGTACCTTCCTCTCCGAGTCCCTCCCCACGTACTTTAGCTATCTTGGCCTCCCTGGACTTTAGTCTCTATCTTCTCGTCTTAATGAGGTATCTGGCACTGTGATGAAAATTGTCCTTGGGGAGAAAGCCAGGGCCTTCCTCGTGCTCACTTAGTTTCCCTTTGCTGAAAGGTCACAGTCCCGTGCTGACTGTTGTCTAGTTGTTTCATATTTCCCCCTTCTTCCCCCAGTGCTTTTTCTAGTTGTTTCAGTTAGGGGAAGGGGAGGCCCAGAACAGAAAAAGACAGCCTTGACTTAGTAACCAGATTCTTTGTAACAGTCCCTGATCTTCTTCAATCTTAACAGTTACAACATTTGAAAATAGTTGATGAAAGGTCCTTTGCTCCTAAATGTGTAAAAAGCACACGAGGATGGAAATAGTAAAGATTCTATTAATGATACCAAGTCCATAGTTCACTTCAAGTTGTTTTCCTATTGAAAACCATACTGGGGTCAATTATAGGTACATAAAAAAGACAAATCTTTTTAGGATGTCTTTACAGCATCCAAAGGGATCCCATTGAAAAAGAGAATGGTTAACTTTGTGCCAAGAATCACCTCCTTCTTATTCAATCATAATAACTAATGTAGCTCTTAAAATCTGTGCCTGTGAGAGATTTTTGGTTCCCTGTGAGGAGGTGAAACAAATAATATACTCATTTTCAGTAGATGGTTTTCAATTATTTGTTGACTTAACAAGATAGTTTTAAATGCCTACAGTGTGCCAGGCACTGTGGTAGTCACTGGGCGTACAAAAATAGATAAGAAACAGCCTCTGATGTCAGGAGGCTTACAAGATAGTGAATAGACAAGCTCCTGAGCGTTGAATTGCGGCACCTTATATAACCACGAGATGAAGAATGCACACAGAGCACCCCAGGAGCACGGACAGGAGGCATCTGGATGCACTCCTCAATTCTTGACGACCCCCTTCCGACATCTTAAAGCTGGTAGTGGTGGGACATATCACTCTGATCTTGTTTTTCTCATCACATCTCCTTTTCTGCTTCCTGTTTCCACTTTTAAGAATTGTTGTGGTTACACTTTTAAGAATTTAAGAAGCTTTTAAGAATTGTGGTTACAGGGCTTCCCTGGTGGCTCAGACAGTAAAGAATCCACCTGCAATGCGGGACACCTGGGTTTGATTCCTGGGTTGGGAAGATCCCCTGGAGAAGGGCAGCAACCCACTCCAGTATTCTTGCCTGGAAAATTCCACGGACAGAGGAGCCTACAGTCCGTTGGGTCACAAGGAGGTGGACACAACTGAGGGACTAAGCACAGCACAGTGGTTACACTGGGCCTCCCTGGATAATTCAGAGTAATCTCATTATTTCAAGGTCAGAAGTTTAGCAACCTAGTTCCATCTGCAACTTTAATTCCCTTTGTCATGTAACCTAACATATTCACAGGATCCAGAAATTAGGATATAGACATCTTGGAGGTTGGGGACATGGAGAGGTGGGACATTATTCTGCCTTCCACAATAGCCTGAGTCAAAGAGGAAATCTCATGAGGAAGAAAAAAATTTTATATATATATATATATATTTTTTTTTTTTAATGCGGCTTCCCTGGTAGCTCAGCTGGTAAAGAATCTGCCTACAATATGGGAGACCTGGGTTCAATCCCTGAGTTGGGAAGATCCCCTGGAGGAGGGCATGGCAACCCACTCCAGTACTCTTGCCTGAGGAATCCATGGACAGAGGAGCCTGGAGGTCTACAGTCTGTGAGGTCGCCAAAAAAACAGACACACTTGAGCGACTAGGCACAGCATATACTTTAACAGAGTGAAAGTGAAAATATATGGTGTTAAAATTTGTGACTGTGGCTATAACAAATACTTAGAAAAGAATAAAGAGATTTTTCTGGTGGTCCGGTAGTTAAGAATCCACCTTGCAGTGCAGGGGACGGGAGTTCAATCCCTGGTCAGGGAGCCAGTAAGCTCTCACATGCTTTGGGACAAGTAACCACGAGCTCCTCAACTAGAGAAGTCCGTATACCACAAAGAAGACCTAGCATGACCGAAATTCTGAAAAAGAAAGAAAGAAAAAAATAAAGATCTGTAATCAGTAATCTAAGCTTCTATCTTCAGAAACTGGAGAAAAAAGAGCAAAGTAAGCAGAAGGCAGGAAATAACAAAGATTACAATTCAGTAAAATTAAGAACTGAAAAATAACTGAGAAAATCAATGAAATCAAAACTGATTCTTAGAAAGATAAATAATTAATACATTTCTTGCCAGACTGACCAAGGGAAAAAACAGAATATACAATAGCCAGTATCAGGAATAAAAGAAGAGAGATCACGATGTATCTGTTAACACTAGAAAGATATTAAGGAGATACTGTGGACAGTTTAAATTAAAGCCAGAGGTGGCCTGAGGAGAGCATGTAACAGTAGTAAAAGAGGATGGGAAGAAACTGAAGCCAGAAAAGGACAGGAACTGACAGGTAGCCCAAGAGGAACTTGATGACTATGAGTCTGTATTGATGCACAAAGTCTAGGTGGCACAGAAGATTTTTCCAGAAGTTAACTTGAACGTTGGTGTTCTGTGATGATGCAGTGGAAATACCAAGTTGGCCAAAAAGTTCTTTCATGTTTTTCGTAAGCTGTTACGGAAGACTCGAACGAACTTCTTTGCCAACCCAAAATAAGGATATAAGAGAACCAAGAATGCTGGTCAGAGAGACTCCAGACGCTCAAAGAGAAGCCCAAACATATGGGAGGAGTCTGGGGATATGAGGGCGCTAGAAGAAGGGGGATGAAGAGACCAAGAGCAGGCTGACAGAGAGACGGACTAGGGATGAGGGTGAGTTTTCCACAGGACAGCTGCTCTGGAAATGTTCCCTCCTCAGCAGTTGTTCTTTGCCCTCTCTCATGGAATTCCACCCTTCACCCACACGGTTGGAATTTAATCTAAAAGAGTCAACAGAGACACCTCTATGCAAATGGAGGTTGGGGGTTGGCAGCAGACGGAGGTTCAAGGAGTTAGAGGTTTGTGCAAATGCAAAAAATACATATATTGAAAAGGAAGGCCTGAGAGAGTTGGTATTTGGGAGATCTGGTCAGGTTTTCTTTGTGTCTCTCATGTTCCAGACAACCTGGTCACAGAAGATAGTGGAGAGCAAGGCAGACAGGTACTTACTACCATAGAGCTTACAGCTCAAGTACTGATAGGTAAATGGGCAATTGTGACATTCAATGATACACACTAGGAAGCATTTAGAAATGGTATGGAGGAATGATAAAATTGCAAATGAGACCATACAAGGCAGGAATGAGTGGCCAAGAGGAGACAACACTCAAGCAAGTAGTACTGAGTGCGGTAATCCTCAGTATACATCTGCACTGCTCACGAACTTCCTCCCAGACAGCCCACAGCCACCAAAGCTCTCCACACTCCACATCACAAGAACCCTCAGCCAAGTCATTTCACCAGGACAAAGCAATGTTTCTAAGAGGCTTCTCTATCTCTACACTAATCCATTTCTCAAGATAGAATAGTCATTCAGGCCTAGTTCAAGTGGACAAATTTCTAGAATTTCCAGTTCCATTTAACTACTGATATGTCGTTTTAAAAAGTGAGACTGACTCAAACTGCTACCATTCTAACTGAACCTTTTCAGTTAGATACCTTTGCACACATTGCTAGAACACAGTTCTATTGCCAAGTATGTTGAACATACATTTCCATTTGATACAACCTCATGCTCTGTTTATTTCAAAATACACGTAGAATTTATAAATGGAAAAATAAAAAGCACATTACTTTTAAATTGTTTGCCTTCTTTGTTTGCCCTCCCATTTTCACTTTTGAGATTATATATTTTTATTATAAATTGATAAGTTCTGAGAATCTGCAAGTTTTGGTTTAAATTCCTTCTTTGACAGGAATATGTAAAATGTCTTGACACTTTTACTCACCATTGGCATCTGAAGGATAAATGGCTTGGAAACTGTTTCTTCTCCCTCTCCTAGCCTGTATGTCCCTTGGAATTTTCTTGTTTTCTACAACTCGGGAGAAAACTGACTTCAAAATCAGTCTTGACGGTACGCTGGCCAACCTGGTAAATCTCACTGAGCTGCTAGTGCCCCTTTGTGCCCAGTGCTTACAATTACAGCTCAGTTTTCGTTTGCTAGGAAGAGGCATTTGAACTGCTGCTTCACATGCATGAATTATGGCCTCTGAAACCTAGAAAGAACCGTAGAGAAATGAGATAAGGACCAACTGGAAGCTAGAGGCACATGGGCTGCACCGGAGAAAGTGGATACAAGAGCAAGGAACAGACTCTCGTTAAAAGGAGAACAAAGTGTGAATGCCGAGTTGGCCACTACACCTTATGGTAGTTGTCTTCTGTATTGCCCGCCACACATACAAGCTCTATGAAGGCAAAAATGCTTGCCTGGCATTCAACAAAGGTTGTTCAATGACTGAGCAAGGAGAGAAACAAAAGGGTTTAATTCACGGAAATTTCGTAGTAGATAATAGCTATTTTTCTTTGTATTATTAATTATTCTTTGTTGTTTCTGTTTAGTCGCTAAGTCTAGTCCGACTCTTTGTGAACCCATGGACTGTAGCCTGCCAGGCTCCTCTGTCCATGGGATTTCCCAGACAAGAATACTAGAGTGAGTTGCCATTTCCTTCTCCAGAGGATCTTCCTGACCCAGGCATTGAACTGGTATCTCCTGCATGGCAGGTAGATTCTTTACCACTGAGCCATCAGGTAAGCCCTGATTATTCTTAACATATTCTTAAAATGAAAAAATTTTTGACAATTTTATTTAACAAAACCCCATATGTCCAAGAGCATTTCCCAACCTCAGTATTTTATAGGCTTAGCTTTTTTTATGCACTTGTTTTAATTAATAAATATGAATCGAGCACTACATTCCAGGATCTGGAGATAAAAAATGTGACAAACACAATTCTAGCCCCTAGAGGAGAGCACATCAGACGATTATATTGAAAATCCCTATGTTGCTGCCACGCTCCAAATCTCAGTCCCCTCAGCTCTGGCAGCTGCAGGAATAATATCTCTTCTTTGTTTCCTGCATTTCCTTTATTTTCTAATTGTATTCCTGTTTTCTCTCCACTTTATCTCCTCATACTCAACTTATTCTTTGTCAAATGATTGCACAGTAAACTCAGATTTTTTTGCACTTGTAGAAATTCAGCTGTACAGAAACATGCATCTATACCAGAATTTCTATAATCGGTTATAAAGGTGTGTTTGAATTCCCTTTTTGTCCCTAAGGAGAAACCTCATAAGAATAAGAATGTAGTCCCTGTAACACTTGCTTAAAGGAAAATATGTTCATGGAGGATTATAAATACCTTGGGAATACAAGATGATTTTACATGAAGAAATGGAGCTGAGAAAACACTTAAATGATGATTTAAAAGACATACATAGATAATAGTGGCAACACTGGAAAGGGTTTTCTGAACTCTTGAGTTTCTCTCTCTCTCTTTTCTTTTTTTTTTTTCGGCCACAAGGCATTTGGGAACTTAGTTTGCTTACCAGTGTTTGAACCCTTGCCCCCTGCATTGGAAGCACACAGTCTTAACCAGTGGATCACTAGGGAAGTCCCAAGTTTCTCATGCTTTTACTACTTGTTCAGGAATACTGTGTTTGCCTCAATAATATTAATACACCCAGCGTTCATGTATGTGTGTGTGCTCAGTTGCGTCCGACTGTTTGTAACCCCAAGGACTGTAGCCCACCAGACTCCTCTGTCCATGGAATTTTCCAGGCAAGGATACTGGAGCAGGTTGCCATTTCCTACTCCAGAGGACCTTCCAGACCCAGGGATTAAACCTGCATCTCCTACATTGGCAGGTGGATTCTTTATGACTAGTGCCACCTACGAAGTCCCTGATACACCCAGGAGATTTCTAATTATGATAGGCCACAAAAGTGTACAGATTTTATTAGGCTAAAGCAGGGTTTCTTGACCTTTGGCATTTTATAATTATCTTGACAATTAACCTTGGCAAGATAATTCTTCATTGGGGCAGGGGAGGGGAGTTGTGCTGTGCATTTTAGAAGGTTTAGTCTCATTTCTAGCCTCTTCTCACTAAATACCAGTAGCGAAAATGTCACCAGATATTGCCAATGTCCCCTGGAGAGCATAATTACCTCTGGTTGAGAACTGCTGAAATATGTCCACCATTTTTAGTTCATTCCTGAGCATGACAAGTTTAATTCAACCCCTACCATTCTACTGAAACCATTAAACCAAGATCTCTAATTGCTACCTTGGAGCTAGTGACTGAGAGCACACACACACACACACACAGAAGCCAGTAGACATTTGCAGGTCCTTATTTAACTTGAATTCTCCAAAGCATCTCAAGATTCTTTCTTTCTAAGACATCCTCTTCTCCTAACATTGACTCCTAGCTTGCCTTTTGCTCCTTTGGCTTTCCCTTGAAGTTCCTCTTTGTTGTTGTGTAGTTGCTGAGTAATGTCCGACTCTTTGCGACCCCATGGTCTGTAGCCCGTCACGCTCCTCTGTCCATGAGATTTCCCAAGCAAGAATACTGGAGTGGGTAGCCATTTCCTTCTCCAGGGGATCTTCCCGACCCAGGGATCAAACCTGTGTCCCCTGAACTGCAGGCTGATTCTTTATCACTGAGCCACCTGGGAAGCCCTTCGCCCACCCCTTAAAAGTCAATACTTTCAGGACTTTCCCAGTGGTCCAGTGGTTCAGAATCTTCCTGCCAATGTGGGGGACATGGGTTCAATCCCTGGTCCGGGAAGATTCCACGTGCACCTAAGCCCTATGCGCCACACCTGCTGAAGTCTGTGTGCCCCAGAGCTCATGCTCTGTACCATGAGAAGCCACTGCAATGAGAGGCCTGAGCGCCACAACTGGAGAGCAACCTCGATTCATCGCAGCTGCGTGTGCGCAGCAATGAAGACCCAGTGCAGCCAAAAATAAATTCTGTGATTTCAGGGTTTGGTCCTAGGCCCTGGGGCTGCTGAGTTTTACACACTCCATTTGCAGGATCCCATTCACTCTCATGGTCAATTTCCCTGTCTGTGTTGATGACTCTTTCATCCTTGCCTCAGGCCTGGATCTCTCTCCTATGCTAGCAGGTAGGGGTATTTCTATCTAGGAACTTCTCAAGCCTTCAAAATAAAAATGTCCCAAACCAAAAGAATATGACCATTTTTTTCTTCTAGTATGTTCCTTATTTCAGTGAAAGGCATCACCATTTTCTAGTTGCTTAAACCAGAAATACAAGACTCCAATCCTTCTTGTCTCTCTCACTTTGCTTAACCTTGTCTCCCAAAATCAGTGCTGTATAAACTTTAGTATGAATAAGAATCACAAGGAGGATTTGTTAAAACTCAGATTCCCCCAGAAATTCTGATTTAATGGGGGTTGGGGGAGGGAGTGAGCAATAGTTTAGCATGCTCTGGGCTTCCCTGATAGCTCAGTTGGTAAAGAATCCACCTGCAATGCAGGAGACCCTGGTTCAATTCCTGGGTCGGGAAGATCCCCTGGAGAAGGGATAGGCTACCCACTCCAGTATTCTTGGGCTTCCCTTGTGGCTCAGCTGGTAAAGAATTTGCCCACAAGGCAAGAGATCTGGATTTGATCCCTGGGTTGGCGAGATCCCCTGGAGAAGGGAAAGTCTACCCACTCCAGTATTCTGGCCTGGACAATTCCATGGACTGTACAGTCCATGGGGTCGCAAAAGTGGGGACTGAAAATCTGAGAATCTGCATTTCTAACGCTTCCAGATGACCCTGATGGTCTGCAGACTACATTTTGTGTCACATTGTCCTAAAGGACCTCTCACTGTTTTTTATGATAAAGCCCCAAATTTTTAGCATGATGTTCCAGGTTCTATATGATTTTATTTAGTTCTTTACATTCATTTCTCACCATGCTCATCTTATTCCTGGGCTTGTTTAATGGCATGCTGTGTCTTGAAATCTGAGTATTTATCTCGTTGCTTGGCTGATTCTTACTCCTTTCTCAGTATTCAGATTACTCATTTATTCTACAGAGGGCACAAAGTCTTTGCCCACAAACAAGAAATTTTATTTTTCTAAAATTGAACTTACTTGTTTGACTTCTAGATAATAGAAATGGAATATCAGTGTTAGTAATCTTAGTCAATTCAAAATGTCCTTCACATTCTGCCTGGGTTGCCTGGGTTTATCAGTGTTTGAGGGGACCTATTTTTACCAAATTCATTGATTGGACCAACACTGGGGACCTAGCCCAGGTTGAGACCCATTGTCTTAGCATTTTCCACTCAGATTTATAGTCAGATTTGACTGCGGCTCAGGTCATGAACTCATTATTGCCAAATTCAGACTTAAATTGAAGAAAGTAGGGAAAACCTCTAGGCTATTCAGGTATGGCCTAAATCAAATCCCTTACAATTATACAGGGATTGACAAATAGATTCAAGTGACAAGTAGATTCAAAGAATTAGATCTGATAGAGTGACTGAAGAACTATGGATGGAGATTCGTAACACTGTACAGGAGGTGGATCAAAGCCATCTGCAAGAAAAAGAAATGCAGAAAAGTAAAATGATTGCCTGAGAAGGCCTTACAAATACCTGAGAAGAGAAGCTAAAGGCAAAGAAGAAAAGGAAAGATGTACCCATCTGAATGCAGAGTTCCAAAGAATAGCAAGGAGAGATAAGAAAGCCTTCCTAAGTGATCAGTGCAAAGAAATAGAGGAAAATAATAGAATGGGAAAGACTAGAGATGTCTTCAAGAAAATTAGAGAAACCAAGGGAACATTTCATGTAAAGATGGGCTCGATAAAGGACAGAAATGGTATGGACCTAACAGAAGAAAAAGATATTAAGAAGAGGTGGTAAGAATACACAGAAGAACTATACAAAAAGATCTGAATAACCCAGATAACCACAATGGTTTGATCACTCACTCGAGCCAGACATCCTGGAGTACAAAGTCAAGGGTTCTTAGGAAGCATCACTGCAAACAAAGCTGGTGGAGGTGATGGAATTCCAGCTGAGTTATTTCAAATCCTAAAAGAGGATACTGTGTAAGTGCTGCACTCAATATGTCAGCAAATTTGGAAAACTCAGCAGTGGCCACAGGACTGGAAAAGGTCAGTCTTCATTCCAATCCCAATAAAAGGCAATGCCAAAGAATGCTCAAACTACCACATGGTTGCACTCATCTCACATACTAGCAAAGTAATGCTCAAAATTCTCCAAGCCAGGCTTCAACAGGTTGTGAACTGTGAACTTCCAGGTGTTCAAGCTGGATTTAGAAAAGACAGAGGAGCCAGAGCTGAAATTGCCAACATCTGTTGGATCATAAAAAAAGCAAGAGAATTCCAGAAAAACATCTACTTCTGCTTCATTGACTACACTAAAGCCTTTCGCTGTGTGGATCACAGCAAACTGTGAAAAATTCTTAGAGATGGGTGTACCAGACCACCTGACCTGCCGCCTGTGAAACTTCTATGCATGTCAAGAACCAGCAGTTAGAATCAGACATGGAGCAACAGATGGTTCCAAATAGAGAAATGAGTGCATCAAGGCTGTCTATTGTCATCCTGTTTATTTCATTTATTTACAGAGTACATCATATGAAGTTCTAGGCTGGATGAAGCACAAGCTGGAATCAAGATTGCAGGGAGATATATATCAATAACTTCAGATATGCAGAAGACACCACCCTTATGGCAGAAAGCAAAGAGGAACTGAAGAGCCTCTTGATGAAAGTGAAAGAGAAGAGTGAAAAAACTGGCTTAAAACTCAACATTAAGAAAACAAAGATCATGGCATTCATCATTTCATGGCAAATAGTTGGGGAAACAATGGAAACAGTGACAGACTTTATTTTCTTGGGCTCCAAAGTCAAAGCAGATAGTGACTGCAGCCATGAAATTAAAAGACACTTGCTTCTTGGAAGAAAATCTTTAACATGCTCCTGGACAGCATGTTAGAAAGTAGAATGATTACTTTGCCAACAAAGGTCCATCTAGTCAAGGCTATGGTTTTTCCAGTGATCATGTATGGATGTGAGAGTTGGACCGTAAAGAAGGCTGAGTGCCAAAGAATTGATGCTTTTGAACTGTGGTGCTGGAGAATACTCTTGAGAGTACCTTGGACTGCAAGGAGATCCAACCAGTCCATCCTAAAGGAGATCATTCCTGAATATTCATTGGAAGGACTGATGCTGAAGCTGATACTCTGATACTTTGGCCACCTGATGCGAAGAGCTGACTTATTTGAAAAGACCCTGATGCTGGGAAAGATTGAAGGTGGGAGAAGGGGACAACAGAGAATGAGATGGCTGGATGGCATCACTGACTCAATGGACATGGGTTTGAGCAAGTTCCGGGAGCTGGTGCTGGACAGGGAGGCCTGGCGTGCTGTGGTCCATGGGGTCGCGGAGAGCCGGGCACGACTGAGCGACCGAACAAAAACAAGCCCGAGCTGAGAGCCGCTGTCTCAACTTCCTTTTCTGCTCGGGTTTGCATCGCCAGCAAAGAGACCGATGCTGAGACACAGAAAGCCTGTGCAGAGCAACAAAGGCCCAATCCAGCCAAAAAACGAAAAGAAACCGATGCTGAGACTGGAGCAGCAGAAGCTTTATGCAACAGACAAAGAATGGAGAAGCAGGAACTTAGTTTGCACATCAACTTCTCCACCCAGAGTGGGCGGAGACACCACGGGTACAGGAGAGTCGAGGTAAAAGGGAGTGCATTGGAAAGAGGGAGGAATAGTCATGACTTATCCGAGAACACAGGTGTGGCTGGGTCTGGAACTGGCGCAACACTCCTTTCGGTCTTTGCTTGGACTTCTCTGGTTATTGCTGTGACAGTTGTCGACTGCCATGGTGCTGATGGGTGTGGCATTCAGCATGCTGTTACAGTGAGTGCATAAGGAAGGTCAAGGTCTGCCCGAAGTCACATCTTCTGTCACTGTGGGCCTACTTGGTTCTAACCAGCCCTTGTGTTTCTTTTTGTAGGATCCTCCTGAAATTTAGGTAAGAGTGATTGGTTTCCATTCAAGGGAGGGGCAGGGTATGGTTCTGGGGCAACAGCTTCAGTCACACTATGAACTGTGGAGATGCTGGCCATCAGGGCCTCAGTTATCATCAGCCGGACATGCAGCCATTTGTCATCCGTCCGCATCCTCATAGCCACTTGGCCCTCGAGTGCTGCTGTGCCCTCCTTGTCTTAGCCACAGGGTCTCTTCAAGTACGGTGACCAACCATGCTAGTTGGTCCAGGAATGAGGGGTCTCCCAGGACGTGGGACTCACGGTGCTCAAATCAGGAGAATCTGGGGCAAACTGGGATGACCAATCACCCTGTCTCCAAGTCCAGTTCTTTGTCAGTTTTTCTCTGTAGCTCATGGAAACATTTGAGGCCTCTCTTAACACTGGCATTAAGGAAACTCTGTAAGTCTGTTTCAGGCTTTCTGTCTAGACACTGGATGCAGCCACCTCTGCTTTACAGCTCCTGGCCCATACTAGACACAGGTGAACTTTAAAAAGCTTGTTACCTTCTTGGCTTTTTTTAGGAAAGGGAGAAATTTGTTTTCTTTGCTTTGGGATTTCCCAAAACTCTTTGGGATGATATCCTTATGAATATATTGAGCCACAAATATAATCATACTACAGTGGACTATATAAATTAGGTATTTGTCTTCTTCAAGAAGTTCAGAGATAGGAAATTCAGGATCAGAATGCTTATTCAAGACTCTTTCTAACTTACTGCTCTGCAACTTTTAGTTATATGATTTTGAGTCTCATAGGTGTAGTATAACTATTATAACTCAAAAACTATTAATTCAAGTGTTTCTCTTTTTATATCTATAGTAGAGGAAGGCAAGACAGAAGGGGTTGGGATATTTGAGAAACATCGGTATCTGCCGCAGTAATACTCACCAATGTCTAACTCCCTTGCTTTTCCTCTGATTCTCCTTGACTAATAATTACTAATCAAGCCATTACTCTGGGCTTCCCTGGTAGCTCGGCTACTAAAGAATCCACCTGGAATGCAGGAGACCCTGGTTCAATTCCTGGGTTGGGGAGATCCCCTGGAGAAGGGATAGGCTATCCTCTCCAATATTCCTGGCTTTCCCTGGTGGCTCAGACAGTAAAGAATCTGCCTGCAATGTGGGAGACCTGGGTTTAGTCCCTGGATTGGGAAGATCCCTTGGAGGAGGACATGGTGATCCATTCTAGTATTCTTTTTTTTTTTTTTCCCATTGCAGTATTCTTGCCTGGACAATCCCCATGGACAGAGGAGCTGGTGGGCTGGAATCCATGGGGTTGCAAATAGTTGGACACGACTGAGCAACCAATGTAAGCAGTTACTCTAATTGCTTATATATTCTACTAAAAAAATCTCTTTAAATAACAGTGGCTTGATCTTCTGAAATCAAAATCTAAAACTGAAAATCAGACTTCCCTGGTGATACGGTAGATAAGCATCCATCCGTACTGCAGGACACACATGCCCATGCTTCACAACAAGAGAGTCCTCCACAATGAGAGGCCCTCACAGCACAAAGAAGAGCAGCACCCACTCACCGCAACCAGAGGAAGCCTGCGTGCAGCAGCGAAGACGCAACACAGCCAAAACTAATCAAAGCAGTGTGATGTTTAAAAGTAAAATCTCTGTTGTACTACGTTCTGCTGTCCCTGTCTTTCCTTGGTATATACGATGCCCCATGACTCATGGAAATACTAGGGGGCAATTCCCACAGATTAAAGTATCAAAACTTTATCCTACCTCAGTTCATGCAGCGAGTGTTTACTGAGTGACCGTTATGTCCTGGGCACAGTGCTAGGCCCTAGAGACTCAGTGGTGTGCCAACCATCAAGGCATCTGTTCTCATGGAGCTTATAAACATGGACACACATAAATGTTAGGAGTGTGACAAAAGTACTGAAGCTGAGCGGAAGCCTGTGAGGTCCTCTTGAGTACAAATCCTTTCTGTGTCCTGTTTCTTGTTTGCAGGAAAAAAGGCTTCAGCCTCCTAGACCTTCCTTGAGTTCCAAAGCAGATTCAAACAGTTAATGATCAGAGAAGTGAGGGAACGCAGAAGCAAAAATGAAGCAGTCAACGCCCCCCCCCAAAAAAAAATGCAGGATGGTCACCTGGTTCTTCATCAAGGGACACACACACACACACACACACACGGATACACATGTTTATAATATCTTTGAGTTCTTCTGCCAGAACTAAGGGTCTCCCAGGCGGCGCCACTGGGAAAGAACCAGGAACTAAGGCTCCCACCCAGGTGGAGGATGGCAACTTTTGGCTCAGGACAAGATTCCTGGAGTAGTGCCCTGTTACCTTGCCAACCAATCAAAAGAAAGTCACACATCCTTCAGCCCTTACTCCAAATTTGCCTATGAACACTTCTCCTGAAAACCAATGGGGAGTTTGGGGGTTTTTGAGCATGAGCCAACCATTCTCCTTGCTCAGCCCTGCAATAAATCTTTCTCTGCTCCAAACAAGAACCTGGAGACAGAGAAGGACTAGGCCTATAAGAAGACCAGAATAGAAGAACGCAGGACCCTCCGACCATATGACAGGAAGAGAAGATGGTATGAGATGAAGGTGGAAAGTCAGGAAGCATCCTGATCATGTGGGGACTTTACAGGTCATGGTAAAGAATTTGAGTCTGTTTAAGTTTTGTACGTTTTATTTTTTATTTATTTTTGTGTTCGTATTTTTGCTGCACTGGGTCTCTGTTGCTGCACACAGGCTCTCTCCAGTTTTGGCGAGCGGGAGTACTCTCTAGTTGCAGTACAGGGGCTTCTCACTGCAGTGGCTTCTCTTGTGGAGCACAGGCTCTAAGGGTGCGGGGTGTAGTAGTTGCGGCTTGTGGGCTCTAGAGCACAGACTCTGTAGTGTGGCACACAGGCTTAGTTACACAGGCCTATGGAATTTTCCTAGACCAGGGACTGAACCCTTGTCCTCTGAATTGGCAGGTGGACTCTTATCCACTGTGCCACTAGGGAAGTCTAAGTTTATTTTTTAAAATTACTCTGGCAGCTGTTTGAAGAATATATTGCAGTGGGTAACAGGGCAAAAGCAGAGGCAGGGAGGGGCTTCCTTGGTGGCTCAGTGGTAAAGAAACCACCTGCCAATGCAGGAGCTGTGAGTTCGATCCCTGGGTTGGGAAGATCCTCTGGAGAAGGAAATGGCAACCCACTCTAGTATTCTCGCTGGGAAATCTCATGGACAGAGGAGGCTGGTGGGCTACAGTAAATGAGGTCGAACACACTAAACAAGAAGAAGAAGCAGGGAGACATGTTAGAGGGCTATTGTAGTAGTCACACACACACACAAAGTTGATTGTGTGTTTCACTAGGGTGGTAGAGATGGAGAATTGATGAATGCAAGATCTGTTTCACACAGGGAGCCCAGTCAGATGCTCTGTGATGACCTAGAGAGGTGGGATGGGGAGGGAGGCTCTAGAGGGAGCCTATATATATATATATAGGCTGATTTGTGTTATTGTATGGCAGAAACCAATACAACATTATAAAGAAATTATCCTCCAATTAAATTTGCCCTGTTACCCACTGCAATATATTCTTCAAACAAAGAAACAAAAAAATCTGTTTTTTGAGGTATAATGCATGGATGTGAAGATTAAGAGAAAACAAAGATATTAGCTAGGTTTTAGCTGTAGTAAATAGATGCATAATAAAATTATTTATCAAGACAGGAATAACCAGGGAAGAAACAACTTTTGGAGAGAAACTGAGGAATCTATTTTAAACATATGGTGTTTGATATGTCTATCTGACATTTGAGTTATGATGTTAAATGGGAGTTGCCTATATACATGTCAAGTGCACAAGGGAGTGATCAGGAGGAACAGATGTACATTGAAGAGTAATGAATACGTAGTAGATATTTCAAGCCAAAGGACTGGGTGAGGTCACTAGAGAGAGAGTTTTATTGGAGAGAACGGAGTCTGGAAGCCCACTAACATTTAGAGACTGGCACAAAGAGTCGGACACAACTGAAGTGACAGAGCATGCACTCAGCATAGGTGGAGAAGCAAGCAAACAGATGGAAAAGAAAAGATGCAGCTAATAAAGTAAGGGAAGTCTGGAAGATTATGATGGACTGGAAGACATAGGGGCACAAATGCCACAAAAGAGAGAGTGGCCAGCTGAGTCAAATCTACCGAAATATTGACAAAATTGAGGACAAAGGATGTGCCCATTTGATCTGACTTATCTTGTGGAACAGCTGGGTTAGTTGATGTTCCTATGGTTCCATAGCTCCGTGTACATGTCCTATAGAGCACTTACCAAATTTGTGGTTGCCACTAGACTGTAAACTCAATGAGGGCAGAAGTCATGTCTTACTGGACTTCACAGCACAATATTCGTAGGACAATATCTGACAATGGGTCTGAAAAGACCCATTGTCCAAACAAGGTAACATTTCCAGGCACAAGGTATTCAAACCTGATATCTTTCAAGGGCCATGACCAACCTGCCACAATTTCCATCTGTATTTCCCTACTCTGTGCTCAAAATTGTGCTAAACCAACTTATTGCAAACTGTGAACATTCCTTAAACCCCACTGTAAGCTAAAACTGGAAAATTATTTTAATTTTAGACAAATTACTTCACAGTAAAGTTTTCACTGTTTTTCAGTGATGAATACAAACTACTGTGTTTAGATTCTAAGATGATTAAGCTATTAAATGATCCGGGATCCATATTATTTGAACAGTGGTTGAAACCATTGGCTATACTGAAAAGAGAAGGCTTAAAGGAAGATCATACAGCTTTCTTCACATGTATTAATATAAAGATGTTTTACAGAGAATAGACATTAGATACATGTTGTGTAGGTTGAATGAGGAACAATTTGTTGTAGGCACTGAGAGGTAAATTTCAATTCAATATTAAAAATTCAGAATGGACAATGAAATGGGCCCTTTCAAAATGAAGTCTCTTCCAAATTCTTGAACAACACATTAATATCCAAAGACTCTGAGAGCAGGAATGTGGAGAGAAGTACAGACTACATCCTCAGAGGCAAGGATGAGGATATTTTATAAAAACATAAGATTTCTTTAATGGCTGATTCTAAATAAACTGAAGTAGTATTATCTTTCTCCAGTCCATTTTTCAAATTGTAGCCAGAGTGATCCTTTAAACGTCAAATCTGATTATATCAGCCTCTTTAATTAAAACCCTTCATTTGCTGAAAGGTCATTTCAGTATTGATTCCTGGCTTCCATGCTAGTCTCATCTGAAGTTCTCTGCATTCTTATCTTACTTGTTTTTCATCTCTTCCTCAAGGTGCCAGGTCATGCTATTCTCTCTGCTTGCAGAGCTCTCCTCCCTTCTTAACCCAGATTACACCTTTCCAATGGTAGCAGCTTTCCCTAGTAGGCTAAACCAGTTGGGTCCCCATCATTCGTGCTGTGCTCACTCGTGTCCAACTCTTTGCAGCCCGCCAGGCTCCTCTGCCCATGGAATTTTCCAGGCAAGAATACTGGAGTGGGGTGCTAGCTACTCCAGGGGATCTTCCCCAACCAGGGATCTAACCGGCATCTCAAGCTTCTCCCTCATTGGCAGGCAGTTTCTTTACCACTAGCGCCACCTGGGAAGCCCCTGCTGCCGCTGCTGCTAAGTCACTTCAGTCGTGTCCGACTCTGTGTGACCCCATAGACGGAAGCCCACTAAGCTCCCCCATCCCTGGGATTCTCCAGGCAAGAACACTGGAGTGGGTTGCCATTTCCTTCTCCAATGTGTGAAAGTGAAGTCGCTCAGTCGTGTCCGACCCTTAGCGACCCCACGGACTGCAGCCTACCAGGCTCCTCCATCCATGGGATTTTCTAGGCAAGAGTACTGGAGTGGCTTGCCATTGCCTTCTCCGGGGAAGCCCCTGGGTCCCCATGAAAGCGAAGTCGCTTAAAGTCGTGTCCGACTCTTTGCGACCCTATGGACTGTAGCCTACTAGGTTCCTCGGTCCATGGGATTTTCCAGGCAAGAATACTGGAGTGGGTTGCCATTTCCTTCTCCAGGGGATCTTACCAACCCAGGGATCGAACCCGGGTCTCCCGCATTGTAGGCAGACGCTTTACCGCCTGAGCTACCGGGAAAACCCAATACACATTTGCAAATACTCTGGTAACCCACTCCAATGTTCTTGCCTGGAGAATCCCAAGGACGGTGGGCGCCAGGTGGGCTGCCGTCTATGTGGTTGCACAGAGTCGGACACGACTGAAGCGACTTGGCAGCAGCAGCAGCGGCAGAACTGCTTTATAAAGATGAAACCATTCAATTGAATAATGACCGTTTCTGTTTTTCCTGCTAAAAAGTAAGTTCTTAATGACAAAGCATTGTATCTTATTCAGCACAGTGCCTGGCATATGGTGGGCACCTTCAAATATTTGTTGAATCAATGAATGGACAAACTTGTTTGAAGTGGAAGAGGAGTCTCGTGAAAAAGAATATGTTTGCTGGCATCAGGTTTCTGGCTGCAAACTTTTAGAAACAGTGGTATGGTATCTTGGAAGAACTTATTTCATGAAAGAAAGGGGAGGCACAGGAGGAAATCATCAAATCAGACAGGTTTGTCAAGGCGGAGTCAACATGGAATGTCAAAACTTTCATGGGGGAAAAAGCTTCATGAAAGATAGGAAAAAATGGGAAACCAAGGCACAATGGCCTAAGAAAATATTCATTCCTTCCCAAATATATATAGAATACTAGTAATGTGTCTGGCACCTGGAGTCAGAAACCCAAGGGTGGGCAAGTCTCACACAGTTCTTGCTTTTAAGAAGTCTACAGCCTAATAAAGAAAGACAAATATTGAACATAGTAATTTCCACGAAGTACGGTAAGCTGGGCTAGAGAAGATACACCGGTGGGGAGAGAGATGACAGGAGAAAGGTGGGTGGTCAGGGAAACCTGGTTTAAGGTGAGACACTGAAATTTAAAGAGGAGTCCAGGTGGTCTGGGGAACTGAAAGAAATTCAACAGCTAGGATTTGGGGTCCCACAGAGAAAGACTCTCAAGATACTGAGGGGGCGCCTGGGCGAAATCGTTTTACCGGGACCTCCGGAAGGGAGAGGTCATTAGCCTCGTGAACATCCCCTGGGCAAGAACGAGAACGCTGTGTCCTTGAACATTCCACCTGAGCTGGGCTCGCCGCAAATGCCTCATCGCACGCAGGCTCCCGGCAGCTGCAGAGAGGCGGCGGCCGCAGAGCGCCGAGCCCCGCCGCGACTGCCCGCGGGTCTGCCCGGACGCGGCGCCGCGGCGGCAGGCCCCGCCCCCGCCCGGTCCGCCCACGCCCATGCGCGCCGGGGCCCCGGCGTCACGTGACCCGACGTGTGACGCAGGAGGAAGGAGACGCCATTAGAGGGAGGCGGAGAGTGGGCGCTCCTCGGCGCTCCCTCGGTTCCTGACGTGGTGCCCGGGGCCCTTCACTCGCGGACGTTCTCCTCGGCGCTTCCAGGCCTCGCCCGGCGGCGGCAGTGGGGACGGCGCCCGGGGCGGGGGGCGCGGGTGCGGAGGGGCTGCGCGGGCCGCGGCTGTGAAGGTGCCGCGGCGGCCGTGGGGCGCTCGGCGCGGCGCAAGGGCTCGGGCGGCGGGGACGCGGCAGGATGGCTGCGGCCGGCGGCGGCGGCGGGGCGGCGGCGGGCCGAGCCTACTCGTTCAAGGTGGTGCTGCTGGGGGAAGGCTGCGTGGGGAAGACGTCGCTGGTGCTGCGCTACTGCGAGAACAAGTTCAACGACAAGCACATCACCACCCTGCAGGTGCGGGCCGCGGGGCGGGGGGCGGCGCCTCGGGCGACTTTGCTTCCGCGGTCCTCTGGGTCGGGGCGCCCAGATCCCAGGCCTGTCCCCTCCGCCTGCGCACTGCCTTCGCGGTCTCGCCCTGGGAACACGCGTCGTCGGGGCAGCCCGGAGACGGGACAGGCCCTCGGGAGGGAAGTGGGAGGGCCCTGAAAACTCCCCGGGGTCCGCAGAGTGGCTGCGCATGTGGCGGGGTCCCCGTCAGGGAGCTAGTTTTTCCTCTCTGACTCGCTTCCGCTTGGGCCCTAGGTGCCTTCATCCTGCAGTCAGTCAACCGAGCGTCAGCCCTTTTTCTTTCTTTCGGAATTAGGAACTTAGCTGCGGGTTTGATTTTGCGAACTAGGTGATGTGTAACTTCAGCACTTACTGATGACTAAGTGTTTGTGCAACTTCCATTTTGTCCTGTCTTCGAAGAAGGTGCCGATTGGCAAGACTATTCTCTCTGGAGGGATTTTGAAATGACCGCTTGCTGGTGAGGGTTACGCACTTCCATTGCAGCCTGCGTGGGTCTGACTTGTGGGTCACTTACATTCACCGATGCGGGTCGACCCATATTCACATGGAAACGTCATATGAATACTGGCCAACAATTGGTCCTCAAGCGAACAGCTTTACTGCTGCTATTTATTTTCTTTGCTTGTAAATGTAGGACCAGCTTTCATTTGCAGATACATGATTGTTAGTCAGAAAACTGTTAAAATGTAATCATTAATTGGGCGTGAAATCACTTTAGAACAAAAATACCCAACTGGTCCGCCCTGATCAGTTTCATCAGAGGCAGTCAAGTCTAGTGGACTTTTGAGCCTGATTGTCTGCATCTCTATTCGTTTAACTAGCTGTGTGATTTGGAGCAAGTTGATTAACCTATCTGTGTCCGTGTTTTTCGATCTGTTAAAATGGCCATAATAATAGTATATCGTTCATACGGTAGTCAGGACAAATACACATAAACGCACGTAGGACCTGGCCCAGTGCAAGCTCTCCATCTTTATTATTACTACCCCACAGTAAATCTTAATTAGTGATTGTGTAGTGTGTGAGTCCATGGACACTATTTGATAGAATGCCGTTTCTTAGTTGTGTGACATTAGATGTTTGATGCTATTATTAAACTACTGAGTCTAGAATTTACAAAGATGCTCTGATTCTGATTGCATGTTCTATTTTTACTCCTCTGTTTTTACTTCTGTGTAAAGCATACGATCTGAAAAAGTGAATGTCAGGAACCTGGGTGGGTTTTTTTTTTTTTTTCCTCCTGCATTTTTGTACAAGGTCACTTAACACAATTTTAATAATTATGGCTGAGTGTTACTAGAGAGAGAAAGGGAATTTGTAGGGTAAATACCTGTGATCAGTTGGAAATTTCAAAATTTGTTAAGGTGGAGTAATAATAATAGCTAACATTTAGTGAGTTCTTACTGTGCCGAGTATTTTACTTTTCTTCTATTCTTATAACAGCCTGTGAGGTGGATAGTTTTATTAGCCTCATTTTACAGATGCTGAAACAGGCATGATTAAGTTGAGTAACTTGTTGGTCATCATATTGCTACAAATCTTGGTTCTCAAGCTGAAATTTGGATCCAGTTTAGGTTTAAAATTTTGGAGCACTGTTTCTGGATGTTGGTAAACCACCCCTTCGTGATTTCTTTTGTGCTACAGATCTTAGAAAAGAAGAGAAAACAGTTTTAATTGAGCTCTTAATTTTTTTAAAAGATAATTTAGCCCTTCAGCCTAAAAATTACACTTACATTATACATTCCAAAAATATTCTCAAAGCTTTTAGCTGGGTAAAGATTTTTAAATATCTGAGAGGAAATCTCTGCAATCTACATAGCTTTCTAGTATCAAAAGCATAGCATATGACTCTTATCACAAACATTATCTGGATTATGTTCTAGAATTGAGGATTTCGCTGTGTACCAACATATGGAAACAGCATTATATACAATCTCCTTCTTTTGGATACCAGTTCATTTCATCTTTTTAAACAATCTTTTCGGAGAAATTTGATTTCAGTGAGACCCATAGAGAGTCTTGTATGCCTTTCATTCCAAATGGAGAGGAACTAATGCATCATAATATGTGAGAGAAAGAATTTCCCTTTTTACTTAGCAAAAAGAACTACCTACTGCTTACCTGTGTAAAATATTCTGTGTTTTGCTTGCAAAGTACACTGTCAAGCATTCCTATTTTAAAGACTGAAACGAACCTGTGATAGTTCATGGTTTACTATTTCAGTCTTTCGCTTACTGTTTCAGTCAAGCGATTGTCTACTTTAGTCTGAACATCTTGGAGGTGAGATGAACTGATACAGAAGGTGGAGAACAATGTATCCTGCCATGGCCTCTTTAATTTTTGGACAGATTACTTTCCAGTTCATTTTTCCGTGTCTAGAGACAAAATCTATTTCCCTGCTCTCTGAATCTTAGTCACACATGGCATCCCTTCTGATAATTGAAGATGTCTATACATCCCCTGAGTTTTGTCTTCTCTTGGTAAACAGTTCTGGTTCCTTTTACTAGATCTCCTGTAACATTGTTTTAAGTCATTATTTTGACATATCCTGGTTATTTGGTATTTAATCATTGCCTTCTTTTCTTAAAATTTGATAGCTTAAGCTGTAGAAATGACTCTTAGTGTGGTTTGAACTGTGCAAAGAAGTGCAGGCTATCACCTCCCCTGTGGAGAATCCTTTTCTAACTCGGAAGTCGAAAAGATCCTATGAATTTTTGAGCCGCCACATTGATTGATATTGGGCCTGCTGTCTTAGTTTTGTTTGCTGAGTGGAAGGAAGAGAAATACAGGGAGAGAGTGAGAATGGAAGACCACTTCCCTCAAATTCGTTTTGCTTTCACTGTGCAGTTGCCTTCCTCGCCAACCCTCAGTGTATTTGACCCATTAAAGTCGGCTTTGATAGGTTTGCTCCAGTGCTTAATGCCTCTTAACATGCTTTTGAATTTTGATTCTGTAGCTCAAGAAACATTGATGGAGCTACTGTGGGTCCGGCACTAGATTGGGTCCTGGCCATGCCCATAAAAATAAGGCATGATCTCTATAGCTGTATTAGGCACCCATTTTAACTTTTCATCTGAAGATTTGGTAAGGTTGTCTTCAGTGTTCTCATCAGTCATTAGTAGACTCTGAAAGAAAAGGGCGAGCCAGGGCCAGGCACAAAGCTCTTCACAAGGCTTTATAATCTAGTGACACAGGGCCAGAGGTTGGTTTCTCTTTGGACTCACAGAGTCAAATGATGGGGCTTTTCCCAGACCAGACACGGGCCACAGCCTTCTTTCCTTGTGACTGCAACAGTCTTTAATGGAGTGTTATACATACTAATAATGATGGAAACAGAAAACAAGACTGACTGCTATGGGCTGCTGCCTAGTGAACTTGAAACCTTTAATGAAAATGGCTATTCCAGCATTACAAGTCTTCTGATTTTTTTTTTTCTTTTGCCCATGCTACATCAGTCTTACCCATAAGGGATATCATGAGATACTTTGTCAAATGCATGAGATACTTTATCAAGACAAGATGCATTTCTTTTTCTGCAGTAGGAGACCATCTGATGTGGTAAAAAGGGACAGGACTTTGAAGTTAGTTTGAAGTTTTGGCTTCTACCTTTTAGCTATCATGATTTTGGCAGGGTGTTCTAATGTTTGTAAGCTAGCTCTTTATCCATGAAATTGGAGAATCTCAATCATAAGATTTTTATATGGGTTAGAGTACCACAGTATGTAAACCTCCTGGCACAGTGTTTGTTTAATGATTGTTAGCTGTTGAATGAATTGTGTGTGTGTGCTCAGTCATGTCCAACTCTTTGTGACCCCAAGGACTGTGGCCCACAAGACTCTTCTGCCCATGGAATTTTTTGGGCAAGAGTACTGGAGTGGGTTGCCATTTTCCTCCTCCAGGGGATCTTCCCCACCCATGGATTGAACCCGTGTCTGTTGTGTCTCCTTCATTGGGAGGCAGATTCTTTACCACTGGCACCACCTGGGAATGAATAAATGGTGCTTAATTTCTGTTGGTTTCTTTCAGGGTAACCCAGACAAAAAGGTAATGGGATTAATTTGACATGAATTATTTTGAGAACTCATGCAGTCTGAGGGACTGCTCCCTTTTATATTTTTATACATACATATGTATTTATTATCCATTCTAGAGTTTGTCTGGGCTTGATATTTCTGGAAAGTCACTTTTTTTGTTTTTAAAAATTGTGACATTTGCCATGCTTTGGTGTTTTAGTACTGTTCCTTTTTTGCAGACCTCCTTCTAGGTTACTGATAATTATGAAGTAATGTTGTAGGTGAGCTCTCTGAGGACTCAGGATCCTTTAGCTGGCTTACCAAGAAAGCTTGGGCTTATATAAAGTCCCCAAGCTTCCTTCTGTGATTTCTTCATTGTTTTGGGCTGTGTTAAACTTGACACTGACAAGAAAGACAGTTGGAATGAGGGACTTATTGCTTTGTCTCTGGAATTTAGTTGTTGAACTTAACCAGTTAAATTCAAGAATTTTTTATTTCATACCTGTTACATGTCAAACATTGTGCCAGCTGGGGAAAGTAAAGATGAGAAAGATATTCTAACCATCTATTAACGTTCTTCTTTATTCTTAAATGCTTGTGTGGTTTCAGTTGTCTTTGTTTCACTCTATATTTGTGCTCTTGAGTAGTCACTTCCTTTTCTTTAGCTGAAACTCCCTTTCCCCCTTATTGTAAGACTGTGCACTCTGACTTACATGCCTTTTACCACTTTCAACTAGTCTCCTGTGTAAAAAGTAACATTTTTCATAATCAGAACCATCCATCATCTTTCCTTTTAGAACTCTAACTGGAATTCCACCTGTCTGCATCCTGAAGTCTAGGGTAGGTGCCTGTCATTTGATTAGCAAAGCAGTGCTGTAAAGTTGGCTGGGAAGACAGACAGTATTCTGAGGGTTTGCAAGTGAGAAAACGAAGACTTGGGTTAGATTTCTGAGGTCCTATGTATAGTGATCAGAGAAGGCAATGGCAAGCCACTCCGGTACTCTTGCCTAGAAAATCCCATGGATGGAGGAGCCTGGTAGGCTGCAGTCTGTGGGGTCACTAAGGGTTGGACACGACTGAGTGACTTCACTTTCACTTTTCACTTTCACACATTGGAGAAGGAAATGGCAACCCACTCCAGTGTTCTTGCCTGGGGAATCCCAGGGATGGGGGAGCCTGGTGGGCTCCGTCTGTGGGGTCACACAGAGTCGGACACGACTGAAGTGACTTAGCAGCAGCAGCATGTATAGTGATAGTGTACTGTTTTTTTCTTAAGCTAAGTCAGCTACTTTTTTTTTTTTATTCATACACCTTAACCTCCAGAGCAACACTGGGCGTTCAGATTCTAGCAGTTAGTTTTATACTCAGCTAGAAATCTTAATTTTTTTGTTTATTAGATTAATGTTTCAAATGTCTGAAAGATCTTCTAAGGTGGTACTGGAAGCCACTTACAAATTTGTTTACAATATCTTTATAAAATACCATAGTAGAGACCTTTCCTTTTTCCCTCAGTATTTTGCTAGATATATGTGGGCTATGGAAGAGTGGATTTTTTTTTTTTTAAGAAGAGTTTTTCTGAATTATTGCTTTGAACTTCTAACATA
The DNA here is from genome assembly GCF_049115385.1 of Moschus berezovskii. NCBI lineage: Eukaryota > Metazoa > Chordata > Mammalia > Artiodactyla > Moschidae > Moschus > Moschus berezovskii. Next base: position 4,751,203 of record NC_142465.1, read on the forward strand.
AAACTATTCTATATCTAACTTTTGTTTTCTGCTGTATGTTTTGAGCTAGTCCTTAGAAGTGCCTTTTTGACTCTTCAAAGTATTTACTTGGACTCTAAACTGATTATAATACCTCTTTATAGATGCTAAAGATAAGAAATGAGGTATTCAAGCACCCAGCTTAGTTTTCTTTCTTTCTTTTTTTAAATTAAAAATATTTGATATATACCTTTTTATAAACTTAAGTTGTATAATGTCTTGATTTGTTACCTTTATATACTGTAACGTGATTTTGACCTTGTAGAAATTCATATTAGTTTTCTGGTAGCTCATTTTTATTGCCTTGCTACAGAGGACTCATTTTATGAGTTATCTAACTGAACCTTTTCATGTCCATGGCTTCAGTTGAAAGTAGTCAGTGGATTATCCCCGCCCCTCCCAGCCCCGCTTGCATAATCTTAGTCCTTGATCAGGGAAGGACCCTGGCAGTGAAAGCACCAAGTCCTAACCCCTGGACCACTAGGGAACTCCCAATAGATACTTTAAATCCTTATGCTGGAAACAGTGTTAGTAACCATAGCAAAAATAATGTAACTGGAAAGTCTATTGAATTTAGATAAAGACAGTTGAGTATTTGTCTACAGTTGTTACTATACTGCATTAGGTATTTTGTTTTGCCAAAAGAACAAGTGGTTTGGCCAACAAAAGCAAAAAACATTACAACTTTTATGAAACCAGTTATGAAAAGACTTTCATTTGGCAAATGCAATTTATTCTTGCTATATCTCACTTATAAGCATTTTTTAAAAATAGAGATTAAAAAAATACCCACTGTGACTTCAGATAAAGTGTTGGGTAAATAAGCATCAGGTGCGAATGACAGATGTCTAAAAAGATTGCTAAGTCTCTTAATCCACCTAAAATGTGGAAGATGAAATCTTTGGAATTAGAAGAAATAGTGATGCTGTAACTCAGGGTTTTCAGGTGGTGCACTGGTAAAGAATCCACCTGCCAATGCAAAAAATGCAAGAGAGGTGGGTCTCTGGGTCTGCAAGAGCCCCTGGAGTAGGATATGACAACCTGCTTCTGTATTCTTGCTGGCGATAATTCTATAGACAGAGGACCCTGGCAGGCTGCAGTCCACGGGGTCGCAAAGAGTCAGACATGACTGTGCGACTGAGCAAGCTGAGTACACGCGCACACACAAACACAACTCAGGGTTTGGAGGATTAAAATGAGAAAAATGCCATTACTTTGATTCTCATTGTTTGTGGTTACCCTGAGAGTATTTGGGAGACAAGTTGCTGTCCAGGAGCACTCAGTCCAGGTGGAGGAGAGCCAGGTTAAGAACATGTGTGTGTTCTAGAATAGGCAGCTTTGTGCAGTGGGAAAAGCACTGTGGAGTCAGACATCCTTCCACCCACTGCAGTACCTGACTGAGTTGTCTGACTTTGGGTGAGTCACTGTATTTCTTTAAATCTCAGATTCACACCTGTAAAACAGGGCTAATTGCCTACTTCACAGGGTTGTTATAAAGATAAAATGAGAAAGACTAAGCATGGTGGCACATTAGGTGTGTACTATTTTATTTCTTCCCATATTCCTCGAAACCTTTGAATTGACATTGTTTATGCCGCTCTCCCCTTCTCTTTCTCAGTGGGGTTCTTTCACTGAGATGTTGCCAGGGCTTTATCCCTTAGGAAAGTGTGTGGGGAAAAAAATTTTTTTTCATATGTGCATATGAGCAGTTTTCTTGACTGTTGAGTGGTTTCATGGCTTTTATCTGATTCTCAAAGCAGTCCATGATTATACCTCCCTCCCATTTTTACTACCATGTAACAGAATTAAGAACCTCTGTCCCAGAGTATTACATAACCTTGATGGTATCTCAGTAGCTTGACCAAATTAAGTATGCCTCATAAAGTTAGTTGTGGGGAGAAAAAAGAGATTTCAACCTTCTGATCATTTGCTGCTATCTTGATGTCATGTAAAATCTTTCAGCTTTATTCTCAACTATAATTGTTTTTAAAACAGAAGATGTTTGTTCTTTAAGAAAATATCTATGTAATATTAAGAATTTAGGATTTATATAAAATGAGATGATTTGTATTACAGAAGGACTCTTTCCATGGAGAGGGACTTAAGTTTTTTTGTTATGAAGGCAGAAAGAAAAGATTGAGCGAGTACCATGCTTTAATGTGCTTTCCTGGTGCGTCAGATATTTGAGTTAAAATAATTTGGTTTATAAGGAAACTTATCGAAACATATCTTTAACGTAAATTGAGTTATACCAGGCACACTGTAGATGAATTTATCTGCAGTAACAACATTTGCAAGTCTACTGTGGGCAGCACTGTGGTTCCCCCTACCCCCTCTATTAGAGAAGTGTTCATTCACATCTCAGTCTGAGAGGTACCACAGCACGGTGATTATGAGTCATGTCTGGAGCCAGACCGCCTAGATTTCAAATCCTACTCTTGTCGCTTGTGACCTTGAACAAGATACTTAACATTCCTTTGTCTCTGTTTCCATTCCTATAATATTTGTATAATAACTATATCTAATCACAGAGTTTTATGAGAAGTAAATTAATATTGAAAAGTATTTAAAACACTGTCCATTTCATTGTAAGTACTGTGAAAGTATTAAATAAATAAAAATATGTAATTTAGTTAACCGAATACTTATACCCATGAAAAGATAACTTAAAATATTAGGTGGTCTGTGCTGTATATTGTAAGATTAGGTTCCCTAAAGTTCTGCTGCATAGAGAAATCCAGTGTGGGCTGTATAGGTGGTATGAGACAATTTAAAAATTCAAAGAAGGTGATTATAGATCTATGAACTGGTCTTGGATAGATGAGATTAAGATAGAGAATAAAGAACAGGCCCAAGTTAGAGAGGAATTTCATGAACAAACAGAATTGGAGTGAATATATAGTATAGACTCTATGAATACTGGAAGCTTTCTGGAAAGATAGATGTGGACAAATGGTGGAGGTCCTTGGATACAAAGATAAGGGTTTGAGATTTTTATGTCTATATTAGGGCTCCCTAAGTTTCATAAAGGAGAAGCTTATGAATGACTTTGTAAACAGTGCATTGTCCAGTACTTGGTGAAAGGTAAGCATTCAGTAACTGTCAGCTGGTATTAGCAATAGCAGTAGAAATGACTGTGTAGTGTCTCACTGTATCAATGGGCTACATTTGTATATTTTTTAAAGAACTGCCTAGTGATGGACACTTAGGTTATTTCTTTCCATTGTCTTTCTTTCTTTTTCTAAAGAATCAATGCTCTGATGAGCACTCTTTCAATAAAATTGTTCTGTACATCCATGGTTCCTTAGGAGAGACTTAGCACTGTCTCTCAACTCACTGTGGAAAGTGATGGTAAGTTTCAGAAGGAATGGTAGAAAGGAAATGATGGAGCTTTCCCAGCTATAATTCACTTCCTTCTGCTGAGAAATCCCCACAAAACTCTTGACAAAAGGCTTTTATGGTATTAGCTGCCAGTCTAGAAAATCCCATGGATGGAGGAGCCTGGTAGACTGCAGTTCGTGGGGTCGCTAAGGGTCGGACACGACTGAGCGACTTCACTTTCACTTTTCACTTTCACACATCGGACAAGGAAATGGCAACCCACTCCAGTGTTCTTGCCTGGAGAATCCCAGGGATGGGGGAGCCTGGTGGGCTTCCATCTATGGGGTCATACAGAGTCGGACACGACTGAAGTGACTTAGCAGCAGCAGCAGGATATAGTTCAAGTATAGTATTGTAAAGTGATAACTTATTAGAGAACTCGGCTATCGCTGTGGTAAGGGCTTTTTGTTTTTGTTTGTTTGCTTGTTTTTATTTTTAATCATGGAGGTTTGGGGAAGATAATGTGGCATGTAGACTAGAGAACCAGAGTGTGAGATGAGACCAAAGGCATTTATATTATGACTTAATATGAGACTGGTGGTCATAGAACTCCAGGGAAATATGGAGACAAGACTTGATCAGTTTTTTTGGACTATGGGATGACGGGGAAGGAAGAATATTCAATGATGATATTCCTGAGATGCTAAACCTCAGTGACTTGGAGAATGTGATCAAAATACAAATGTTAACAATGGAAAGCCAATTTTGGAGGGAAGATCAGTTTAACTTTAAATATGTTTGAAAGAAGAGAGAGAAACATTTAAGTTTACTTATCTATTAAACGTTTGTATAGGAGTCAGATTTTGAGTTTCTTTATATAACATTGATAGTGAAATAAGGGCAAATGGTTGAGCTCAAATAAATTATACAACTGATAAGTGGCAAAGCTGAGATTCAAATCCAAAGTTCTGCTTCAAAATTGATATTCTTAACCCTTATGCTATAAGAGTCCCTTGGACAGCAAGGAGATCCAACCAGTCCATTCTAAAGTAGATCAGTCCAGGGTGTTCATTGGAAGGACTGATGCTAAAGCTGAAACTCCAGTACTTTGGCCACCTCATGCGAAGAGTTGACTCACTGGAAAAGACTGATGCTGGGAGGGATTGGGGGCAGGAGGAGAAGGGGACGACAGAGAATGAGATGGCTGGATGGCATCACCGACTCGACGGACATGAGTTTGCGTGAACTCCGGGAGTTGGTGATGGACAGGGAGGCCTGGTGTGCTGTGATTCATGGGGTCGCAAAGAGTCCGACATGACTGATTGACTGAACTGAACTGAACTGAACTGATGCTATGAGTGGGAAATACTCATTCGTATTTATTGTCATAACATGTATTTGGTCTTCTCATTTTCCAAGTTATTTCCTTTGTTGTTTTGCCATTGAATTAAATATTATACCCTTTTCTATATAACCTTTGTTTTATTTAATAAAATATCTTGAAGATAGACAGTCCTGGATTTGACCTCAGCTCGCCATTTGTGATTCCTTTGTATCTGGATTCCTTCGTTAATCATTCAACCTAGTGGCCTTTTATTAGTTTTTAATTTTCCTTGGTGTATATACAGTAGAAAGTCCTTCCTGAAATCTAGGTTCTTTCTCCTTCAGTAATATCAGTAATTCACCATCCCAGCCTTTTTATCTGTTTTACTTTCCATCTCTGCACTTTCTTTTGTATCGATACACTTAAATGTGATAATCTCTGCATAGCTTTGAACTTGGCTCTTTGTTCCTTTTTTAAACATGTCAGCTGACTCGGGTTTCTGATTATATTCCCTCTTCAGTTAGTCTTGATTTTATCCTCTTCTTTTCTGTCTTCATGAATTTAATTCAGGCCGTTTATGCTTTTCTTTCCAGCTTTAAAATAGCCTCCTGTCTTCCAGGTCTAGTCCTGTCTTTCTTCCTATCATAGTCATTCTCTTAAAAATATAGATTCTATATGTCCTCATTGCTTAAAAACTCTTCATTGATTCTTCATTGTCAACAGTATTATTTCCTAACGTTTACTTCTTTGGATGAGTTAGGTGTTTCTTTAGGGAAAAAGAAGTCAAATGAGTTTGGGAAGTACTTGTATAAATACAGTTAGCTAGTCTTTCTTTTGGCAGACTCTTAGTGTGCACTGTGCATGCACAAAGGGGATGCAGAGCGATGCACAGCAGTCCGCAAATATACCTGACTGGAGTATACATAAGAAAGAAAAAGAAACCTTCTCTGGAGTCTTGGCACAGCTTTTATTGAGACCCACACGGTTAAGTCCATACCTTTAGATACGGAGTTTCAGGTTTTTTTGATTCAGCCTTTTCCTCACTTTAGAGATTCATCTCTGGCATACACCAGACCAACTTGGAGTTTCCTGTGGTGTGGGGAGTTACATGTTTCAGGCTTCAGTGGTTTCACCTGTCTGTCAGGAAAAACCCCTACTACTCATAAAGAGAAGCTCATTACTTTCTTTCTGAAGCCTTCTGTGACTTATCCAGGCAAGCTTTACACTCCTTTCTCAGCATTTTCCTTATAGTGTACTTTAGCAAGACCCTCCATTTTAACCATTATCTTTACATTTTAATAAGCTCTTTGAAAGCTGGAACTGTTTTCTTTCATTTCTGTGATAGTACCTGGTACAGTTATTAGCTGTAGTTTAAATGAATTGCAAAATAATTGCAGGAAATTTTCCAGTAGTAATGGTATTCATACAGCTAAGTAAACACCAGTAAATATTTCTTTTATCTCATCTTAGAAGTCTCTTAGACTCTTTCTTTAATGAGTAGGTTCAAAAGTCAAAGTGAAGTCGCTCAGTCGTGTCCGACTCTTTGCGACCCTGTGGACTGTAGCCCACTAGGCTCCTCCGTCCACGGGATTCTCCAGGCAAGAATACTGGAGTGGGTTGCCATTTCCTTCTCCAGGGGATCTTCCCGACCCAGGGATCGAACCCAGGTCTCCCGCATTGCAGGCAGACGCTTTAACCTCTGAGCCACCAGGGAAGCCCCAATGAGTAGGTTAGGTGGCATCAAATTAAATGCTAAGAAAATGTTTTAATGAGGGGAAAAAAACTAAGAAAACATTTAATTACCAGCTTTTGGGTACTTTTCATAACTTGTGTTTATAAAACAAAATATCTTTTTCTTGGATTAGAATAAAAATAATGTTCTGTTTTCAGTGGAAACAATGTTATTAGTAAAAACTCAATGATTACTTTCTCTCCCAGATAACTTGTTTCATATGATGTGATTCATTCATCTATAGTTTTTAGGATAAGAAGTTTTATGTGAAACATCATTTAATATACATCTCTCTTTTCTTAGGCATCATTCTTAACAAAGAAGTTAAATATTGGTGGGAAGAGAGTGAATCTTGCTATATGGGTAAGTTAGCGTTTTCAACTGTATGAGTGAAGGCCTTTACCTATTCTTCATACTCTAGTAACTAATTGGCTTAAAAAATAGGAATTTGAATTTCTGGATTTTTTTTTTTTTTTAAGTTAACTCAGGGTTAGCCAAAATCTTTTTTTTTTTTTAAATTAAACATCTTTTCCCCCGAAAATCTGGCTAAGAATTTCATCTTAAATATACTTGTTATACATGAATAGCGCTGTCATAACTTTTCAACTGGAGAAGGGTGAACTCAAGGGATTCCACTTCCGAGAAAGAGGTGGACAGCCTGCCTGGCCTTTATCCGCCTGTCTCCGTGTCCCAATCTTCCAAGGGAGTGGCTGGTGGAGACTAGGGCAAGGATGATGCTGTAAGGTACCACTGCCAGGTGGTCCTGGTGTACGTTCTTTCTCCTTCTCTCCTCTCTCTGTGGAGAACTTAAATTTAGTGCCAGGCCTGTTCCCTGGCTTATAAGGCCATTGTAGTCATTCCAGCCCTTTGGCAACTGAACTGTCTTTTTAGTGAGGGTGGGAAAGATAGCTGAGGAGGAGGGTTGGGGAGGGGAGAAGTAACCTTTACAAAACAGTAAAACATTAAATACTAATTATAACTTAAAATTTTTTATAGCTTGTTTCTTTTAACAGTGTTTTGGGGTTATCTGTAACTTTATACCATGGTTTATGATTAATCAGAAGCTCACTGTAGTTTAAATAATAGATATATTTTTTCTTCTGGTCTAATAAACGTTTGTTGCTTTATTTAGGATACAGCAGGTCAAGAGAGATTCCATGCATTGGGTCCAATTTACTACAGAGATTCAAATGGAGCTATTTTAGTTTATGATATAACAGATGAAGATTCTTTTCAGAAGGTATCTTGCTTACTTATGGGTGAATGACTTAATAGAGCAACAGTGATTTGTCAAGTCTGCATTAACGTGTCTTTGTTTAACAGTGTGATTAGCCTTGGCTTTAAAAGTATAGTTTCTGCATAAATGATGATCAGTCATGTTTTTTAATGGAGTATTTAATTCATGTTAACAGTAAGGATATCATCTAATAATAGTTTATTATATGGCTTTCTCAGATATTAGGAAAGGGAAATACTCTGAAGTAAAGCTTCAGAAAAATATAGACGCCTTTTTTTCTCCTTATTAAAGAAAAATCACAGACCTTTTTTTTTGGATTCTGTACACACTGGGCACTTGAAAACTTGGTATGGCTGCACGGGTGGGTTCCGTAATTATGGGGAGGTGAAAGAAGAACTAAATGAAGTCTAAGCTCTTTTCTCCTCACTAGGTATACTGGAGGATTCAAGACAGATTTTAAAAGGAAAATCTATGCAGTGTTTATTTTAAAGCATTTCCATTCTTATAAAGTTTTTGGGACCAAAATGAGTGACCATTAAACTTACCTCTGAATCCTCATCACAATTAGGATTGTGACAGTTTACTTATTTGACCTTTTGAAAGCCTTTCTGGGAATAAGAAAGGATATGTAAGTAAAGGGAGTAATTCCAAGGTGAAATGTTTCTTGCCTTGAGTTTATAGGTTTGTACTTCTTGAAATTACTTGCCCCTTTTGTTTTTTATTTTTATTTATTTCCTAGCATTTAATGGATGAAGCAGATATACAAGTTAGCCTTTGGATTATTAATGCCATGTTGAAAACCTTAGGCCAAGGAGTAGAAAAATGAAAATAGGTAGCTTTCAGATTTAATGATATTTTAAAATGTTTTATCTTTGGGATGCTGTTTGTTATCCCTTCTGTCCCTTCTTGCCTTTTTGGCATGGAAAGAAATGGTTTAAGTATTTTATTGCTTAAAAGAAAGTGGAGTCATTTAGGTTGAAAAGTGACCAGTTATCTCTTGCTGCATAACAAAATCCCCCAAATTTGATGGCTTAAAACAACAGCATATTATTTCTCATGGTTTTTTGGGCTTCCCTGATAGCTCAGTTGGTAAAGAATCCACCTGCAATGTGGGAGACCTGGCTTCAATCCCTGGGTTGGGAAGATCCCCTGGAGAAGGGAAAGGCTACCCACTCCAATATTCTGGCCTGGAGAATTCCATGGATAGTCCATGGGGTTGCAAGGAATCGGACAGGACTGAGCGACTTTCACTCTCTTTCTTTTCTGGACAAATCCTCTGCTCCATATGGTGTCAGTGGAGTCACTCAGCCGCATGAACTGGGGGTTAGCTGGGTGGGGACCTGGGTCCAAGAGGGCCTGGTTTTCCTCCATGTGCCTTCTCACTCCATTTGGTGTCTTGTTCTCCAGTACTCTGTCCACATGCTCTCATCATTCTGTCCAGCCAAACCGTACATGACAACTAGATCCCAAGAGAGAGCTGCCAGACCTTCCTAAGGCTGTAGTCCGGAATTGGCATGGCATTAGTGCTGCCACAGTCTCTTGGTCAAAGCAAGAGACTAGGCTAGACCAGAGTCAGAGAGAGAAGAGATAGACTCTTGGCAGAGAATTTCTGACCCTCTTTAACTCGTCACAGAATGTATGGGTTAATGAATAGAATACCTGTGGAGGGGAATCTGACTGCAGATGGATAACAATTAAAAAAGAACATTGGTTAGATTTAGGGAATTCCCTTGCAGTCCAGTGGTTATCCATAGGTGATAGCAATCTCTGGAGACATCTTTGGTTGTCACACCTGGCAGTGGCACTGGTGTCTAGTCAGTGGGAGGCCAGGGATGCTACTAAATATTATTCACTGTGTAGGACAGCCCCTCATGGCAGAGAACTGTCGAAGCCAAAATATCAATAATGCTGAGGTTGAAGAAACCTATCACACACCAAAGGATAAAACTGTATTTTACTCTTTTCCTACTCGTCTAAGTCTTGTTTTTCCTTTAAATGTGTGTCACAGAAGCTCCCGTGCCCTCTATTTTGGAACCAACTGGGGTATAAAGGCTTTTAATTAAGCTAGTGTATATGTGTGTTTTTTAGTTTTTTTTGTTGTAGTTGTATCATGTGGCTTGTGGGATCTTAGTATCCTGACTAGGGATTGAACCCTGGCCCTGAGCAGTAAAGCACTGAGTTCTAGCCACTGGACCACTAGGGAATTCACAAGCCCATATGTTCTTCAATCCAATGTGATTCTATACAAGCATCTATTATCAGAGGCTGGAGTTCACATGCTTTTGCTCTGGTGAACAGCTTTGCTTGGATTTGTGGACGATTTGTGAAAGTTTGTAATTAGAGATGCTTCTCTTTATACTTACATGTAGATGGAGAGAGAAATCTTTCCATTGGATGTTTGTGTGTGTGGTTTGCAATATAAATGATTGTATATAGTGAATCACTCCTAATAACTAAATATATGGACCATTAGACAGAATTTTGAGGTATTTTCATAACATTGCATTTTGGGGTATTGTAATTGTAGTCATTGTAACAGGATTTGTTTTAATATTTACGCTTATATTCACAGGTTAAAAACTGGGTGAAAGAATTACGGAAAATGTTGGGAAATGAAATCTGTTTATGTATAGTAGGTAAGTATCAGCAATTTTTAAAAATGTCCTTTGTTTCTTTTAATACTTTATTAAAGAATAGTAAATGAATAATTTTCATTTTAAAGTTACATGAGAAAAGAAGAATGGTATTTTAGTATTTAATATTTTAGAGTAATTTAGAATTTGGAAGGGATCTTCAGGAGATTCAAACATCTATAATTCAAGGAATGCCCTTGGGGAGCAGCTGGGAATCCCTGAACATGTAGGGCTTTGAGTCTCCCAGCCTTGCTTCAACTTGACCTTTAGTTTTTCATCATAAGATTATTTTAGAAAATAAAAGAGTTTGGCAACTACAGTATAATTAAAATCAATGACTTAAGCTGTGTTCTTGTCATATTGTTGTTGTTCAGTTGTTAAGTTGTGTTCTATTCTTTGCAACCCCATGGACTGCAGCATGCCAGGCTCTTCTGTCCTCCGCTACCTCCCAGAGTTTGCTCAGATTCATGTCCATTAAATGGGTGATGCTATCTAATCATCTCATTCTCTGCCACTCCTCCTTTTGCCTTCAGTCTTTCCCAGCATCAGGGGCTTTGCCAGTGAGTCGGCTCTTCACTTAGTTGGCCAGAGTATTGGAGTGTCAGCTTTGGTGTCAGTCCTTCCAATGAATATTCAGGGTTGATTTCTTTTAGGCTGGGCTAGTTTGATCTTCTTGCTGTCCAAGGGACTCTCAAAAGTCTTGAAGAGCACAAGTCAAAAGCATCAATTGTTCAGCACTCAGCCTTCTTTATGGTCCAACTCACATGACTACTGGAAAAACCATAGCTTTGACTCCATAGACCTTTGTCAGCAAATTGATGTCACTACTTTTTAATACACTAGGTTTGTCATTGTTTACCTTCCAAGGAACAAGTGTCTTTTAATTTCGTGGTGGCAGTCGCTATCCACAGTGATTTTGGAGCCCAACAAAAGAAAATCTGTCAGTGTTTCCACTTTTTCCCCATCTATTTACCATGAAGTGATGGGGCCAGATGCTATGATTTTAGTTTTTTGAATGTTGAGTTTTAAACCAGCTTTTTCACTCTTCTCTTTCACCCTGATCAAGAGGTTCTTTAGTTCCTCTTCACTTTTTGCCATTAGAGGGGTATTGTCTGCATATCTGAGGTTGTTGATATTTCCCCCAGCAATCTTGATTCCAGCTTGTGCTTCATACAGCCTGGCATTTTGCATGATTTACTCTGCATATAAGTTAAATAAGCAGGGTGACAGAATACAGCCTCTTGTACTCCTTTTCAACAACAACCAGACTTGTTCTATGTCCGGTTCTAACTGTTGCTTCTTGACCTGCAAACAGGTTTCTCAGGAGACAGGTAAGGTGGTCTGGTATTCCCGTCTCTTTAAGAATTTTCCAGTTTCTTGTGATCACCCAGTCAAAAGCTTTAGCATAGTCAATGAAGCAGAAGTAGATGTTTTTCTGGAACTTCCTTGCCTTCTCCATCATTCAGCAAATGTTGGCAGTTTGATCTATGGTTTCCTCTGCCTCTTTGTTTTTTTTTTCCCCCCTCTGTTTTTTATTTTTATTTTTTATTGGAGGCTAATTACTTTACAATATTATATTGGTTGGTTTTGTCATACATTGACATGAATCTGCCCCGGGTGTACATGCGTTTCCCCATCTTGAACCCCCCCTCCCACCTCCCTCCCCATCCCATCCCTCTGGTTCATCCCAGTGCACCAGCCCCGAGCATCCTGTATCATGCGTCGAGCCTGGACTGGTGATTCGTTTCACATATGATAATATACATGTTTCAATGCCATTCTCCCAAATCATCCCACCCTCACCTTCTCCCACAGAGTCCCAAAGACTGTTCTATACATCTGTGTCTTTTGCTGTGTCTTATACACGGTTATCATTTGCATCTTTCTAAATTCCATATATATGCGTTAGTATAATGTATTGGTGTTTTTCTTTCTGGCTTACTTCACTCTGTATAATAGGCTCTAGTTTCATCCACCTCATTAGAACCGATTCAAATGCATTCTTTTTAACGGCTGAGTAATACTCCATTGTGTATATGTACCAAAGCTTTCTTATCCATTTGTTTGCAGATGGACATCTAGGTTGCTTCCATGTCCTCGCTATTATAAACAGTGCTGCAGTGAACATTGGAGTACATGTGTCTCTTTCACTTCTGGTTTCCTCAGTGTGTATGCCCAGGAGTGAGATTGCTGGATCATATAGCAGTTCTATTTCCAGTTTTTTAAGGAATCTCCACACTGTTCTCCATAGTGGCTGTACTAGTTTGCATTCCCACCAACAGTGTAAGAGGGTTCCCTTCTCTCCACACCCTCTCCAGCACTTATTGCATGTAGACTTTTGGATAGCAGCCATTCTGACTGGTGTGAAATGGTATCTCATTGTGGTTTTGATTTGCATTTCTCTGATTATGAGGGATGTTGAGCATTTTTTCATGTGTTTGTTAGCCATCTGTCTGTCTTCTTTGGAGAAATGTCTGTGTAGTTCTTTGGCCCATTTTTGGATTGGGTCGTTTATTTTTCTGGAGTTGAGCTGAAGGAGCTGCTTGTATATTTTGGGGATTAATTCTTTGTCAGTTGCTTCATTTGCTGTTATTTTCTCCCATTCTGAAGTCTGTCTTTTCACCTTGCTTATAGTTTCCTTTGCTGTGCAGAAGCTTTTAATTTTAATTAGGTCCCATTTGTTTATTTTTGCTTTTATTTCCAATATTCTGGGAGGTGGGTCATGGAGGATCCTGCTGTGATTTATGTCGGAGAGTGTTTTGCCTATGTTCTCTAGGAGTTTTATAGTTTCTGGTCTTACATTTAGATCTTTAATCCATTTTGAGTTTATTTTTGTGTATGGTGTTAGGAAGTGTTCTAGTTTCATTCTTTTACAAGTGGCTGACCAGTTTTCCCAGCACCACTTGTTAAAGAGACTGTCTTTTCTCCATTTTATATTCTTGCCTCCTTTGTCAAAGATAAGGTGTCCATAGGTGCGTGGATTTATCTCTGGGCTTTCTGTTTTGTTCCATTGATCTATATTTCTCTCTTTATGCCAGTACCATACTGTCTTGATGACTGTGGCTTTATAGTAGAGCCTGAAGCCTGGCAGGTTGATTCGCCCAGTTCCATTCTTCTTTCTCAAGATTGCTTTGGCTATTCGAGGTTTTTTGTATTTCCATACAAATTGTGAGATTGTTCTAGCTCTGAAAAATATCGTTGGTAGCTTGATAGGGATTGCATTGAATGTATAAATTACTTTGGGTAGTATACTCATTTTCACAATATTTATTCTTCCAATCCACGAACACGGTATATTTCTCCGTCTATCAATGTCCTCTTTGATTACTTTCAGCAGTGTTTTATAGTTTTCTATGTAAAGGGCTTTTGTTTCCTTAGGTAGATATATTCCTAAGTATTTAATTCTTTCGTTGCAACAGTGAATGGTATAGTTTCCTTAATTTCTCTGTTTTCTCATTATTAGTGTGTAGGAATGCAAGGGATTTCTGTGTGTTGATTTTGTATCCTGCAACTTTACTGTATTCATTGATAAGCTCTAGTAGTTTTCTGGTAGAGTCTTCAGGGTTTTCTGTGTAGAGGATCATGTCATCAGCAAACAGTGAAAGTTTTACTTCTTCTTTTCCAATTTGGATTCCTTTTATGTCTTTTTCTGCTCTGATTGCTGTGGCCAAAACTTCCAGACCTATGTTGAACAGTAGTGGTGAGAGTGGGCACCCTTATCTTGTTCCTGACTTTAGGGGAAATGCTTTCAGTTTTTCACCATTGAGGATAATGTTTGCTGTGGGTTTGTCGTATATAGCTTTTATTATGTTGAAGTATGTTCCTTCTATACCCACTTTCTGGAGGGTTTTTATCATAAATGGATGTTGTATTTTGTCGAAGGCTTTCTCTGCATCTATTGAGATAATCATATGAATTTTATTTTTAAGTTTGTTAATGTGGTGTATTACATTGATTGATTTGTGGATACTGAGGAATCCTTGCATTCCTGGGGTAAAGCCCACTTGGTGATAATGTATGATCTTCTTAATGTGTTGTTGGATTCTGATTGCTAGAATTTTGTTAAGGATTTTTGCATCTATGTTCATTAGTGATATTGGCCTGTAGTTTTCTTTTTTTGTGGGATCTTTACCAGGTTTTGGGATTAAGGTGATGGTGGCCTCATAGAATGAGTTTGGAAGTTTACCTTCCTCAGCAATTTTCTGGAAGAGTTTGAGTAGAATAGGTGTTGCTGCTGCTACTGCTAAGTCACTTCAGTCGTGTCCGACTGTGCGACCCCATAGACGGCAGCACACCAGGCTCCCCCGTCCCTGGGATTCTCCAGGCAAGAACACTGGAGTGGGTTGCCATTTCCTTCTCTAGAATAGGTGTTAGCTCTTCTTTAAATTTTTGGAAGAATTCAGCTGTGAAGCCGTCTGGACCTGGGCTTTTGTTTGCTGGAAGATTTCTGATTACAGTTCCAATTTCTGTGCTTGTGATGGGTTTGTTAAGATTTTCCATTTCTTCCTGGTTCAGTTTTGGAAAATTGTACTTTTCTAAGAATTTGTCCATTTCTTCCAAGCTATTCATTTTATTTCCATGTAATTGCTGATAGTATTCTCTAATAATCCTTTGTATTTCTGTGTTGTTGGTTGTGATCTCTCCCTTTTCATTTCTAATTTTATTGATTTGGTTCTTCTCCCTTTGTTTCTTGATGAGTCTGGCTAGTGGTTTGTCAATTTTATTTACCTTCTCAAAGAACCAGCTTTTGGCTTTGTTGATTTTTGCTATGGTCTCTTTTGTTTCTTTTGCATTTATTTCTGCCCTAATTTTTAAGATTTCTTTCCTTCTACCTACCCTGGGGTTCTTCATTTCTTCCTTTTCTAGTTGCTTTAGATGTAGAGTTAGGTTATTTAATTGACTTTTTTCTTGTTTCTTGAGGTGTGCCTGTATTGCTACAAACCTTTCCCTTAGCACTGCTTTTACAGTGTCCCAGAGGTTTTGGGTTGTTGTGTTTTCATTTTCATTCGTTTCTATGCATATTTTGATTTCTTTTTTGATTTCTTCTATGATTTGTTCGTTATTCAGCAGCGTGTTGTTCAGCCTCCATATGTTGTCATTTTTAATAGTTTTTCTCCTGTAATTGAGATCTAATCTTACTGCATTGTGGTCAGAAAAGATGTTTGGAATGATTTCAGTTTTTTTGAATTTACCAAGGCTAGATTTATGGCCCAGGATGTGATCTATCCTGGAAAAGGTTCCGTGTGCGCTTGAGAAAAAGGTGAAATTCATTGTTTTGGGGTGAAATGTCCTATAGAGATCTATTAGATATAGCTGGTCTATTGTATCATTTAAAGTTTGTGTTTCCTTGTTAATTTTCTGTTCAGTTGATCTATCCATAGGTATGAGTGGGGTATTAAAGTCTCCCACTATTATTGTGCTGTTGTTAATTTCCCCTTTCATACTTGTTAGTAATTGTCTTACATATTGTGGTGCTCCTATGTTGGGTGCATAAATATTTAGAACTGTTACATCTTCTTCTTGGATTGAGCCTTTGATCATAATGTAGTTTCCTTCTTTGTCTCTTTTCACAGCCTTTGTTTTAAAATCTATTTTATTTGATATGAGTATTGCTACTCCTGCTTTCTTTTGGTCTCTATTTGTGTGGAATATCTTTTTCCAGCCCTTCACTTTCAGCCTGTATGTGTCCCTTATTTTGAGGTGGGTCTCTTGTAGACAACATATATGGGGGTCTTGATTTTGTATCCATTCAGCCAGCCTTTGTCTTTTGGTTGAGGCATTCAACCCATTTACGTTTAAGGTGATTATTGATAAGTATGATCCCCTTGACATTTTCTTTATTGCTTTGGGTTCGAGTTTATACACCCTTTCTGTTTCCTGTCTAGAGAAGATCCTTTAGCATTTGTTGAAGAGCTGGTTTGGTGATGCTGAATTCTCTCAGCTTTTGCTTGTCTGTAAAGCTTTTGATTTCTCCTTCATGTTTGAATGAGATCCTTGCTGGGTATAGTAATCTGGGCTATAGGTTACTTTCTTTCATCACTTTAAGTATGTCTTGCCATTCCCTCCTGGCCTGAAGAGTTTCTGTTGAAAGATCAGCTGTTATCCTTATGGGAATCCCCTTGTGTGTTATTTGTTGCTTTTCCCTTGATGCTTTTAATATTTGTTCTTTGTGTTTGATCTTTGTTAATTTGATTAATATGTGTCTTGGAGTATTTTTGGGTTTATCCTGTTAGGGACTCTCTGGATTTCTTGGACTTGGGTGATTATTACCTTCCCCATTTTAGGGAAGTTTTCAACTGTTATCTCCTCAAGTATTCTCTCATGGTCTATCTTTTTGTCTTCTTCTTCTGGGACTCCTATGATTCGAATGTTGGGGCATTTAACATTATCCCAGATGTCTCTAATATTGTCCTCATTTTTTTTAATTCGTTTTTCTTTTTCCGTCTCTGATTCATTTATTTCTACAATTCTGTCTTCTAGCTCACTTATCCTGTCTTCTGCCTCTGTTATTCTACTGTTTGTTCCCTCCAGAGTGTTTCTGATCTCATCTGTTGGTTTATTCATTGTATTTTGACTTTTTTATTTCCTCTAAATCCTTATTAAAACTCTCTTGCATCTTCTCAATCCTTTTCTCCAAGTTATTTATCTGTAACTCCATTTTGCTTTCCATATTTTGAATCATTTTCACTCTTAAAGTTCGAAATGCTTTATCAGGTAGATTCCCTATATCTTCCTCTTTTGTTTGTGTTGGTGGGCATTTATCCTGTTCCTTTACTTGCTGGGTATTTCTCTGCCTCTTCATCTTACTTCTGCTGCTGTGCTTGGGGTGGCCTTTCCATCTTCTGACAGTTTGTGGAGTTTTCTTAATTATGTAGTTTCCTCTCTGTGTGTGCGGTTCGACGGGTGGCTTGTCAAGGTTCCCTGGTTAGGGAAACTTGTGTCAGTGTTCTGGTGGGTGGAGCTGGATTTCTTCTCTCTGTTCAGTCATGCTGTGGGGAGGAAGGGACGATGCTAGCAAATATCCCTGGCATCTGTGGGAGTGCACGCAGTGTCTCGGCTACACTGGGATTGCCCCCGCTCGCGGTGTGTGTGCTTTCCCTGTTTAAGCTGCTCAGGCTCTAGGATGCTCTGTCGGGAACTGTCCATGGCCGGTGCTGCGTTGCATGCACTTCCCAGGTCTGAGCGGCTTAGGTTCAGGTCCTCGGGTACTCCACAAAGGCGCAGACTTGGCTGGGCCTGTGTTTTGTGCCTTCCCTGGTCCGAGCAGCTCAGGTGACCAGGCGTTTGGCGAGCACAGTCACTGCAACTTATCGCCTCCCCGGTCCCTACTGCTCAGTTTTCTGGGTGTACAACCAGCACAGTTTCTCAGGCGGATATCGACCGGCCTGAACCCAAGAAGTCTTGGTTAGCAACGAAGCCTGCCTGCAGCTTAGTATGGGAAGCCTCTCTGGGGCCATGGTTCTCCCTTCCGGCTCTGGCCGCCCTCCCCTGTGTGTCCCTGTGGGGGATGGGGGAGGGGCCACCAGCAGCTGGCTCGCTCTGCTCAGTCCTTTGTTCTGTGAGTGGGACTGGCGGAGTCTTAGGTTGGGGCTTCTCGCCTTTCCTCAGGCTTTTCACCTTTCTACGGGGTCGCTATCCCACAGTCTGCTTAGCTGTCTCCCGTTAACGCCCTCAGATTGCCCTTGCAGCGTTCAGGCCTGGTCCTCTCTCTAAGTGCTGCCATTGCGCCTCCCTTGCCTGGCCCCCGCTTGCTAGTGGGGAGTGCGGGCGGTTGCTTCGCTTCTCCGCTGAGAGTTTCCTCTGGGCACTTAGTCTGCAGGTTTTAATTATTTCTTGTTTCTCCCGGTTATGTGGCCCTCTGAGTTTCCAAGGCTCACCACAGACTCGCCCGTGAGTGTTTCCAGGTGTTTGGAAACTTCTCTTTTTTTTTTTTTTAAGCCTCCCTTCCCGGAGCTCCATCCCTCCCTCTTTTGCCTCTGTTTTTATCTTTTATACTCTTTCCTACCTCCTTTCGAAGACAATGGGCTGCTTTTCTGGGTGCCTGATGTCCTCTGCTGGCATTCAGAAGTTGTTTTGTGGGATTTACTCAGTGTTTTGAGTGTTCTCTTGCTGAATTTGTAGGGGAGAAAGTGGTTGCCCCGTCCTATTCCTCTGCCATCTTCTATCCTACCCCCTCCTCTGCCTCTTTGAAACCCAGCTTATACACCTGGAAGTTATAAGTTCACGTACTGTTGAAGCCTACCTTGAAGGATTTTGAGCATTACCTTACTAGCATGTGAAATGAGTGCAATTGTGCGGTAGTTTGAACATTCTTTGACATTGCCTTTCTTTGAGATTGGAATGAAAACTGACCTTTTCCAGTCCTGTTGCCACTGCTGGATTTTCCAAAGTTGCTGATACATTGAGTGCAGCAGTTTAACAGCATCATCTATTAGGATTTTAAATAGCTAAGCTGGAATTCCCTCACCTCCACTAGCTTTGCTCATAGTCATGCTTCTGAAGGCCCATTTGACTTAACACTCCAGGATGTCCAGTTCTAGTTAACTGGGTCATTAAGACCTTTTTTGTACAGTCTTTGTGTGTATTCTTGCCACATCTTCTTAGTCTCTTCTGCTTCTGTTGGGTCTTTACCATTTCTGTCCTTTATCGCTCCCATCCTTTTACAAGATGTTTCCTTGATAGCTCCAGTTTTCTTGAAGCAATCCCTAGTCTTTCCTATTCTATTGTTTTCCTCTATTTCTTTGCGTTGTTCACTTAAGAAGGCCATCTTATCTCTCCTTGCTATTCTGTGGAACTCTGCATTCAGTTGGGTTTATCTTTCCCTTTCTTCCTTGCCTTTTGCTTCTCTTCTTTCCCTATCTATTTGTAACGCCTCCTCTGACAACTGCTTTGCCTTCTTGCATTTCTTTTTCTTTGGGATGATTTTGGTTACTGGTTCCTGTACAGTGTTACAAACCTACATCCATAGTTCTTCAGACACTCTGTCTACCAGATCTAATCCCCTGAATCTATTCTTGTTACATTTAACTATACATATTTTTGAGTTAAGGACTCCAGAGGTGACTGTTGACTCCAAAGATGAAAGTAGACCATGATTCACTAGAGTGGAGGAATATTCTTAATGGGTAAAGTAAAAGAACTCTAGTAGAACTCTCTCTTGGACTTCTGGTATTTCTCTTTGGTTCCTTTTTTCTTTAGATTATTATCTCTCAAGATTGCATATGCTTTTTAGCAGTCATGTCAGCTTAATTTGTCTTTTAGATAGATTATAGTTAACAAAAATCAGAATTCCGTTTTTATAAGTATTGCTCTTCTGTTAGGCTTTTCTTGTCTTCCTGCATAACTGTTATATAAACGTAAGTGTAAGAATTTCAGAGGCTTGCTCTGCATCTACTGTTGACCTATCCCAGGAGGGTGAACGCTGTACCAGACACTGCCGGGACCTGGTGTCTGAAACGCTCTTTTGGTTACCCCTGAAGGGTGTTTCGTCCGACTTGGTCCCAGTCTTGTTTGCCCATCATGGCATCCAGTCCCACTGTGTTGATGTGGTTGGTGGCTTCAGCATATTCTATTGCTCAAAAAGCAGGAACGATAGTCAGACATGTTATTGCTGAAGGAGACCTGGGTATCCCTGAGAAGACCTGTGCAACAGACCTGCAGACCAAGGCTGACCGATTAGTTCAGTTGAGCTTATGTTCTTCATTGACACAGAAGTTCCCCAAACTAACAGTTATAGGGGAAGAGGATCTGCCTCCTGAAGACGTGGATCAAGAGCTGATTGAAGATGGTCAGTGGGAGGAGATACTGAAACAGCCCTGCCCATCACAGTACAGTGCTATCAAGGAGGAAGATTTTGTGGTCTGGGTTGATCCTCTAGATGGTACCAAGGAATATACCGAAGGTCTTCTTGACAATGTAACAGTTCTTATTGGAATTGCTTATGAAGGAAAAGCCATAGCAGGAGTTATTAACCAGCCGTATTACAACTACCAGGCAGGACCAGATGCTGTGCTGGGGAGAACTATCTGGGAGTTTTGGGTTTAGGTGCCTTCGGATTTCAGCTGAAAGAAGTGCCCGCCGGCAAACACGTCATCACAACTACCTGGTTCCGTAACAGGTGGTTATGGACTGCGTCACTGCTATGAACCCTGATGATGCGCTGAGGGCAGGAGGAGCAGGAAATAAGATAATTCAGCTGATTGAAAGCAAAGCTTCTGCTTATGTATTCGCAAGTCCTGGATCCAAGGAGTGGGTCACCTGTGCTCCAGAAGTCATTTTACATACTGTCGGAGGCAAGTTAACCGATATTCATGGAAATGCCCTTCAGTATAACAAGGAGGTGAAGCACATGAACTCGGCCGGAGTCCTGGCCACACTGAGGAGTTACGACTATTATGCAAGTTGAGTTCCCCAGTCTGTTAAAAATGCACTTGTTCCTTGAAGGGAAATCTCAACTCAGCCAGGAGAAGGACTTGGTTCTCAAAAATAATACATTTCAAAACCAATTGAATGGAATTTGAGCTCCACTTTTATGTCATTGTTGATCACTAGTTTACATTTGATTACTTAGTAGAAAATAGAATTTTTAAATGTTTTGATAAATCAATCACCCAGACCAATTTTGACATCTGGAAAATTTGCGGAGTCACTCTGTGTCACATTTCTTTTCCTCCTTTTATTTGGCGCAGTGAAAGAAAAGTTCATTTCCAATTCGCTGTCCTGATCCATTGTTGAATCAACATTCCTATTTTATAAACCAGATTTCTCTAGGGCACAGAACCAGTTGTTACCTGAATCACATTCTTGTCTTCCAGTTTAATGTAAAACGTTTCCCTACTCCCATCCTGAATACATTTAAATGTCATTGTATATGTTGAAGAAACAGATTTTGGAGAAATGTTTCTTTATAATAAATTATTTAGTTTTAGCTCTGTTATTCGTTAGCTTTTTTGGTCTTGAGTATTTGAAAATGATATATTTTCTACTGTGGGTGTTACTTTAATCTTACGGCATCATAATGCAACTTAACTGTGGAAAGTTAGATAATTGACCCTATTCTTTCCAAAGGGAGATTATAATATATGCTATCAAAATTATTTGGACATTCTGCCTACATTTTTATTTTTTAAGTCTCTGTCCCATGCTTTTAAATAAATTTTTGTGTTATTGGATTAAAAAAAAAAAAGAATTTCAACTTGCCATAAGTTTCTGAATGTTTATGTTTGACATATTTATAATCTACTAGCTTTTTCATGTGTAAATTAGATACTTAACCTTCTCATTCCTTATCTAAACCACTGATAATGTGTAAATCAGGAATAGAGAACGCCATACTTCGCTAGTAGAGACTTTTCCCTCTAGTTTTACTTAATCCATTGATCAGCACTCTTGGCTGTGGTTGCTCTATTTAATAGAATATTTTGTTAATAGTCTGTCCTGAACATTTGTATGTTTGTTAAACATTTATTAATAACTGCTGCTAAGTCACTTCAGTCGTATCCGACTCTGTGCGACCCCATAGACGGAAGCCCACCAGGCTCCCCCGTCCCTGGGATTCTCCAGGCAAGAACACTGGAGTGGGTTGCCATTTCCTTCTCCAATGTGTGAAAGTGAAAAGTGAAAGTGAAGTCACTTAGTCGTGTCCGACCGTTAGCAACCCCACGGACTGCAGCCCACCAGGCTTCTCCATCCATGGGATTTTCTAGGCAGGAGTGCTGGAGTGGCTTGCCATTGCCTTCTCCGTTATTAATAACTACTTAAACCACTTATTGAGTGCCAGGTACTGTTCTAAGAACTACACCCTTGTTATTTCATTTAAGCCTCCTGACAACACTGCAAGAAGGTATTGTTGCCATTGCCGTTTTACACATGAGAAAATGGACCTAGAGAGCATGACACTTCCCAGACTACATAGTACTTAGAGATAGGCCTGGGATTTCAATTCAGGCCTGTCTGCTGCTTCAGGCCCATATCTTTAACCAACAGTATGTATTACTTGCTGTTACGTACCAGGCTTTGGGAATAATATAGTGAATAAGTCAAAAAATAGATACGGTCCTTGTCATCCTGCAGCTTATCATGTAGGGTGAGAGAGAAAAACAAGCTGTTATTGTGTATTATGGTAAAAGCTGTGAGAGGGGTAAGTGGAGGGTGCTGGGATAACACAAAAGGAAACCTAACTAAATTGGGGGGTGGGGTGGGTAAAGGATTTCCTAAGCTAGTCAGGATTGTGATAAGAAGTGTGTTAATTATCATGGGTTTTAAGTCTCTCATAACTGTATTGATATTTCATTTGATCATTCGCTGTGATGGGTATGGCTGATTTTAATAACTACTCTCCATTGCGTGTGTACTGTTTACTAGGCCTTTTGCATTGTATCTTATTTTCACATAAACCTTGGAAAGTTTATTAGCTACATTTGTACAAAGTGAGACTAAGAGGGGTGAAGTAATATGCCCCAAATCGTATAGTTTTGAAATGAGCCAGAAGTTAAAAAAAATTTTATCAGATTTAAAAGTTTCCACTATGTCACATTCCATCCAGTCAAAGCAAAATAAAGTTCTCTTTATTGCTATTATCCATCTGCTCTTAGCAATGGGTATATCCCTTCCATGTTCTTTATTAAAGTAGGTATTTTTAAAGAAGAAAAACTTTTTAGTGTTCTTAGCAGGATAGCCTTTTCCTCTCCAGTGGCTTCAGCCCTTAGAAAGTATACAGTACTTTCAAGTAGGTGCTTATTTTAGTGGTTATTCTTGTTTTCAGGTGTTTTAAGCCTATTGGAAAGTTCCCAATGTGGCCACAGAGTAGTATTGAAACAGAAGTGAAATGAAGTGAAGTCGCTTAGTCGTGCCTGACTCTTTGCGACCCATGGACTGTAGCCTGTCAGGTTCCTCCATCCGTGGGATTCTCCAGGCAAGAATACTGGAGTGAGTTGCCATTTCCTTCTCCAGGGGATCTTCCTGACCCAGGGATCGAACCTGGGTCTCCAGCACTGCAAACAGACTCTTTATCATCTGAGCTATCAGGGAAATAAGCCTCAAAGCTGCCAGCTTTTGCTCTCTTGCCGTCAAAAGAACACAGGAGCTACAAAGGTCTTGAACTTTGGGAAGGTATCCATCACTGACAGACAGTTTTGTGACTTAGTCTGTGCTGTTAATCCATCATGAGCACTTAACTGTTCAAAGAAACAGTAGTTATTTAGTAGAAGAATTTTTTTTGTTTGTTTAAAATATTAATTGTGTTATTAAAATAGCAATTTTAATAGTAACAGATTTTAGGAAATTCCCTGGTGGCCCAGTGTTTAGGACTTGGCGCTTTGCCTGATGTGGCCTGGGTTCAGTCTCTGGCTGGGTAACCAAGATACTGCAAGCCACGGTGGCGAGGCAAAAAATTTAAAAAGAAAATAACTGGCTTTATTAAAGTTGGTAAAGTTTAAAATGCTATTAAATAATAAAGCAGTGTCTCTTTTTTTCCCCAAATATTCATTTGAGGCAATAAGGTCTGCTTTCCCTATCCTCATTTTAAAAAAGTAGATGTTAGTAATTCTGGCAGATTTTGGGAAAAAAAAAAGACATTTAAGCTCTATCAAACCAACTCAGAGGGTTTTCATTAATTTCAACAAAAGTCTCCTTTTTCTATAGGAGACTATTTTACCTTTTTACTGTGGTAGAGTCTTGTTCCTGTTTGTTGGAACCATCTGCCACTAGGTGGTGCTTTTTGCATTCTTCATGGCATAGAACAACTTACTCTGCTGGTGCTTGGATATGTTGGCTGTAATATTTAGCAGATTAGACAGAATAATGTGGGAGATCAGAACTAATATGTGTTTTCTTGCTGAGGTAGACTGATAACTGTTCAAAGACGGAAGAGTTCAGTACTGAATTTGTTAAGACCTTCTGAGCTTTAGCATATCTGCTTCCCTCTCAGCCTTAGGCTACCATGTCAGATGTTGCTTGAAGCCGCACATAATTAGAGGCTCAGATTATTTGAGGTCTTCTACATACAAAACCTCTGGGCTTGTACCTCTCAGTTCTAAGCATTGCATCTTTCATTGGGAGCTTAGTTCATTGCTTTATCTGAAATTGTCTTCCTGATGCTCTAAAGTTCCAAGAAAAAAATGAGCTTATTTACAGGATTTCCTTTTTTACCTCTATAGGTTGTAATAGAAGAAATGAAAATATTTATTTAACGTGTCCTTTTTTAGTGTGTTTCCCCCTTTCCTATCCGTTATTGCCATTGCCTTTAGCACTCAGTCCAGCCTTCTTACCTTCATCTCTACCCTGTATATAGTAAGGAATCTTCAGTTTGAAGTTTCTTCGTTTTTATTCTGGTTGCTTTGTAGCATAATTTCAGTTTGGTTCCATTGTTTAAGGAAAGGCAGACTTATTTTCAGTAATTTAAAATCTGCATGGTGTTCAGATACTAAGTTCTCTGATGTTTTTAAAACAAACAGTACAGTTTCTTCCCTTGCACTGATGAAGTACTTCAAAAGCCATACGTTTTAATGCTTTCTTTAATCAGTTCATATCATCCAGAAAGCCAAAATATTCTTAGGATCCAAAAGGCTAGCCTAATGTATTTTCATGAGCAATAAGGTAGCCTTGTTTAATTACTGACCATCTCTAAGTTGATTGGGGACCACTTACACTTGGATAAAAATCATAGATTTTTCCTTAGAGTTCCCTGCTGCTGCTGCTGCTAAGTCGCTTCAGTCGAATCTGACTCTTTGCGACCCCATAGACGGCAGCCCACCAGGCTCCCCCGTCCCTGGGATTCTCCAGGCAAGAACACTGGAGTGGGTTGCCATTTCCTTCTCCTTAGGGTTCCCTAGTAAATCCTAATCCCATTTATACTCTAAATCAAAAAGAATGCTCATCTCTTTGGGCGTGGTCTTTTCTCTCAGAGGCTGCAGCTTCAGAAGGGATATGCACTGAGCCATCTGAGGGAGATTGAGGCATTCACCTTGATGGTCATGATGAACCCTTATATCATAGGATTTCACTTGATAGTTTCAAGACACTGAGAAGTCTGGTGGGGATTTGCATTATTTTTCTAGGGGATTAAAATAGAATTTATATATTTGGAATTAGCTTAATTTCATTATAAAAATGAATGATGTTAAACACTGGCATTTACTTTTTCCAATTAGGTAATAAAGTAGACTTGGAGAAGGAGAGACATGTTTCTATTCAAGAAGCGGAATCGTAAGTGTTGTCTTTCTCTTCCTTCCATCAGTCACTCTCTGTAAGAAGTCTTCATCCTTGCACAGTGTTATTTGCCATTTAGTTATTACTCAAAGCTTTTAATATAGATTGAGCTATTGGATTCAATGGAGTGTGTTTACATTGGCAGTTTCTGGACTTCTCGTGACATTTAAAGATATTTTACTTTCAGTTCTCTTTCTGGTTTCAGTAAAAAGTGTAAAAGTGATGCAAAAGAAAACTGCCATGGCCAAATAGTGAGTCACAAAAACTAAAATATTTGGGTTGCAAATTAATTTATAAAAATTTCAAGTCTTGCAATATATTCTTATTTAAAAATTGGTTCAATGTATGGAGATATTAAGTAGTATATAATGTTAATTTCACTAAACCTGGGTTAATTAGTAACAAGTCACTAAAAGTGCTACTATAAAAAAAAAGTTCAAATAACAGTTGTGGCAAAAACTTGAAACATTTTTTTACATCAATTATTGATGTTACTTTTCTTTTTAAGGTATGCAGAATCTGTGGGAGCGAAACATTATCACACTTCAGCCAAACAGAACAAAGGAATTGAGGAACTCTTTCTTGACCTTTGTAAAAGTAGGTGTATGGATGTGTGTGTGGTGTTTGCTAAATATATATTAAAATAAATGCAATACCATTAAAAATAAAAATGGAAGGGGAATATACAGAATAAAAAACATTTAAGAGATGTAACAACCTGTTGCAGTGGATGGACCTTATTTGTATCCTAATTTGACAAACTAGTGAAAAAGAACATTTGTGGAACAATTGGGACTATATGAACACATGAGACGAGTTGACTCACTGGAAAAGACTCTGATGCTGGGAGTGATTGGGGGCGGGAGGAGAAGGGGACGACGGAGAATGAGATGGCTGGATGGCATCACCGACTCTGTGGACATGAGTTTGAGTGTACTCCAGGAGTTGGTGATGGACAGGGAGGCCTGGCGTGCTGTGATTCATGGGGTCGCGGAGAGTCGGACACGATTGAGCGACTGAACTGAACACTCACTGGGTATTGATGATCTTAAGAAATATTGTGAATTTTGTTAGGCATGATTATGGTGTTGCAGTTATGCCTAAAAATAATTATTTTTTTTTAAGTTTTTATCTTTAGAAATCATAATTTATGAATGAAATTTTCTGTGTCTGGCACATAAATTTGATTTAAAAATAGTGGTGGAGATGATTGCCAAGTATGGATGAAAGTGTGTGATGGACATATAGATTTTCATTATGTTTTTCTTTTATGTATGTTTGTGCTTTTTCATATTAAAAAAAGAGAAAGGAAAATGTTTATCATATACAACCTGAAAGTCATTTCTCATATCACCAATAGAACAGATACTAAACTTAGGAAAACCCTAGTCTGTAGAATAATGGGTTGAGATGATTTTGTCAAATTACATTCCTTGAAATTACAGACTCTTTTGAGAAAATGATAAAATGATGGTTTTTTCTCTAGAAAAATGTACATATACACAAACTTTGGAGTAAATATCAGTTTTATGTAAACCTGAAGATCATTCGTAATTCACCTGGAAGAGTAGTTCTCTAAATGTAGTCCCCTAATCAGCAGCATTAGCATTATTTGAGAATGTGTTAGAAGTGCAAGTTCTTGGGCCTTACCCCAAACCTACTGATTTGAAATTCCAGAAGGTGGTTCCCCAAATCTGTGGTTTAATCATTCCTCCTTACGATTCTGATTTATACTAAAATTAGGAGATCTTGTTAAAATTGTAATTTGATAAAGCTGGTCTCGTGTAGGCCTGAACTTCTCTTTACTAACAGACACCCAAGGGTTAATGACACTAGTCCTCAGACCATACTTTGAGTTCTAGATTAGTGGCTTGTAAATGTTATATATCACATCTTTATATAAAAAGATTGAGTATTCTCCGTATGTTATTTTAAAATTATAGAACATGTACAAGTGCTTATGTATTTTGTATGTTGTAAAACATATATTAAAAAAATAGGAATTTTGAAAGGTTGGGGGAAGCTGTTATCTACTTTCATCTCAATAAATTGTCCCATATATCTCAATTTGGAAACCATTGTTCAAGATCAGTCTCTGGACCCAAGTTTAGAACTCTTACTCTGTTCTAAGGACTCTCTTTTCTTTGCTCATCTTTTCAGATATGCATTTTGCAACTATTTACTCCTAGTCTGTGTCTTATATTCTCATTTTTCTTAACTGTTTCTCAAAGAGCAAAAGATCTAAATTTTAATGAGGTCTGATTTATCAGTTTTTCTTTATGAGTCATTTTTTGTGTATCTTACATGAGAAACCTTTGCTAACTCAAAATCATAAAGATTTTCTTCAGCAGAGATTTCCTCCTATTTTTTTTTCTTTTCTTAAAAAATTAATATATTTTTGGCCATGCTGGGTCTTCACTGCTGCATGGGCTTTTCTTCAGTTGCGGAGAGCGGGGGCAACTCTCTGGTTGTGCTCTGCAGGCTCCCCACGGCAGTGGCTCCCCCCGTTGTGGAGCACCGGCTCAGTAGTTGTGCTGCGTGCGCTTAGTTGCTCTAAGTCATGTGGGATCCTCCTGGATCAAGGATTGATCTGAATTGGGATCTACTTCTTTATCAGTGAGCCACCAGGGAAGCCCCTCCTGCTGTGTTTTCTTCTAGACATTTTGTTTTACATTTAGCTCTGAAATTAATTTCTTATTAATGTTCACATATGGTGGGAAATACAGATTGAACTTTCCTTTTTTACATGTAAATATCCAGTTCTAGTACTGTTTCTTGAAAAGATGATGCTATTTTCATTCAGTAAACTTGGCACGTGTTAAAAATCAAGTGACCCTATGTGTGGGAGTCTGTCTCTGGCGCTGTTTTGTTGATTTCAGTGTTTTTTTTCACCAGTGTCTCAGTGTCATCATTAGAGCAACTTCTTTTGTGTCTTGAAACCAGATAGTGTGAGTCCTCCAGCTGTCTTCTTCCCCCTTCATCCTGAACTGTGTGGTTCTTTCAAATGTTGTTTGCTTACAAGTTTTACATTACTTGAAGAATAATCTTGTACCCTAAATTTCGCTTGTACTTGGAACAATTTGACCTTCTTTGACATATTTTGAAGGCAGGAAGAGGGGATGACAGGATGAGATGGTTGGATGGCATCACCAACTCAATGGACATGAGTTTGAGTAAACGCTGGGAGTTGGTGATGGACAGGGAGGCCTGGTGTGCTGCAGTCCACGGGTTTACAAAGAGTCAGACACGACTAGGCGACTGAACTGAACTGAAATATTTCTAAGTATACTTGGAAAATCTTAAGGATGACACTTGTATACAGTCATTTGTTCAGATCAAAAACTTGTTTTCTCTGGTGATGTCACTGTGGCTGTGATGCAGCTGGACAAGTACTCTTGCTACTATTACTTAGTTTCCTTGTTGGTTGAAAGTCCGCTGTCATGATGGTAAACGGAAATTAGAGAAACAGAAGACTCAGGTTGTGGTCCTAAATGACATCTGCTTTCTCCCTCTCTTAGGAATGATAGAAACTGCACAAGTGGATGAGAGAGCAAAAGGCAATGGCTCCAGTCAGCCGGGAGCTGCAAGGCGAGGTGTACAGATTATTGATGATGAACCTCAAGCTCAGAGCGTTGGCGGAGGGTGCTGTTCTTCTGGATAACTGTTCACCCCTAAGAAAGTAAAAAAAAACAAACTGTGGATCATTGCCCTCAACATGAAGACTGCCATATTCCAAGTCACATTATTTTACCAATGGAGTTACAGAATTAACAGTATTTTAAATTACGTTTATAACTGCAGAGACCTTAAGTGCTAAACTTAGTGGAGTTTGTGACCAGAGAATTGGCATTTTCTACAAATGTTAACAAAGCAATTACCAATGGCCTTTTTACATATTTTTTTCTTTAATAAGAAATAATATGCATGTAGAAAAGACCTACTTAAAGGCTTCATTTATATTCTTTTAAATCAAATCTTTATTTAATAACTTATATATGTTGTTGGAATGGTATACATTTTTGCAGTCCTTTGTATTTTGTGGTGGTTTGAATTGTATCCCTTCTAAACAGCAAACTGTCTTTTGTTTTCTTCTTCTTTTGTTTTGTTTTTTTAATTAGCAGATACCTGAAGTACTATTTTTGCAGGGTTTGCACAGGCCCCTAACTGTCTACTACACTTTGATATAATCTATATACATCCTGTATGCTGAGCTGGTAAAATACAATGTAAATTACATATTAAATATTTTATCTGCTTTTACAAGTGCAAGGTGCAAAAATATATACAATAGTCTCATTGATGACTGTAAAGTGAATTAACATTTGGTGATAATGCCTAAGCTTTTTGACTCTGATGTAAAGATCATAGCTCCCCTTCACTTCTGTCTTAACTTGAAAGTGGTGTGTTTAAATTTTCTTATATACTTTACTTGAATTATTGCTGTTGTCATTTTTTGCCTCTAAATCCATCTGATGATTGATTGAGCAACAGCATTTGCCTTTGGGTTTTGGGTTGTTTTGTTCTTTTGTGGGGTTTGTTTTTTGGGGGGCAGGGATAAAAGAGATGACTTCTGCCATTTTTGCTTTAGAGTGGTTACCTTAGAAGTATTTGAGTGGAGCATGCTGAGTTTCACTTCTGCAAAGCTTTAGTTTTCCCTTAGGCATTTATATGAAATGGATTCACTGATAGAAGAAGAGAGGAAGAAGTCCCAGATAGTAGCCATTCACCAAGACTCTTTTATACAGCAGCATGTTAGTGGTAGTTTCTGCTCCGGAGGCAGCACTTCTAGATCCTTCCTAAGCAAATTATATTTGTTGATTGCTTGCCAGAGATGAACACAGAAAGTTTTGTTTCATTTTGTAAGCTCTATCCTTCTGAGTTTCTTTGAAGGGAAACATTTCATGTAATGCAGTTATAGCAAACACTGGAAAGATTTATTATAAAATTATATTCTTGTATACTTTGTAAATTAGTCTCACTAGGTTTTTTTTTTTCCTTAAGCATAAGACTAAATTTAAATTTGTTAATTTTAATAGAATCAGGCACAGGAAGAATACAAATTGTGTAAATTAACATAAATTGTTCTTGTTCTAATATATATATTTTTCCATGTCTGTCATGCTTGGAAAACTAGTAAATGATGTCTAAGATAAAATGGAATGGTCCCTGGATTTACTTCTTACAAGAAGCAGTAGTATACAATAAAGTTGTTAGTTTGAACAGTTAAGAGAATATAAAGAAGTTATAGTTACTAAAAAAGTAAGTTTTCCAGATGGGTTAAAGTTGAATGACTTGTCATCTTGATGTTACGATATTGCAATTTTAACTTAGTATTAAGTATTCTATAAGTCTGCATTTTTGTCCTCTTTAATTATTGTCTCTGTCAAACTCAACACACTGCTTCTCTGTTGTGTGTGTTTAGGGAGGGTGGGGTGGAAAGAGTTGCCTGGAAGATAAGCTAAAATTTTCTTCTTTTATGGGATGGTCGAACTCTGTGTAGTTTCTTGGTTTCCTGGAGGGAGGCAAGGGGAATTCTGAGTACAGATACTGGAACAAATAGTTTTTGCCTTCTTGGTTCTTTTGTCTATAGAGAAAGCCTTGTTGTAGATGGGAAATAAGCTCCTCTCCATGGAGTGAAGTATATTTTTAAAACCAATTAGAGATGAAATTGAGGTTTATTTTAAAAAGTAAAATCAAAAGTCATAATTGGAGAGTTGGACTCTGATTTTCGACCCTATATTAATGATATAAAGTCCAGATAGAAACCTCTTCCCTCCTGAGTTGCCAGATAATTATTGGTGAGGTACAACCACTCTCTCTGTTTCTTTCTTTATTCTTCCTTGGTTTCTGTGTGTCTTCCTTAACATCAAGCATTTCATTCTTTTTTTCACCTGTAATTTAAGCTAATTCAGTAACAACAATAGATAATATGGTATACCTGACCTCGTTCCAAAGCTCAGAAATTTTAGGGAGGAATAGAGGGAAAGGGTAGTGAAAGAGGACAGATCGGTTGCAGTGTGTATTCAAAGGAAAGATCAAATGATAAACCAAGGCTAAGAAAGCTCTTCTGGTGCTTACTTTACCTCCCTGATACATCTTTTGTGTGCCTGTCCTTATAGTTGTGCTACTAGGAAGAAGACACAAATTACCGTGTTGTGTATTAAAAGTAGTAGGTAGGTAGAACCAATGTAGTTTTCAACTAATACATGTATACTCTTGGTGTATATAAATTAAAAGTTGGTTTAAGATAGTCATTAAAAAGGTATCCAAATATTTAAAAGTATACAATCATCGTTTCTATAATGATGATGGGTATTCTGCTTGTTTTGCATTGTGATTATAGAGGAAGAGTATTGTTTTTAAAAATACACATTTCACAGTTTGGGGGTAAACAGTAATCTGAAAAGAAATAAGCATCACATTATCATACGAAATATCTGAATTTCTTTGGTTCTGGGGATGTCTTCTGAAAATAGCCTAAAGCTATGGCTGTAACAGCTAAATTAAAATCTTTTTAAAAATATTAGCTTGTATATTATTAGTAATTACCTTTAATTTGGCATTAAAATAAATGTGGACTATTTCATTTTTAGATTTTCAGTAAGAAAAGAAATAGAGAAGGAAGGCAGTAAGAAGTAGAATGAAAATCAGGTAGGTAGGAAATTCTACAACGTGACAATTTAGAAAATCATTTTAAAAATTACAGTACTTTTAACAAATAGTTTCTACATAAGGCAACTAATGCATTGTGCCAAATATTTAGAACATTAAAAATGAGTTGTTAACACTGTTTATTTTAATCCATAATTTGCAATTTTCTGTATTACAAATGCTACCAAGGGTCTGGATCGTTGATCTTATATTAACTTCAGATGATATAACTTATATTTTAGAAGGGTTTGATCCATGCCTTTGACTTTTGAAATTTACCTTTTGACTTCAGTATGCCATTATAGTTCTTTAAAGTAGATACTTTAAAAGTATCTAAAGTATCTAAAAGTGTCTATATATCTAAAAGATATGTTTTTTTAAAGTAGATACAGTGTGACAGGGAATACTTAATTTGTGACCATTTAAAATGTTGAGATCTTACAGAAAATGGGGTAGATAGTAATGACCAGCAGGAACCTTACAATAATTTCTAAAGATACAGAAACTAAATAGATCCTTAAGTGTTTTTTCTGAATTATAAATTGCATTACCTAGATTTTAATAATTAAAAGCTGGGATTCATTGAACTTGTACATTTCATTGATTTCATAATAGTCATTTATTCTAGTAAGCTGCTGTTCTATAATTTTTTATCAGCTGAAACAATAATAATATATTTGGTGTCGTGAGCTAAAATTCACGCTACACATATGTCTGACTTTGATAGCTTTCCCCTTTTCAGGAAAACTATAATTTTCAGCAAACTTTCCTACATGTAAGTATTTTAGTATTAATCACATGTAATTTAAAAATGTAGAAATACTCTTAAAGGATTGCAATTTTAAGCAAAAATGCTTTGCTTCTAAACAAATACCACTTTGGCAAATCTGTAGCACTGCTTGGGCTATCTGGGATTTATATATAATCTCTCTTCTAAGGAAGCTGAGTGTGCTTTTGGGTGTTAACCTTTCTACTGCAGCATTTTTTCTACAGCAGATAATGAACGTGGCATGGTACACGGCACACCCAGAAACAGTCTTATTCTTAAAGAATCTTGTCCTCTCCAAAATAATGCACGTATTTCCAAGTACATTGGGTTAAAGCCAAAGGATGAGCCCGCCTGCTTAAATGACCTTTATTGTCGTGATATCAGTTCTCTCTGATTTTGGTACTTCCTGGCGACTGAATCATTTCTTCATTATCAAATACTCAAGAAAAAGCTTATGTGATTTCCTTAAATTTGATCTCATGTGGAGCAATGAGAGAAAGGTGAGGGGTAGCAGGGATAAAGTATGATGATGATGAAAAACAGACAACAGTGGTATTTGGTAAACTACAGTGGTGGGTTTCTCTGGTGGCTCATTGGTAAAGAATCCGCCTGCCAGTGCAGGAGATGTGGATTCGATTTCTGGGTCAGGAAGATCCCCTTGAGAAGGAAATGGCAACCCACTCCAGTATTCTTGCCTGGGAAACGCAATGGACAGAGGAGCCTAACCTACTGCAGTCCATGAAGTCACAAAGAGTCAGACACGACTTGGTGACTAAACAACTCAACAATCTTTAGTGGTAGCAAGCTGTTTTAAGGAAACGATCGTATGAAGTACTTCATAGAAGTATAAAAGTTCCTCGTTTTGTATTTAATTACATATGACTATATTCTAGGAAAAAAATAAAAAATACAGATATTGTAGAAGTGCCACTGGGGTACCCTCTCCAAAATGGTAACTGTTGCTCTAGAGTATATACTCTTCAATCACCTTTTCTTTATGCATTTATATACATATATATTTACCTGTAGAAATACATAATTTTGTGCATTTAAAATTTTTACATATTGTGACTTACTATGCATATGTTTTGTAACTTGCTCTTTTTCCTCCCAAAATGTCTAGATTTTACGTCAATATATACAGATTTTCATTTTCTTCCAAATCTCTTTGGGTGTGTTTTGCCTTTTTATATAACTTCTGACTCTCCATAAAACCTTCTCCAGGGACTTCCCTGGCAGTCCGATGATGAGAATTCCTCGCTCTCAGTTCAAGGGGCACGTGTTAGGTCACTGATGTAGTCAGGGAATTCGGATCCCACTTACCAACATGGCCTAAAAGAAAACCAAAAAAACTTCCCCAGAGGAATCTGGCCAATTAGGTGGATTTCATTAGAATCATAGAATTTAAATGCAAGGCAGGACTTAAATTAGAATAAGGGTCTTTTTTAAGCATGTGAATCAAGAAAATTAGACATCTGCCTACAATTCATTTGAAGTATTTTACTTTTGACCTACTGTTGACTGATTAATATATAAAATTCAGAAGTTAACTTTAGCAGATTTTTCTTTATTCAGAATAAGTTTTTATTTGAGGAAAAAAGGGAAGGTATAGTTGATAGGAAAAAGAGGACAAACTAAAACTAGTCTTTATACAGCTTTGAGCGTTACATAACACAAGACTTCATGCTATCAAAAATTGAAAACTTGATTAATTTGTGCCATTAATACAGAATGAAAAACGAAAATCTTTCTTCAGGTCTCCCTCCTCCCCCACTGTCCCTCTTTAGAGGTAACTATTGTTAACAACTTGGTATGTGTCTGTATCTAATATATAAATGTTTTAGTTTATCTTTGGACTTTATAAATGTTCAGTTCCCTGAAAGCAATTTCTTGTTGAGTTGCTAAGTTGTGTCTAACTCTGTGACCCCGTAAACTGCAGCACATTAGGCTTCCTTGCCCTTCACTGTCTCCCAGAGTGGCTGAAATTCCTGTCCCTTGACTCAGTGATGCCATCCAACCATCTCATTCTTTTGTCACCCCTTTCTCCTACAGTCCACGGGGTCCCAAAGAGTTGGACATGGCTGAAAGTGTTAGTCGCTGAGTCGAAAGTAATTTCTACCCTATGTCAAATTCTGCCCTCAATTGACTAACTTTCCGAGAACAAATCAGAATCATACAATCAGTGATGACAGTTCTTGAACTAGAAGTTAAGTTTACCTGACTTTTAAGATGTACATTTATTTTAAGCTTAAGGAGTAACTAGCATTCTGGGGAAGTCCATAAAATTATTGGTTTTTCCCCCTATGGAAATGGGGCTAGGAAAAAGGTGTGAGGAAGTCCAAAGTCCTTGATACCAGTGTAACTTTTGGCATATTTTCCCGCTTGGGAAGCATTGTAATGTCCCCAACAATTACGTTATGAGTACTTCTCTGTACTGTCAAGGTTATAGCTAAGCTTGTGTGCTGAGACATAAATGTGTGTGCTCCAGAACAACAGATTTGTCCATATTTGACTTTTAATGAAAACAATTCAGACAGCAAGTTAAGCACAAGTTTACATGGTTTTGTTAATTGTTTCCATATGGTATTTAAAAAAATTTAAAACATGTTCTCCGTTCATCATGACTATCAATTTCATTCATTCATTGAGTGCCCAGAGCATGCACAGGGGAACCAGACTTTCCTTATAGTTAGAGCTTGGAGATGGGGAACTTATTACCATTGCCCATAGTCTAGGATATAAATGGTTTATTTGTGGATATGAGGTCAACCAAGCACATGTTCACATTCTGTTTGATCACACAGATAGGTAGTGGTCAAACTTGTGAGGCGCAGTAATTAGAATGACAGTAGTTGAAGTTGATAAGTGAATTTGCGGTGAAGCTGAACAGAATGTTGGGTCTTGCAAACAGTACATTTTCTAGCCAGATTAGAATAACAAGTTTTCTAGCCTTAAGTGGCAATTAAGTCCTCAAGTCCTTATTACTTTTCCAAGTGTTGTGGTAGCACTGAAGAAACAGATGTCTTGCTTGTTTACACAGCCTTTTTTTTTAATCTTGAAAAATATGTATTTAAAAAAACAATTGTTTTCTTTGCCTTTGACAGATGTTCCCTTGTCAGATAGTAATCCAGGACACAGTCCATTCCTGAGTGATACTAAGCCCCTTTGGGGAGTATGACGTCTATTTTTTCTTCTGGCTCTGTTGGGTCTTCACTGCTGCGCATGTACCCTAGTTGTGGTATACAGGCTGCTCATTGCAGTGGCGCCTCTGGGTGTGGAGCATGGGCTCTAGGGGGCATGGACTTAAGCAGTTGTGGCTCAGGCTCTAAAGTGCTGGCTCAGTAGCTATGGCGCACAGGCTTAGTTGTTCTGTGGCATGTGGGATCTTCCCGGGCCAGGGATCAAACCTGTGTCCCCTGCTATGGCCGGCAGATTCTTAACCACCAGACCACCAGGGAACTCCATAACATCTATTTCTAAAGGCACTTGCCAATTTAGGAGTATGGGTTGCCTTTTTGCTTCCTGAAATTGAAGATACAGGCCAGAAAGGCAGCTTAATGAATACCAGGATTTCCTAATACTCTTTCCAGTGCCTTTTAAGAATATTTTTGATATTGTGGTGTATTATTAAAGTTATCTACGTCTCTTCTTGATCCTCTTGGGGAGAAAACAAAGTCAAATTATTGACTTTTGTTTTTAAGAAAAACTATTCCATGAACCAGTTATCAAGAAGTAACTTCTTTTCATCTGCATTAATTCATCTGCACTAGTTCACAAAACATGAATACTTGTAATAATCTAGTGACAGCTCTCCAAAATGTAAGAAGCCTGTAAAGGAAAAGCAGTATCGTAAGAACAAGAGGCTTTGAGACTTCTGGCTGTCTCCTGGTTAACAAAGTTATTCCTCTTGTCCAAATATAAGCTCCTAGCTCCCCATTTTAAGTCCCATGTTGGTAGTATGAAACCGGAAAACATACTTGAGCTGAAGAAGTGGCATTTAGTATTTCCTCCCTGTCAAAGGTCAACAGTAGTGGCACAAGAAATTTATTTATTAAGGATATAATCCAGGATGAACTTTATTGAAGATTGCCAGGTATAGCATTGTTCATTTACTGAGGACTTATCTTTAGTATGTTGCCTTGAGGTTGCCATGTGACAGTTCTAGTTCCTCAGCATTTGATTCACTGCTTTGCCAGAACTACAGCTGTGCCTCTTCCAATAAAATATTTAAAAATTATTAACTGGATATCGAATTATCTACAAAATAATCACCATACATGAGCAGTTCTCATCTATGAAAGGTTTAACAAAATATGATTCTAATATATGGGGGTGGAAAAGGGGAATTATCTTAAATACAGAACTAAGAGCTAAAGTTCAAGAGTTGTGTTTATCAAGAGCGTCATTCAATCTGGTAAGTGACTTGTCTTTTTCTATGAACAGTCAATCTAGGAATATAGGGGAGTTTAATTAGAGAAAATTTGGCAAGATTTGTGATTGAGAATATTTAAAACCAAAAATGCAAAAATAGCCACTTGAAAACATACCATCAAAGAATCAGAATATTTGTGGC
Source organism: Moschus berezovskii (assembly GCF_049115385.1). Classification (NCBI taxonomy): domain Eukaryota; kingdom Metazoa; phylum Chordata; class Mammalia; order Artiodactyla; family Moschidae; genus Moschus; species Moschus berezovskii. Next base: position 4,788,668 of record NC_142465.1, read on the forward strand.
AGTGCTAAAAAAGGAAGTAAAGGAAGGAGCTCTTAAGCTAAGCTCTGCTTTTTTCCTTTTTAAAGGAAAAAAAGCTTGCATTTAATAATGATGGAGACATTTGAGTATGTCCCTCACCTATAAGAACTTCTACTAACAATATTTAAAGTCAGTTTTAATATTATTAGGGAAGACGGAGATAAGTTCTGTGACCTTTAGTTACTAAGATTAATATTTTAGTCAGCTCTTCCCCACCCCCCAATTACAGTCTTTCTCCATGATAATTACACAGAAGCTTCCAGCTATTTGGCATTTCTGCAATGAATTCTCAATTTTTCATATGCCACAAGTCCTGCTAATGCTCTCCTTGAATTTCCTGACCATCTTTGCTCTCTGCTTTTGTGGTGGTGGTGGTGATGGCAGGGTCTTTTTGAAGCTGATTATGGCACTGCCTATTTTGGAAACACTTGAACTAGAGAACTTTAACCATGTCTCACCATTTCTGCCCTAATATTAAAAACTGGGTGGAAGTTAGTATTCCCAAATTCTTAATTTCTAATAGAAAAAGATTTTTTTTAATGTTTTTAGCTTCTTCAGTATTTCAAGGTGATTTAGCTGTTGTTTCCTGGTTACTTTGCGGTTAAAAACGCACATGCCAGTTACTTATAATTAATTCAGTACATTTTAATAGGATATTCAAAGCAGATCACTACACTTACTGTATTAACTGAATTTTTATGCTATTTTAATGTACACACCAAGAAATACTAAAAGGAAAGTTTGCATGTACCTGATAGGGAGACACCCCACCCCCCCCCCCCGCCCCGCCAACTGAGAATTAAACTGAGTGGACAGGAAAAGAGGCAGAAGGTAAAATAAATTTGAATCATCATCTCAGGTCATTTACACTGATCAGCCTTGTAGATGAACGTTTAAATACAGGCATACCTTGTTTTAGTGAGCTTTTGCTTTATTGCACAAAGTTCTTTGTTTTTTCACAAATTGGATGTTCCTGGCGACCCTGGCTTGAGGAGGTCTATCATCGTGTTTCTAAGAGCATTTGCTTACTTTGTGTTTGTTTCACATTTTGGTAATTCATATTTCAAGCTTTTTCAGTATTTGTTACAATGATTTGAGATCAGTGATCTTTGTTACTATTGGAAATTTTTGGTGTATTTTTAAATTGTTACGTACTTTTTTTATTAGACATAATGCTGTTGCTCACTTTACTAGACTACAGTATGGAGTAAAAAGTTTTATATGCACTGGGAAGCCAAAAACTTTGTATGACTTACTTTATTGCCGTATATGCTTTATTTTGATGGTCTGGAATGGGACCTGCAGTATCTCTGAGGTATGCCTGTATCTATCTGAATAAGAAATAATGAAAACTAGTTGCACTTATATTATTTGAATGTTGTGGTCGGGATTCATATCCTGGTCTTATGAGCTCATTGGTTAGATTTCCGAATCTCAGTTGCCTGCCTCTAATGGTCTTTGACAGTAATCTTAGAATACTAGCACATTTGAAAATTTACACCTCAGTTTTTAGGAGTTGGGAGTGTGAATACATACAATCAATATAAGATCTAAGGGATATTAGTCTGCTATAAAATACAAGGAAGAATCAATTACTGAAGAAGTGAAAGAACCTCATCATGAGGTTTGAGAATAGCCTTAGAGTTAAGCTGAGGGATAGTATCTTATGACCCTGTGAAGAAAATCTACAAATACTTGTTCATTTTGGCTGAGCAGTATTTTTCTGGTTTGTTTCTTTTATTTTTAAAGTTTATTTATTGAAGTATAGTTGGTGTTAGTTTCACGTGTATAGTAAGGTGATTCAGTTATATACACACGTATTTAATCTTAATTTTATATTTCTTTTCTGGATATGTATTTTTATCTATAGGTATGAAAACAGGCATTTGAACTACTTAAAATATTAAGCATATGGAAATTGCTTTATATATATTTTGGTTGGGCAGTTTTCAGAACTGCTTGTTGGGGAGTTCCCTAGTGCCGAGTGGTTAGGATTCTGGGCTTTCACTGCTGTGCCCAGGTTCAGTCCCTGGTGGAGGCACTGAGATCCCACAAGTCATGTGGCATGCCCTCCCAACCCCCCAGAAAAGCTGCTTTTTGTCTATACTTTCTTAAATTCTCGTGTTATTTCACTGTAACTTTTTTTTTACTGTACTTCACCTAATGAAAAGTTTAATTTGGAAGTTAGAATTTTTAACCACATTTGAAAATGGTCTGGGGAAGGAACATTTGCTTTATCATGTGAAATTCTGATTTTGTGTAGTATTTTTAAGAAGGACACGTGACTGATTTATTCTGCTATCCAGGTAACTGGTGTACTTTGGAAATATTTTAATCAGATCTCTAACTATAAGAAGACTGATTTTCTTGTATATAGAATTTAATCTTCTGTTTTGTGCATGTAAACATCTTTGGTTTAGTTCTATGTGATGTTAAGCTTTAATGGCCATTTCCCCCATCATGTTATACCTAATGTGTGTAGTTGTTACATGAAATCATACATACCTTTAGGAAAATTGTTATGGACATTGAACGAATATTATCAAGGATGTTTAAGCAAAACTTAGACTAAGATTTTTACTTTCTGCCTGCAATTTCATATGTAAATCCAAGAAAAAATCTTATAAGCTGAAAGACCTACTTTATTGCAAAATATATATGTGACAGTTTATTTAAAAAGTTATTGTGGTAGGAGAAAGGAATTAGATGCTATGAATGGGCAGAACTGATAAATTTCTTTTTAGAAGGAAATCAGTTTTGGTTTCCTTTGTGAGTGAGGCCTGGACAAAGAGATACGAGTGAGTCACCGAGACAGATTCAGAATTTAGCAGGCGCTTCATGCTTTTGTTTTCATAATAGAGTCAGCCACAAACCGTTCTATGCAGAGAATTTCACTGGTGCTCTGAGAGGTATAGAAAATGCAGTACTATAATTCATGTCCTCAAGGAACTTAAAAATCTAGGGGAAAATTATATAACAGGTGTGAGGGCATTCAGAGACATTAAAAATGGAGGAGGAGGTAAATTTATAGACGACAGTAGAAGGCTTCAGAGAGTCAACTGAAAGGAGCATCCTAGAACTAATAAAGTCACTGGGTATTAAATTAGCCACAGAAATTAAAAGCTTTCATTTAAACAAATAATAGGCAGTTCGAAGATACAATTGAAGAAAGGCCCCCTTAATGCCTAGGAATAAACAGTATGCAAGACTACAAAAAGAAAACCATGTTTTTTCTGAAAAGAAAGTTCAGGCACATGAAAAGGTATATCGTATTCTTGAATAGGAAGACTTAACATCATACATGCCAGTTCTTTGTATGTTATTATATAATCTTAATGCAACCCCAAGAAAACTGTCAGGATTTTCTAAAACTAGAAAGCTGATTCCAGACTTCCCATGAAAAAGAACCAAGACTAGCCAAGAAGACTGAGAAAGCAATGAGGGCAGACTAGTCTTAAAGAATTTTAAACTAGAGAGCACTAATAATTAGAAGAATTTGGTACTGGCATATGACTAGTCAGATCTTTAGAACAGAATAGAAGGGTAAGAAATAGACCCAGATATGGTAATTTAGCACAAGGCAAAAATGACATTTCATTTCAGTGGGGGAGAATATGGTTTAACTCATTAAAGATATTAGGACAACTGATAGCTATTTGGAGGATAAATAGTTGGGTTCGTATCATTATAACCAAAATAAAACCCAGTTTTAAATGTAAAACTGAAATGTTTTAAGTACCTAGAGAAATCATGGGGAAGGATTTTAGTGTGGTGAAGGCTTTTCTAAATTTGATACAAAATCCAGAAACAAAAAGATTTTTCACTATAAATTTATAACAGTGAAATCATACAGTATATAAAATAAATTCTTCATGGCAGAACCCACTGTAAAGAAACATGACAAATGTAGAAAAAATATCTGCAAATCATGTCATGCTTTGCTTAATATATAAAGAACTTGTAGAATTCAATAAGAAAATGTTGAACATCCTAAAGAAAAACGGTCCAAACTGTAAACAAATTTTTCACAGAAAGGGATATGAACGACTTAAACTGAAAAAAAATAAAGTTCGGCTTCACTATTAAGAGAAATACAAAATAAAACTATATCAAGAAACTATTTTTTAACATATTTGAACAAGAAAGACTTTTTAATGTTTATAAAATACTCCTACACCCTAGATAGCATTGGTCAGAATTGAGAAACAAGTATTTTTGCTGGAAGAGGTATATATTGAAACAGCCGCTGAGGGTGGTGAAGGCTTTGTGCCTTCTGGATATACTCTCAACCACCAGTTTGCCCACCTCGTCAGAGAAGCTGAGAAATAAATAGATTTCCCAGATTTGTGTGTGTGTGTATAGCTAGGGTTCTGGAAGCTAATTAGGTTTTCTCAGTTAAATGTTCTCTGCATAATTTGAAACGAGAAGTGAGGCAAAGGCCACCTCCCGGAGGTCTTTGCTGCAGAATTATATATGATCTCAAAGATAGTAGCTCCCCTAGTGAATTCGTTTTCTATCAACGTGGGATCAATCCTGGGAAACTCAACCTAGATTCCCAGACCTTGCTCCTTCAGCCCTTCAACTGAATTTGTAAGCACCAAATTCCCTATAACAAGTGCCTTCCTGTTGTAAGTATCTGGAATGGGTTCTGTTTGCTGCATTGAAAACTGACTGATCAATTTGGTAGTAGCAATCAGAATTGTAAGGGCATTTCCTTTTGACCTAGTCTAGGAATATATCCTATAGATATGCTTGTATATGAAGGAAATGAGTTTGTACAAGGTTTTCTAATGCATTATTTATAATTGTCATCAATAGGAGAATTGTAAAATAAATTATAGTTCTTGTATATAATAGAATTATGGGTAGCTGGCTATAAAAAAAGAAAGCTTTGTGTGTTTAAAAGAAACAATCAACAGGGCATCAGTTCAGTTCAGTCACTCAGCTGTGTCTGACTCTTTGCAACCCCATGGACTTCAGGACTCCCTGTCCATCACCAACTCCCAGAGTTTACTCAAACTCATGTCCACTGAGTTGGTGATGCCATCCAACCATCTCATCCTCTGTCGTCCCCTTCTCCTGCCTTCAATCTTTCCCAGCATCAGGGTCTTTTCAAATGAGACAGTTCTTCACATCAGATGGCGAAAGTATTGGAGTTTGAGCTTCAGCATCAGTCCTTAAAATGAACACCCAGGACTGATCTCCTTTAGAATGTACTGGTTGGATCTCCTTGCAGTCCAAGGGACTCTCAAGAGTCTTCTCCAACACCACAGTTCAAAAGCATCAATTTTTTGGTGCACAGCTTTCTTTATAGTCCAGCTCTCACATTCAAACATGGCTACTGGAAAAAATCAGCTTTGACTAGATGGGCCTTTGTTGGCAAAGTAATGTCTCTGCTTTTTAATATGCTATCTAAGTTGGTCATAACTTCCCTTCCAAGGAGTAAGTGTCTTTTAATTTCATGGCTGCAGTCACCATCTGCAGTGATTTTGGAGCCCAGAAAAATAAACTCTGTCACTAATTCCACTGTTTCCCCATCTATTTGCAGTGAAGTGATGGGACCAGATGCCATGATCTTAGTTTTCTGAATGTTGAGTTTTAAGCCAACTTTTTCACTCTCCTCTTTCACTTTCATCAAGAGGCTTTTGAGTTCCTCTTCACTTTCTGCCATAAGGGTGGTGTCATCTGCATATCTGAGGTTATTGATATTTCTCCCAGCAATCTTGATTCCAGCTTGTGCTTCTTCCAGCCCAGCGTTTCTCATGATGTAGTCTGCATATGAGTTAAATAAGCAGGGTGACAATATACAGCCTTGACGTACTCCTTTTCCTATTTGGAAGCAGTCTGTTGTTCCATGTCCAGTTCTAACTGTTGCTTCCTGACCTGCATACAGATTTCTCAAGAGGCAGGTCAGGTGGTCTGGTATTCCCATCTCTTGAAGGATTTTCCACAGTTTGTTGTGATCCACACAATCAAAAGCTTTGGCATATAGCAAAAGTAGTCGTTTTTCTGGAACTCTTTTGCTTTTTTGATGAGCCAACGGATGTTGGCAGTTTGATCTCTGGATCCTCTGCCTTTACTAAATCCAGCTTGAACATCTGGAAGTTCACGGTTCACATATTGTTGAAGCCTGGCTTGGAGAATTTTGAGCATGACTTTACTAGCGTGAGATGAGTACAATTGTGCAGTAGTTTGAGCATTCTTTGGCATTGCCTTTCTTTGGGATTGGAATGAAAACTGATGTTTTTCAGTCCTGTGGCCACTGTTGAGTTTTCCAAATTTGCTGGCATATTGAGGGCAGCACTTTCACAGCATTATCTTTTAGGATTTGAAATAACTCAACTGGAATTCCATCACTTCTACTAGTTTTGTTTGTAGTGTTGCTTCCTAAGGCCCACTTGACTTCACATTCCAGGATGTCTGGCTCTAGGTGAGTGATCACACCATTGTGATTATCTGGGTCATGAAGATCTTTTTTGTATAGTTCTGTGTATTCTTGCCACCTCTTCTTAATATCATCTGTTTCTGTTAGGTCCATAAAATGCCCATGTTTGCATGAAATGTTCCCTTGATATCTCTAATTTTCTTGAAGAGATCAACAGGGTATATTATTTGAAAGAAAAAAAAAGCCAGGGGGCAGAATTGTGTAAACTGTTTTAAAAAATTAGCTTTGTTGAAGTATAATAGACACAAAATACATATTTAAAGTGTGCAATTTGACACATTTGACATAGAAACCATGATCACGTAGATCATGAATATATCCATCATCCCCACCAAAGTTCCTTTATGCATCTTTGTGATCCTCTCCCTCACATGCTTGCTTTGCAACAGATTAGTTTGAATTTTCTAGAATTTTATATAAATGGAATCGAACAGTATGTATACTTTTGAGTGTGGCTTCTTTCACTCTGCATAATTATGTTAAGATTCATCTGTGTTGTTGCATTTATTATTTTTTTTTTGCTCAGTAATATCCCTTTGTATGCACGTACTACTGTTTGTTTATTCATTCATTTGTGGATGAACGTTTGGATTGTTCTCCATTTGTGGTTATTAAAATAAAGCTTCTAGAAACATTAGCATACAAATCTTTGTAAACACAGATGCTTTTATTACTCTTGGGAAATTACCTAGGAATAAAATGGCTAGATTATTTGGTAGGTGTATAGTTAACTTTTCAAGAAACTGTCAAAGTGTTTTCCAAAGTAATTTTATATTCCTACCACCAGTATGAGAGTTTCAGTTCCTCCACATCCTTGCCACCACTTGATATATGGTCAATTTTTTAAATATACCTTTTAATAGGTAATGACAGATGCTGTTGAATGTTTTTCCATATGCTTATTTGACTTCTGTATATCTTCTTGATTATGTCTGTTCAAATCTTTTGCCCATATTTTGTTTAGTTAGTTTTGAGAGTGCTTTATGTATTCTGGATACAAGTCATTTATCAGACACATGATTTGCAAACTCTTCCTCCTGGCTTGGCTTGCCTTTTCACTCTCTTTCAAAGAACAGAAGTTTTAAACTCTTCTCTGGATTGTGCTTTGGTGTAGTTTCTAAGAACTCTTTGCTTAGCTTTTGGTCACAAAGATTTTTCCCCAATATATTCTTCAAAAGTTTTGTAATTTTAGGTTTTTAATTTAGGTCTGTGATTCCTTTGGAGTTATTTTTTGAATATGGTTCAAGGTAGATATTAAAGTTTTTTGTTGGTTTACTGTATTACCATTTGTTGACAAGACTGTTATTATTTATACATTTGTTGAAAATCAGTTGTCTCCCTAATGGGTGGTTCTACTTCTGAACATTGATTTGTCTGTCTTAATGCCAATTCCACACTGTACTGATTATTGTAGTTTTATAGTTGGTCTTGACATCAAGTAGTGTTAGTCTTCAACTTTGTTCTTTTACAAGATTGTTTTTGTCCATTCTAGGTTCATTCCCTTTTTATCTTTTTATAAATTCTTTTTTTTTGAGGGGGGTCATTCAGTTTCATATGAATTTTAGAATCAGCTTATTAATTTTTATAAAATTATTTTTTGAAAAGTCTTACTAGAATTCTGATTAGGATTGCAATCAGTCCATATATTGATTTGGGAAGAGTTGCTGTCCGGTAATGATTGAATCTTTGAATCCATAAAGGTAGTATAGTTTTCTATTTAGGTGTTCTTTAATTTCCTTAAGCAGCATTTTGTAGTTTTTAGTGTACAGGTCTTTTACCAGAGGTATTCCTAAGTGTTTCATGTTTTTGATGGTATTGTAAATAATATTTTAAATTTAATTCTAATTTTTCATTGCTAACATAGAAACAAGGCTTCCCAGGTGGCTCAGTGGTAAAGAATCTGCCTGCCAAGCAGGAGATGAAGGTTCAATCCCTGGGTCAGGAAGATCCCCTGGAGGAGGAAATGGCAACCCACCCCAGGATTCTTGCCTGGGAAATCCCATGGACAGAGGAGCCTGGTGGGCTACAGTCCTTGGGGGGGTCGCAAAGAATTGGACATGACTTAGCATATAAACCACAACAACAGCAGCATATAGAAATATTTGATATTTCTGTATTGAACTTGCATCCTGCAGCTTTGCTGAGCCCATTCAGTTGTAATAACGTCTTTATAGATTACGCGGGCTTTGTATACAGGCATTACGTCTTCCGTGACTGAAGACAATGACCTTTCTTTCTGATCTGGGTATTTTTACTTCTTTTTCTTGTCTTCTTGCACTGGCTATGTTGGATAGAAGTGGTCAGAAATTATGTATTTGTTTTGTTCCTGATCCTTTTGTTGTTGAAAAAAAGGGTAACTACACATATTTGCCTCTATAAACCTAGAATATCTCCCAAAAGTTACATTAAAAATTGATAATATTGGTTGCTTCTGAGGAGAAGAGCTGAATTGGATGGGGAAAGGGATGAGAAGCAAACTTCTTTTATAGGTTTTTTGTTTTGTTTTTACTTTATTCTTGAGAAGCAGACTTCTTACTGGACACTTTTTGGTATATTTTAATGTAGGAGCCATTAGATACAAATCTTAATTTATGATGGGGTTATGATAAACCCTGCAAGAGTTGAAAATATTGTAAGTCAAAAACATGCATTTAAAATTCCTAACTTACCCACCATCATAGCTTAGCCTAGCCTATCTTATATATGTTTGGAACACTTACATTAGCCTACAGTTGGGCAAAATCCTCTAACATAAAGCCTATTTTATAGTAGTGCTGAGTAGCTCATGTGATTTATTGAATACTGTACTAAAAGTGAAAAACAGAATGATTGGGTACAGAAAGGTGGTTGTAAGCTTATCAGTTATTTCCCCTTGTGAGTGTGTGCTGACTGGTAGCTGTGGCTCACCCACTTCCCAAAAGAGAATCACATATAGCTAGTCTGGGAAAAGATCACAGTGCACAATTAGTGTGGTTTCTACTGAACGTGTATAGGTTTTGCACTGTCATAACGTTAAATAATCGTAAGGTGAACCATCCTAAGTTGGGGACTGTCTATTCCAGAAAATAAGAGAACTTAGGTGTATAAACAGATCATTTGCTAAAATACTGAATATTTTTGTAAAGAGACATCTTAAGAATGGGACACGAGATCACAAAGTTAAAAATTAGCAAAGATATGCTGAAATATTTAAGAATCTTTAAAGAATACTTGGGAGTAGGTAGTCTTTGCAGTAAACTTTGAAAAAGGAGAGACATGAATTGAGAGTGAAGTAGATATTTTGAGAGGAATATATGTATAAAGGCATGAAAATGGTAAATGGCAAACTTTAGCAAGCAAATTAATTTGACTGGGGCATTGGGCCTTGGAAGGGAAATAAGAAGAAAAAGTTAGATAAAGGAGGGCTTTGCAGAAGAATTAAGACTAACATAAATGTAATTTCATATGGTTCACTCCAATACCCACCCAATCCAAGGCACATATTTGCCTTCACTTATCTTAACTGGTTGACGGATACCTTTAGTGAGTGCCTGCTCTTCACTCGATCCAGTGCTAGGTGTTGCATGTGTATTTAGCTGTGAACCAAATGGACACGATGACTTTTCTGGTAGAGGTTTTAGTCTAGTGGGCACCTCTGGGCTTCAACAAATGAGCAATCCCATGTTCCCCTTTGTTTCAAAGTTCTGGCTACAGATGCAGTCTAACACTCAAAAACCCTAACCCTTTGCCCATTCCTAAATATAACCATTTCGATAAAGATTCAAACCATTACTCAAACCCCTTGACCTCCAGTCTTCCTCCCCTTTCACACTTATCAGTACAGGTTAGGAATGGAAACCAAAGACTCTGAAGCCAAATGTCTGAGTTTGAAATTTCACTTTACATTTCCCTTTGTGATTTGAGCAGTTAACTTTTTGTTCCCCATCTTCCTCAATTATAAAATAATGATAGTAACAGTATGTACCTTGTAAGGTTGCTGAGAATATTAAATGAGTTATCACATATAAAGTGCTTAGAATATCTATATACATTTAAGTTTTAAATAAATATTAGAAATTATACTATTATTAGTAGACAATCTTGCTTTATCACTTCACCCAAGCCTAATACTTCTCACAAACTGTGTCCCACCGTCATAGATGGTTTCATTTTTCCCATAGAATATTGAACATTCTGGCCCTTTCCCCAGAATTATAAATATGCGCAAGAGCTACCCACCTAAAATCCATCCATAATTGTGAGCATCTTTTCTCTGCTGTTTTGTAATCGAATTTACTGAAAGTTCACATTGGCACATCTTTTCTATTCCTTAACCTATTGCAATCTTGTGCCTGACCCCATCACTCCACAAAATTGCTTTTACCAAGATCAAGCACAACTATTTTTAAGATGCTTCCTGTACATTTTCCCATTGTACCCCATGACCTGCCATCCACCTGAAAATTATCATTTTTTTTTAACACTTCCTATTCCCTCTAATGGGTCTTCCTGAGTGGTAAAAGAAAAAGAAAAATCTGTCTGCCAATACAGGAGATGTGCATTCAATCCCCAGGTCAGGAAGATCCCCCGGAGAAGGAAATGACAACCCATTCCAGTATTCTTGCCTGGGAAATTCCATGGACAGAGGAGCCTGGTGGGCTACAGTCCGTGGGATCACGAAAGAGTTGGACACAACTGAGCAATTAAAACAGCAATCCCCTCTAACATAGTATAATTTTTACTTATTTATTTTGTTTTTATCTGTTTTCCTTGGTTAGATTGGACAATCAGGAAGGACAGGGATTTTGTCTGCTTTGTTTACTGCTACACACCCAGCAGCTAGAATAATGCCAGAATATTACAGGTATTCACTAAATATGCTTTGAATGAATGCACACTGAATTGTGGTGATCTATTAATGGCTTCTGCCATTAATAGATCAGGAGGTACTCTGAATACTGAACTTTTTTTTTTTTTTTAATCTCTTCATTAGCCCTATTAGCTTAGCAACTGACCTATAGGTAACAGTGAGTATAACGAATGTACTGGAATCATTGTGTTACCAATACTTTTGGTAAATGCTTCTGAATGATACTCCAGGGCCTGAAAAAGTAATTTTAAATTCTGCAACCCTAGAGCTCCAATGAGCTAATACTAGGATTTTGTAAACAATGGAAATTTAAGTTGCCTAAAGAAACTATTTAACTTAACATGCAGAGTACATCATGCAAAATACCAGGCTGGATGAATTGCAAGCTGGAATCAAGATTGCAGGGAGAAATATCATCAACCTCAGATATACACACATGATACCACTTTAATGGCAGAAAGTGAAGAGAAACTAAAGAGCTTTTTGATGAGGGTCAAAGGAAAGAGTGCAAAAACTGGCTTAAAACTCAGCATTCAGAAAACAAAGATCGTGGCATCCAGTCCCATCACTTATGGCAAATGGGAAAAAGTGAAGCAGTGACAGATTTTATTTTCTTAAGTTCTAGTATCACTGCAGATGGTGACTGCAGTCATGAAATTTTAAAATGCTTGCTCATTTTGGAAGGAAAGCAATGACAAACCTAGACAGTGTATTAAAAAGTAGAGACATCACTTTGCTGACAAAGGTCCATATTGTCAAAGCTATGATTTTTCCAGTAGTCATGTTTGGATGTGAGAGTTGGTCCATAAAGAAGGCTGAGCGCTGAAGAATTGATGCTTTCAAGTTGTGGTGCTGAGAAGACTCTTGAGAGGCTGCTGGACTGCAAGGAGATCAAACCAGTCCATCCTAAAGGAAATCAACCTGACTATTCACTGGCAGGACTGATGCTAAAGCTCCAGTACTTTGGCCACTGATACAAAGAGCCAACTCATTGGAAAAGACCGTGATGCTGGGAAAGATTGAAGGCAGGAGGCGAAGGGGACGACAGAGGCTGAGATGGTCAGATAACAATGACTCAACGGACTTGAGTTTGAGAAGACTCTCAGTGGAGGACAGAGGAGCCTGGCATTCTACAGTTCATGGGGTTGCAAAGAGCGAACGCAGCTTAGCGACTGAACAACAGCAACAAAGAAACAACGTTCAGCAGCAGCCTCCAGAGAAACAGGACCGATGGGAGATTGTCTGTCTGTGCTCATCTGTTTATTATGAGGGATTGCCTCGTGAGTACGGAGGCGGACAAGATCCACAATCTGCCATCTGGAAGTGGAGACCCAGGAAGGCCAGTGATGTCATTCAGTTTGAGTCTGAAGGCCTGAGAACCAGGAGAGCTGATTAAATACCCGATTCGGAACAGAGGATGAAATGAGAAGTTAAAGCAGTAAGACTGGAGAAAAGAGGAATTCTTCCTTCCTCCACCATTTCGTCTATCCAGGCTACTAATGGCTTGGATGATGCCCAGCTGCCGTGGGCGAGGGCCATCTATTAGTAGTTTACTGAGTCCATCAAAGCAAATGCTGATCTCATCCAGAAACACTCACAGACACACTCGGAAACAGTGTTTTATCCAGGCAACTGACACACAAAATTAACTGTCACGCTCTTTATCCCTTTAATTTGTGTAATTTATTAAGATTCCTGAACTTCCCTGGTGGCACAGTAGATAGGAATCTGCCTGCCAGTGCAGGGGCCACATGTTGCTGCAAAGCAACAAAGCTTGCAAGCCACAACTACTGAAGCCCATGCACTTAGAGCCTGTGCTCCGCAATAAAATAAGCCACTGCAACAAGAAGCCCTTGCTTCACAATGAAGAGGAGCCCCTCTCGCCACAGCTAGAGAGAGTCCTTGGGTGGCAACGAAGACCCATTGCCATCAAAAATCAATAAATTTAAAAAAATTAAAAGCTTTTTGAAAATTCCTTGAAAATTGTTCTGTTGCTAAGGAAGTTTGAAAATGGTAGCTTTCTGTCTACGGCCATACCACCCTGAACGCGCCCGATCTCGTCTGAAAATGGTAGCTTTCAACCAAAGATAGAGTAGAGAAAGAAGTATGAAGGAAGGACAGAGTATATGGTTCTCAAACCTAAATCCCCATTCAGATCACTTGGGGAATTTCTATATTGATTTGGACCCTACTCCCAGAAATACTGATCAGGGCGAGGGACTGAGCATAGACGTATTTTTTAATTCTTCAGATGCTTCTAATGTACAGTCAGGATTGAGAACCGCTGAAATAGGTAATCTATAAGAAATGGGCAAGGCTACCAGGGAAGAAGAATGCCTATTAAGAGAAGCAAAATACCCACGATGATTGCTTAGGGTTCTCTCCAGTAACACTGCGCCAGAGGCAGTCCCTGTCACTGATTTTCTGTGCTTATGACCAGTAATTATATCCAGACACTGGAGGGGATATAAGAGCAAGACCAAGTACTGAACAGTTACTTTATGGGCCACTAACAGCCACTAAAAATTAGAAAAAAAAATCCTTCTTCCTTGAAGTTTTCTAAAAGGTTAATTATACACCAGCTCTTTCAACCTTTAAATTACTTTCCGAGGGTGAATTAGAGGAGCGTGATCCATGGGGTCATAAAGAGTCGGATACAATTTAGCGACTGAGCGCATGTGTGCACGTGCTCACACGCAGAGACACACACACGAATGCCATTAGCAGATTGTGGCACTTTAGATTAATTTTTCTTATTAAATGGTATCTTGTTCATTTTTCACCACAAAGAGGCCAACTTAATCTTTGTTTTGAGCTTGCATATTGAGCCATTCTGGATAATTGTATGTAGGCTGATAACCTTGATAACAAGCACACTTCATTGCATAGGAAAATTCGTTCTTAGAATGCAATTTCAATTTCATAAAGTGGAACTTAGTATCTTGAAAAGGGAGTATATGAGTTTCTTGGTGTCATATTATTCCCAAGGGAAATTTCCAATTATTCTGTGACTCCGTGTAGACTCAGGATAAATATATGCTACAGGCTCCACCTGAGGCATACCCACAAATTAACCACATTTGATTTATTAGCAGGTAAGTATGCTTAAACAAAAGTCATATAATTTTGGCTATGAATATCTTGTTTTTCTTAGTATTCTCTTTATGAAAATACATCTCAATGACAGAAAAACTCTCACTGTAAAGAAGGATAAGTTATAATCCAGTCCTTTGTAAAGAGTAAGTTATTTTCATAAAATACAGTAGAAGTTTTTTCCCTTCAGATTAACTGGTTCTAATGAGTAAATTTGATGAAATAGTTTACCACAAGGATTGCCTTTTACATTCCAAAACAAAACCATTAAATGAAAGTTGACTTTAACAGAAATGGATATTGCACTAATTCTTCCTCAAGTGCCTGTATTTTTTATTTTGTAATGATTTGTATTCCCTGATGTGCTTTATCTTATGCATGACTGATTACAAGTGTGAAGCGGGGTTAAATGTATTTGCTGTTGGCCCTTTAGCATTAATTGTAATGCGCTGTAATCCAAATTACAATCTGTCATTTCCAGTCAAATTGTGAAGCACTGTAATTGTATTTTAGAATTCCTCTGCCATTGATTATAGCTACCTCATTTGTGTTTTAATATACCATGACAAATTTGTGAATGGAAATACAATCTTGTAACAAGGCAGGAAACAAGCATTGTTCTTCCTATTATAGCAGCAGGAAAATGATTTCTTAACAAATGAAAAGAGAAGGAGATGGTAAGAAGTAGAGGATTCAATTAAGGATAAAAAAGACAAAAATGACTTTAATTTTCTAGCCGTGCATAAAATAAGTGAGCCATGGATTTTTAGAAAATACTTTTATACCAAACATTACAAAAATATTCTGTAACATTATTTGTAGAATCTACTCATACTAATACAGATGCTCTAGTTTATTCATATGAATTGCCACACAGCATTCCACAGACATTCTCTCCCTGATGATCATTCAGGGTGTTTAGAGGCTTTTACAACTATAAACAATGCTGCAGTACACATTCTTGTATATGACCCTTCATATACATTGAGGATTCACTAGGAAACATACTTAGAAATTAGATTTCTGGGCTGCAGAGTATGCATAGCCTCTATTTTACTTTGTGTTTATGTATGTGTATGTGGTAACAACACAACATGAGATCAACCCTCTTGATAAATTTTGAAGTATATATTATTGTTGATTATAAGTACAGTGTTGTATAACGACATCTCTAGAACTTATTTCTCTTACTTGACTGAAACTTTTATGCCTGTTGATAATTCCCTGTTTACCCCCACCCCACCAGTCCCTGAAAACCATCATTCTACTCTTTGTTTCTATGCATTTCAGTATTTCTGATACTCATATAAGTAGAACAGTGCGGGATTGGTTTTTCTGTGATAGCTTATTTCACTTAGAATAATGTTCTCAAGGTTCATCCATGCTGTCACATATTTCAGATTTACTTCTTTTTTAACGTTGAATAGTGTTCACTGTATGTATATGCAACATTTTCTTTATTGGCTTATCTATCAATGTACATTTAGGTTGTTTCCATATCTTGCCTATTGTGAGTAGTGCTACAGTGAACATCATGAGAAACACTGGGCTGGAAGAAGCACAAGCTGGAATCAAGATTGCTGGGAGAAATAGCAATAACCTCATATATGCAGATGACACCACCCTTATGGCAGAAAGGGAAGAAGAACTAAAGAGCCTCTTGATGAAAGTGAAAGAGGAGAGTGAAAAAGTTGGCTTAAGCTCAACATTCAGAAAACTAAGATCATGGCATCCGGTCCCATCACTTCATGGCAAATAGATGGAGAAACAGTGGAAAAAGTGGCTGACTTTATTTTGGGGGGCTCCAAAAGCACTGCAGATGGTGATTGAAGCCATGAAATTAAAAGACGCTTATTCCTTGGAAGGAAAGTTTTTTTGTTTGTTTGTTTTTATTGGAGGCTAATTATTTTACAATATTATATTGGTTGGTTTTGCCATACATTGACATGAATCCACCCGGGTGTACATGAGTTCCCCCTCCCGAACCCCCCTCCCACCTCCCTCCTTCCCTTATCCTCCCTTTGGGTCATCCCTGCACACCAGCCCCGAGCATCCTGTAACATGCATCAACCCTGAATTGGCGATTCGTTTCACATATGATAATATACATGTTTCAATGCCACTCTTCCAAATCATCCCACCCTCACCCTCTCCCACAGAGTCCCAAAGACTAACCTGCTGCTGCTGCTAAGTCACTTCAGTCGTGTCCGACTCTGTGTGACCCCATAGACGGCAGCCCATCAGGCTCCCCCGTCCCTGGGATTCTCCAGGCAAGAACACTGGAGTGGGTTGCCATTTCCTTCTCCAATGTGTGAAAGTGAAAAGTGAAAGTGAAGTCGCTCAGTCGTGTCCGACCCTTAGCGACCCCACGGACTGCAGGCTACCAGGCTCCTCCATCCATGGGATTTTCTAGGCAGTAGTACTGGACAGCATATTTAAAAGCAGAGACATTGCTTTGCCAGCAAAGGTCCATCTAGTCAAGGCTATGGTTTTTCCAGTAGTCACACAGGCATGTGGGAGTTGGACTATAAAGAAAGCTGAGTGCAGAAGAATTGATGCTTTTGAACTGTGGTGTTGGAGAAGACTCTTGAGAGTCCCTTGGACTGCAAGGAGATCCAACCAGTTCATCCTAAAGGAAATCAGTACTGGGTGTTCATTGGAAGGACTGATGTTGAAGCTGAAACTCCAATACTTCGGCCACCTGATGCAAAGAGCTGACTCATTTGAAAAGACCCTGATGCTGGGAAAGGTTGAGGGCAGGAGGAGAAGAGGAGGATAGAGGATGAGATGGTTGGATGGCATCACTGACTGAGTGGACATGGGTTTGGATGGACTCCGGGAATTGGTGATGGACAGGGAGACCTGGCGTGCTACAGTCCATGGAGTTGCAAAGAGTCGGATGCGACTGAACTGAACTGAACTGAACACTGGAGTGCCAATATTTATTCAAGATGTTGACTGAAATTCTTTGGATGAATACCCAGTGGTGAGGTTGCCGGGTCATGTGATAATTCTATTTTGACAATTTTGAGGACTGTCCATACTGTTTCCCATAGCAGCTCTACCATTTTGCATTCCCATCAACAGTGTGCACGAGTTCCAATTTCTCCAACAACATTTGTTCCCTTTGATTTTGTTTTGTTTTTGATAGTTTGGAAGTGCTCCCTCTTCTGTTTTCTGGAATTGTTTGAGATATATTGACTTGTTTTTTAAATATTGGTAGAAATCATCATTGGAGCCATGTTGTTCTATGTTTTTCCTTGTTGGGAGGTATTTGATTACTGATTCAGTGTTCTCAGTAGTTATAGATCTGTTCAGAATTTCTATTTCTTCAAGATCTAATCTTGGTAGGTTGTATGTTTCCACGAATTTATTCATTTCTTTTATGTTAAACTATTTTTTGGCATATAGTTGCTTCTAATTGTCTTTTGATCTTTTTATTTGTGGCATCAGCTTTACTGTTTCTTCCTTTTTAATTTTATTTGAGTCTTCTTTTTTCTTAGTTTAGCTAAGAAGTTAGCTATTTTGTTGGTCTTTTCAAAAAACTGTCTCCTTGTCTTGTTCATTTTTTTAATTTTATCTTTATTTTTGCCCTGATACGTTTTTTTCTTTCCTTCTACTAACTTTCAGCTTAATTTGTTTTTCTACAAGAGTCTGATGAAAAAAATTGAACAAGATACAAATAAGTGGAAAGACACACTGTGTTCATAGACTGAAAGAATTAACACTGTTAAAATACCCATACAGCCTAAAGCCACCTATAAATTCAGTGCACTCCCTTTCAAAATCCCAAAAGCATTTTTCACAGAAATAGAAAAAAAAATCCTAAAATTTTTATGTAACCACAAGAGAACCCAAATAGAGAAATTCTGAGAAAGCAGAACAAAGTTAGAACCTTTACACTTCCTGATTACAAACTATAGTCTATGGCCATACCATCCTGCATATTCCTGATCTCATCTGATTACAAACTATAATACAAAACTTTAGACAGCAAGACAGTGTTGAATTGGCATTAAAAACGGACATGTAGACAAATGCAATAGAATCAGAGAGCCCAGAAATAAACCCACACATACACAGTCAACTAGTATTTGATAAGTGAGCCAAGAATACTCAATGGAAAAATGAAGTCTATTTAATAAATGATATTGGGGAAATAGGGTAATTATATGCAAAAGAATAAAACTCACAGAAATTAGCTTGACATGGATTAAATGTGTAAAGATAAGACCTGAAACTATAAAACTAGTAGAAGAAAACAGGGAAAATTCTCCTTGTTATTGGTCTTGGCAAGAATTTTTTTGGTCTGGGTCCAAGAGCACAAGCAACAAAAGCAAGAATAAATAAGTGGAACTATATCAAACTAAAAAGCTTGTGCATAGCAAAGGAAACAATGAACACAATTCCCAACATATAGCATGGGATAAAATATTTGTAAGCTATATATTTCATAGAAGGTAATGCCTCTTGAGAAACCTGTATGCAGGTCAGGAAGCAACAGTTAGAACTGAACATGGAACAACAGACTGCTTCCAAATAGGAAAAGGAGTACGTCAAGGTTGTATATTGTCACCCTGCTTATTTAACTCATATGCAGAGTACATCATGAGGAACGCTGGGCTGGAAGAAGCACAAGTTGGAATCAAGATTGCCGGGAGAAATATCAATAACCTCAGATATGCAGATGACACCACCCTTATGGAAGAAAGTGAAGAGGAACTAAAAAGCCTCTTGAGGAAAGTGAAAGAGGAGAGTGAAAAGTTTGGCTTGAAGTTCAACATTCAGAAAACGAAGATCATGGCATCTGGTCCCATCACTTCATGGGAAATAGATGGGAAAACAGTGGAGACAGTGTCAGACTTTATCTTTTTGGGCTCCAGAATCACTGCAGATGCTGATTGCAGCCACGAAATTAAAAGACGCTTACTCCTTGGAAGGAAAGTTATGACCAACCTAGATAGCATATTAAAAAGCAGAGACATTACTTTGCCAACAAAGGTCCGTCTAGTCAAGGCTATGGTTTTTCCCATGGTCATGTATGGATGTGAGAGTTGGACTGTGAAGAAAGCTGATCACCGAAGAATTGATGCTTTTGAACTGTGGTGCTGGAGAAGACTCTTGAGAGTCCCTTGGACTGCAAGGAGATCCAACCAGTCCATTCTAGAGGAGATCAATCCTGGGTGTTCATTGGAAGGACTGATGCTAAAGCTGAAACTCCCATACTTTGGCCACCTCATGCGACAAGTTGACTCACTGGAAAAGACTCTGATGCTGGGAAGGATTGGGGGCGGGAGGAGAAGGGGACGACAGAGGATGAGATGGCTGGATGGCATCACCAACTCGATGGACATGAGTTTGAGTGAACTCCAGGAGTTGGTGATGGACAGGGAGGCCTGGCGTGCTATGATTCTTGGGGTCGCAAAGAGTCAGATACGACTGAGCGACTGAACTGAACTGAACTGAATACCTAATGTATATAAATAACTCATACAACTCTATAGGGAAAAAAAATTCCAATCTGATTAAAAAATGGGCTGAGGAACTAAATTGACATTTTCCAAAGAAAATAAATACATAGCCAGTAAGTACATGAAAAGATAAACAACATCACTGATCAAAAAATGCTCAACATTAGAGAATAGACTTATGGACATGCGGAGAGGGAAGGAGAGGGTGAGATGTAGAGAAAGAGTAACATGGAAACTCACATTACCATATGTAAAATAGATATCCAATGGGAATTTGCTGTATGACTCAGGAAACTCAAGCTGGGGCTCTGTATCAACCTAGAGGTGTGGGATGAGGAGGGAGATGAGAGGGAAGGTCAAAAGTGAGGGGACTGTTTATACCTATGTCTGATTCATGTTGAGGTTTGACAGAAAACAGCAAAATTCTGTAAAACAATTATCCTTAAAAAATAAATTTAAGAAATGCTCAACATTACTAATCACCAGGAAAATGAAAATCAAAAACACAATGAGATATATACCTCATGCCTGTTAGAATAACTGCCGTCAAAATGATAAGAGATAGCAAGTGTTGTTGAGAATATAGATACAAGAACCCTTGTGCATTGCTATTGAAATGTAAATTGGTACAGCTACTATGGAAAACAGTATGGAGGTTCCTCAAAAAATTAATAATAAGCTACATTTGATCCCAAAGTCCTACTTCTGGGTATATATCCAGAGGAAATTATATTAGTATCTTGAAGAGATATTTGCACTTCCATGGCCAACGCAACATTATTCACAGTAGGTAAAATATGGAAACAACCTAAGTGTCCATCTAGAGATTAATGGATAAAAAAAATGTGGGAAAGTAAATATATATCCTTGAGAAAGAAGGATATGCTGCCATTTGTGACAACATGGATGAAACTTGAAGACATTATGCCTAGTGAAATAAGACATATAGAGACATCCAAATTCTAGATAATATCACTTAAATGTGGAATCTAAAATAGCCACACTCTTAGACAGGAATGATTGTTTCTAGGGGCTGAAAGTTGGGGGAACTGAGGAGATTTTTGGTCAATGGGTACAAAGTGAAAGTGAAAGCTGCTCAGTCGTGTCCAACTCTGCAACCCCACGGACTCTAGGCCGCCAGGCTTCTCTGTCCATGGAATTCTCCAGGCAATAATACTGGAGTGGGTAGCCCTTGCCTTCTCCAGGCGATCTTCCCAATCTAGGGATCAAACCTGGGTCTCCCTCATTGTGGGCAGATTCTTTACCAACAAACTTCCTGTTAAAAGATGAATAAATTCCGGGAATCTAACAGGCAGTGAGGTGATTATAGTTAACAATACAGTTAACTATAGTTAATGGTTTTATATAATTGAAAGTTGCTAAGAAAGTAGATCTTAAATATTTTCACTGCCAAAAAGAAATGGCAATTACACGAAGTGATCAGGTATTAACTACTGCTACTGTGGAATAATTTTGCAATTATATATGTACCAAATCAACATGTACATCTTAAACTTACACATGTTTTATGCCAATTATAGCTAAATAATTAGAAGCTGGAAGAAAATATGAATAAAAATAAAATGCCCAACATTATGAAAATTTTTTAAATTTGCAAAATATATAAAATAATTATGAGTCAAAGAAGAAATCATATTGTAAACTAAAAAAATGAATGAATGATAGAGTTGAATGATAAATGAAAAACTATATAAATACATGTATAGCAAAACTCATGAGATGCAGCAGAAGTGGTTCTTTTGGGAATTTATATATTTAAGGTTTGTGTTAGAAAAGAGAAAAGGCTGAATAGTAATAGGAAAAAGTTTTAACTTAAGAAATTAGAAAAAGAAAAATAGAATAAATCCCAAAGCGGGCAGAAGGAAGGAGATAAAAAATATAAAAACAGAATCCACTGAAGCAAAAACTAAGACACCATAAAGAGAAAAAACAAGTTCAGAAATTAGTTCCATGAAAAGCTTAAAATAGAAAAACTTGGAAATGTTTTAAAGGGAAAAGGAAAGCACACATAGATAATATAATGAAAGAGAAAGGAAAACATAAATATAATTACATTAGAAATATAAAAGATAACAAGATAAAAAATAATTTTATTCCCATAAAGTGGAAATGGATTAAAAATTGAGAATCTGTGACAATATGACTTATATAAGACTATAGACCACCTATGCCAAATTGACTTAGTTATTTGAGGAAATTTTGCCTGGAATGTATATTGCTGTAAACAATAAATAATTTCACTTTAGAAGACCCCACAGATGAATTTATCTGAGACAGTAGACTGATCACTTCTGCAATTAGCTTGCAAGTATTTACAAAAATTTATACTTAATGACAAGTGACAAGAATCACTTCAATATCCTCTCTTCTCTTTGTCCACTAAATTTTGAAGAAATACCACAAATCTGTCTGATTTCAGTCAGCTGCTTGCCTTGAAAGACCCATTTTAAAGCACTCGCACTCAGAATCCAAAGTCCTACAAATATTCTGTTTCTGACTTCTCCTCTTCTGTTGTTGTTTAGCGCTCAGTCGTGTCTGACCATTTTGTGACCCCGTGTACTGTAGCCCCGTGTACTTGACGCCTCTGATTTTGCAGGCAAGAATAATGGAGTGGGGTGCCATTTCTTTCTCTCCCTTCTGAGACACTGCTAAGATTCTGTCAGGGAGTGGTCTCCCTTACTGAAGTGGCCAACAGTCATAACTATGCTTTAGTAACAGGTCTGGTGGTGTTCTGGGGAGCTCAGAAGGAAAGATGTCTCTTTTTGATACTCTAGATACACAAGATGAATTTCGAGTGCTCTTCATCCCTTGGCAAAGCAGGTTGCAAGGACAGCTTGGATTCAAGGGGGTGAGGTAAAATATTCCACCTTTTGATTCAAGGAGCTGTAAAGACACTTTGTAAAGAGACATGCATGCAGGAAGGGATAGATGCATGTGGCTACTTTTGCAGACTAACATAGAGATGGAGAAATCATCTGACTCAGTCCCTGCATTTTACTGTAACCCTTAACTTAGAGATTGGTTGATTTCAAAGGCTACATAGCAGTTAGGGCTTCCCTGGCTGCTCAGTGATAAGGAATCTGCCAGCGGTAAAGAATCTCCAGTGCAGGAGATGTGGGTTCAGTCCCTGAGTTGGGAAGATCCCCTGGAGAAGGAAATAGCAAACCACTCCAGTATTCTTGCCTGGGAAATCCCATGGACAGAGGAGCCTGGCAGGCTACAGTCTAAGGGATTGCAAAAGAGTTGGATACAACTCTTGAGTTTGTTCCCGAATGATTATCTTCAGGGATTCTCCCAGGTGTTCCTGATTCCCATGGCTCCTAGCATGGCATGCTGACTGAATAGCCACTCAGAAAATATGGGCAGTGAACATCAGGAGAAATGAACCAGTTATTTGGACATGTTTACTATGACATCTGTGCTTCAAATAAAATGATAAATTTTTTTGTAGGAAATAAAGGGAGTGTTTAGGGTCTTGAATTTCTTGATTCTCCTCATAAAAAAATATACGACAGAATCACCAGGCACAGTGTCTTTAAAATTCTGATTACCTGCTGATGTTAAAAGTAATTTAGAGCCAGTGTTGTGGAGAGATGGTTTTCTCTGGGTTCCCCCAGTCCCCAGCCCTGTGGGAGACTGGTGGGGTTCTTACAGGGAGTCACGGGAAACCACTGTCTATGTCTACAGCCCCCAGAACCTTCACACTCTGCAACTGGCCCATGTGTGGCCACCAGATTTCTAGTGTGGACTTCTACTGTTTTCTGTGGTGTCTGGTGGCTCTGCTCCAGTTAAGTCGCAAGGCTCCTGACTCATAGGGCCACAAGTTCAACATCTTACATACCTTTGGACTGTAAGATTAAACTACTGACAGGCTGAGGGAACAAACCTCAGAAGATTAAATCACATGCTCAGAGTCATATTGCTGGTAAGGATTTACCTGAAGTTAAGTGGAGTGAAGTTGCTCAGTCGTGTCTGATTCTTTGCGACCCTGTGGACTGTAGCCCACCAGGCTCCTCCGTCCATGGGATTCTCCAGACAAGAGTACTGTAGTGGGTTGCCATTTCCTTCTCCAGGGGATCTTCCTGACCCACAGATCGAACCCAGGTCTCCCGCATTGCAGGCAGACGCTTTAACCTCTGAGCCACCAGGGAATACCCTCTTCCAACAACATAAGAGAAGACTACACTTGGACATCACCAGATGGTCAATACTGAAATCAGATTGATTATATTCTTTGCAGCCAAAGATGGAGAAACTCTATACAGTCAGCAAAAAAAGACCGGGAGCTGACTGTGGCTCAGATCATGAACTCCTTATTGCCAAATTCAGACTTAAATTGAAGAAAGTAGGGAAAACCACTAGACCATTCAGGTATGACCTAAGGTAAGGTCATAACCTTATACCTTACGTCATACCTTACGATTATACAGTGGAAGTGAGAAACAGATTCAAGGGATTAGATCTGATAGAGTGCCTGAAGAGCTATGGACGGAGGTTTGTGACATTGTACAGGAGGCAAGGATCAAGACCATCCCCAAGAAAAAGAAATGCAAAAAGGCAAAACAGTTGTCTGAGGAGGCCTTACAAATAGCTGTGCATAGAAGAGAAACTAAAGGCAAAGGAGAAAAGGAAAGATATACCCATCTGAATACAGAGTTCCAAAGAATAGCAAGGAGAGATAAGAAAGTCTTCCTTAGCAATCAGTGCAAAGAAATAGAGGAAAACAATAGAATGGGAAAGTCTAGATATCTCGTCAAGAAAATTAGAGATACTAAGGGAATTTTCATGCAAGGATGGACACAATAAAGGACAGAAATGGTATGGACCTAACAGAAGCAGAAGGTGTTAAGAAGAGGTGGCAAGAATACACAGAAGAACTGTACAAAAAAGATCTTCATGACACAGACAATCACGATGGTGTGATCACCAACCTAGAGCCAGACATCCTGGAACGTGAAGTCAAGTGGGTCCTGGGAAACATCTCTATGAACAAAGCTAGTGCAGGTGATGCAATTCCAGTTGAGCTACTCCAAATTCTAAAAGATGATGCTATGAAAGTGCTGCAACCAATATGCCAACCAATTTGGAAAACTCAGCAGTGGCCACAGGACTGGAAATGGTCAGTTTTTCATTCCAATCCCAAAGAAAGGCAATGCCAAAGAATGCTCAAACTACTGCATGGTTGCACTTATCTCACACACTAGCAAAGTAATGCTAAAAATTCTCCAAGCCAGGCTTCAACAGTACGTGAACGCTGAAATTCCAGATGTTTAAGCTGGATTTAGAAAAGGCAGAGGAACCAGAGATCAAATTGCCAATATCCATTGGATCATCGAAAAAGCAAGATAGTTCCAGAAAAACATCTACTTCTGCCTTATTGACTATGCCAAAGCTTTTGACTGTGTGGATCACAACAAACTGTGGAAAGTTCTTAAAGTGATGGGAATACCAGACCACCTGACCGGCCTCTTGAGAAACCTGTATGCAGGTCAGGAAGCTACAGTTAGAACTGGACATGGAACAACAGACTGGTTCCAAATAGGAAAAGGAGTACGACAAGGTTGTATATTGTCACCTTGCGTATTTAACTTATATGCAGAATACATCATGAGGAACGCTGGGCTGGAAGAAGCACAAGCTGGAATCAAGATTGCCGGGAGAAATACCAGTAACCTCAGATATGCAGATGACACCACCATTATGGCAGAAAGTGAAGAGGAACTAAAGAGCCTCTTGATGAAAGTGAAAGAGGAAAGTGAAAAAGTTGGCTTGAAGCTCAACATTCAGAAAACAAAGATCATGGCATCTGGTCCCATCGCTTCATGGCAAATAGAAGGGGAAAAAGTGGAAGGAGTGACATTTTATTTTCTTGGGCTCCAAAATCACTGCAGATGGTGACTGCAGCCATGAAATTAAAAGACACTTATTCCTTGGAAGAAAAGTCGTGACCAACCTAGACAGCTTATTAAAAAGCAGAGACATTACTTTGCCAAGAATTTCTGTGTAGTCAAAGCTATGGTTTTTCCAGTAGTCATGTTTGGATGTGAGAGTTGGACTATAAAGCAAGCTGAGTGCCGAAGAATTGATGCTTTTGAACTGTGGTGTTGGAGAAGACTCTTGAGAGTCCCTTGGACTGCAAGGAGATCCAACCAGTCCATCCTAAAGGTAATCAGTCCTTAATATTCATTGGAAGGACTGATGCTGAAGCTGAAGCTCCAAAACTTTGGCCCCCTGATGAGAAGAGTTGACTCATTTGAAAAGATCCTGATGCTGGGAAAGATTGAAGGCAGGAAGAGAAGGGGACGACAGAGGATGAGATGGCTGGATGGCATCACCGACTCTATGGACATGAGTTTGAGTAAACTCTGGGAGTTGGTGATGGACAGGGAGGCCTGGCGTGCTGCGGTCCACAGGGTTGCAATGAGTTGCACACGACTGAGTGACTGAACTGAACTGAACTGACAACAAGGAATCCAGTTTCAGTACAGAACAAGAACTTTCTAACAATGAGGAGGAAAAAGTAAACTGGTTTTTAAAATTTTGGACAATACAAATTGCTCAAAGTAGAAAGTGGAATTCCTCTTACGCTCTCAGGAGTGTGGTGTTTCGTTTAGAATCTACACTGCAGACACTTAGGGCCTTTTGTCTGTTCTCATTCACGCCTTAACAGGTAAGGAAGCCAAATAGTTCATTTAAGTAGTGGGCTTTGAAGCATTCTTAAATGCCAGTAACAGTATTTACTGTTATCTATCAGCTAATGAAATCATGTTCCATGTATACTGTATGTCTTTTCTTAATGTTAATATGGAATCAATTATGCATGCACATGCTCTTTGTAGGGAACATTTGCAATAATGCCTTTCAGCTTTTGTAGAGAAATACATCCCCCAAACTGTGGATGGAGTAGTAGACTGTAGCAACTGTTATTTTCAAGGGTTCAATTTATGCAGATATCTGAATTTGCTAGTTTTGTTTTCCATTAGCTTCATCAGAGTACAAAAGATAAATGCTATAGATTCATACCAATATAATTTAAATTATTATTATGTTCATATTCCTTTTTCTCCCCAAATAGCTTATAAATTTTCTGTTTTCCTCCTCCAATTATAGTTTTTTTAAAAAAACATTTAACAACATAAATCTCCATGACACATTAAAAGAGAGAAAAATGTAAGTGGGTAAGCAATGAAGCTGAGAAGGAAACATTTAATATTGGGAAATATGTGTCTTGATAGGAGAAAACAAGAATACCTCCTCAGGCTTCAACAATAACTCCATTTCTCAGTAGTTAGCAATGTTATTCTTCTGAAATAAATGGAAACATTTTATGAATAATCAGCAGTTTGGAAGGCTATTTTTTATTATTTGCCTAACAGGGGTCTTTCATTTCTAAGCATCATAACATCAGAGAAAAAAATATTGTATGTACAGGCTGCCACTGAGAAACTGTTGAGAGTCAAAAACTCCTTATACATAACCATGCCTCGGGTTTGAAGTTTTTGTTTATTAGTTTTTCAATTGCTCTTTATTGCATTTCTAGCTTACTTTTACAATTCTATTAGTAGAGGTTCCTTTGTCTATCACCACTCTGATGAAGAATTGTGGAGAAGCCTTCCAGGAGAAAGATTGATATCCTGGTTGATTCTTAAAGAATAAGGAGCCATTTCCTAGTGGAAATTTTTAGGTTTGGGAATGGAAAGCAAGAGCATGCCAGGCTGAAGAGGCCACATGAGCAAAGGAAGAAATAGCATAGTGTTCAGAGAACCTAAATAGTTGGGGTCATTAGAGTATCAGGTTCTGCAGGAAATGATGGAAAATAGGCTAAAGGGTCAAGGAAGGGTCCTGAATTTCATTCCATCAATGCTGATGAAAAACTGATGGATGATTTAAGGGATTAATGACATTGTGACTTAAGGGGGGGAAAAGGAAAGATTTCAAAGACTACTGAGCCTCATTGTAGGAAAGGGATTAGAAGGGAAAACATTTTAGGCAGGGAGTAGTTGCTGCACTTATTCATGGGGGTGATAACGGTGTCCTCAGATATAAAGGGTAAGGATAGAGCTATTACTTTTCAATCGTATCAAGGGTTAAACAAAACTTTCAATCCCAGTTTTACATATGGTGTGACAGACATACAGGCTGTCTACCCAGTAACCGGTTTTCCCTTTTTCTTTGCTAACTGCTTTCTGGTATTTAGAACCGCATACTCAGGACCATACTACATTTCCAGAGCCATGCTGATTTAGGAATAAGATGCAATTCTGGCCAGTGGTTTTACAGAAAACCTCCTTTCCGTTAGCCTTAAAAAAGGAACCCAGGAAAGAAACGTTCTCCTGGTCCTTGCATGTTTTTATAGAAGGATGTGATTAATGGGGCTGCTGTAGTCATTTTGAGATTCAGTGGATGGTTTTAGGACCAACATTCTGGAGATGAAGAGGGAGAAATACAGCACAAGGCTGCATCTTTGATGACCTAGTTGGAGTGATGAATTAATCAACCCTGACTATCTTCTGAATTTTTGCTTTGTGAGACAAAACAAAATCCACTATAATACATTTTTGGTGACAATTTAAAAAAAATTGTATTGGAGTATATAGTTGATTTACAATGTTGTGTTAGTTTCAGGTGTACCGTGGATATATCTACCCATCTCTAGATTATTTTCCTGTATAGGCCATTACAGAGTATTGAATAGACACACACCACTATATATAAAATAGGGGCTTCCCAGGTGGCTCTAGTGGTAAAGAACCCTCCTGCCAATGCAGGAGAGGTAAGAGGCAGGGTTCGATCCCTGCGTCAAGAAGATCCCCTGGAGGAGCAAATGGCAACCCATTGCAGTACTCTTGCCTGGAGAATCCTCATGGACAGAGGAGCCTGATGGGTACAGTCTGTGAGGTTGCAGAGTTGGACACGACTGAGCGACTTAGCGCAAGTCACAACTAACAAGGGCCTTACTGTATAGCACAGGAATTGTCACAATTTTGACACAAAGTAGCATAAAGTAATATGATACAGCATAATTTTTCAGCATGACTTTCAAACATTTTGCTCTCTAATCTTTCACTTTTGCCCTCACCTACTGACTCTCTTTGGACTGCAAGGAGATCCAACCAGTCCCTTCTAAAGATCAGTCCTGGGTGTTCATTGGAAGGACTGATGCTGAAGCTGAAACTCCAATACTTTGGCCACCTCATGCGAAGAATTGACTCATTGGAAAAGACCCTGATGCTGGGAGGGATTGGGGGCAGGAGGAGAAGGGGAAGGCAGAGGATGAGATGGCTAGATGGTATCACCGACTCAAGGACATGAGTTTGAATAAACTCCGGGAGTTGGTGATGGACAGGGAGGCCTGGCGTGCTGTGATTCACGGGGTCGCAAAGAGTCGGACACGACTGAGCGACTGAACTGAACTGAACTGACTCTTTTAAGCTTCACCAGCCCTATACTCCACGTGCCTCTGGAGCTGCAGCCTCTGCTCTCAGCTTCCTGCTGGCATAGACGGTGGGGCATCTGCCCTTGTGAAGTGTCACCCCTTTCAACTCTGGACCCACCACCTCTCCTCCCAAAGTACTCTGCCTCTGCAGTTACCCTGTCTGCTTCCAGCATAAGGTTCTCCCAGGCAGTGGTCCTTCTTGGCAGACAGGCCTGCTCAGGAGTCTCCCATCCTGGCTCCATGGCCCTCTGACCTTGCAGCCCCTTCTGAGAGTTCCTTCTCCATACACCCTCTCATGACCTTTGTCTGCACTTGGTGTCTCCAGCTACTCACCAGGTACTTTCTGTCTGACCCATCCTGATCTAACCTCCCCCTTTTTTTTCACATTTGGATTGTTTGCTACTTGCAGCCAAAGTTGGCTATCCTGATACACTTTTAAAAATATATAACCGAATTTCAAATATCTAATACACATAAAAACTTTGGAAATTTGCCAAAAAAAAAAGCATGGGCAATTTCCATATACTTTTCACCCACTTTTTCCCAGTAATAATATTATATACAACTGTAGTACAATACCAAAACCAGGCAATTGACTTTGATACAATCCACAGAATTTACTCAGATTTCACCAGTTTTACATACTCTTATTTGTCTGTGTACGTGAACACTGAGTATAGTATGCAATTTTATCCTGTCGATTTATGTAACTATCACTCTGATCAAGATACAGATCTGTTCCATCACCACAAAATTTCCTTCCCTTTATAGCGACTCCCATCCTTTTCCCCTTCCTCCCTAATCCCTAACCCCTGGAAATAATAATCTGTTTTTAATATCTATAATTTTGCTATCTCAAGACATTATATGAATGGAATCATGTAGCATTAACCATTGTGGAACTGATTTTTTTTCATTCAGCATAATTCTCTTCATCCATTCAAGTTGTCGCATGCATCAATTTTCTTGTTCTTCAGTAAATGAGTCCTGTCCAACTCTTTGCAACCCCATAGACAGCAGCATGCCAGCCTCTCTTGTCCTTCACTATCTCCCATAGAGAGTTCACTCAAATTCTGATTCATTGAATTGGTGATGCTATCTCACCATCTCAGACTCTGCTGGCCCCTTATCCTTTTGCCTTCAATCTTTGCCAGCATCAGGGTCTCTTCGTATCAAGTGATCAAAGTATTGCAGCTTCAGCATCAGTTTTTTCAATGAATGTTCAGGGTAGATTTCTTTTGGGATTGACTGGTTTGATCTCCTTGGAGTCCATAGTCCACAGTCCATAGGGACTTGTGCATAGTTTTCATTTTCCTGGGATAAATGACCAAGAGAACAACTGCTAGATCATATGGTAAGTACATTTTATAAGAAACTGACAAAGTACTTTCCAGAGTGATTGTCTTACTTTATATTCCCACAAGCAATGTATTAGTGATCCAGTTTCTCCATATCCTTAAAAGGTTTGGTGTTACCCATATTTTTTATTTTAGCCATTCTAATAAGTAGGTAGTGATACCTCATTATGGCTTTACTTTGCATTTCCCTAATGACTAATGAACTCTCTTGCTTTCTCCATGATCCAGCGGATGTTGGCAATTTGATCTCTGGTTCCTCTGCCTTTTCTAAAACCTGCTTGAACATCTGGAAGTTCATGGTTCACATATTGCTGAAGCCTGGATTGGAGAATTTTGAGCATGACTTTACTAGCTTGTGAGATGAGTGCAACTGTGCGGTAGTTTGAGCATTCTTTGGCATTGCCTTTCTTTGGGATTGGAATGAAGACTGACCTTTTCCAGTCCTGTGGCCACTGTTGACTTTTCAAAATTTGCTGGCATATTGAGTGCAGCACTTTCACAGCATCATCTTTCAGGATTTAAAGAGCTCAACTGGAATTCCATCACCTCCACTAGCTTTGTTCATAGTGATGCTTTCTAAGGCCCACTTGCCTTCCCATTCCAAGATGTCTAGCTCTAGGTCAGTGATCACACCATTGTGATTATCTTGGTCGTGAAGATCTTTTTTGTACAGTTCTTCTGTGTATTCTTGCCACCTCTTCTTAATATCTTCTGCTTCTGTTAGGTCCACACCATTTCTGTCCTTTATCGAGCCCATCTTTGCATGAAATGTTCCCTTGGTATCTCTAATTTTCTTGAAGAGATCTCTTGTTTTTCCTATTCTGTTGTTTTCCTATATTTCTTTGAATTGATTGCTGAGGAAGGCTTTATTATTTCTCCTTGCATCTATTTCTGCTTCATCGACTATGCCAAAGCCTTTGACTGTGTGGATCACAACAAACTGTGGAAAATTCTGAAAGAGATGGGAATACCAGACCACCTGACCTGCCTCTTGAGAAGCCTGTATGCAGGTCAGGAAGCTACAGTTAGAACTGGACATGGAACAACAGACTGGTTTCAAATAGGAAAAGGAGTCCGTCAAGGCTGTATATTGTCACCCTGCTTATTTAACTTCTATGCAGAGTACATCATGAGGAACGCTGGGCTGGAAGAAGCACGAGCTGGAATCAAGATTGCCGGGAGAAATATCAATAACCTCAGATATGCAGATGACACCACCATATGGCAGAAAGTGAAGAGGAACTAAAGACCCTCTTGATGAAAGTGAAAGAGGAGAGTGAAAAGTTTGACTTGAAGCTCAGCATTCAGAAAACAAAGATCATGGCATCTGGTCCCATCACTTCATGGGAAATAGATGGGAAAACAGTGGAGACAGTGTCAGACTTTATTTTTTTGGGCTCCAAAATCACTGCGGATGCTGATTGCAGCCATGAAATTAAAAGACGCTTACTCCTTGGAAGGAAAATTATGACCAGCCTAGATAGCATATTAAAAAGCAGAGACATTACTTTGCCAACCAAGGTCCGTCTAGTCAAGGCTATGGTTTTTCCAGTGGTCATGTGTGGATGTAAGAGTTGGACTGTGAAGAAAGCTGATCACCGAAGAATTGATGCTTTTGAACTGTGGTGCTGGAGAAGATTCTTGAGAGTCCCTTGGACTGCAAGGAGATCCAACCAGTCCATTCTAAAGGAGATCAATACTGGGTGTTCATTGGAAGCACTGATGCTAAAGCTGAAACTCCAATACTTTGGCCACCTCATGCGACAAGTTGACTCATTGGAAAAGACTGATGCTGGGAAGGATTGGGGGCGAGAGGAGAAGGGGACGACAGAGAATGAGATGGCTGGATGGCATCACCGACTCTGTGGACATGAGTTTGAGTGAACTCCAGGAGTTGGTGATGGACAGGGAGGCCTGGAGTGCTGTGATTCTTGGGGTCGCAAGGAGTCAGTCACGACTGAGCGACTCAACTGAACTGAACTGAATGACTAATGAAGGTGAACATCTTTTGGGGGCTCATTTTGCCGCCTTTATGTCTTCAATGAAATGTGTGTTGATGTGTGTGATAGGAAGAACAATTTCCTACCAAACATATTATGCCACTCTCCCCAGAACCTCAAGAAAATGTTACTTTGCACAGCAAAGTGACTTTGCTGATATGATTAAAGGTACGGACTTTGAGATGGGGAGAGTGTCAGGAAATATCTGGGTGGACTTAATCTAGTCTCATGAGCCCTTACATGGAGAACCTTTCACGTGGAAACGTGAATGAGACAAAAATCATTCACTCTATTGTCCTACATCTTCCCATGCTTTTACTAGCAAGTTCAAATATGTATTTATTCTTGTCCTTTTCTTGCAACATGATATTCTTCCCCAACTGTGCAAGGTTTTACAATCTTCCTTTGATTCTCATTGTCCTGAAATGTTACAATTACATCCGTTGCTGTTAGTCTTTCTGTTACACTATGCTGGGTGCTTAATGTGCTTATTCAGTTTGAAAATACACATCTGATATTTCTGAGAAAATTTTTGAATTATTTTGTTCAATCATTTCCTTTCCTCCATATTTTCTGCTTACTGTCGTTTATTTGGATTTAAGATAAATCCTGTTCTACTCCACTAATTTTCTTAAGTTTTCTGTCTTCATCAGTTCAGTTTAGTTCAGTTCAGTCCCTCAGTCGTGTCCGACTCTTTGTGACCCCATGAATCACAGCACGCCAGGCCTCCCTGTCCATCACCAACTCCCGGAGTTCACTCAAGCTCATGTCCATTGAGTCAGTGATGCCATCCAGCCATCTCATTCTCTGTTGTCCTCTTCTCCTCCCGACCCCAATCCCTCCCAGCATCAGAGTCTTTTCCAGTGAGTCAACTCGTCGCAGGAGGTGGCCAAAGTATTGGAGTTTCAGCTTTAGCATCAGTCCTTCCAGTGATCACCCAGGATTGATCTCCTTTAGAATGGACTGGTTGGATCTCTTTGCAGTCCAAGGGACTCTCAAGAGTCTTCTCCAACACCACAGTTCAAAAGCATCAATTCTTCGGTGATCAGCCTTCTTCATAGCTTTCTCTTTTTGTTCTATTTTCTGGGACATTTCCTCAGATTATCTTTTAATCCATTTATATGGCAGAAAGTGAAGAGGAACTCAAAAGCCTCTTGATGAAAGTGAAAGAGGAGAGTGAAAAGGTTGGCTTGAAGCTCAACATTCAGAAAACAAAGATCATGGCATCTGGTCCCATCACTTCATGGGAAATAGATGGGGAAACAGTGGAAACAGTGTCAGACTTTATTTTTTTGGGCTCCAAAATCACTGCAGATGCTGATTGCAGCCATGAAATTAAAAGACGCTTGCTCCTTGGAAGGAAAGTTATGACCAACCTTGATAGTATGTTAAAAAGCAGAGACGTTACTTTGCCAACCAAGGTCCGTCTAGTCAAGGCAATGGTTTTTCCCGTGGGCATGTATGGATGTGAGAGTTGGACTGTGAAGAAAGCTGATCACCGAAGAATCGATGCTTTTGAACTGTGGTGTTGGAGAAGACTCTTGAGAGTCCCTTATACTGCAAGGAGATCCAACCAGTCCATTCTAAAGGAGATCAATCCTGGATGTTCATTGGAGGGACTGATGCTAAAGCTGAAACTGCAATACTTTGGCCACCTCATGCGGCGAGTTGACTCACTGGAAAAGACTCTGATGCTGGGAAAGGTTGGGGGCGGGAGGAGAAGGGGACGACAGAGAATGAGATGGCTGGATGGCATCACCGACTCTGTGGACATGAGTTTGAGTGTACTCCAGGAGTTGGTGATGGACAGGGAGGCCTGACATGCTGTGATTCATGGGGTCGCGGAGAGTCGGACACGACTGAGCGACTGAACTGAACTCATGGACTTTTGAATTTATGTTAGCATATTTTTAATTTCTAAAAGCTTATTTTGGTTCCCTAAATATTCCTTTAGGAGAAGGCAATGGCACCCCACTCCAGTACTCTTGCCTGGGAAATCCCATGGATGGAGGAGCCTGGTAGGCTACAGTCCATGGGGTCTCGAAGAGTCAGACACGACTGAGCAACTTCACTTTCATTTTTCACTTTCATGCATTGGAGAAGGAAATGGCAACCCACTCCAGTGTTCTTGCGTGGAGAATCCCAGGGACAGAGGAGCCTGGTGGGCTGCCGTCTATGGGGTCACACAGAGTCAGACATGACTGAAGTGACTTCAGTTCAATTCAGTTCAGTTCAGTCTCTCAGTTGTGTCCGACTCTTTGAGACCTCATGAATCACAGCACGCCAGGCCTCCCTGTCCATCACCAACTCATGCTGATTTCAGCCATGAAATTAAAAGACGCTTGCTCCTTGGAAGGAAAGTTATGACCAACCTTGATAGTATATTAAAAAGCAGAGACATTACTTTGCCAACCAAGGCCCGTCTAGTCAAGGCTATGGTTTTTCCCGTGGTCATGTATGGATGTGAGAGTTGGACTGTGAAGAAAGCTGATCACCGAAGAAGTGACTTAGCAGCAGCAAACATTCCTTTACATGGACTTTTATTCTTGTTTCATGGATACGAAGTCTTCTCTCATCTCTTAAAGGAATTTATTACAATTAAAACATTTTCTTCTGGGCATTGCCTGTTTGTCTTGAATTGCTTGTTTGTTGGTTTGTTCATTTTGGTCTCTGCCTTTCTGCTTAAAGATCTTCGTCAAATGTGGAGTGATCCATAATTATCTGTTCATATTTAAGAGACTGGAACCAAAAGCTGATTGGAAGTTTTAGGTATAAAGGTGGGGCCTGTTGGTTTTTGTTTTTCATGGTAGAATGATGTGGTTGGGTCATTTCAGTTGAGATTCCCAACTGTCAGTATTTACAGGTCTGACTTTTTCAGCTGGCCAATTTATCCCAAGAGAACTGCAGAAAGCCCTTGCCAGTCACCAAAATCTAAGCTTTCTTCATGGCACCACCTTGTGTGCATGCGTGCACACTACTCAGTCGCTCAGTCGTGTCTGACCCTTTGTGACCCCATGGTCTGTAGCCTGCCAGGGTCCTCTGTCCATGGGATTTTCAAGGCAAGAATACTGGAGTGGGGCCGCCATTTTCAAATCCAATGAACCTTCCTGACCCAGAGATCGAACCCACTTCTCCTGTATCGGCAGGCAGATTCTTTACCCCCGAGCCATGTGGGAAGCCCACTACCTTGTATAGTTAAGCACTAAAACAAAGTTTTTAGTCTGACTGTTATAAGAATTCAGGCAAGGTAGGGATAAATGAATGGTGGCAACATTGGGGAGATCTTAATACATGATGTGTGACAAGGGATAACCCATGAAAGAAACAGGTCAGTCAAACTGAGGTGCGTGAAAATCAAACTGAACAGTTAATTAAATGTTGTAGTTTAGACAGGGGAGTGATCACTTTCAGATGATAAGTGTAGCACAGCCGACTAAGACACATATCTCTAATGAAGTCTCTAGACAGCCATAAAGTACCTCATGATTTTGGCATACCCTTGAGTCATGGGGTTTGCCAAAGAGCCTTGATTTCTTCAACTGAAAAACCTGGGAGATTCTCTCTAAAGTCCCGCCCAGGTCCAAAGATTCTTTAAGTGCTTCTTAAGACTCTTTTGCATTATATGATTTTTTTGAGTGATAATTTATAACTAGTGAATGGCTATGTAGTTTATGAGACTGAATTCAGAAACTATAAAACTACTCAATTCCATGAAGACAGTAATTATTTTAAGTTACAGGAAACACTGACTTTATTTACATTAAATTTATGAATGTTACTTTTTAAAAAAGCTGTACACTTGTTATACATAAAATTACTATGATTTTTTTCCTTCTACTGTAGTAAAATCCTACAAATGAAATAAATTACATTGAAATTTGACATTCTTTCTTCCCCTTTGCATGTAGACAGAGGATATCATTGAAAATGGTCTCTTTCCTCTTGAATGTAAAGTTTCAGTTCAGTTCAGTCACTCAGTTGTGTCTGACTCTTTGTGACCCCATGGACTGCAGGACGCCATGTTTCCCTGTCCATCACCAACTCCTGGAGTTTACCCAACTCATGTGCATCTAGTCAGTGATGCCATCCAACCATCTCATCCTCTGTCGTCCCCTTCTCCTTCCACCTTAAATCTTTCCCAGGAGCAGGGTCTTTTCAACTGAGTCAGCTCTTCGCATCAGGTGGCCAAAGTACTGGAGTTTCAGCTTCAGCTTCAGCATCCGTCCTTCCAATGAACACCCAGGACTGATTTCCTTTAGGATGGACTGGTTGGATCTCCTTGCAGTCCAAGGAACTCTCAAGACTCTTCTCCAACACCACAGTTCAAAAGCATCAATTCTTTGGCACTCAGCTTTCTTTATAGTCCAACTCTCACATCCAAACATGACTATTAGAAAAATCATAGCTTTGACTACACAGACCTTTCTTGGTAAAGTAATGTCTCTATTTTATAATATGCTATCTAGGTTGGTCATAACCTTTCTTCTAAGGAGCAAGCGTCTTTTAATTTCATGGCTGCAGTCACCATCTGCAGTGATTTTGGAGCCCCCAAAAATAAAGTCACTGTTTCCATTGTTTCCCCATCTATTTGCCATGAAGTGATGGGACCAGATGCCATGATCTTAGTTTTCTGAATGTTGACTTTTAAGCCAACTTTTTCATCAAGAGGCTCTTTAGTTCTTCGCTTTCTGCCATAAGGGTGGTGTCATCTGCATATCTGAGGTTATTGATATTTCTCCCGGCAATCTTGATTCCAGCTTGTGCTTCTTCCAGCCCAGCCTTTCTCATGATGTACTCTGCATATAAGTTAAATGAGCAGGGTGACAATATACAGCCTTGACATACTCCTTTCCCTATTTGGAACCAGTCCAGTTCTAACTGTTGCTTCCTGACCTGCATACAGATTTCTCAAGAGGCAGGTCAGGTGGTCTGGTGTTCCCATCTCTTGAAGAATTTTCCACAGTTTGTTGTGATCCACACAGTCAAAAGCTTTGGCATAGTCAATAAGGCAGAAGTAGATGTTTTTCTGGAACTATCTTGCTTTTTCGATGATCCAACGGATGTTGGCAATTTGATCTCTGGTTCCTCTGCCTTTTCTAAATCCAGCTTGAATATCTGAAATTTCACGGTTCACGTACTGAAGCCTGGCTTGGAGAATTTTGAGTATTACTTTACTAGCGTGTGAGATGAGTGCAATTCTGTGGTAGTTTGAGCATTCTTTGGCATTGCCTTTCTTTGAGATTGGTATGAAAACTGACCTTTTCCAGTCCTGTGGCCACTGCTGAGTTTTCCAAATTTGCTGGCATATTGAGTGCAGCACTTTCACAGCATCATCTTTCAGGATTTGAAATAGCTCAACTGGAATTCCATCACCTCCACTAGCTTTGTTTGTAGTGATGCTTCCTAAGGCCCACTTGACTTCGCATTCCAGGAAGTCTGGCTCTAGGTGAGTGATCACACCACTGTGATTATCTTGGTCGTGAAGATCTTTTTCGTACAGTTCTGTGTATTCTTGCCACCTCTTCTTAATATCTTCTGCTTCTGTTAGGTCCATACTATTTCTGTACTTTATCGAGCCCATCTTTGCATGAAATGTTCCCTTGGTATCTCTAATTATCTTGAAGAGATCTCTAGTCTTTCCCATTCTGTTGTTTTCCTCTATTTCTTTGCATTGATCGCTGAGGAAGGCTTTCTTATCTCTCCTTGCTATTCTTTGGAACTCTGCATTCGAATGGGTATAACTTTCATTTTCTTCTTTGCCTTTCACTTCTCTTTTCACAGCTATTTGTAAGGCCTCCTCAGACTACAGTTTTGCCTTTCTGGATTTCTTTTTCTTGGGGATGGTCTTGATCTCTGCCTCCTGTACAATGTCACGAACCTCTGTCCATAGTTCTTCAGGCAATCTGTCTATCAGATATAATCCCTTGAATCTATTTCTCACTTCCACTATATAATCATAAGTGATTTGATGTAGGTCATACCTGAATGGTCTAGTGGTTTTCCCTACTTTCTTCAATTTAAGTCTGAATTTGGCAACAAGGAGTTCACGATCTGAGCCACAGTCAGCTCCCGGTCTTGCTTTTGCTAACTGTATACAGCTTCTCCATCTTTGGCTGCAAAGAATGTAATCAATATGATTTCAGTATTGACCATCTGGTGATGTTCATGTGTAGAGTCTTCTCTTGTTTTGTTGGAAGAGGGTGTTTGCTATGACCAATGCATTCTCTTGGCAAAACTCTATTAGCCTTTGCCCTGCTTCATTCAGTGCTCCAAGGCCAAATTTGCCTGTTACTCCAGGTGTTTCTTGACTTCCTACTTTTGCATTCCAGTCCCCTATAACAAAAAGGACATCTTTATTGGCTGTTAGAATGTAAAGTATAGCTGTGCCATTTCTAAATGGGGAATTAGTTAATATTAATTTGTTAAGCCTTTATTTAATATCTTCTATGAGTCAGGCATTTGTGCCAGGTGCAGTGGTAACACATAAAAAGCATTGTCCCTGCTTTTCAGTAATTTGTAGCCTAGTAAGGAAAGGAAGGCAGAGAAGGCAGTGGCACCCCACTCCAGTACTCTTGCCTAGAAAATCCCATGGACAGAGGAGCCTGGTGGGCTGCAGTCCGTGGGGTCGCTACTAGTCGGACACGACTGAGCGACTTCACTTTCACTTTTCACTTTCACACATTGGAGAAGGAAATGGCAACCCACTCCAGTGTTCTTGCCTGGAGAATCCCAGGGATGGCGGAGCCTGGTCGGCTGCAGAGAGGGGTCGCGCAGAGTTGGACGCGACTGAATCGACTTAGCAGCAGCAGCAGCAAGGAAAAGAAGGAAGTTCATTAAACTACAAAGTATTTTCCAGCATGACACCATGAAAGTGCAGAAATTGAACCTCTTTAGTTGATCTCTGTTAGCAGTCACTAATTTTTTTCTGGAATTGTTCATGGATTTTCTCTGAGAATTATTCTCCTGCTATTTACGTGTACTTTGACTGGAGCTATGGGTATGTGACTCAAATCTGGCCAATCAGAACATTATATATTTTGGGTCACTGTGATCGGCTCAAGGAAATTCCATGATCCAAACCAAGTCAGTCTGCTACAGTGAGAAGCTATCTTGGGATACAGCATGGAACATTTGAGGAACAAGAGTTATTTGGCTGTGATTTGAGAACTGGGTCTGAGTTGGGAAGGTAAAGCTAAAATGGTAGGCAGCAACAATTTGTGAAGGCACTTCTAGCTATGCTGGAGAATTTGGACTTTTTCCTGAAGAGATAGGGAGCCATTAAGAGATTTTAAGCAGGGAGGTCACATGATCATGTTTATGCTTAGAAAGATTAATCTGGTAGGAATACAAATGATGAGATGTGGTAAGATGAAGATGCCAGAATAGATGTTCAAATGAGAGATCTGAACTGCAGGAGTGGTAGTGGGGATAGGAAGGAGAGACATGATGGGGATGTTTCCAAGAAGATACACCAAAAAGGCATACCATGATAGCAATACTTTCCTGGAGAAACTGGATTCTGACTGCATCTCTACTTCAATAAATGGTAGTAATTTTCAAAGAAGAAAAGCAAAATTTAAGTTTCATTTAAGACCATGTTTCTCAAAGTTTAGTATATACACAAATCACCTGGGGATGTGTTAAAATGCAGATTTTTATTTGGTATGTCTGGGGTGGGACATAGGAGTCTGCATTTCTAACAAGCTCCCAGGATATGATGGTATTGCTTGTCTGCAGACAACACTTTTAGTAGTAAAGATTTAGGATTTTTTAAGGTGTGAGTGGGCCATTCAACTTAAAAGTTCCTGCAGGCAGTATATCTAGGGTCTACATTTTACAAAAGGGAGAGAGACTGGGGTTGAGATATTTGGGAATCATCAACATTTAGGAGGTGATGATATCAGAACATCAAGATAATAGTACAGAATTAGCTTTTGGAAAAATGAAGAAGTCCAATGATAATCCAAGGAAGTCCAAGGTAACATCGTAATTTAAGGGGCAGTCGGAGGATGAGGCTTAAGAACATGAAGTAGCAGATGAACCAAATTTTGCCAAATTTTCTATGAAAAAGTTTATTATATAAATATCAATAATAGCTACCATTTATTGAGTACTGGATTCCGAGAACTGTACTAAGTAAGGGCTTCAGTTTTCTCCAAAACACAGGGCATAAGAGATGTCATTAAAATTTTTCTCTAAGGACACCCCATTACTCCAAGCTGATGGAAAACTTAATCTGTGTCCTGATTAGGGCTCAACATCACACCTA
Organism: Moschus berezovskii; assembly: GCF_049115385.1. Classification (NCBI taxonomy): domain Eukaryota; kingdom Metazoa; phylum Chordata; class Mammalia; order Artiodactyla; family Moschidae; genus Moschus; species Moschus berezovskii. Next base: position 4,829,628 of record NC_142465.1, read on the forward strand.
GGATTGCATGAAGTTTCCAGGAGTCACACTTAGTCCAGTACTCTTGGAGAAGGCCCTCAAGTCTTGACTCAATGTTGGTTATTGCTAATATGCTCCTTTCCTCAGCTTGTTCATCCTTTGTGGATGAGCTGTTTTGCCAACTGAATACCAAGCTTGGGCATGGGATCTTGGCCATGGGTGGTATCTCTGATGCAGTCCTCCTTGTACTAGGACTGCATCCCTTCCCATCTAAGGTCTTGTGACCTCCCTCACCCATTAGGTTTCCAATATTCCACTCCAGTGTTCTTGCCTGGAGAATCCCAGGGATGGAGGAACCTGGTGGGCTGCCATCTATGGGGTCGCACAGAGTCAGACATGACTGATGCAACTTAGCAGCAGCAGCATTCCCAGAAGTAGCAACCCCCCTCCTCTGTTATTCCCATTGATTACCACTCACTCAACCAACCTCGAAAGCCTCTAACTCTCTCCACTGTGGGAAGAGAGAAGTACCTCAATGCGCACAGGTGTTTTGTGTACAAAGGGAACTTTTATTCAGTCCAGGGGCAAGGGGAGTCCCGTATTGTGTGCCGGAGAGAGTAGGGGTAGGATCCTATCATTCTCTGACACTTTTCTACAACACTGAGAACAAAACAAATTATTACCCTAATATCTCAACAAATCATCTCACCACATATGCACTGTCCCACGAGATCTTTACAACCACTCCATAAGTAATTCTCATTTTCCATCCTGAAGCTTGGATGAGTTTAAAGACTTGTTTCCAGTCAACTGTGTAGGGGTTATGAGATACTGTGCGCTGGACTCTGGAGCAACGAGGGTTTGGTATTATCGCAGTTCCTATCAAAATACCTTGTTCGTGGTCATATGTCAGTGGCAGTCACCAGACTCAAGGTCAGAAACTACACGAAGGCGAAAAGTCTCCGTGTGTGTGCGCCTCGGATAGAGGGCTGGATTACCGTTAACTTCACTACAATCCGATCTCAATTTTACAAATGAGACTGAGGCTGAAGGTGGAAGTGACTTGCCTATCTTGACAAAGCCAAGATCAGGGTTATTGGGTCCCAGTATGGTGTTCTTTAGCATCAGTCCTTCCAATGAACACCCAGGATTGATCTCCTCTAGAATGGACTGGTTGGATCTCCTTGCAGTCCAAGGGACTCTCAAGAGTCTTCTCCAACACCACAGTTCAAAAGCATCAATTCTTCAGCGATCAGCTTTCTTCACAGTCCAACTCTTACATCCACACATGACCACTGGAAAAACCATAGCCTTGACTAGACGGACCTTGGTTGGCAAAGTAATGTCTCTGCTTTTTGATATGTTATCTAGGTTGGCCATAACTTTCCTTCCAAGGAGTAAGCGTCTTTTAATTTCCTGGCTGCAGTCAGCATCTGCAGTGATTTTGGAGCCCCCAAATATAAAGTCTGACACTGTTTCCACTGTTTTCCCATCTATTTCCCATGAAGTGATGGGACCAGATGCCATGATCTTTGTTTTCTGAATGTTGAGCTTCAAGCCAACCTTTTCACTTCCTCTTTCACTTTCATCAAGAGGCTTTTGAGTTCCTCTTCACACCAGTCCTGGGTGTTCATTGGAACCGACTGATACTAAAGCTGAAACTCCAATACTTTGGCCACCTCATGTGACGAGTTGACTCACTGGAAAAGACTCTGATGCTGGGAGGGATTGGGGGTGGGAGGAGACGGGGACGACAGAGAATGAGGTGGCTGGATGGCATCACCAACTCGATGGTCATGAGTTTGAGTGAACTCCGGGAGCTGGTGATGGACAGGGAGGCCTGGCGTGCCTTCATGGGGTCGCAAAGAGTAGGACACGACTGAGTGACTGAAGTGAACTGATGGTATTCTTTCCATCATGCCAAGCTGAAGAGGTCTGCGAACAGCTCACAGCCTCGCTCCCAGACAAACTCCAAAATATGATCACTTCAACTTCCATACTCGCCAAGGAATATTAAACTAGTACTTGTACCAGAGACTCCACCCAAGTAGCCGCCGAGGCCACTCAGCGCGCATGCGTCAGGCTGCTCCTCCCGCCCCCGCCCCTCACTCCTCCGCCTTCCCGCCTCTCCCCGCCCCTTTCCCGCCCGGATGTCAGTCTAGTTTCGCCGGATGTTGTTGTGAGTCCGGGAGACACGTGAGGCGCTGCTACGTCATCACAGGCACGCGCAGGAAACATGGCGGCGGCGGGTGTTGTGAGCGGGAAGGTAGGTAACGGCCCCGGGGGACACTCCTGTTTTTCTCCGGGTGGGGCTGCTTTTGCTGCTTGGAGGCCGGCTGGGGAGGGATGCGAGGGCCTTTCTGGTTCGGGAACAGCGTGTAGAGGATGTCGGAGAAGACGCCTCGTTGTCAGCTGTTTTCTCGAGAATGCCTGCTCAGCCCGGGAATTGACCCGGCTCCTGCTCCAAGACTAGCTAGGCCTTGGCGCTGTTTGGTCCGCGCTGCCCCAGGGCGAGGGACTTTTATCTGTACTGCCTTTTCTAAGAGACAGGTGGTTGCCCTATTCCGTTCTTTTCCTGGCCCCATTTTCTCTGACTGTCGTTCTTTCTGTCACTCTTCGGACTCCAGGAATTTTTCTGTCTTCCTTTGAGGCGTCACTCTGACTCGCCTCTGCCTTCCTCTGCTTCCCTCTGGTAAGGCATCTTTGTCCTCTTCGGGAGGAGCTGAAAACAGGTGCTTTGCAGCTGTGCACTTAGAAGAGCGCATTGGATCCATTTTACCAGATTGCCGAGTTGATTGGTGATGGTGAGCAGTAGGGATGTTTCCTCTCAGGGAGCTGGAGATTTACAACATCCACGCAAAGAGTCGGACACGACTGAGCGACTGAACTGAACGCTTGTTTAGGAAGGCGTTAGTTAGGTTATTTATTTCGGAGGCAAAGCTGTGATGTTCCCGTGGGAGAACCCACAGTTCTCTGTGGTGCCGTTTTACGGAGTTGGTCATTGACAGCCTCCTTTTTCGTTAGGATTAGGTGCGGAGGATATTTCATCGCATATTGCCTATTCATGTTCCAAGGGAACGTCTTAATGCCTGTTAGTACTACGGTGGCATACTACTGGCAACATTTCCAGTTGCGGGAGTATTTCGTAAACAGTTGGGTGGGGTAATGACTCATCTCATACCAAGGACTATTTACTTTTCGCGGGTAGCTTCCTCTGTTCCTTGATTTCACTCATTTTCTTTACGCTGCCCTCTGCATCCCATTTTGAATTGTGTGACAGCGTTTCTGCTTTAGTGTATGAACTACTAGCCAGAATAACACACTACTTTTACTCTGAATTGTGACCTTGCGAAATTGAGCAAGCATGACTTCTCTGTCCTTCAAGGTCTTTATCTACAGAATGGATATGGTGCTAGCCATTATTTCTTGCACTGGAGTTAAGATTTTATGAAATGATATAAGCATTAAGAAAGTACGTCCTTTTGCATACTATTTGAAATGATGGGTTGGTCATCGTTTTCGAATTTTCTCGGTCTTTGGTTTGTCTGTTTTTGTCTTTAGCGTGGTTGCTGATCTTCTCTTTGACTCATTACATATGGTAAGATTTTCTGTCTGTACTGATCCAATCTAGGAAGGGTTTACAGGAAGGGTTCCTTTCTATTTGAACTACACTTCGCTTTTTCAGGTGTGGATTGGTTTTGATAGAACTCTTGAGACGATGAAGTGGAGTTGTGAAATAGGACTTTTTTCGCCCTTTCCTTCCAGGCACTCACTACCTTACATAATCTGACTGCGTCTTTTACTTAACTCTACTTTATCACTGCATTTATTCTCACATGTTGCAAACTTACACCCATTCTCATCACTGCACCTAAATTATTTTTTCATGCCAAAGGCTGCCCGTCTTTCAAATAATTCTGTTGTGACCAGTGAAACCTTCTTACTCCTCCCTCCGCAAGTTCAGATCTAGTTAATGACGTCATCATTTACTTGGTTGCATGTAAAACAAACTTGGAGATGTCCATTTCTGTAACAGCATTTAATCAATAAGATGGTAGGACTAATCAGATCCTACCAGTTTTACCTTAAAGAGATTTCTTAAATTTGCTGCATCCTCTTCATTCTCAGTGCTTAGTTCATTCAGACATTTAGTTGTGAGTTCTCTGCAGATTTTTCTTCTTTTCTGCAGTCTGTCCGGTCTCCTCTCTACACAACCACTAGAGTTATTTTCTAATGCACGAGTCTGATTGTCTCTTGTTTTAAAAAAACAAACAAAAGCCTTCGTTTTCTTATTGTCACCATTAAAATAATACTCAAGGCTGGTTAACATGGCATTAAAAATCTGTGTTGCCTTTCTGGCTTTATCTTATGCTTTTCTACTTCTCAGTCTTGTTTCTTTGGGAAAAGGGGGATAGGAAAGAAAACACACACGTATATCTGTGAAAGAGTGTGTATATGTGTATCTCTCTATTTATTTATTCCCCATCCCAACCCCAAAGGTTCAGCTAAGACCTGTCTGATTAGAAACCTAGGGCAGTGAATGTTAACCGAGACTTTTAGGAATCACGTGTGATACTTTTAAAACTATGGATGCTGGGTCACAGCCCAATTCCATTGCTTAGAACCTCGTGTTGAGATCTAGGTTGCAGAGTAACTTTCCTACTGAGTCTACTTGCTTGAAACTTTGATTCTAGGAAGTCATGTGGTGAGGAAGTTAATCTCTGTCATATGGAGAAGCAGTGTAAGATAACAGCTAACAGCATGGACTCTGGAGAGCCAAGCCAGTTTCAAAAACTAGCTTTACACTTACTAGTGATGTCAGCCAAATTACTTAACGTCTCTTTGTTTCAGTTTCCTTATCTGTAATACAGGGATGATAATAGTATGTACTTCATGGGATTTTTAGGATTGATAAGGAAATGTATTAGAACAAAGCCTGGCATGTAGTGTATAGATCCTGTGTAGGTGTTACTCATCATCTTGATTTCTCTGCAAGTCAGTGGTTAAGTATGGTAGAATTTTGAAGGTTTAGAATATGGTTTTTGGTATGAGTGTGAAATTCATTTTTGAATTTCTGTTCAGTTGCTCAGTTGTGTCCGACTCTTTGTGACCCCATGGACTGCAGCACACCTGGCTTCCCTGTCCATCACCAACTCTTGGGGCTTGCTCAAACTCATGTCCATCAAGTCCATGATGCCATCCAACTATCTCATCCTCTGTCGTCCCCTTCTCCTCCTGCCTTCAATCTTGCCCAGCATCAGGGTCTTTTCAAATGAGTCAGTTCTTTGCATCAGGTGGCAAAGTTTTGGAGCTTCAGGTTCAGCAGCAGTCCTTCCAGTGAATATTCAGGACTGATTTCCTTTAGGATGGACTGGTTGGATCCAAGGGACTCTCAAGAGTCTTCTCCAGAATCACAGTTCAAAAACATCAATTCTTCAGCGTTCAGCTTTCTTTATAGTCCAACTCTCACATCCAAACATGACTATTGGAAAAATCATAGCCTTGACTACACAGACCTTTCTTGGCAAAGTAATGTCTCTGCTTTTTAATATGCTGTCTAGGTTGGTCATAACTTTTCTTCCAAGGAGCAAGCGTATTAATTTCATGGCTGCAGTCACCATCTGCATTGATTTTAGAGCCCAGAAAAATAAAGTGTCACTGTTTCCACTGTTTCCCCCTCTATTTGCCATGAAGTGATGGGACCAGATGCCATGATCTAAGTTTTTTGAATGTTGAGCTTTAAGGTCTAATTTGCAGTGTTTTTTTAGAATTTGAAAAATAGCTTGTTTTAGAAGTCACAGGGAGTTCTCTGGGGGTCAAGTGGTTAGAACTCTGTGCTTCCTCTGCTGGAGAACTAGGATTCTGTGTGTTGCCTGGTGTTGCCAAACCCCCTCCAAAGTCATGTAGTTTTGATGAACGAAAAATCATCCCAGTAGGGTAGTAGTTAAGGAGACGGAGCCTGACTGCTGGAGTTCAGAACCGGGCTCCACTGCTGTATAGCTGTGGTACTTTGGGCAAATGTCTTAACTTTCTGTGCACCAGTTTTCTCATTTGAGAAATGGGAGCTAATGATTTAATGGGAGCTAATAATGTAGGATGGGAGCTAATGATTATTTTCCATCATGGGGTTGTGGAGAGGATTAAATAAGTTAATATTTGCAAGGCATTTAGAATAGTGCCTGGTATCAGATTAGTGCTAGCTGCTGTTATTGTTAAGGAAGATCTTTCAGACTGTGTTAAAGTTGTAAGGTTATTATTTGTTTGGAAATAGTTGAATGTTTGTTTTTTGCTGTCATTTTCTTCAAAGACATTAAAACTGCCCCCAAATACTAAAGCACTATAGTTATGTAAAATAAATTGGAGGGAAAAAAGGCAAAAGGAAAGAAAGTAAATAATTGACATATCACTATATAAGCTTAAGGTGCACAGCCTGATGGTTTGGTTTATATGTATTGTGAGATGATTACCACAGTAGGTTCAGCTAACTCTTCTTCTCATATAGATCCTTCTTTATGAGGATAGATCTTCTCATGTAGATCATCTTGTGAATTTTTAGGGGAGAAATAAGGCCACTCCCTGCAAAAGCTGTCCTGCAGGAGGACACAAAGGAGGCAGGAGAAAAGAGATAGTTAGAAGTAGGTTTTGGCCTTTATACCCAGAGCCTATGAGGGTTGAAGTTTCCTTTTATTCATTTACAGAATATTTATTAAAAAAACACCTTATTTTTTCCAGGTACTATTCTAGGCATTTGGGATACATTAGATAGTCTTTACCTTGGAAATTACAGATTTCAGTTTTTCAGTAGGAAAATATTCACTAAAATCCGCCCCCTTATCTTGTTTAAATAAATTCAGTGAGTTTCAGGTTTTTGAAGTGGTGCTGTTAGTGGTGATGTTTGTTTTCTTGAGGCCTGTAGACTGGACTCATCCTCATGAGGGCAAGGCCTGAAATGTTTCACCTGTATCTGGTGTAGATGCTGTCACATAGTATGTATTCACTGAGGAGGAAAGCAAGAAAAGGGGGGAAAAATGAAAGGGGGGCTAGAGGAAGAGTGATGGGTTCACTGAAAGCACTCTTGTTTTGGAGTTGAAAAGTCCTGTTTTAGTATATTTGCATTTCTTCTAGGCCTGTGTGTTTTACTGTGATTGTGGTAGAATTTGGTTCTGTTGAAAATAGCTTGAAACAATTGGGAAATCACCTGTTATTTTTTTTTTTTTCCCCAAGTTGTTTTTTTAATGGTTTTCTTAGTAAGAATTTATTTTGTAGCTTAAATTTGGCCCCTTCCAGTTCCTTTTAGATTTGTTTATCGTCCTGTGAAATCCTGTGCTTAAGAAAGATTGATATTCTTGTTATCTGGTAGGTTTTCCTGGAGAATTTTCTTAGACTGTGTTAGTTGCTCAGTCTTGTCTGACTCTTTGCGACCCTACGGACTGTAGCCCGCCAAGCTTCTCTGTCCATGGAATTCCCCAGGCAAGAATACTGGAGTGTATTGCCATACCCTTCTCCAGAGGAACTTCCCAACCCAGGGATCGAACCCTGGTCTCCTGCATCGCAGGCAGATTCTTTACCGTTTGAGCTCAGGCACGTCCTTTTCTTAGACTAGGTCTTATTAAATGGTAGTATCTTCCTGGTGGAGGATACAGTGAATATGTCTTCCTTATTTTTCTGGCATTCTTTAACAAACATTTGAGTACTTTCTGTGTGCTGAGTTCTTTATTCTTGACACAGCACAGTAGTTTGCCATTTTAAGAAGTCATTTCAATGTGTGATTTAATAAAAAGCATGACTTGGGGAAAGAATTTAAATATTGTTTGCTTTGATGGGTCTTAGTTGCTGAGACTAAATGAAAGGAAAGAAATCCATTTGAAATTGGTTTGCTGTTTCTTGCAGTCTGGTTTGTCTGTAGTCATTGGCCTAAGAGAAGCCCTTCATTTAATCCTCCTTATGCCTGCTGTCCTGCCTTCCTGTCTGAGATGGTTTGACACACTGATGCTCTTAAGAAGCAATAGTAGTTCTGCCTGCCCTTTATTGAGAGTTATACCATCCTCAGTGTCTCGCTGTCTTTACTCTCAGAAGTTGTGTGGTTTGTTACTCTTAAAACCACCTGTGTTCTACATTTCTTTGAGTTACACAGTCATTACTGACTGACATGCCCCAAATAAAATTCATTGTTTACATTCTTTCTTCTGTATTCTCTCTCTCAGTGAATAACCACATACTCTCAGTTCTGTCCTTGAGTCTTCTCCCTTCACCTCCCACATCTAATCAGTCATGAAGTCCTGTCATTTTGACCTTGTAATTACCATTCTAAGCCATCCGCCTTTCCTCATCCCACCGCCTTGGTTCAAGCCACCATGAATTGCTTCCTTTCTGGATTATTGCAGCTGTTCTTTCTTGGCTCTGCAGCTGGTGTGTTGGTTTTGAATAGGCAGGTTTGACATGGCATTCCTCTGCTAGAACTTTCTTAGGAATTTTAGTGGTAAATAATTGTCTTCAGGGTTAACTCTGGACTCTCAAATTCCTGAGCATGGTTTAAAAACATTGTAGTCACTGGAGGCTTTCCAGATGGCTCAGATAGTAAACAGTCTGCCTGCAGTGTGGGAGACCTGGGTTCGATCCCTGGGTTGGGAGGATCTCCTGGAGAAGGAAATGGCAGCTGACTCCAGTATTCTTGTCTGGAGAATTCCATGGACAGAGGATCCTGGTGGGCTACAATCGGTGCGGTTGCGAAGAGTCAGACACGGCTGATCGACTGACACACATGATCTGATCTGGTTCCTGCTCTCGTGTCGAAACTGTTAGTCACTGTTTGCTGATGCGGGTTGCAGCCATTCATGGAACTACTCTCTGCATAGAACACATACCCTCTGCCAAGAACATATACCCTCTTTGAGGTAACATTGCCATTCTTCAGGTGTCGGGCTGTATGTCACTCTAGTCAAAGTCTTTCTGATTTCTCATCCTGCCTGACCTTTCACGTAGGGTGGAAGTGTTGGTTGCTCAGTCATGTGTGACTGTAGCCCGCCAGGCTGCTGTGTCTATGGAATTCTCCAGGTGAGAATACTAGAGTAGGTAGCCATTCCCTTTAGGGTCTGCTTTGGCAACTGTTTACATCTTTATTAAATCATATGTTGCTTTTATCTGCTTTCTTGTCCTAACCCCCAGTTAGATCGCTATGAAGGCAGTGATTGAATCTTACCTATTTTTACCTGGAAGCTTGCTCTGTGCCTGGCACAGTGCAGGCATTCACTATACAACTATATAACTGTAATTGACATCTCATACAAGATCCTGTGTACATTTCTATCACATTCTTCTATGATCGTTGATGTATATGACATTACTAGTCAGACACTTTTTATGATGTATGTTTTTCCACCAGCACTTTTTATCTCCAAATCTAGTTGGTGCTGAGTAAATGTGAATGAATAAAGAAACTTAAATCAGGTTAGGTGAAATGCAGATGAGTGGATGTGTTTGGATAAGCTACACTTGTTTCCTTTTGAAGGACTTAGAAGTTGTTTGCAGAGAGAAGGTATGAAAGGGTGTTCTAGGTAGAAGGAGCAGAATGCACACAACGCACAAAGGCACAAGGCTTTGAGGAACAGGGAAGTTCAGAGGGGCCCAAGGCATGCAGTATTGCAGAGTGACAGAAGTAAAGGGTGGAGTCAGAAGAATTTTAAGCTCAGGTGTGGTATGGTGAGATGTACATTTTATAAAGGTCATTTTTGTCATTTATTATACACTATACAGTTTACACAGGTTATTGGAAGGTGACTAAATTGGGGAGGAGTGACCAGAATATTATTCTAGTAACCCAGGCTAAAAATGATGAAGGGTCAGTGTCAGTGGGGAAGGTTTGAGGGATTCTGGGAGGTAGCGTGGGGATGGTGAAAGAGACATTTAGGTACTAGGTGGAGGGGTTGTCTTACAGTTGGGAATCTCAGAGGAGCAGATTTAGGATGAAACACACTGAGTGTAAGATGTCTGTGGGCTGTTCAAGTTGAGACATCAAGTGGGTGCTTACATATTGCTCGTTAGAGTTTCTGGGCTTATTCTGCCATTTCCTGCAGATAAGCAGTTAGAATGCTCTAGTTAGTGTAAAGATTTTACTCTTTTTATAAAATTACCAGGTACATACAGGCAAGGAACTTTTGTCTTGGTTATTCTAATCAAAACTTTAAATTACTTATGTGCTGAATAGTTTTAAAGAAACTGAATTTTGTAACTTTCTTATTGTTAAATTTAGCTTAAAAATTCACAGTTGCTAAAGTTCAGAATGTATGTTGTGTATAGTAGGTGTTGAATTTCCAGTTTTGGACAGAGATTTAGGGCAAGGATTTTTATCACTAAAGCCTAAGAGTAAATTTTAACTATTAGTTGAATGTTTTATCTTTAGTTTTTCAAAATAAAGATTATAATAATACAGATAAAAATCCAATTCCAGTAAGTGTATGAACAAAATGAAACATTATCTGCCGTTGTATTGTGCAACTTTATTCTAATTTCTGCTAAATTAAGAGGTCAGTAAGTTTATTCTAAATAATTTGTTGTGGTTCCCAGAGTACTTTTAATGAGTTGTGTTGGACATGGTTTCTTTGGTAAAGGAAAAAAAAATCTGCAGTTTCTGTTGCAGGCTGTCATTGGAAGTTTTATAAATATAATTACCTAGTCAGTCTTCTTAGCAAATATTTACGACCATTTTATTCCAGATAGAGAACCTTTCTCCTTTTTTTAGTACCTTTACACATTCTTTTTTTTTTTTACACCCTCCCAAGAGGGTGGGAAGTCGTTAGAATGCTCTAGTTTGTGTAAATATTTTACTCTTCTTATAAAATTACCAGGTACATACAGGCAAGGAAGTTTTATCTTGTTTATTTTTTCTGCTCTCCATGGTGTCTGGCACATAATAAGTTCCCAATAAAAGTTTGTTGAATTAAGTTTAGATAATTGATTTATCACCAAGTGGCAAGTCTTTGAATGTGCTTGATAGTTTTTGCTCCCTATGGACACTTAATCCCCAAAGAAAAGTAGAGTGTGATTTTGTAAAAATTTTTTGAGGCAGGATCAACTTCTTTTTTTTTTTTTTCCAGTAGGGTATTTCTAGATTTAAGGGACTAGATCTGTTAGATAGAGTGCCTGATGAACTCTGGACGGAGGTTTGTGACATTGTACAGGAGACAGGGACCAAGACCATCCCCATGGAAAAGAAATGCAAAAAAGCAAAATGGCTATCTGAGGAGGCCTTACAAATAGCTGTGAAAAGAAGAGAAGCGAAAAGCAAAGGAGAAAAGGAAAGACATAAGCATCTGAATGCAGAGTTCCAAAGAATAGCAAGGAAAGATAAGAAAGCCTTCCTCAGCGATCAATGCAAAGAAATAGAGGAAAACAACAGAATAGGAAAGACTGGAGATCTCTTCAAGAAAATTAGAGATTCCAAGGGAATATTTCATGCAAAGCTGGGCTCCATAAAGGACAGGAATGGTATGGACCTAACAGAAGCAGAAGATATTAAGAAGAGGTGGCAAGAATACACAGAAGAACTGTACAATAAAGATCTTCACGACCAAGATAATCACGATAACGTGATCACTGACCTAGAGCCAGACATCTTGGAATGTGAAGTCAAGTGGGTCTTAGAAAGCATGACTACGAACAAAGCTAGTGGAGGTGATGGAATTCCAGTTGAGCTATTTCAAATCTTGAAAGATGATGCTGTGAAAGTGCTGCACTCAATATGCCAGCAGATTTGGAAAACTCAGCAGTGGCCACAGGACTGGAAAAGGTCAGTCTTCATTCCAATCCCAAAGAAAGGCAATGCCAAAGAATGCTCAAACTACCGCACAGTTGCACTCATCTCACACGCTAGTAAAGTCATGCTCAAAATTCTCCAAGCCAGGCTTCAGCAATATGTGAACCGTGAACTCCCAGATGTTCAAGCAGGTTTTAGAAAAGGCAGAGGCACCAGAGATCAAATTGCCAACAACCGCTGGATCATGGAGAAAGCAAGAGAGTTCCAGAAAAACATCTATTTCTGCTTCATTGACTATGCCAAAGCCTTTGACTGTGTGGATCACAATAAACTGTGTAAAATTCTGAAAGAAATGGGAATACCAGACCACCCTACCTGCCTCCTGAGAAACCTGTATGCAGGTCAGGAAGCAACAATCAGAACTGTACATGGAACAACAGACTGGTTCCAAATAGGAAAAGGAGTACGTCAAGGCTGTATATTGTCACCCTGCTTATTTAACTTATATGCAGAGTACATCATGAGGAACGCTGGGCTGGACGAAGCACAAGCTGGAATCAGGATTGCTGGGAGAAATATCAATAACCTCAGATATGCAGATGACACCACCCTTATGGCAGAAAGTGAAGAGGAACTCAAAAGCCTCTTGATGAAAGTGAAAGAGGAGAGTGAAAAGGTTGGCTTGAAGCTCAGCATTCAGAAAACAAAGATCATGGCATCTGGTCCCATCACTTCATGGGAAATAGATGTGAAAACAGTGGAGACAGTGTCAGACTTTATTTTTTGGGGCTCCAAAATCACTGCGGATGCTGATTGCAGCCATGAAATTAAAAGACGCTTACTCCTTGGAAGGAAAGCTATGACCAACCTAGATAGCATATTAAAGAGCAGAGACATTACTTTGCCAACAAAGGTCCGTCTAGTCAAGGCTATGGTTTTTCCCGTGGTCATGTATGGATGTGAGAGTTGGACTGTGAAGAAAGCTGATCACCGAAGAATTGATGCTTTTGAACTGTGGTGCTGGAGAAGACTCTTGAGAGTCCCTTGGACTGCAAGGAGATCCAACCAGTCCATTCTAAAAGATATCAATCGTGGTGTTCATTGGAAGGACTGATGCTAAAGCTGAAACTCTAATACTTTGGCCACTTCATGCGACGAGTTGACTCACTGGAAAAGACTCTGATGCTGGGAAGGATTGGGGGCAGGAGGAGAAGGGGACGACAGAGAGTGAGGTGGCTGGATGGCTTCACTGACTCTGTGGACATGAGTTTGAGTGAACCCCCGGGATTTGGTGATGGACAGGGAGGCCTGGCGTGCTGTGATTCATGGGGTTGCAAAGAGTCGGACATGACTGAGCAACTGAACTGAACTTCTGCCATGTGTTCACTTTTATATAGGGTTTTGCGGTGTCAAATAGACTTTTTCTGTAAGTTTTTTATACAGCTTTATTGAGGTACTAATTGACAAACAGTAGCGCATAGTGGGTATAATTTGATAGCTTTTAATACACTATGGACCCATCAATAAAGTCAAAATAATGACATATCTACCACTCAAAAGTTTCCTTTGACATATTGTAATCTGTCACTACCTTCAACCTGTCCACAGGCAACCACTGAGCTGCTTTTTGTGACTAGATTAGTGTGCATTTTCTGCAGTTTTATATAAATGGAGTTATATGGCTTGTACTCTTACTTTTGGCGTGACTTTCCTTATTCATCATAATTATTTTTAGGTTCATTCATGTCGTTGCATGTATCATTAGTTCAGTTCAGTTCAGTCGCTCAGTCGTGTCTGACTCTTTGTGACCCCATGAATCACAGCATGCCAGGCCTCCCTGTCCATCACCAAATCCCGGAGTTCACTCAAACTCATGTCCATCAAGTTGGTGATGCTATCCAGCCATCTCATTCTCTGTCGTCCCCTTCTCCTCCCGCCCCCAATCCTTCCCAGCATGAGAGTCTTTTCCAGTGAGTCAACTCGTCGCATGAAGTGGCCAAAGTATTGGAGTTTCAGCTTTAGCATCAGTCCTTCCAATGAACACCAGGATTGATCTCCTTTAGAATGGACTGGTTGGATCTCCTTGCAGTCCAAGGGACTCGCAAGAGTCTTCTCCAGCACCACAGTTCAAAAGCATAATTCTTCGGCGCTCAGCTTTCTTCACAGTCCAACTCTCACATCCATACATGACCACGGGAAAAACCATAGCCTTGACTAGACGGACCTTTGTTGGCAAAGTAATGTCTCTGCCTTTTAATATGCTATCTAGGTTGGTCATAATCCTTCCGAGGAGTAAGCGTCTTTTAATTTCATGGCTGCAATCGGCATCCGCAGTGAGTTTGGAGCCCAAAAAAATAAAGTCTGACACTGTCTCCACTGTTTTCCCATCTATTTCCCATGAAGTGATGGGACCAGATGCCATGATCTTTGTTTTCTGAATGTTGAGCTTCAAGCCAACCTTTTCACTCTCCTCTTTCACTTTCATCAAGAGGCTTTTGAGTTCCTCTTCACTTTCTGCCATAAGGGTGGTGTCATCTGCATATCTGAGGTTATTGATATTTCTCCCAGCAATCTTGATTCCAGCTTGTGCTTCTTCCAGCCCAGCGTTCCTCATGATGTACTCTGCATATAAGTTAAATAAGCAGGGTGACAATATACAACCTTGACGTACTCCTTTTCCTATCTGGAACCAGTCTGTTGTTCCATGTCCAATTCTAACTTTTGCTTCCTGACCTGCATACAGGTTTCTCAGGAGGCAGGTCAGGTGGTCTGGTATTCCCATTTCTTTCAGAATTTTCCACAGTTTATTGTGATCCACACAGTCAAAGGCTTTGGCATAGTCAATGAAGCAGAAATAGATGTTTTTCTGGAACTCTTGCTTTCTCCATGGTCCAGCGGATGTTGGCATTAGTTAGTAATTCCTTTTTATTGCCAAGTAGTATCCTGTCATATAGGTATATGTATGTTTATTCATTGATCTATTCATGGACTTTTTTTTTCCCCCCACTTTTGGCTTTTCAAATAAATTTTCTGTGAACATTGATGTATAAGTCTTTGTATGAATATATGCTTTGTGTGTTTTGTCGGGCAAATACCTAGGTGCAGAATAGCTGGATCATAATATTAGTTGCGGGCTTCCCCGATAGCTCAGCAGGCAAAGAATCCACCAGCAGTGCAGGAGACACGGGAGTCGCTAGTTTGATCCTTGGGTCAGTAGGATCCCCTGGAGGAGTAAATGGCGACGCACTCCAGTATTCTTGCCTGGAGAATTCCGTGGACAGAGGAGCCTGGTGGGCTACAGTCCATGTGGTCACATAGAATCAGGCTAAGCACATGGCACAATGTAAATTGGATATTTAGGATTTTAAGAAGCTGCCAAACTGTTTTCCAAACCGTTTTACATTCCCACTGGTGGTGTATAAAGGTTCTAGGTACTCCACATCTTTGTTAACATTTGGCATGTTAGTTTTAAAAATTATAGTCATTTTAATAGATGGTTTCAGTTTGTAGGTTCCCTAATGACTTAGCAACTAAAAACAGCAACAACAATGACCTAAGGTGTTGAGCATTTTTTTCATGTGATTTTATGTCATCCCTGTATTTTCTTTGGTGAAGTGTCTGTTTAAACCTTTTGCCCTTTTTTTAATTTTAAAATATTTTGTTCATTTTCTTGTTACTGGATTTTGAGAGTTATTTTTATGTTCTGGATATAAGTCCTTTATTGCACATACAACATGACTTGCATGTATTTTCTCCACCTGAGCTGTGACTTTTCATTTGCTTAATATCTTTTGAAGAGAAGTTTTCAGTTTGATGATTTTCCAGTCTTTTATGCTTTTGGCATCATTTCTAAATTTTTTTTTTTGTTGAACCCAAGGCCACATAAATTTTCTCCTTAAAGCTTTGTAGTTTTAAGTTTTACATCTAAGTCTTGTCCTTTTTGATTTGTGTATGTAGTGTGATGTATGGGTTGAAGTTTTATTTTTTTGCACATGAGTGAGTAAATTCGCTCAGTCGTGTCTGACTCTGCGACCGCATGGACTGTAGCCTACCAGGCTCCTTCGTCCATGGGATTTTCCAGGCAAGAGTACTGGAGTGGGTTGCCATTTGCACATGGGTATCCATTTATTTGAGCACTGTTAAAAAGACTATAAATTTGGTTTTCTTAATTTATACTGTACTACTCAGAGCAGATTAGCTTTTTCATCTTGTGAGTATTGGTGGCTGTGTCTCTTAAATTTGTTTTAAGTTGTCAAATTCATTAGTATAAATTTTTCATAAATATTATTAGTATCTTTTTTACTTGTGTACATCTGTAGTGATATTAAAGTTCTAATTCCTAATATTGGTAGTTTGTGTTGTTTGTTTTTTCCTCATCTGTCTGGCTAGAGTTTTAACCGGTTATACTTTTTTGTATTTTATTGATTTCTACTCTAATCTTTATTTCTTCCTGCCTTCTTTAGGTTTAATTGGCATTTCTTTTTCTAGTTTCTTAAAGTAGATGCTGAGGTCATTAAATTGAGACATTTTTTCCTTTCTGATAAAGGCATATAACCCTATGTGTTTCCCACTAAGCACTGTTTTAGTGGCATTGCAAAGACCATGCACAGGTTTTAATATGATAAGCTTGCATTTTGATTCAGTTCAAATATTTTCTAATTCCCCTTTGATTTCTTCTTGTCCCTTGGGTATTTAGAAGTATGTTATTTATTTCCAGGTATGTGAGAATGTGCCAGAGATATTTCTATTACTGATTCATAATTTAATTCCATTGTGGTCACAGAATGTACTTGAATTCTTTTAAGTTTATTGATATTTATTTTATGGCTCAATTTTTGATCTGTCTTGGCAAATGTTTTGTGTATATTTGAAAGAATGAGTATTCTTTCAGATATTTGAATGAATACTCAAATGAGTATTGATGGGTGGAATGTTTTGTAAGCATAAATTAGGTCCAGTTGGTTGATGGTGTTATCAAATCTTCTATATTACTACTGATTTTCTTTCTATCATTTAATCAGTTATTGAGAAGGGTTTGAAATTTTGCAGTAATTTTGAACTTGTTTATTTCTTCTTGCAGTCCTGTCACTTTATGCTTCATGTGTTTTGAAAGTCTAATTAGGTGCATAAACATTTAGGATTGTTAGATCATCTTGAACCATTGACCATTTTATCATTAGGAAATTATCTTTCTAACCAGTAATATTTTTGCCCTGAAGTTTATTTTTGTCTGATATTAATATAGCCATTCTAGCTTTTTTCTAGTTAGTGTTAGTATATCTTTTCACCTTTTTCTTTTTAACCTATTTGTGTCTTTATATTTAAAATGCTTTTCTTGCAGGTAGCATAGAATTTGGGCTTACTTTTCAATCTGATAACTTTTTAGTTGGAGTGTTTAGGTAATTTGTATTTAATGAGGTATGGTTAAATTTAAGTCTTAGCATCTTGCTAATTTTTATTGTGCCATCTCTTCTTTGTTCCATTTTCTTTTTCTGCCTTTTTTGTGACTAATCAAGTAGTTTTCATTATTCTAAGTTTTATTTCCTTTGTTGACAATTAGCTATTAACTCTTATTTTAGTGATTGCTTTAAGGCCTATAGTATGCATCTTTAGCTTATGACATTTACCTTCAGGAGTTATCCTGCTTCACAGAAGGTATAAGAACCTAGAATAATATATTTTAATTTCTCTTCTCCCGACTTTTGTGCCATTTTTCTTATTTTACTTTTGCATATAGTGCAAACTCCACAAAAACATGTATTCATTTCTTTTAAAAAATTTTGTTTTCGGCCGTTCTGGGTCTTTGTTGCTGACCATGGACTTTGTCTAGTAGTGATGCCTGGACCTGTCATTGCGGGTGGCGTTTCTTGTGGAGCACGGGCTCGGGCACACATGGGCTTCAAGCGGCTGTGGCTTGTGGGCTCTAGAGTGCAGGCTCAGTAGTTGCAGTGCACAGGCTTAGTTGCCCCACAGTTTATGGAATCTTCTCAGACCAGGGATCAAACCTCTGTCCCCTGCATTGGAAGATGAATTCTTAACCACTGGACTATCAGGGAAGTCACGTGTTTATGAAAGTGAAGTGAAAGTGGCTCAGTTGTGTCGGACTCTTTGTGACCCCACGGACTGAGTATACAGTCCATGGAATTCTCCAGGCCAGAATACTGGCGTGGGTAGCCTTTCCCTTCTCCGGGAGATCTTCCCAGTCCAGGGATCAAACCCAGGTATCCCAAATTGCAGGAGGATTCTCGACCAGCCGAGCCCCTAGGGAAGCCCCCGCATGTATTCACTTATTTATATTTATATATTCATTTATATATTTATATATTCATTTGTATTCAATTATATTTAGACTTTAAACAAAGGGATTTGATTAACAAAAAATATATATATTTATTCACATAGTTACCATTTTTGGTGGCTATCATTTCTGTATGGATCCAGATTTCCTTCTAGTGCAATGTATTCTTCCCAAAAAACTTATTTAAACATTTGTAATGTAGGTCTGTTAGTGATGAAATTTTTTAGCTTTTATATGTCTGAAAAAGTCTTTATCTTTCTTTAATTTTTTTTTTTTAATTTAGTTATGACTGCCTTGGGTCTTTGTTGCACTGGGTCTTCCTCCAAGGAGGAAGGAGGAAGCTTTGGGAGGTGATGGATATGTTTGTGGCTTGATGGTGATAGTCTCATGGGTATATACTTATACACAACTTACCAAGATGTGTGTGTTAAATATGTATAGCTTCTTATATGTCGATCAGTCCTCAGTACAGTGATTTAAAAATAGCATTGCTCCATGTTTTTGATCTCCATTGTTTCTTAAAAGGAATCTTCTATAATCATTATACTTTTTTTCCCTTTGCCTGACTAAGATTTTCTGTGTGTTACTGATTTTGCATAATTTGATTACAGTGTGCCTTTAAATGATTTTCTTTGATTCTTGCTTTCATTTTGGAGTTCATTGGTATTTATATCTATGGGTTTACAGTCTTAGTTAAATTTGAATAAACTTTTGCAATTATTTTATCAAAAAAGACTTTTTTTGTTTCTTAGTCAACTCTTTCAGGTATATCAGTTACGTTAATACAAATACTAGATCAGTTGAAATTTCTCTCCAGCTCACTGATGCATTGTTCACTTTTTTCCTCAGCCCCCTCCCCTTTTGTGTTTTGTTTTATACAGTTATCGCTGTAACTTCATGTTCATTATTCTTCTAAAATATTTCATCTGCCATTATCCCATTAAGTGTATTTTTTATCTCAGACATTGTATTTTTCATCTCTAGAAGTTCAGTTTGGATCTCTTATATTTTTGATGTCTTAGCAAGTTGTAACTTATTTCTAGTGTCCTGAACAGTAGAGAATTCAGTTATAATAATGTTTTAATGTTTTTCCCTATTTTATTAATTGTGTCATATTTAATTGGTTGATTTTCCCCCTTATTGTGAGTCATATCTTTCTGATTGTTTTTTTGGTACCAGTTGCCAAAATGCATCTGGTAGTTTTTTTTTTTTTAATCCAAATGTCAATACTGTGAATTTTATACATATATATATATTTTTTTTTTTCTGTAAAATGTTTTTGAATTTTATCCTAGAAGGCATTTACTTGTGTGGAAACAATTTGATACCTTTGGGACTTGCTTTTAAACTTTGTTAGATGTGATTAGTACAGCTTTTGTTTTTGTTGAAGTATAGTTGATTTCCAGTATTGTGTTAGTTTGTAGTGTACAGCAAAGGGGTTCATTTATATATATTTTTCACATTATTTTTTCATTATGGTTTATTAAAGGATATTGAATATATTTCCCTGTGCTATACAGTAGGACCTTGTTTTTTATCAGCACAGAATTTAATGTAAGGCTAACAGTGGCCCACTGCTGAGGCAAGACTATTCTGAGTATTACCTTGTGCCCTGTGATTTGTTAGGTTTCCTGCACTGATGAGGGGCTTCCCAGGTGGCTCAAATGGTAAAGAATCTGCCTGCAATGCAGAAGACCTGGGTTTGATGCCTGGGTTGGGAAGATCCCCTGGAGAAGGAACTGGCAACCTGCTCCAGTATTCTTGCATGGAGAATTTCATGGACAGAGGAGCTGGCGGGCTACACTCCATGGAGTAACTCTTTGTGAAGAGTTAACGTATGATACCGGAACAGTGTTCACACATGCTAAGCCTTAAATTGATTGTCTTTTCCATTATGTACTCTTTGGACAAATAAAACTTGTCCAAGCAGACCTAAATCTCAACCCCGGAATAATGGAAATTCTTGTTTTTGTTCAGTTGCCAGGTCATGTCCGACTGTTTGCTACCCATGGATGCCAGGGTTCTCTGTCCTTCATTATCTCTTGGAGTTTGCTCAAATTCATGTCCATTGATTGAGTCAGTGATGCTGTCTAACCATCTCATCCTCTGTCACCCTCTTCTCCTTTTGCCTTCTATGTTTCCCAGCATCAGGGTCTTTTCCAGTGAGTCAGCTCTTCTCATCAGGTGGCCAGAGTAGAGTAATGGAAGAACTTTGACCAGATCACTTCTGGGACTTGCCTGGCGGTCCAGGGGTTGGTCTCTGTGCGCCCACTGTGGGCGACATGGGTGTGGCCCCTGGTCTCGGAACTGGGATCCTGCATGCTGCATGGCCAAAAGAAAAGGTTACTTCCTTGCATTTTTTCCCTCAATTGCAAAGTGGAAATGATAACATGTATCTAACAGAATTGTGAGGATCAGATGTGATAATGTAGAAATGCTTTGTAAAGTAATGAATAGTAGAAATATTACATGGCCAATAATTGCATTTGAACCTTTCTTTTTATTTTGCGTTAGAAATTATTAATAAAACCAGAGTAAGGAAATTGGAAGCCTGTTTTGCTAAAAGTATTGAATATTACCTTAGATGAAATTCCTGATATCATAATTGTTCCCTGTTACAAAATAATTTTTCATATCAAACAAGCGTGGAGATAGCTTTTCAAGTGTTAATCGTTGGTAAATGAAGGAAGCAGAATGTCCTGTGGCAGTCTCATCCTCCTCAGGAATCAATTCACTGTGGAGTTTAATGAAGAAATATCATCTTCATGCTATTGTCAGAAGATCAAATTCTTTTTTTTCCCCTCTTTTTTCGACCTCAATACACAACTTGCAGATCTCAGTTTCCCAAACAGAGATTGAACCCAGGCCCCTGTGGTAAAAGGGTGGGGTCCTAATCCTTGGACTGCCAAGGAATTCCCTAAAATGAAATTCTTAATTGGACTTTCGTTTCTGTATTTTGAACTGTTTCAAGTGGTCGATACAACTGTGTTTTATTATATGTGCGTACCCATAAACTGTGGTGATGAACATATATATGCTGTGAATAGAAAATAAGTGAAATCGTGCCCTCAAAAAAAGTAAAGGGCTATCATATTACAACAAATGATTCAAACCAAGATGCTATACCAGGGGCTAAACTTCTCTTGTGAAATGTTTAGGCCTTCAGATGGGGGAGAAATGAAGGGTTTTTGTTTAAGGCCAAACTGTTAAATAGTTAGCTGTTACATTGATCTGTAAATTAAAGGCATTTAAAAATTGTTTTTAGGTAATTTCCTGATGGTTCAGTGATTAGGACTGTGTGCTTTCACTGCTGAGGGCCTGGATTCACTTTCTGGTCGGGGAACGAAGATTCCACAAGCTGAGAAGTGCAACCATAAAAATCTATTTTTGTTTTTAGTCCTTGAAGCAGCATTATTTTCTTCATCTAAGCAGTTTCAGAAATCATCTTCTAAGGAAGCTATGTAGAATTTTTTGGTAGATTCTTGAGATTCATTGAGATTTAATGAGTGAAGGTGCCAGGAAGTCTGAAATCCACTTCTTACTTTGATGTAAAGTCACTTAACAGCTCTGTGTCTCAGTTAATTCTTTAAAAATGTAGGTAATAAGATCTAAATACTATATTTGAAGTAAATTATGTAATAATGTAATGATTATTTATGTTTGTATGCCTTTGAGTCTAATAAGACTTAATGAAGTTTAGTGGACAGGAAGGTAAATTTACAAATTTTATTCCTTCTGCAGAATTAATTTGTATTGGTTAATGTCAGGGAGTGTTTAACAGGAGGATTCCTACATGCTGTTTCTCACAAGTCCTTTGTTTCTTTTCAAGTGGAGTAAGCAAGCTTCTCCCAGGAACCAGGGTCATTGTGTGAGACAGGCTTGGATCTCCTCTAGTAAACGTTCTCTTTATGATAAAACTGCTTAGTCTCTTCCCCCTTTTCCTTGAGATATGGATTGTCTCCTGACCTTGTGACTATTATTAATGCCTTGTTTCCTTGGCAATGGTTGTTGTACCTTTGGTTTTCTGATCTTTATCATTGTTGAAAGAAATTTCTTGTACCACAGTGTTTATATACTCAGAGAGAAATCATTAAAGCACCTTTGCTCCATCAGAGCTTGGGTCCCTGTGTCTGTCTTTCTCTCTCTCTGTCCTCGGCTGATTCCTTAGAGTGCAGAGACCCGTCTTGCCCACTCTCCTGCCCGGGCTTCTACGACTCTCTCGAGAAGGCGCCCTGTGCCTTCACTCCCTCTCGAGAGGGCGCCCGGTGCCTTCGTGGGAGACGCAAGTCCTGTGCCAAGGACTTTATTGGTTTTCTGCGTAAACTAGGGAATATCAGCCTCTTTCTCTCTTTCACTTTCTTATCGTTGTCTCTGGACCACCAGGTCCCAGTTCATTAAAAGATCCCAACAGGTTAAGATCATACTTTTCAAATCAGAAAGCTGAACATAACTGCTTTCTAAAGACAGTACAAGTCAGGGTTTAGAATTGTCGAATTTTGGACATGTAATTTGTCCCTCAGAAAGTGCTAAGAAGTTAAGAACATGAGGTGGGTACAGTTTTGACTTTTTTGATGAGATACTTGGTGCTTTAGTATTTTTAAAATATTTTCCCAACTGAATTTCTTTGGAAACAACTTTTGCTTAAATGAAAAAGAGTAAGGCTACACTTCATTGACATGAGTATGGGAAGGAAAGAGCTGCTTGATGCGCTTCAGTTAGGGGAAGTATTGCATTTGAGTCTTTAGGACTTTTTTATTTCATTGAAGTTCCAGAATCTCTTTAGTATTAATAGTACCACAGAATTTAAGAAGCAATGTAACACTGTTTTTGCACTTTGAAATATTCAAACAAGTCCAGCATTAACATAGAAGGTTACAGTTTCTCTTTCAACCTTTCTCTGTTCCATTCTCCTTTTCAGAATTAACCTTTGCTAGCATTAAAGTGTATCCTTCCAGAGCTTGTTGTTTGTTATTTTACACAAATAAGAGTGAACACTACTGAAGTTACTTAGCGCACAAAGCACACACAGAGACACTTTAAAAAAATATGAATGTCATTATCTTATATGTAGTTGGGAGTTTTTTCCATGTATGCCTCTCAACGTCTGAGTACTGTTCTCCATAGAATGAATATTGCAGATTGTATTTGATAATTTCTTTTTGTGGTCATTTAGGTTCATACCTTCCTTTTCCTCCTTTCAGCTCTACCACCCACCATGTTATAAATAATAGTATTGTGAATATTCTTATGCATATCTTTGTGTACATCTGTAAGTAAATCTCTATGCTTTAAAATTTAATTTTTCATTTCTCTACAAACAGTACAGACTTGTATCCCACCACTCCTTAACTCAGACTGTCCCTAGTCTTTGCCTTCTGCTTAATGTTAGTCTGGTGTTTAACAGCTATTTCATTGAAGACCATGTAAGATTTTTGAGATCAGAACTTCTCTTGTGATCTTGATTACTGAAAGAACTCTTTCTTGACTTGATGTAAGTCTGTGTCAGAAGCAATTAACATAACAGGAGAAATAATAAAAGTAACATGGGAACTTTGTAGTGCAGTGGCTAAGAGAACAGTTCTCTGGTGTCAGACTGCCTGGGTTTCAGACTACACCACTCCTTAACCACTCCTTACTATATGTATCTTCAACCTTAGGCAAGTTATTTAACCTCTTTCAGATTTCTCAGCCTGTAAATGCTCTCCTCATCCTAATGATGTAGTTATAATCATATAGAACATATGATTATTGTAAGGATTAAGCTATAACATGGAATTGTTGGTTCATAAATGTCCTCTGGGGGGTGATAAGGGTGAGCTTTCTTGCTCATCCTACATCCTTGGTCCCTATGCTGTTCAGTCACCCAAAGCCAGGCATTCTGGAGTGCGAAGTCAAGTGGGCCTTAGGAAGCACTGATGCTAATAAAGCTAGTGGACACGATGGATTTGCAGTGTGTGTGTTAGTCGCTCAGTTGTGTCCGCCTCTTTGTGACCCCATGGACTGTAGCCCACCAAGCTCCTCTGTCTGTGGAATTCTCTAAGCAAGAATACTGGAATGGGTTGCTGTTCCCTTCTCCAGGGGATCTTCCCAACCCAGAAGTCAAACCTGGCTCTCCTGTGTTGCAGGCACATTCTTTACCATCTGAGCCACCAGGGAAGCCCAGTAGAATTCCAATAGAGCTGTTAGAAATGATGCCTTTAGGCTTGAAGATGTTGCAGTTAGTATGTCAGCAAATCTGGAAGACCCGTCAGTGGCCACAGGATTGGAAAAGGTCAATCCTCATCCCAGTTCCCATCAAGGGTAGTACTAAAGAATGTACTAATCATTGGACAGTTGCCCTCATCTCCCATGCTAGTAAGGCCATGCTTAAAATCTTGCTTGCTTGGCTTCAGCATTATGCGAACCAAGAACTTGCAGATGTCCCAGCTGGGTTAGAAAAGGAAAAGGAACCAGAGATCAAATTGCCAACCTTCGCTGGATCATAGAGAAGGCAAGGGAATTCCAGAAAGACATCTACCTCTGTTTCGTTGACTGCACTAAAGCCCTTGACTGTGTGGCTCATAACAAACTGTGGAAAGCTCTTAAAGAGATGGGAATACCAGACCTTCTTACTTGTCTCCTGAGAAACCTGTAAGCAGGTCAGGAAGCAACGGTTAAAACCGTGTATGGAACAACTGTTTGGTTCAAGGTTGAGAAAAGAGTACGACGGGGCTGCCTGCTGTCACCCTGTTTGTTTAACCTGTGCGCTGAGCATGTGGTGAAAATGCCAGGCTGGATGAGTTAAGCTGGAGTCAAGACAGGCAGGAGAAACAGCAGCAGCCTCAGACGCGCGGATGGTACTGCTCTGACGGCAGAAACGAAGACCAGCTGAAGAGCCTCTTGATGACGGTGAAGGAGGAGAGTGAAGAGCCGGCGTAAATATTAAAAAAACTAAGGTCATGGCATCTGGCCACATCACTTCATGGCAGATACAAGGGGAAAAGGTGAAAGTGACAGGTTTCCTCCTGGGCTCCAGAAGCACTGCGACAGTGACTGCAGCCATGAAATCTGAAGACGATTGCTTCTTGGCAGGAAAACTGACAAACCTAGACAGTGTGTTGAAAACCAGAGATATTACTCTGCTGACAAAGGTCCGTGTAATCATGACTGTGGCCTTCCCAGTGGTCATGTATAGTTGTAAGAGCTGGACTGTAAAGACAGAACACCAAAGAACTGATGCCTTCAGACCGTGGTGCTGGAAATGACTCCTGAAAATCCCTTGGATAGCAAGGAGATCAAACCAGTCAGTCTTAGGGGAAATCAATTCTGAAAACTTGTTGGAAGGACCAATGCTGAAGCTGGAATTCCAGGATTTTGGTCATCTGATGCAAATAGCCGGCTCATTGGAAAAGTCCCTGAGACTGGGAAAGATTGAGGACAGAAGGAGAAGAGGGTGTCAGAGGATGAGATGGCTGGATGGCATCACCAATGCAATGGACATGAACTTGGGCAAACATCGTTAGATGGTGAGGGACAGGGAATCCTGACGTGCTGCAGTCCATGGGTTTGCAAAGAGTCTGACACAACTGGGTGGCTGAACAACAACAACAAATGCTATTTTGAATAGTATGATTGTGTTGATAAAAGGTCTACATAAATAGAAACTAGACTGTATTCCAGACTTATGTCAAAATTACTTAGGTCTGGGAGTAACTATTCTTTTACTTATTTTTATAATGAAAAATAATTTTTAATGGTTTGAAATGGGTCCCAGAAATAGAATCTTAATGTATCAGATAATGCTTTTAACTAAAAAGATTTAACTTTATAAACATTTCAGTTTACTTAGGAATTAACTGAAGTCTCCCCTATATTCCTGCAGGCCATTGTACTGGGACCGTGTCTTGTGTGTTAGTTGCTCAGTCATGTCCAACTCTTTGCGCCCCCATGGATGTAGCCCACCAGGCTCCTCTGTCCATGGGGATTCTCCAGGCAAGAATACTGGAGTGGATTGCCATGCCTTCCTCCAGGTCATCTTCCCAACCCGGGGATCAAACCCAGGCCTGCATCGTGGGCGGATTCTTGACCTTCTGAGCCACCAGGGAAGCCTGTCATAGTCTTGTAGTTACCTTTTAATATGCTTTTACATACAGAGGCGCTCAGCAAGTGTTTATGAGCTTAAACTGGTTCTGATCATCCCAAGAAGGCCTCATTAATACTTTTTAATATTCCCATATTATTCCATGAGTTTCTAGGCCATTGTGCTACAAAAACACACCAGAATAAACTTACAGTAAAAACATATGCTGTTATAGGAATAGTTAGAAATCATTCATTTCCCATTATATTTCATGTTCTTATTTTTAATATTTTTGGGTTCAAACCAATACTTTGCTTAATGTTTGTTAAAAATATATGTTATGTGAAATTTGCATAAAGTGTCACATAACAATTAGCCTGACATCTTTGTCTGAGGAGAAGATCAAGATTGTGATTACACATCACCAGACCTGCATGTGTAACAAAGCAAGTGCCTTTTTAGTTTATGTTGGAAGTGTTTTTAAGTCTCAGTGCCAGCAAATTTGGAAAACTCAGCAGTGGCCACAGGACTGGAAAAGGTCAGTCTTCATTCCAATCCCAAAGAAAGGCAATGCCAAAGAATGCTCAAACTACCGCACAGTTGCACTCATCTCACACGCTAGTAAAGTCATGCTCAAAATTCTCCAAGCCAGGCTTCAGCAATATGTGAACCGTGAACTCCCAGATGTTCAAGCAGGTTTTAGAAAAGGCAGAGGCACCAGAGATCAAATTGCCAACAACCGCTGGATCATGGAGAAAGCAGGAGAGTTCCAGGAAAATGTCTACTTCTGCTTTATTGACTATACCTAAGCCTTTGACTGTGTGGATCACAATAAACTGTGGAACATTCTGAAAGAGATGGGAATGCCAGACCACCTGACCTGTCTCTTGAGAAACCTGTATGCAGGTCAGGAAGCAACAGTCAGAATTGGACATGGAACAACAGACTGGTTCCAAATAGGAAAAGGAGTACATCAAGGCTGTATATTGTCACCCTGCTTATTTAACTTATATGCAGAGTACATCATGAGGAACACTGGGCTGGACGAAGCACAAGCTGGAATCAAGATTGCTGGGAGAAATATCAATAACCTCAGATATGCAGATGACATTACCCTTATGGCAGA
Organism: Moschus berezovskii; assembly: GCF_049115385.1. NCBI lineage: Eukaryota > Metazoa > Chordata > Mammalia > Artiodactyla > Moschidae > Moschus > Moschus berezovskii. The sequence goes on from NC_142465.1 coordinate 4,856,821, forward strand.
AAGTGAGGAGAAACTCAAAAGCCTCTTGATGAAAGTGAAAGAGGAGAGTGAAAAGGTTGGCTTGAAGCTCAACATTCAGAAAACAAAGATCATGGCATCTGGTCCCATCACTTCATGGGAAATAGATGGGAAAACAGTGGAAACAGTGTCAGACTTTATTTTTTTGGGCTCCAAAATCACTGCGGATGCCGATTGCAGCCATGAAATTAAAAGACGCTTACTCCTTGGAAGGAAAGTTATGACCAACCTAGAGAGCATATTAAAAAGCAGAGACATTACTTTGCCAACCAAGGTCCGTCTAGTCAAGGCTATGGTTTTTCCCGTGGTCATGTATGGATGTGAGAGTTGGACTGTGAAGAAAGCTGATCGCTGAAGAATTGATGCTTTTGAACTGTGGTGTTGGAGAAGACTCTTGAGAGTCCCTTGGACTGCAAGGAGATCCAACCAGTCCATTCTCAAGGAGATCAATGCTGGGTGTTCATTGGAAGGACTGATGCTAAAGCTGAAACTCCAATACTTTGGCCACCTCATACAATGAGTTGACTCACTGGAAAAGAGTCTGGTGCTTGGAAAGCTTGGGAGCAGGAGGAGAAGGGGACGACAGAGCATGAGATGGCTGGATGGCATCACCGACTCTGTGGACATGAGTTTGAGTGAACTCCGGGAGTTGGTGATGGACAGGGAGGCCTGGTGTGCTGTGATTCATGGGGTTGCGGAGAGTCGGACATGACTGAGTAACTGAACTGAATATTTTTAAGATAATACATAATAAGATAATATTTTTAAGGTATGAAATAATCCAAAACTTGGTTCAGGCATTATAGAAAAACATCTCAAATATTTTAAGACAAACGTTGAAATAATACTGCATAAAAATGGTTTGATTAATTTTATTTTTGCTGTTTCAGATTATATATGAACAGGAAGGGGTCTATATTCATTCATCTTTGGGAAAGACCAATGACCAGGACAGCTTGATTTCAGGAATATTGCGTGTTTTAGAAAAGGTATGTTTCTAGTAAATGACTTTATTTAACAATTGTTTGTTTAAATAAATTTTAAAAAATAATTGTTTAAATTAATAATAATTGGGACATTATCAGCAATTTTGAATTTCACATGTAAGATAAAATTATATTATTGAACAGTGGTTGTAAATTTAACATGAAAGTGATGTTAGAAATAAAATTCTTCAGATAAGTCAGTAAAATGGCATGGAATATTTTTAAATTTGTTATGTAAAAGTTGAAGTAATATAATTTTTTATAATGAAAATTGGAATTTAGAAATCTGCATATTGTTTGTTGTCAGATAGTGGTTGTTTTCATATGATATGCATATTAAGGTGCTAATAAATTTAAGAGGTTCACAATTCCTTTTGGGGGCTTCCCTGGTAGTCCAGTAGTTAAGAATCCGAGCTTCCACTGCAGAGGGCACAGGTTCAATCCCTGGTCAGGGAACTAAGGTCCTGCATGCCTTGTGGTGCAGCGCCCCCCGAAAGAATTTCACTTTCGGTTCAGGGAATTAACTATAGGTGACTGGAAATAAGATATTGCTGAAGATTAAATACGGTTAATAATTTCTTTTTCTAGGATGCTGAAGTAATAGTGGACTGGAGACCATTGGATGACGCATTAGATTCTTCTAGTATTCTCTATGCTGGAAAGGTATTTAAGGAAGAAATAATATGACTAAAGGAATGACATTTTTAAATAAAAGCTTTATTAAGATATAATTCATATACCATAAAGTTCACTCTTTTAAAGGACATAATTCAGTTTCTTTAGTATATTTACAGAATTGTATAACCATCACCAATAACCAACTTTAAAACATTTCTATTCCAAAAAAGCAGTCACCTCTCATTACCACTTAGCTCCAGTACTCTTCACTCATTAATTTACTGTCTCTGAGGATTTGCTTATTGTGGACATTTTATCTGAATGGAATCTTATAATATGTAGTTTTATGTGATTGGCTGCTTTCACGTAGCATAATGCTTTCAAGGTTCATGCATGTTCTAGCACTTACCTGTTCTTCCCTTTTTTTTTCTTTTTGCTGAATAATACTGCGTTTATGGATATGTGCCATATTTTGTTTATTCATTCATCAGTTGATGAACATTTGGGTTGTTTTCATCTTCAGGCTAATATAAATAGTGCTACTGTGCATGATCAGGTTCAAATTTCTGTGTGGACATATTTTCCGTGAAAACCTAGGAACGGGATAGTTGGATTAATTTATGTTTACCGTGTCTAACGTGTTGAGTTCTCACTATGGAAGGTAGGGATTTAGCTCTGTCTTATCTCTAACTCACCTTGAAACTGTGGCTCAGTTGTCCACATTTCTTCTCAAAGTATTAATCACATAGACGATCTAATTTCATCTTCTTAGAGACATTTCTTGCAGAATTTTCTTCCCACTTCCTTCTGAACTGGCTGTTCTCTTGGTTTGCGGTGCAGCAGTTGTCCTGGGGGTTCCTTCTGCCTCTTGCCTGTGTTTTCATCGCTGTCTCCTGTGCTGTCTTCTCTTTTGGTTTACTCTCTGGTTTATTACCCCCGTATTTTTGGAAGTTACTATCTTTACATTTCACTTATTTCCTTTTTTGATGTTAAGTCTAATGTATTCGAATCCTGATCCTTGCTATATTTTTTTCCTGTTTAGAAGCTTCTAGAACTACCTTTTTGTTTCTAGTATTCTAGATGTCCCGGAAATGTGCCCTTGTGGTCCTTTTTATCCTCTGTGTGGGTGCTTGATAGGCCTCTTTAATGTGAAAACTTGTGTCTTTTAGTTCTTTAGAAAATGTTCTTGAATTGTTTTATTGGTGGTTTCTTCTTCCTGTCCATTTTCCACTTTCATTTTTTCTGGAACCCTCTACATGTTTTTTATTGGTCCTGTAGTTTTTTAATACTTTACTGTTTTCTAATTCTTTGTATATGTGTATGTTGTTTTCTAGGAAATCTCTTTAGTCTTATGTTTCAATTCTTCTGGAACCATTTTCATCTTTGCTGTTTTTTAAATTTTGAATGCATCTTGTTATGTGTCCCCTTTCCCCTTAAAAGAAAAATTGTATCCTGTTCTTCATGGATGTTACTCATCCATGATTCCCTTGTTTCTATGGAATTTAAGGATAATTTTTTAGATGTCTTCATTTGTGTATATAGTCCACTTTCTCTAATTCACTATATTTTCCCCTGTTTCATTTATACTTTTACCATTTATGTAGACACTTGCCTTTGTTTGGTGATCTTTGTATTGTGGTGCTGATGAACAGCACATAAGAAAAACTGATGATACTCTCAGTGTATGGATAGGTTTGTTCGTAGTTGGGACTCAGGGTGAGCTGGCTAGGCTGTTTCCTTGGGGAATCCCTGATGTTGAAACCTGGGTCTTTTTTCTTGGGCTGGTCGTTTGTCAGAGAAGAGTCTGCCGATCTCTGCCTGAAGAGGGAAACTGGATTCTGCTGTTCTGAGTGGAGGAAGAGAGCTGGGAGCCTTGCCGCTCATTTGATGAACGTTCGATTCATTCCTCTGTTTTCAGTGTATTGTCTCTGCTCAGTGTCCCTGGTTTCTTGTAATCCGGAGAGAATCTCTTTTACCTTTTCCAATGAATAAAGCTCCAGCCTTCTGGACTTTTGTTAGTAGTCCATTTTTCAGCTTGACTTTTATCCTAGTTTCCAGAAGTACCCTATTCACCAGGTCCAAGCCTTCGGGTGGGGTTGGAGTCTGTAAATGCTGCTTAGCTTTCCTCTTTATTGGTAGTGATGGTGGTAAAGGTTGCATTTTTTAAATCGGGCGAGCAAGGAGGACTCCCCGAGACGTGACATTGTGGAAGGCCTCTGAGGAAAAAGCACTCCACTTTATAATTTCATTCATTCGGGTTTTTTCCGTCCTATTCTTCAGTCTGTTTCTGTTTCTTGCTAATTTCCTTTGTTTCTTTATAATGTATTCCTGTTCCTCTAAAATCTTTTTCCATTTTTGAAAAGAATGACACTAGTAATCCACATTGTGAAGATTCGAATAATGGAAAGTTGAAGCCCTCCTTGACTGGAGCCCCGTCCCTCGTCTGTCCCTGCGTGCTGTCTCTTTCCAGACCGCCATCAGTACACGTCTCCGCCCTTATCTGTGCAGCTGTCGGCGTCCATTCACCCTGTCACCGCTGGTTTTCTCCAGGGTTTCTCACTGTGTGTGTCCCATGCAGTTGTTACACTGCATTGTTGTTTCAGGATTGCCTTTTCTTTACTTTTACATACTGAACATAAATACACATGAACAGATGGCAATCTTTAACCTTCTGCCTAGCATTTTATTGGCTACCCCTAGTTTATTTACTTATTCTTTCATTGATGGATAATAAGATATTTTCAGCTTTTCACTTTTACAAGCAATGTTATGATGAGAACTCCTATATCTGCCTCTTTGTATACATCTGTATTTCTCTAATGCAGATAGTTATTGTGAAATATGCATATTTTAAATTTTAATAAATATGACTCAATTTTCATTTCAGTCAGTACTAATTATCCCTGTTATCAGCAGTGTGAGATAGCATTTCCTCACACTGTCTTCTATATTTTTATTTTTTAACTGAAGGGGGCATAAAAGCTGAAGTTCATCTTGGTTTTGTTTCCGAAGTTGGACTTCTTTTTTTGTCACTTCATGTTTCTTCTTTGATTTGCTTGTTCGTGCCATTTCCTTTTCTCTTTTGATATTTGTTGATTTCTAAGTAAGTTGGTAGGGGTTATTTTATATTCTGGATGTTTTTCTGTCATCCTTTGTGTATTTTAGAAAGATTTCACAAGTTTTGCTTATCGTTAACTTATGTGTAGTATCTTTTGTTGACTAGAAGTTAAATTTTTTTGTTTAGTCAAATTTTTAATGTTGCATTTTAGACTTTTTTTTTAGGTTTTTGGTTTTTTTTGTTTTAGTCTCTTTTTAGTCTTTAGGACTAAACATGTAGAATGTTGTTTGTAGCTTTTAGGTAATTTTGATTAAGAGAAATATAACAACCAATGATGATGACTTCAATAAGTGGCTACTGTTGGCTGTTTTCCTCAAATAACCAGGAGTCTGGAGGTTTGGAGTTCTTTGCAGTGTTTTTCTTGCTTTTTCTCTGTGGTTGTAAGGTGGCTGTTATATTTTTAGCAACATAGCTGCATCGAAAGCAGGAAGTAGGGGCAAAGGGATAAGGCTTTTATTAGGAAAATCAAAGCATTCCCAAGGCCTACTGTTGACTTAGCTTATATTTCACTGATAACTCTATCTGCAGGAGAGTCTGGACATGCTTTTCTTTTTTTGTTAACTTGAACAAGGGAGAAAGGATAGGAAATAGTGTTCAGTTTTCCCACCAGTGATGTCTGCCACAACTGCCTGGAAACTTAATTTATATAGAAGCTGAGAAGACGTTATTGATTGAAATGAAATTCTAGTCTTTGTCCCTAAATATTTTATATGTGATAATTATTTTAGGACTCCAGCTCAGTTGTAGAATGGACCCAGGCCCCAAAAGAAAGAGCTCATCGAGTAGCGGAACATCTGAACAGTTACGAAGCAGAGTGGGACATGGTTAATACAGTTTCATTTAAAAAGAAACCACGTACTAATGGAGGTATGACTTCAGTCTTTTGAAATCTTAAACTGATTTGCTATAGTGTAAACAGAAGTGCAAAGACAGTGGTTTTATGCTTCTTAGAGGAAGGATGATTTGGTGCTTTGATTAATATGTATAACTCTTATGTTTTTATTCCTTTATCATCTTTTTGTTGCCTTGGTTGTGACTTCATAAAGTACTTGTTCTGTTTGAAGTTATTAATGGCATAAAATAGAAACATTTTAAAAATTGCTTTGGTCGTCTCTCATGTACATTTTTCATAATCCTGTAGAATTAAAAAAAGTCATGTTATTTCATCCTAAAGCACCAGGGGGAGATGGAGTATACCACTATCTAATTTCAGTGTTTACTGGGATCATCACAGCTCATTGCAGTCTCCCCTTTATATATGTGTTCAGTGACTATTCTTTATATATAAATTTATGTTTGCTGTGTGGTGACTCTCTATATGTAGATAACAAGAAAGAGCCAAGCCAGCAATCTGGTAGAACACGTACGTATACTATCCCAGATATGAGCTAGCTAGCCTGTCTGTGATGTGGCCAACTTACTGGTGATCTCTTTAAAAAATATTAAACACTCTAAAGAGTTACATTTTTTGTTTTGATTTCTTTGTATTTTATAAATAATAGGATATTTGATCTTTTAATGATTTTGGTCTGAATTTAGGATTTATTGGCATTTTACCATAGTCAAAAAGGCTAGCTCAATTTTACAAGAATATGTTTTGCTGTGTTTAATATGTATTGCTGTGTTTACAAGAATATATATTGCTGTGTTTAATACATGTATTGCTATGTTAATATAAGTAAAATTGATTTTCACGTATGGCCTGGGGAATCATTCTCATATACAGTAGTTACACTTTGTACTGTATCATTTCTTGGGAATAGTAGCAATTAAGAAACAAATAGTAAATCACCAGCTCTTTTTACAATCAGCTCATGCATATATTAGGCAAATAAAAAATAGCAATTCACATAAACCAAACCTGAAGGTCTAATCTAGAGAAATTAAAAATCCCTCACATGCTAAATATACTAAAATCCTGTGGTTTTCTTTTCATAACATTTTTACATTGTTCTGATAAGAACCTTCCCTGTAGAATAGGAATGCCAAAAAAAAAGAGAGCATATATGCATGGTGGTTTAGACACTAAGGCGTGTCCTATATTTGTGACCCCATGGACTGTAGCCTGCCAGGCTCCTCTGTCCATGGGATTCTTCAGACAAGAATACTGGAGTCGGTTGCCATTTTCTTCTCCAGGGGATCCTCCCAACCCAGGGATCGAACCCACTTCTCTTACATCTCCTGCATTGGCAGGCAGGTTCTTTACCACCAGCGCCACATGGGAAGCCTATGAGCTAGGGCTAGCTTTCTCTTACAGAAATGCAGTAGTCCAACCTCAAGAAAGAGCCTAGTTATGAAAAGAAAACCACAGAATTTTAGTATATTTAGCATTTGAGGGATTTTTAACTTCTCTAGATCAGACTTGCAGAATTGGTTTATGTGAATTGCTATTTTTTCGCTGCCTAATATTATTGCTAAATCCTTGAAAATGAAAATGTTACAGAAATGAGCAAAATGAGTGAATTTTCAGAATTTCATACAGGAAGCATTACATGTTTGAGAAAAGTATCTGACAGTAAACATCTTTTTAGATTAATGGTTTTTAACTTTGGCTGTGCATTGAAATCACATGGGGAAGTTAAGCTTTTAAAAAAAGTACCAGTTGGGACTTCCCTAGTGGTTCAGTAGTTGGAAGAATCCGAACTCCCACTGCAGGGCACAGGTTTGATCCCTGGGTGGGGAACTATCCTGCATGCTGTGCTGCATGGCAGAAAACCAAAAATCCAGAAAGTACCAGTGCTTGGGTTTCAGCCAGCAAATTAAATCATCCTCTGGAGATGGAGCCTAGGCACCTGTATTTTTCAGAAGTTCTCCCGGTGATTTTAGTGTTTAGAGTTGAGAAAGTCTGTGTAACAGCGCACTGTGTAGCTTAGCAAGAAACAGACATAAATACTGCTTGTATATCTTGGCACTGTATGATGGCTTGTAGAGAGCCTTTATTTAGCAATGTAAACCCGGGGCGAATTCATGTCAATGTATGGCAAAACCAACCAATATAATATTGTAAAATAATTTGCCTCCAATAAAAAATAAATTAATTACCAAAAAAATAAAAATAAAAGTTAAGGACACATTTTTTTTTTTTCTCTTTTTTCTCTACTACTTAAATTTTATGATAGCAGTAAGAAATATGTTGCACAGTATGGCCCAGTGTGCAAACACATGTACCTGTTTAATAGAACAAGGAGTTAATGAAGTGCATGTATTCCATTTCATCCCATTCCATCTCATCCTATCCTCGACTTAATCTCATCCAGTCATGTTTCATAAAAACTGCTTCTTAAGACATTTTCTAATCTTAATGTTTCAGAATTAAAAATTAGGCCATTAAATTTTTGTTCATTTTTGAAAAGCAGTTTTTCAAATAAAATTTTTAATTTTATTATTATAACCTTCACATTTTTTACTTTTTTGTGTGATTTACAGAGGAAAAGCTGGGGCAAACCTTAAAAAAGTTGACTATTGAAAACTTTTTTTAAGTTTATATTTCTTAGGAAATATACTGCTAAGTCTTTGTTTTTATATTCTAGATCAAATGTTTTGAAAATACATCTTTCCAGAACAACAGACTGCCATGATGTTCTGGAAACCTATTCAAGTAAAATGTCATGAGCTTCATGTTAATTCTGTTTAAGACATGCGGAGACTTACTATTTTATTCACTTTTCTGCTGTTGTAGCCAGTTTTCCCATGTCAGTGTGTTGGAGGTATGTTTTACATGTATTTGGTAACATGGTAAGTTCATCAGAACTAATTAGTTTTATTTACCTTTCTCTAAGGAGAAAGAAGGAAATTTTGGGTAACTCTTGGATTCTTTAGTTTTCCTCTGTGACAATTTCTAGTTTGGCTAGCTTGCATTGGTAGACCAGATTGCACATTACTTTTCTGTTGACTCGGTACTAGGTTGTTATTCTATTTTTAACACACCTTTGAATACCTACTGTGTGCTAGTCACTTTTTTACAAACTGGGCATATAGCTGTGAACAGAATTAAGTTTTTGTTTTTAGGAAACTTACACTCTAGTGAAGGGACTTCTAGAATTGACTTGTAATGTTTCTCTCATCATTTATCAGAGCTTTAAATGAGGAAATGTGTGAGGCATTTTCTGTTGTATTTATCATGTAATGTGTTTCTCTTCCATTAACAAGAGAAAAATCTGTATAAAATTTTTACTTTGGGAATGTGCACAAACTTCTGATAGTTTGTATAGTCTGCATATATTATTTAATATTCTTCATATGATTTTCTTGCATTACTTTGGATTAAATACTTTTTGTGTAATTTAAGAACTTAATTTAAAAATTGTATCTAGTTTCTCACTGTTGTTTTGCTGTGAAAATACTTTTGTCTCTGTTGATAGTCTAGTAGTGTGAATCCTTTATAGGTAGTCCAAATACATTCATATGTCGGTGACGCATGTTGGAATTCTAGAATTGTTCTCACTCTACTGTTCGTTTGTAATGGTATTATGAGCCCTGTAATATAAATTCCAGTGAAACATGATGTGTAGTAAAGTGGGCACATAGTACTAAATCTGTTATCAGCCTTGGATATGAGTTCACCATCTGAACAGGAAGTTGACAGGTCACTGCATAGATAAGCTACTTTAGCCTTTCTGGACTTTCTTTCAAGTGATACTTGTTAAAGGTGTCACTTGATCACATGTCCATGAAAGAGTGATGGTGTCTGCATTCCCTGCAAGTAGAGGTTTCTGTAAGGTGTAGATTCCTCTGTGTCAATTTAGGAGATCTTGTTGGAGGTGATGGAGCCGTAATGTTCCTGACTATATAGGAAGGTGACATACACTCAGGTCAGTACCGACTGATCTACCCTTTAATTATTTTATGTACTGTAAGCAAATATTATCTATGTAGTTTATCTTTTAGGAATTGATAGTGTTGGGAAAGAATTAGTGACAATTTTCAATAACAGTATAGTATGACACTTCTTATGAAATAACATTCAAGAAAGGGTTTTTTAAGATTTCAGAAGCTTTCCTGCTTAAGGTCTGAGTTAAAATGTTAAAATGACATTTTTAGATGAGAAATTAATTATAGGTATTGGATAGAATTTTTTCCTTTGTTCTTTACATTTTTATTTAAATAGATAATCTTTAAATTGCTTGTTATCCATTATGGTATTATTCACAAACCTAGGATTTTAAGCCTCTCTAAAGAGCCTTAGGAAATGCTTTAGCTTAGTTACTAGGAAATGCTTTATTTTACATAGCTATAGTTTGATTTGAACTGAGGTCTTAATTTAGTAAAAGGTTGATTTTAGCAGTGATATTGAATGTATTCATTCTTTTTGAAGCATTCACAACTTGATTACTTTTTCATCCTCAATCTCCCACTGTTTTGTGGGTTTTTGCAAATGTTAGTCTGTGTATTCACTCCAGTGTTACTTTTTATATTGGCATACTTTTACCTTCACTCAATGTAGTCTGCTAAAAATAATTGCAAAAGGTTGTGAGGAATAAAGGTTGGTTTTTGTTTTAAATGCACTGTTGAAGTGCATCATTTGATTTGTTTTTGAGGGAAGTGTAGAGGATGAATATTTATTATTTGCTATATACTTGACACCATAGTAATTAGTTGACAAGTGTTATCTTTTTAATTCTTAGAATAACATTGGGAGGTAAGTATAATTATCTCCATTATACAGATGAAGAAACTAAGGCTCAGAGAGATTCAATTATTTGCCCCAAATTATTCAGTTAGTAAGATGGTGGTGTTGCAGTTTGAATCCAATCTACCTGCTTCTAAAGCCACTATCATTTTGGGGCAAAGCTGTTATTTTAAATAAGGATAGCATTTTTTTCAGTTTGAAGTGACTTAGCAGCAGCAGCAGCATGCAGTAAGATAATTATTTTAAAGACTGTTTTTTAAAGAAAATGTTTATTGCCATTTCTAATACAGGTGGAAGCCATGGTAATAGGAATGCTGCAGTCATTCCCTAGGTTCAACACATTTCCGTTAGGCAGTCGTGAAGAGTGCTGTCAGTACCTTTTAAAAAGGTGAACAAAAATATTTTGCCCCACTTTCTTGTTTTTAAGATGCTTCAAGTCATAGAAATGGGAAAAGCAAATGGTCATTCCTGTTCAGTTTGACAGACCTGAAATCAATCAAGCAAAACAAAGAGGGTATGGGCTGGTCATATTTGGTATTCTGTCTAAAGGATGACGTCGTTCTCCCTGCTCTGCACTTTCATCAAGGAGACAGCAAACTACTGATTGACTCTCTTGAAAAATATGTGGTATTATGTGAGTAAGTATCAAATTATTTTCTACTTTCTGAAACTGGATTGTTGTGTTGGTCCCAAGGCAAACTATTTTCACTTGTTGTTGGGTATCACTGACCCATGTGCATCTTAGGGGACAAGCTGCTTTGTTCTTTCTGGAATGCTGACTATTTTGGATGAATGAATAACATTTTGCCAGTTTAGTAATTTGGGTCTGCAGTGTATCACCTTATTACTGTTTTAAGAAAAAAATGGTCCACTATTTTTAATACACATTTAAATGAATCACAGCACGCCAGGCCTCCCTGTCCATCACCAACTCCTGGAGTTCACTCAAACTCAATGTCCATTGAGTCGGTGATGCCATCCAGCCATCTCATTCTCTGTCGTCCCCTTCTCCTCCTTCCCCTAATCCCTCCCAGCATCAGAGTGTTTTCTAGTGAGTCAACTGTTCGCATGAGGTGGCCAAAGTATTGGAGCTTCAGCATCAGTCCTTCCAATGAACACCCAGGACTGATCTCCTTTAGAATGGACTGGTTGGATCTCCTTGCAGTCCCCGGGACTCTCAAGAGTCTTCTCCAACACCACAGTTCAAAAGTATCAATTCTTGACTGAGCGACTGAACTGAACTAAACTTAAATGAATGATGATACATCAATAGTTAATGGGTTATATATTTACCAATTTTACCTTTTACGTAGTTTCTCTTAAATGTAGAGTTTCGTTTGTAATGTTACAGATTTAAGTCAGGCAAATTTAAGGCCTTTATAAAATAATTCTAAGTGTAGAAGTTAGGGCGTTCTCACTTTCCAAAAACCTTGTGTCTTAAATTTATGCAGGTGTGCTTGTGCACACAATTTTTCTCGCTTTCACTCTCCACAGTTTTGATCTCTGCTGTGTTCTGAGCACTGTGCTGGTTGTTTGATATTTAGAAGTGAACAAACCAGGCGTGTTCCTGGATATCTGCGAGTTTATGGTCTAGAGAAGGTGGCTGATCAGTAAATAGCAGCAGGTCGAAACCTGACAAATGAGTGAACATTAGCACGAAAGGGAAGGAGATACTTAGAGCAGAGAAGTTTTAGATAGAGGGAAGAACATACAACATGCTGTAATCATGGAACACAGTAGTTCAGTATCACAGGTCTGCATGGGAGAAGGGAGGACACCAGATACAAACGTGAGGTCAGAGAGGTGAGTAAAGGCCATAAACTGAAGGATCTTGTCAATCATGTTAGCAGGTTGTTCCAGTCATCTAGAGGAGTTAATAGTGGCGTGAACTAGGAGAACGATAGGAAAGACGTATTGGAGGAATATTTAGTGTTAGAGTTTGCGATTGATTGGCTATGTGGAGGTGAAAGAAGGGAGAAGTTGAGATTTTTAGTTTGGGAAGCTGTAGGATGATTGCTGCTGCTACTGCTGCTGCTAAGTCACTTCAGTCGTGTCCGACTCTGTGCGAGCCCATAGACGGAAGCCCACCAGGCTCCCCCATCCCTGGGATTCTCCAGGCAAGAACACTGGAGTGGATTGCCATTTCCTTCTCCAATGTGTGAAAGTGAAAAGTGAAAGTGAAGTCGCTCAGTCGTGTCTGACCCTTAGCGACCCCATGGACTACAGCCCACCAGGCTCCTCCATCCGTGGGATTTTCTAGGCAATAGTACTGGAGTGGCTTGCCATTGCCTTCTCTGAGGATGATTGCTAACTTTATTAATATTAATGCTCTCACTTTAATAGAGAGACATCATGCCTAAATGTAGATTATATAAAGCTAGGAGCGATCCGGAAGCTGAGAGATATTGACTGTTTTTGGCATGGAGTTCTCCTCCCTTGCATGTTGACCACCTTTGGCTGTCTCTGGGCATGCTGATGAGTACCTGTAACCATGAGAAAGTCAAATCTGTTTGGTGGAATGTGGGTCTTGGATCTTGAACTGAAAAACTGTGAATAGGCTACCACCCATGAGGTTAAGTGAATTTCAGAAGGAGCATGGTCATAACTGGGGCAGAAGGCTTGGCTCTTTGGGGGTTTTAGCATCATAGCAAGCTCCTTTTGCTTACTTTTTCTCACTGTTGGGATGTAACTGTTAAGAGTTAGGTTGATGCATACTCCCTACAGTGAAGTGGTAGTCCCTCCTTATCCTAGTAAGCTCGTATTTTGGAGAAGAGGTGGCAAGAATACACAGAAGAACTGTACAAAAAAGATCTTCACGACCAAGATAATCACGATGGTGTGATCACTCACCTAGAGCCAGACATCTTGGAATGTGAAGTCAAGTGGGCCTTAGAAAGCATCACAATGAACAAAGCTAGTGGAGGTGATGGAATTCCAGTGGAGCTCTTTCAAATCCTGAAAGATGATGCTGTGAAAGTGCTGCACTCAATATGCGAGCAAATTTGGAAAACTCAGCAGTGGCCACAGGACTGCAAAAGGTCAATTTTTTATTCCAGTCCCAAAGAAAGGCAATGCCAAAGAATGTTCAAACTACTGCACAATTACACTCATCTCACACGCTAATAAAGTCATGCTCAAAATTCTCCAAGCCAGGCTTCAGCAATATGTGAACCGTGAACTTCCAGATGTTCAAGCTAGTTTCAGAAAAGGTAGAGGAACCAGAGGTCAAATTGCCAACATCCGCTGGATCATGGAAAAAGCAAGAGAGTTCCAGAAAAACATCTATTTCTGCTTCATTGACTATGCCAAAGCCTTTGACTGTGTGGATCACAATAAATTGTGGAAAATTCTGAAAGAGATGGGAATACCAGACCACCTTACCTGCTTCTTGAGAAACCTATATGCAGGTCAGGAAGCAGCAGTTAGAACTGGACGTGGAACAACAGAGTGGTTCCAAATAGAAGAAGGAGTACGTCAAGGCTGTATATTGTCACCCTGCTTATTTAACTTCTATGCAGAGTACATCATGAGGAACACTGGGCTGGAAGAAGCACAAGCTGGAATCAAGATTGCTGGGAGAAATATCAATAACCTCAGATATGCAGATGACACCACCCTTATGGCAGAAAGTGAAGAACAACTAAAAAGCTGCTTGATGAAAGTGAAAGAGGAGAGTGCAAAGGTTGGCTTGAAGCTCAACATTCAGAAAATTAAGATCATGGCATCTGGTCCCATCACGTTACGGCAAATAGGTGGGGAAACAGTGGAAACAGTGTCAGACTTTATTTTTTTGGGCTCCAAAATCACTGCAGATGCTGATTGCAGCCATGAAATTAAAAGACGCTTGCTCCTTGGAAGGAAAGTTATGACCAGCCTAGACAGCATATTAAAAAGCAGAGACATTACTTTGCGAACCAAGGTCCGTCTAGTCAAGGCTATGGTTTTTCCCGTGGTCATGTATGGATGTGAGAGTTGGACTGTGAAGAAAGCTGATCGCCGAAGAATTGATGCTTTTGAACTGTGGTGCTGGAGAAGACTCTTGAGAGTCCCTTGGACCGCAAGGAGATCCAACTAGTCCATTCTAAAGGAGATCAATCCTGGGTGTTCATTGGAAGGACTGATGCTAAAGCTGAAGCTCCCATACTTTGGCCACCTCATGCGACGAGTTGACTCACTGGAAAAGACTGATGCTGGGAGAGATTGGGGGCAGGAGGAGAAGGGGACGACAGAGAATGAGATGGCTGGATGGCGTCACTGACTCGATGGACATGAGTTTGAGTGAACTCCAGGAGTTGGTGATGGACAGGGAGGCCTGAGGTGTTGTGATTCATGGGGTCACAAAGAGTCGGAGACGACTGAGCGACTGAACTGAACTGAACTATACTAAATGGAAAAGATGACTAGTATAATGAGAGGGGTGAAAATGGTATCATGAAAAGCACTAGAAGGATGTGGGGATTTAACTTAAAGAAGAAGAGTTTAATGCTGTACCATTAAATAAAACCCAGGCTTCTTACTATGCTTAGTGACCTGCCCTGTCTTAGCTCTGCTTATTTCTTAATCCTCAATTCATGGTATTCTCTTCTATATTCTAGTCACATGGTTTTCTCTCAGTTCCCGAAATGCCTTAAACTCTTTCTTAAGTCCTGTATGTATTTCTGTATGTGTTTCTTTTGCTTAGATTCTTCTTCTCTCTTTCTTATCCCTGAGGTCTCAGTTTAATGTCACTTCTTTAGAGGGACTTTTTTGGGTCTTAGTCTCCTGTTTAATGTAGGTTCCCACTCTTGTGCCTTTTTGCTTTCTCATTCCTTTATTTGCTTCCTTCATAGCCCTTAGCAGAATGAAATAATTTTGTCTATTTACTTCTGTTATATTCTACTCTAGATATAAGCCCTTAAAGGGAGGGATTGTATCTATCTTGTTTACATTTTGTCCTGAATTCCTAACCAGAGTCCCTGGCATGTAGTATTTGTGCAGTAAATCTTAGTTGCATGAATAAATGGCATGGTACTTAACCAGTTCTATGAATAATTTTGAAAGCATTGTTAAATAAACTGGACTCCAAAGATAAATAGATAAATTAGAAGGGAATAGCTCAAGACAGAATTTTTGCCCTGGATGAGTTCAAGGATAGACTCAACAATCACTTAGGTGCTTAAAAGAGAATATGTACCTTAAATATGTGTTCTTGATGTTTTAATGAAGGTTGTAAGTGAAACTATGTTTCCTTCTCTGTAAACAAGAGAGAAGTAAATATAAAAATCAGACAGATGGTGATAAAAATATCATTATTGGTGAGACTTGGATATGTAGCCTTATAATAATTCAATCCAGATCATCGTTGAATTCATCCAGCTGCCACTTTTGGGCAGTCACAGCTCTCCCTAGTGAGGGCAGACCATTTAGGATACGAATGAGAGCAGGCTGGAAGCCACCTTCTTCCTTGGCAGGCGATCCAAGAGGTAAAACGAGAGCCTGGAAGGGGCCATGCCACACATGCACCTTCCTCTTTTCTGACCGCAGCAGTCAGATATGTCTTTACTAGATGTGTGTGCATCCACCTGGAAACAGGAAGCCATGGGAATGGTGCTCCCCTCTGTATTTTTCCTTCAGCAGGTTTTTTTGTTTGTTTTTACTGAGGACCCATCGTATCCTAGACATCATACGAAGCGGCAGAGAGAAGCACTTAGTCAGAAAGACGTGGTCTCTGTCTTCATGGGGTTTGTACTGTTTGCAGGAAAGACAAACGTTGCTTATACAGAGAAATGTGAATTTTCAGCTGTTAAAGTGCTATGAATGAGAAATTTAGCACAGTGAAATATAGCACATAATAGGATAATATGTAAGTTTGTGTGTGTGTGTGTTACTAGTGATCAAAGCGTTGAGAGAGAATGAGATTAACTAAGGAGAGGATAAAATGGGACAGAATGTGAGCTTAAGTGATTAACTATAGCCTTTAATGACCTGGTCAAAGAGAAGACCCTAGCAGAGGAGTCTGACTGCCTACACTTTGTTTTCTCTCTTCCCACCAGGGTTTATCACATTTATGGTCAACCAAGGATGTGACTGTTTCTAGGGGAGGAGATAGCAGTATAAAATGAGTCCTTTAAAAGCTACATCCCTAATATCAGCCACTTCTCTATCGTGTATTCTCCTGTGACACTGGGGGCCAGTTTATTCTTTGCCCCTGAATAGCTTGAAATGTACATCAAATATTTTATCCCCAAGGCTCCTCTGTACCCCATGCAGAAAATAAGCACCCCCTGATCTCTTTCCCATCATAAATTGTGCCCAATTACATTTTGTCATGTAGGTTACCAGAGATCGTATGCCGAGTCCAGGTGGTAGGATATTAGAAATTCCAGATAAACAGTCACCAGTATAAAAATAAGTCACACATTTGTATAAGCTATCTCGTCTTATCAGATTCTTAGGGAGATACTAAGGTTCTTATTTTTTATGTTCATAACTTAGGATCCAAATAATTGGAATTTCCAATTAAGTCCAAAGAAATGAAAATTCCCAACTATCCCCCATTTTTTACTTTATTAGGTGTCATTTCCTGTCTCTGGAGCAGTAATGGTGTTTTCAGAGTCATGTTCCTATGGTCACAAATTGTTGTAGAGACCAGAAGAATGAGAGTAGGCCAGGAAAAGCTTGGTTTCAGCAGTTTTACTGAGATCCTGGCCGCTGTGTTCCCAGCTCATCCTTGTCTTTGAGTTCAAAACATCAGTAGAGGTAGAATCAGACTACGTTATCTTTTTTCTCTGATTAACCTAAATTAAGGAATGTGGCTTACATCTTTGGCTGTGATGTCTTCGTAGTTCTCCCTGTAGTAAATTAAGGACCTTAACCATACAGAAGAAAGGAAATTACAGATTTGCTAGTGAGATAAAGACTGAGGCAGCTATGCACATTTCCTTCTTTCAGTTTTATCGAGTGGATCAGTCAGCACAAAATAGGCCAGCTTCTTGAGACTTAACTAGTTTCTCAACTAGTTTTCTTAACTATTGGGAAAAACAAATTGTCTTTTTCGTTGATGTTCTTTACTGTCTGACTTATCAACATTTAAAACATGGTATATAGTGGGATCAAAGAATGAGCCACAGAAACTTTTTTGTTATTTTTCTGGAACCAAGTTGGTTGCTAGGATGTCAGTGAAGGTTATTGGTTTTGTTAAAATTATTTTATATATTGGGACATTTAAAAATTAACACATAAATAAAATATCCAAGCAGTGAAATATTTCCTTAAAAAGCCAAATTGGTTGTATCATAACACCAGCCATTTACGAGATTATGTTCTTGACCATCATATATTCTCTTTGTGAGATACATTTATGTGTGTGTGTGTGTGTGTATATTCATACATACATACATACACATTTGTTTAGTTGCTGTTGTGTCCGACTTTTGCGACTCCATGGACTGTAGCCCACCAGTCTCCTCTGTCCGTAGGATTTCTCAGGGAAGAATACTGGAGTGGGTTGCCATTTCCTTCTCCAGGGGATCTTCCTCACCCAAGGATTGAACTGCGCCTTCTGCATTAGCAGGCATATTTTCTGCCACTGAGCCCTCAGAGAAGCCTGTATATAAATTACATAAATATGATTAAACTATATAGTTTTGCTTTAAATATTCTGTACCTTTATATTAACCTTTTCTGCTTTGTATCTTTTGCAATGTTATTATTTATTTAGCTTTCCATATTGATCTCAGTAGCAATATAAAATAGTTACTGTTACATCTCAGTGTGCAAACATTCTTCAGCTGTTGTAATTTCTGAATTCTGAAGTCTTTGAGAGAGGCTCACTTCAAAGTACTTCTGAATTTTCAGTAATTATACATCTATAGTTATGATGTTAGTGGTTTTCTTTAAGCCCTTTAGTAGGATCTAATGTCATGTATGGATGTGAGAGTTGGACTGTGAAGAAAGCTGATCGCCGAAGAATCGATGCTTTTGAAGTGTGGTGTTGGAGAAGACTCTTGAGAGTCCCTTATACTGCAAGGAGATTCAACCAGTCCATTCTAAAGGAGATCAGTCCTGGATGTTCATTGGAGGGACTAATGCTAAAGCTGAAACTGCAATACTTTGGCCACCTCATGTGAAGAGTTGACTCACTGGAAAAGACTCTGATGCTGGGAAAGGTTGGGTGTGGGAGGAGAAGGGGACGACGGAGAATGAGATGGCTGGATGGCATCACCGACTCTGTGGACATGAGTTTGAGTGAACTCCGGGAGTTGATGATGGACAGGGAGGCCTGGTGTGCTGTAATTCACGGGGTCGCGGAGAGTCGGACACGACTGAGCGACTGAACTGAACTGAACTGAATAGAATTGCTGATGTTAGCATCATTAAAAGTTCTATCTTACTGCTACAGTGAGGTTTTGAAAGTCTTGAATAACATTGTTATGAGTGAGCAACTTCCGAGAATCTATAATACCCCAGAATATGTAAATATAATCATTAATCTTCCCAGATTCAATCAATATGGTATCTGGTAGGTGGAAGTGTGACAGTATTCTGGAATGCCAGACCTCCGTCTGGTGAGCTCTGCAGTTGCTTAACAGCATATCACCTGTCCTCTTACTGATGTGCTTGAAAAAAATGCTTTGTTGATTTCTTTAGGGGCAAACAAGTATAATGTGACTTCCTCTAGCCCCTTACCACAGAACATTAGTTATTAAAAAAATAGATTCTTCCTTTTATAACAGTATCTGTGGTTGGTTGTTGGTTGAGCAGTCATTTCTTCTTCACATCTCCGGTCTTGTGACCATAGTTTTATATCTGGAGCCAAATAGTTGGCTGGGCACAGATAACTGAAGGTTGCGTATGTATTCCCCTTCAACATGCAGAAACCAGTGTTTTGACTTTCATGATCACTTATTTGTAGTTAAAAAAAATTGATTTAAACTATTTTTAGAAACAAATAACCATAGCGCAAGCACCACTGTGTTAGGAAAAAATAAATTCCTGTATTAATTATTTTCTTTTTCTGATGCTACATTTACAAGTTGACCTGTTACTTAGAAATGCCTTGTGAGAACCTGTAGGTCTTCATGTTAAGCATGAACTGTGCCGCCCAACCCCCACCCCCAGGAGATATTCAGAAAACTGGTTAATGAAAATTGAATATTTAAAAGTTATTTTTTTCCTACTTCAAATGACTCAACCCTAACTTTTTTAAAAATCCAAGGGGCTTATTAAGCTGTCATTGTCTCTGAGGAGTGAGTTCTGAGTAAGAGGAAAGTCTGTTTTGGATTTCATGTCCCCCATCATTGCTGTTGCATCCTCTTATGTAAGAATTGAGAAGAGATAACTGATACTGAAGTTCTTATCTCAAGTTTTCATAATAAACTAGAAGTAGACAGCAGCAAAACAATGCATTTAATGTTTGTTTTTAAACACAAAAGTTGTGGATTTATTACAGCTGGCTTACTAACTTATAAAACTTTTGAATAGAAAAAAGACCGGATAATTCATTTGTTTACTTCAAATTAGGTCTCTTTTTGGAAAACATTTTGTTTATTCTGTAGTTACTAGGAAATGTGAAGAAAAACTTGTATCCAGAGCTTAATAAGCAAGAACTAAACATATACTCAGAGAAGGCAATGGCAAGCCACTCCGGTACTCTTGCCTGGAAAATCCCATGGATGGAGGAGCCTGGTGGGCTGCAGTCCGTGGGGTCGCTAAGGGTCGGACACGACTGAGCGACTTCACTTTCACTTTTCACTTTCACACATTGGAGAAGGAAATGGCAACCCACTCCAGTGTTCTTGCCTGGAGAATCCCAGGGACGGGGGAGCCTGGTGGGCTGCCATCTATGGGGTCACACAGAGTCGGACACGACTGAAGTGATTTAACAGCAGCAGCAGCAAACATATACTGTTTGTTATGTGAACTGTACGTTACAGCCATGTGTGTTTTAATAATGATTTGCATAATTAATGATCTTTGACAGGTAATCTTTTGTATCTTGTATTTTTAACATCTTATATTGAAATACTCCCAAGCTGTGACGTGTCCATTTCAAAATAGGATGTTTTTCTATAGTGTACATATTACATATACCAATGAATCCTGAAGTGTGTTTCAACTTTCTTTATAAGAGAAAATATATTCTTATAATAAGGGAAGATATATTTGTAAGGATTTTCTACTATATTCTAAACAAGAGTTTGGGTTTGGGTTCATTATAATTTAGTTCTCTTGGAATAAAATAAAATAGAAATACACTTCATCCTTTTTTGTTAATTTAGTAGTTTTGTGTAGTTTTGGAACTCACTTAAGATAGTTACTAAGTACTTGCCAATACTGTATTGATGGGAAACTGTCCTGGAACGGGACATTTAAGGTCTTTTTTGTTGTTGTTGTTAAGGAAAAATAACTATGCATTAGTAATTATTCAGGTATCACTAATACATTGTGCTACTGTTTTCTACAAAGCCCTTTTTTTTTTTTTTTAATTACAGATCTCCACAGGACAAAAGAACACTTCTTGTGAATTGTCAGAATAAGAGTCTTTCACAGTCTTTTGAAAATCTTCTTGATGAACCAGCATATGGTATAATACAAGTAAGCTTCTTAAGTCTCAGTTCAGTTCAGTCGCTCAGTTGTGTCCGACACAACTCTTTGTGACCCCATGAATCGCAGCACGCCAGGCCTCCTTGTCCATCACCAACTCCTGGAGTTTACCCAACTCACGTCCATCAAGTCGGCGATGCCATCAAGCCATCATCCTCTATTTTGTATTAATCTGTTAGTCTGACCCCATTATTTTATATACATGCTACCTCTTACTTTCTTAGAGATTATACAGAGTGAGGCACTTTGTGTGTAAACTTTGTGGAACTATTCTCTGTAATTTTATAAAATAGTATGTGTCATACTATAGAAATAGTATGTGTCATCTGGTTTGAATTTTTATTTTCCATTTAAGTAGGTTCATTTGGGGTCAGCTTAGTCTAATTCCTCTTCAAGTATTTGAGTATATTCTTGAATTTGGCTAAAAAGCACAGGCAGAACTAAAGATAATTTTTCACTCAGATTTCTCTGTAAACTTAATGGCATTTTTGTTGACTCATTCGCTTCTTCACTTATTCATTCAACAAATGTTTGAGTGCTTGCTTTGTGCTAGATATTCTTCTCTTGGTTCTGACGATAAAGTGGGGACTTTTTAGGAAGGAGGACAGGAGAGCTCTTGAACGCTGATTAAAAAGTGAGCGAACAGTTTTTCTTATTATGAAAAATAATCATTTTAAAGATAGACCTTTAAGAAGTAGCTGTTTTTGCTAAATATGAATAAGCAGGCAGTTTGGGGTTTAGAAATAACTTCAGCAGTAGAAAAACGGTTTTTTACTGTTTTCTAGGATAGCACTGTCCAGAACAAATTACTCTTACTGTCCTGAGTTACCTGTATATAATTATGTCAGCTAATATTTAAATATTGTGAGTGTTTAAACTTAGCTGTCAGATATTTTGTGTTACATTAGTGTGGTACTGCACACTTTAAGAAATATTTTTTTTTTGTGAAGGCAGGACTACTAGACAGAAGAAAGCTGTTGTGGGCCATTCATCAGTGGAAAGTAAGCACTGCATATGTTTCTGGTGTATGCAGATTGAATGAAGCCTACAAATCATTTGTTTATCTGCAATTCAATCAGTAGCATTAGCTTGTCATTTAATATGCTATTTTAACCAAATGAAAAAATTGGCTTAGAAAATTTAAATTTTTCTTCCCAGAAAGAAACAAAATTTTAAAATAATCGTAGAATACTGTTTTAGTTCTGATTCCCCCCCCTTTAAAAAACTTTACCCTTATGCTTATCATGAGGTATTTTTATCGTTTATTTGAATTAATTGTGCCAATATTTTTCTTCCTACCACATAGAAAATTAAAAAGGATCCTTATACAGCAACTATGGTAGGATTTTCCAAAGTCACAAACTACATTTTTGATAGTTTAAGAGGCAGTGATCCTTCTGTACATCAGCGACCACCTTCAGAGATGGCAGATTTTCTTAGTGATGCTATTCCAGGTTTAAAGATAAATCAACAAGAAGAACCGGGATTTGAAGTCATCACAAAGGTGAGTGGAGTTTATGTTAATATAGCTCTTATATTTTAGCAGGAAAAAATGCTTTTTAATGCTACAGAAATGCATTTCTATAGAAATATAGAAATTAAATGATAAATAGAAACTCAGTTTTGGTCATACCTGGCTTCTTTCTCACAATCCTTTCTTATAACTTTTTGCTAACAGATAATAATTCAGGCTTGTCCTGCCACCAGATTCTTGGTTGTTTCTTCACCAACTGTACTGCTTTCCTTTTCTGTTCATCAGTGTTAGATCTCTTTTCTTTGATTACTTTCTGATAATAATGAATAGGTTGTTCGTTTCGTTGAGTGCATAGTGAAGTCGCTCAGTCGTGTCTGACTCTCTGTGACCCCATGGACTGTAGCCTACCAGGCTCCTCCATCCATGGGATTTTCCAAGCAGGAATACTGGAGTGGGTTGCTGTTTCCTTCTTCAGGAGATCTTCCCAACGTAGGGATTGAACCTGGGTCTCCTGTGTTGTAGGCAGACGCTTTACCATCTGAGCCACCAGGGAAGTCCATTGAGTGCATAGGAGTGAGTAAATAGTAAGCCTTGCAATGTTGCCCATAGTTCTGTTGCAGATTTTTGTTTTCCCAGGTCCTCTACGTGGGCAGCTAGTCAGAACACTACTCTTGGGCTTTCATTCTTATGTGAATATTTTCTTTTTAAGTAAGATGGATTTTGGCTTTGAATTATATCAGATCTTTACATATACTCAATAAGACTTTTGAATTTGTTACAATTCTAGGCTTCACACAGAACATTATGAAATATCTAAATTATAGTACTTAATGGAGAAGGAAATGGCAACCCACTCCAGTACTCTTGTGTGGAGAATCCCATGGTCAGAGGAGCCTGGCAGGCTACAATCCATGGGGTTGCAAAGAGTTGGATACAACTGAGCAACTAACACACACACACACACACACACACTCTTAAAGAACTTATCTGACAAATGGCATTTAAAAATTACCAACATTAATTGAATAAAAGACTGTATAAAATGCAGCATGAAGCTAATGAATCATGAATCAAATTCTGAGAGCTACCTACTTTAGTTTGGAAGAAAAGTTAATTTTAGAATATGAATGGAATAGTACTCTCTTTTTTAAAAATAATATAGCATGCCATTTAGTTTGAAGATTGTTTTAGAATTTATGTGTTGAATGTTCTATACTTATGTAATTGAAACCCAAAGTAGCAAATGTTTTTCTGTTTCTGAATTTATAACTCAAGTATTTGTGTGTTTAGTAGGAGGGAAAAATGTATGGAGTGTTATTGCAGTTTATAAACTAAACATTGGAAACTAAGGGAATATATTAGAAATGTTAGAACTTAGGCGTGAATAATAGTATTTTAGTTTTAGTTGCTATATACTTTGATTTCATTTCACTTGTTAAAGGTGGACTTCTTTTTGCTTATCTTCTTATTTTAGATTGATTTGGGCGAAAGACCTGTTGTTCAAAGGAGAGAGCCAGTATCATTGGAAGAATGGACTAAGAATGTTGATTCTGAAGGAAGAATTTTAAATGTAGATAATATGAAGCAGATGATATTTCGAGGGGTAATTACTTTAGTATTTTAAATTGTTGGTATTCTAATTTTCTTTTTCCTTAGAGATGTTGGAGAGATGATCTCCATTTTGATGAATGATATCTTCAAATCCCTGTAGTACAGAGTGAGGTGCTTGTGGTGTCCTTTTGAGGGATGGGTTGGAGGGATATACTGTTAAGCCTGTGGAAAGGCAGTCGTTTTTACTTGGAAGTTCTGTGGGTGATATGAAGGAGGTGTTGTGTTTCTCTGTGGCAGCTGCCTTTTCCAGTAAGATTTGGGTTTAGAAAGACTAATCAGTTCCACTGTCAGCTATTATAGTCTCCGTGTACTCTTCATTGTTTATATTTTCTGGCAACTGCTTACATCTTCAGAATCTCAAAGTCAAAAACAAGGTAGTATTCACTGAATTGAGCTATTTTCATATATATAAGTATCTTGGAGATATTGTGGGTTTGGTTCTAGACTGGTGCAGTAAAGTGAATATTGTAGATAAGTCACTCAATAAGTGTGTTTAATATGCATATTTTCTTCAGGGACTTAGTCATGTATTGAGAAAACAAGCATGGAAATTTCTTCTGGGTTATTTTCCTTGGGACAGTACCAAAGAGGAAAGAACTCAGTTACAAAAACAAAAGACGTAAGTAATGGTCTTTTGTATGTTTACTAAAGTAACTTACCCATATAAAGTATAATATACTGGGATATTTGAGTATGTTCTTATTTTCATCTTTTTAATTTAAACATTATGGGTGCAGTGCTGCTGCTGCTGCAAAGTCTCTTCAGTCGTGTCTGACTCTGTGCGACCCCATAGTTGGCAGCCCACCAGGTTCCCCCTGGTTCCCTGGGATTCTCCAGACAAGAACACTGGAGTGGGTTGCCATTTCCTTCTCCAGTGCAGGAAAGTGAAAAGGGAAAGTGAAGTCGCTCAGTTGTGTCTGCCTCTTTGTGACCCCATGGACTGCAGCCTACCAGTCTCCTCTGTCCATGGGATTTTCCAGGCAAGAGTACCGCAGTGGGGTGCCATAGCCTTCTCCGTTATGAGTGCAGTAGTTCATTTCAAACCAGAAATGCTTATTAGAGAGATTTTATTGCAATTACATTGGTGAATATATTGAAAGATGGTTAAGAAAATTCTAGTTCCTTTGTATCTACATTTTAAACATACTCAAATATAGATTTTTAAATATATGTCATTTATCTTGATTCATTTTTATAGTTTGTGGTGAAATTATAAAAATGGTTCATCAGTATATTTGCTATTTAGGTTAATTGCCTTTAAATTATTTTCCTGGTGCTGTTATAAACTGGTCTTTGATTCTTTCTTTTTTTTGGGAAGTGTGTTTCTGTTTTTAAGTAATTAATTAGACTTAAAAAGAAACAGACCAGCTGTCCAGTTTTACTTATTCCCAGTTCGTCAGTCTAAACTTTCAGTCATTATGTATATATTCAAACTCACACAGTCCTTTCTCATCTCAATATGTTTGCCAGATCTTCTTAGACATTTTCACATCAATAAATTTCTGCAATAAACTGGTTGGAAAATGGCACTCCTGTTACATTAAAGAAAAAAGAATTTTTTTTCCCTTAGGTTATTATATTGGGTTGGCCAAACAAACTTTTTGGCCAACCCAATATTTGGCATTATTCAAAAACTCTAGTGGTTAAAGTATTTAATGACAGGAATATGTTTAGGTCTGATATTAAGGATTTAAATAAATGTTTCCTTAAAATCACACGTAAATTATTCACGTAGTTTAAACAAAGTTTATGACATAAGGTTATTTTATTTTTCGTTTTTACTAATTTATCATAACTTTAAACATTTCACTGTCATTTGTAAATTTATATCTCACTAGCATCATAAATGCTTTGATACATTAAATTTTTTTTTTTAGCTGTTCAAGTAACTTTTTTTTTGGTGTAAAATTGTATTTTATAGTGATGAATACTTCAGAATGAAACTGCAGTGGAAATCTATCAGCGAGGAACAAGAGAAAAGAAATTCGAGGTTAAGAGATTACAGAAGTCTTATCGGTAATTTTTTCTTGATTTTGGAAATGTTTGAAAGGGTTGCGTGGAAGTTTTGATGGGATTTAAGAAATGAAGATGTATAGTAAGAGTTAGGGCCCAAATAAGAAATCAGAGGCTTATGGCAAAGATTCTTACCATGAAAATACCTCAAACCTCCTAGGACAGTCTTTGGAGTATGATTTAGGTGCTCTTTCTGGCTGCAAGCCTCTCTCTGGCTATCTAGCCCTCTGAGGAAACTAACATTGTTGTGAACTTGGGCCAGATAATAAGGTCATAAAGCTGTGTCTGTGTCTCAGAGAGACAAGATGGAGTAGAGGATGCAAAACTTGCCTTTTCTCCTAAACACATCAAAAATCTACACGTGGAACAATTTTCACTGGAAACTAGCTGGAGACTGGCGAAGAGACTCCTGCACAGTCAAAGCTGAGAGAAAGATACACATGATATTGAATAGGAAGGGAAGACAGGTGATGAGGTTGGGACTTGTGTTGCTGGGAGACTCAGAAATTACATGGGTCGAGGTCCTCCTTGGGGAGTGAGTAGATTGAGCCACATTCTGGGTACTACAGTCATGGGGTCCAGCACATGAAAAGTGAGCCCCCTTGGCTGGTTGGAGGACGAGTGGGCCTAACAGGAGGCCTGTAGGAAGCCTGACCTCTGCCCTTGAGGAGGGCGCGCATACTTATCTGAGGCGGGGTAGAGAGGAGGGTGGATTGAAAGCTGCAGGAGTGGCTGGTTGGCTTCCTATAACCACCATTGCATGTCCTGGCCTGAGCACTCTATAACAGACACTCTATAGTCCTGCTTGGGAGACAGGCTGTGAGATACAGAAGTAACTCAGACCTGAAGCAGCATATGAGCAGGGTGGGGGCACCCATTCCACACAGAATATCAGAGGCAGTCTGGATCTGTGACCTCTGTGGCACCCGTAGCCCATGCCCCCACACTTGGAGTGCCCACACCAGCCCCTCTTGTTCTAGCACTGCTCCCCCTGGGAGGGGCGTGTAGGGTACACACTCAGAGGGAAGAGCACTCGCTCAGACTGACCCCTGGACCTGTGCTCCAGGAATGTGAGTCCTGACCCTGTCCCTGAAAGGGAGGTGACAGCAGAGGGTCAGACAGCCAGCTCATACCCGGCTCCTGCCCTAGCCCCTCCATCTCGAGCCACACCTCCTACCAAGGTGATAGCTGCCATCATGCTCTCAGGGAAAACGTGACCTGTGTTCAGGATGAATCCAGCTCTCCCTCCAAAGCCATGGGGACATACTGACTGTATAGGGATTTCCCCACATAATGACACCTATAAGCTATTCCTCTATGAAATTAGGTAAAAGTTAAACAAAACAAGAAGACAGAGGAATTTGTTTCAATTAAAAGAGTAGGAGAAAACCTCTGAAAAAAACAGCTAATGAAACAGAAATAAACAATTTACCAGGTAAAGAATTCAAAGTGTTTTTATGAGTAATAATACAGAAAATAGAAAAAAGAATCAGAACTGAAAAATACAGACAGAAATGAAAAACACACTATAAGGACTGGATGATACAGAGCACATAAATGGTCTGGAAGATAGGATAATGGAAATCATCTTATCAGAACAGCAAAAAGAAAAACAAAAAAAATGAACAGTACAAGGGACCACTGGGACATGAACTAATCACCATTTGCATTATGGGAGTCCCAGAAAGGAGAAGGAGAGAGTTGGAAATGTATGACATTTTCCGCAGAACTAGAACAGATAATCTTAAAATTAGTAATGTAACTGCAGAAGACCCCTAAAATGCCAAAATAATCTTGAGACAAAAAAAAAAGCTGGAGGTATTATGCTGTCTTGACTTCAGACTATACTACAAAGCTACAGTTATGGAAACAGCATGGTACTGAAACAAAAACATACATACGTCCCAATGGGACAGGATAGAGAGCCCAGAAACAAACTCACTTACTTACAGTTAGTTAATATACAACAAAGGAGGAAAGAATACATAATGGAGAAAAGATAGTCTCTTCATTAAATGGTGCTGGGAAAATCTGAAGAGCTGTGTATAAAACAGAACATTTCCTCACACTGTATGTAAAAGTGTAAACTAAAAATGGATTAAATACCTAAATGTGAGGTGTGAAACCATAAAATTCCTAGAAGAGAACATAGGCAGAGTACTCTTTGACGTAAATCATAGCATTATTTTTTTTGGATTTGTCTCCTAAGGCAAAGAAAACTAAAGCAAAAGTAACCAAATAGAACTAATAAAAACTTAAAAGCTATTGCACGACAAAAGAAATCATTGACAAAATGAAAGACAGCCTGCTTGCTGGATGGGAGAAAATATTTGTAAATGATAAGACCTTTAAGTGGTTAACACCCAAAAATACATAAACGGCTCAAAAAAAATCAATGAACAAATGGACAGAAGACCTGAATAGATCCTTTCCAATGAAGACATCCATCTGGCCAACAGGCACATGAGAAGACGCTCAGCAGTGCTAACCAGTAGAGAAATGTACATCAAAACCAGAGACACTGCCTCATACTTGACAGAAGGCTATCGTTTAAAAAGACAACACATAACTAATGTTGGTGATGAGATTAAAAAAGAATCCTTGTACACTGTTGATGGGAAATGTAAGTTGGTGCAGCCACTATAGAAAGCAGTATGGAGGGCCTTCAAGAAACTAAAAATAGAAGTATTGTATGATCCAGCAGTTCCACTCCTAGGTATATATCTGAAGAAAACGAGAACAATGTGCACCCCAATGTTCATAGCAGCATTATTTACAATTGCCAAGGTATGGAAGGAACCCATCTCCATCAACAAGAAGTGAATTGGTTAAGAAGTTGTGGCATGTGTACACACACACACACACACACACTGGAATATTACTCAACCATAAAAATAATGAAATTCTCCCATTTCCAACAGTGTGGGTGGACCTAGAGAGTATTATGGTGAAATAAGAGAAAGATGAAAGATGAATAATCTGTTATCAGTTATATATGAAATATAAAAAAATACAATGAACCAAATGTATATGAGAAAACAGAAACGGAATAATACATGTAGAAAACAAACTAGTGGTTATCAGTGGGAAGAGGGAAGAGGGATGGGCCAAGATAGGGGTAGGGTGTTAAGAGATACACACTACTATGTGCAAGACAGATAAGCAAAGGACATATTGTACAGCACAGAGAAATGCAGCTGTTATTCTGCAGTAACTTTAAATGGAGTATAACATATAAAAACATTATCACTATGTTACATACCTGAAACTAATGAAATATTGTAAGTCAACTATAGTTTTAAAAAAGTGAAATCAGAATGGAAAATATATTAAAATGTGTGTTTAATATTCTTTGTTGTCTCTCTTCCAATAGGAATATGAGTGCAGCCAGTATAAGTACTAATATGTTTCGAGTTCCAGAACATGAATTAAAGAAATGTTTAACTTTATTTGCTTGTTAGTTTCATTAAAAAATGATCATATTCCTCATTACAGAAATACCTTGTTTATTATAGGAAAGGTCTTGTAGGTCTTCATAGAACCGTTCAACTTCAGCTTCTTTAGCATTACTGGTTGGGGCATAGACTTGGATTACTGTAATGTTGAATGTTTTGCCTTGGAAATGAACAGAAATCAATCATTCTGTCATTTTTGAGATTGTATCCAAGTACTGCATTTCAGACTTGTTCAGACTTTCATGTTGACTATGATGGCTACTTCATTTCTTCTAAGGGATTCCTGTCCACAGCAGTAGATAAATAAACTGTGGAAAATTCTGCAAGAGATGGGAATACCAGACCACCTGACCTGCCTCTTGAGAAACCTGTATGCAGGTCAGGAAGCAGCAGTTAGAACTGGACATGGAACAACAGACTGGTTCCAAACAGGAAAAGGAGTACGTCAAGGCTGTATATTGTGACCCTGCTTATTTAACTTATATGCAGAGTACATCATGAGGAACACTGGGCTGGAAGAAGCACAAGCTGGAATCAAGATTGCTGGGAGAAATATCAATAACCTCAGATATGCAGATGACACCACCCTTATGGCAGAAAGTGAAGAGGAACTAAACAGCCTCTTGATGAAAGTGAAAG
Organism: Moschus berezovskii; assembly: GCF_049115385.1. Taxonomy (NCBI): domain Eukaryota; kingdom Metazoa; phylum Chordata; class Mammalia; order Artiodactyla; family Moschidae; genus Moschus; species Moschus berezovskii. The sequence goes on from NC_142465.1 coordinate 4,886,966, forward strand.
AGAAGAGTGAAAAAGTTGGCTTGAAGCTCAACATTCAGAAAACTAAGATCATGGCATCTGGTCCCATCACTTCATGGCAAATAGATGGGGAATCAGTGGAAACAGTGTCAGACTTTATTTTTCTGGGCTCCAAAATCACTGCAGATGGTGATTGCAGCCATGAAATTAAAAGAGCTTACTCCTTGGAAGGAAAGTTATGACCAACCTAGATAGCATATTAAAAAGCGGAGACATTGCTTTGCCAACAAAGGTCTGTCTAGTCAAGGCTATGGTTTTTCCAGTGGTCATTTATGGATGTGAGAGTTGGACTGTGAGGAAAGCTGAGCGCCGAAGAATTGATGCTTTTGAACTGTGGTGTTGAAGAACACTCTTGGGAGTCCCTTGGACTGCAAGGAGATCCAACCAGTCCATTCTAAAGGAGATCAGTCCTGGGTGTTCATTGGAAGGACTGATGCTAAAGCTGAAACTCCAGTGCTTTGGCCACCTCATGTGAAGAGTTGACTTACTGGAAAAGACTCTGATGCTGGGAGGGATTGAGGGCAGGAGGAGAAGGGGATGACAGAGAATGAGGTGGCTGGATGGCATCACTGACTCGGTGGACGTGAGTTTGAGTGAACTCTGGGAGTTGGTGATGGACAGGGAGGCCTGGCATGCTGTGATTCATGGGGTCGCAAAGAGTTGGACACGACTGAGTGACTGAACTGAACTGATTATAGAAAAATTAGAAACTATAGATGAGCCTAAGAGAATGAAATAAAAATCTTGTTTCTGTTATTCAAAGAAAACAGCAATGGTTGAGAAGCTTTGGTTTATATATTTCAAGACCTTCTTTAAATATACATATATTTTATTTTTTAATCAAATAATTGACTCCAGATAGTAAATCTTTATCAGTATTTAAGAACGGAATAACTTCATCTGGGAATATTTATTCTCTGAAGAAGAGATACTTGATAGAATTTTACATTAAAAGAATTAACTTGAACCAAATAGTTACTGGATTGTCTGGCTCTTATGATAAAGGCCAGGTTGGTATAAGTTACTGAAGGTGTGCATAGTTACTTCTGTACATGTTTACCTGACAAGTTCAGTTCATAACTTCCATTTTACAAGTAAGAAAACTGAAGCATTTAGAACATAAATGACTTGTCCAAAGTCATATAGTTAATAAGAGCAGTAGTCAGTTTTAATGCTTACTGTTTGTTGCATGGCCTCTATGTAATTTTAGGATAGTTTTTGGTAGTAGTGAAACTTACTTGTAAAATTCTTACATTTGGTTTCGTGTATCTGTAGCTTTATAAATAAAGATTTGAGGATTGCTTTTGACCACCATGATCATCACTATCATCCCATGAAAGAAAAATTTCTCTAAATCATAGTTAGGAACCCCAGCATAACAGACTGATTTGGCAGCTTTTGTAGACATAAAGACAAATGCTGAGATCTTTGATTGATTGGAAAAAAACTTTATTTTCCTGAAAAATAAATTGGACCAGAGGAAACCACATCTTTCCTCTGGTTAAGGCAAAAGTTTGGAGATCTTGAGGAATAGGGTTATGTGAAGTTTCCACCTGAAGCCTCCTGCTATTTTCTGTTTTAGTAGGGAAAATGATAATGTACTGTTCCTTCCCACTTAGAAATATTGGGAGTGAAAGGGATCTTAGAGAAAAACGAACCCAGTGTTTTAAGCCCTTTCCTTCCGCATGCCGCCCTTTCTTTCCTTTATCAAGCAATAGCAGTGATGACTGATCTCACTCTTTCTTGTGTCTTGTTTTCACTCTTTCCATGAAATTGAAAGAAAAATTTAGATGTTTTAAATGCCTGTTACGTAATTTGAATTGAGACAAAGTTTAGTGTAATTTTCTCATTTTTAGCAGATAATGAAATAAAATTGAAGCTCAGAAAAGGTTAGTAAATTATCTTAAGTCATCTGTCTGGATCGTTCCATAGCATAGACTGTTTCATAATCACATTTAATTCTTAAGTGGCCTTTCAACTATACTGTACTTTTTGCTAATACAAGTATATAATGCATTTGTTTAAAAGCATTTTTTTTTCCTGTCATACTTTTTCCCAAAAATATTCCTTAGGACTTTAGGAAAAATTACCAAAAGTTCTTTGCTGTTGTTTGGTATAAATTCTCTGTAACTGTTATTTTTAAATTATTTATTTCTGTCACACTGGGTCTTCGGTGCTGCGCGTGGGCCTTCTCTAGTTGTGGAGTGGGGACTCTTCTTTGTTGTGCTGTGCGGGCTCCTCACTGTGGTGGCCGGTCTGGTTGCCGAGTACAGACTCACGGTGGGCAGGCTTCAGCAGTTGCGGCTCTCGGGCTTTAGAGCGTGTACTCGGTAGATGTGGCACAGGGCTCAGCTGCTGTGCAGCATGTGCGATCCTCCTGGACCAGAGATGGAACCTGTGTTCCTGCGAACCTGTGTGCCTGAATTGGAAAGCAGATTCATAACCACTGGACCACGAGGGAAGCCCTGAATTCTCTGTATTAAAAAAAAAAAAGGCAGATAAGCTGTAGGCCTTGTGTCATGCCACGAAGGTGACTTTTATTTTAAATATGAAGAGGAACTGTTGAAGTATTTGAAGTAAAATCCTATTTATATTTTAAAGTCATTTTTTCTGCTGTATGTGAATTGGATTGAATCAAGATAAGAGTAGGAACAGAGAGACCACTTGGTAGAAATGACTCCAAAACAAGAGATGGTGGTGGAGATGCAGAGAGCTAGATTGATGCAGGTTATGTTTTGTGATAGAATTGGTAAGACTCTGTGGGGAATTGGGGATGGGACTACGTTTCTTGGCTTGAGAAGTTGATCATTTGGTGGTGCTACTGAGAGGCATGGAGTATCAGTTCAGCTCAGTCACTCAGTGGGTTTTGACACTGTGACCCCATGGACTACAGCGCGCCAGGCCTCCCTGTCCATCACCAACTCCCAGAGCTCACTCAAAGTCATGTCCATTGAGTTGGTGATGCCATCCAACCGTCTCATCCTTTGTCTTCCCTTTCTCCTCGCACCATCAATCTTTCCCAGTGTCAGGGTCTTTTCAAATGAGTCAGCTCTTCGCATCAGGTGGCCAGAGTATTGGAGTTTCAGCTTCAGCATCAGTCCTTCCAATGAACACCCAGGACTGATCTCCTTTAGGATGGACTGGTTGGATCTCCTTGCAGTCCACGGGACTCTCAAGAGTCTTCTCCAACACCACAGTTCTTCTGCATGCAGCTTTCTTTATAGTCCAACCCTCACATCCATACCTGACTACTGGAAAAGCAATAGCTTTGACTAGACGGACCTTTGTTGGCAAAGTATAGTCTTGTTGTTGACATGGAGTATAGTGAAATTGAATTAGATGTTACGTATATATCTTAAGGTGGGACATACAAATGGAACGTCAAGTGGCAGTAATCTGGAGTAGTCTGGGTAGGTTATATAAATGTGGTTATTATTAATGTAAATATCCATGGTAATAGATGATATCACCTAGGGGAAAAAGAGAGGCAAGAATCCGAGTCTATAGAGCATTGTTTCCTAACTTTGACTGCATGTTAGAATCACCAGAGGTCTTTTAGAAATCATATTGATTATTTTAAGCAATCATATATTCATTCATTCATTTATTAAATATTTACTTAGTGCCTATTACTAGCGTGTGGGATGAGTGCAGTTATGCGGTAGTTGGAGCATTCTTTGGCATTGCCTTTCTTTGGGATTGGAATGGAAACTGACCATTTCAGTCCTGTGGCCACTGCTGAGTTTTCCAAATTTGCTGACATATTGAGTGCAGCATCATCTTTTAGGATTTGAAATAGCTCAACTGGAATTTCGTCACCTCCACTAGCTTTGTTCGTAGTGATGCTTCCTAAGGCCCATTTGACTTCACATTCCAGGATGTCTGACTCTAGGTTGGTGATCACACCATCGTGATTATCTTTGTCGTGAAGATCTTTTTTGTACAGTTCTTCTGTGTATTCTTGCCACCTCTTCTTAATATCTTCTGCTTCTGTTAGGTCCGTACCATTTCTGTCCTTTATTGAGCCCATCTTTGCATGAAATGTTCCCTTGGTATTTCTGATTTTCTTGAAGAGATCTCTAGTCTTTCCCATTCTGTTGTTTTCCTCTATTTCTTTAAATTGATTGCTGAGGAAGGCTTTCTTATCTCTCCTTGCTATCTTTGGAACTCTGCATTCAGACGGGTATATCTTTCCTTTTCTCCTTTGCTTTTTGCTTTTCTTCTTCTCACAGCTATTTGTAAGGCCTCCTCAGACAGCCATTTTGCCTTTTTTCATTTCTTTTCCTTGGAGATAGTCTTGATCCCTGTCTCCTGTACAGTGTTACAAACCTCCGTCCATAGTTCATCAGGCACTCTGTCTATGAGATCTAGTCCCTTAAATCTATTTCTCACTTCCACTGTATAATCATAAGGGATTTGATGTAGGTCATACCTGAATGGTCTAGTGGTTTTCCCTACTTTCTCAATTTAAGTCTGAATTTGGCAATAAGGAGTTCCAGTCAGCTCCCAGAGTTGTTTTTGCTGACTGCACAGAGCTTCTCCATCTTTGGCTGCAAAGAATATAGTCAATCTGATTTCGGTCTTGGCCATCTGGTGACATCCATGTGTAGAGTTGTGGCAGAAAGTGGAGAAGAACTAAAGAGCCTCTTGATGAAAGTGAAAGAGGAGAGTGAAAAAGCTGGCTTAAAACTCAACATTCAGTAAACTAAGATCATGGCATCCAGTCCCATCACTTCATGGCAAATAGATGGGGAAACAGTGGAAGCAGTGGCTGACTTTTATCTTTTTGGGCTCCAAAATCACCGCAGATGGTGATTGCAGCTATGAAACTAAAAGATGCATACTCCTTGGAAGGAAAGTTATGACTAACCTAGACAGCATATTAAAAAGCAGAGATGTTACTTTGTCGACAAAGGTGCGTCCAGTCAAAGCTATAGTTTTTCCAGTAGTCATGTATGGATGTGAGAGTTGTATTATAAAGAAAGCTGAGTGCAGAATAATTGATGCTTTTGAACTGTGGTGCTGGAGAAGACTTTTGAGAGTCCCTTGGACTGCAAGGAGATCCAACCAGTCCATCCTACAGGAGATCAGTTCTGGGTGTTCATTGGAAGGACTGATGTTGAAGCTGAAACTCCAATACTTTGGCCACCTGATGTGAAGATCTGACTCATTTGAAAAGACCCTGATGCTGGGAAAGATTGAGGGCAGGAGGAGAAGGGGACGACAGAGGATGAGATGGTTGGATGGCATCACTGACTAAATGGACATGGGTTTGGGTGAACTCCGAGAGTTGGTGATGGACAGGGAGGCTGGGCTTGCTGTGATTCATGGGGTCTCAAAGAGTCGGACACGACTGAACTGAACTGAGTGGCTATTACATATACGAGGCTTTCCTCCAGGCTCTGGGAATTCACCAGTGAACAAAACAGACAAAATTCCTGTGGGGAAGAGCAGACAGTAAACAAGATAAGCAAGTAATATATGTTGTTATTAGTGATAAGTGCTGAAGAGAAAAACAAGGCAGGGAAGATGAAATTTAAGGTGTGATGTCACTGGTTTAACTTGGGTGACGAGAGAAGGGTTTTACTGAGGATGTTATATTTGAATAGAAACTTGAAAGGGGAAATCAGTGAGCCATGCACATATCTAGGTAATGGGCATTCCAAGCGGAAAGGAATGACTGGTGGTAGACTTGTTTATGTTCCAGGATCTCTGCATGTGTGAAGTACAGCTGGGAGATGTGGTCAGAGTGAGCTGAGGTTTAGAAATTGATGAGGTCACAGTAGAAATGTTGGAGGTGTTGGTACAGATCACATAGAGCCTCACAGTACTTTGTGAAGACTTGGACTTTTACTATGAGGGAAATGGGAATCCAGTGGAAGATTTTGAGCAGAAGGGTAATGTGATTTGACTTGTTTTAACAAATCACTCTGGCTTCTATCTGGAGAATAGCTTTGAGGGACAGGGTGCAAGTAGGCAGGCCATTTTGAGGCTGTTGCTATAATTTGGATGAGGGAGAATGGTCATTTGCGCCAGGTGCCCAGTGTTTGAGTGAGGCTTGAATAGAGGCTGATAAGAGCCCTGAAGCACTTTAACTTGTAGTGAAAGTCTCTCAGTCGTGTCTGACTGTTTGCTACCCCATGGACTCTACAGTTGTGTAGAATCTTACCAAGACTGCCTCTTGTTAAGTACATGATTGAAGAAAAGTGACCGAGTTAGTTGCTCAGTTCTGTCTGACTTTCTGCCATCCCATGGACTGTAGCCTGCCAGGCTCCTCTCTCCATGCAGTTCTCCAGCCCAGAGTACTGGAGTGGGTAGCCATTCCCTTCTCCAGGGGATCTTTTCAACCCAGGGATCAAACCCAGTTCTCCCGAATTGCAGGCGGGTTCTTTACCAGCAGAGCCACCAGGGAACAATTAGGAGAAATCAGCAAAAGAGGGTGAGAACACAACCAGAGGGAAAGGAGAGAAGACATGAGAATTTGTCCTGACGTCTGCTGAAAGCGTTTCAAGGAGTGACTGGGATGTTAAGTAAGGTGAACACTTGGAGTGACTGTTGAGCAGACTGATAAAGAGATTACTAAAAATTTTGATGGAAAAGGGGTTTTGGTGGAGTGGTGGGTGTGACAACCTGATTGTAGTGAGTTCGAGAGGAAATGGGAAGAGAGGACATGGAGACAATATGTACAGTTCTTTGAGGAAGTTTTGCTGTAACCGGAAAAAATGGGGCCGCAATTAGAGGGAAGAGTGAGGTTAAGAAAGATTTTTATGATGATAGAAGGAATTGTATGGTTGAATGCTGGTTGAAACTAGAGAACCAAGGAAGAACTAACTGGGACCCTATCTTTGAGTAGCCAATAGGGCATGGTTTTTATGCACAAGTGAAGTCTTCCCTGGTGGCTCAGAGGGTAAAGCGTCTGCTGCAATGCGGGAGACCCAGGTTCAATCCCTGGGTTGGGAAGATCCCTTGGAGAAGGAAATGGCCACCCACTCCAGTATTCTTGCCTGGAAAATCGCACGGACTGAGGAGCCCAGTAGACTATAGGCTATTGGGTCGCGAAGAGTCGGACACGACTGAGCGACTTCACTTTCACTTTATGCACAAGAGGAGGGATTTGGTTGTGGCTACAATCGTGGAAGCTTTGTAGCAATACGATAGAGGAGGAAGACTAGAGGTACAGAGGCTGCTGTGTGGTTAAAGTAGTAGGAATCTATGGAGTTCTCTTCGGATAACTTTCATTTTCTCAGAGATAGAAAGCAAGATCGTCAGAGGTAAGGTGCGGGGGGAAGATAACGTACTGGATGCTTGGGAGAGGAGAAGATGTAAAATAACAGGAAAAGAAAGGGAGCGCGTGAGGGAAATGGAACACGATTGCCAGGCAGGGTCCACTCGCGTTAGTAATGGTGAATGTGAAACGGATCAGTCTGCGTAGTTGTGCTTTTCTTCAGTCTTCGCTACATCAAGTTAGAGAGTTGAATTTAATGAGGACTTAAAAAAATTTGATTGATTGAGGTCATATCTGAATGGTCTAGTGGTTTTCCCTACTTTCTTCAATTTAAGTCTGAATTTGGCAATAAGGAGTTCATGATCTGAGCCACAGTCAGCTCCTGGTCTTGTTTTCGCTAACTGTATACAGCTTCTCCATCTTTAGTTGCAAAGAATATAATCAGTCTGATTTCGGTGTTGACCATCTGGTGATGTCCACGTGTAGAGTCTTCTCTTGTGGTGTTGGAAGAGGGTGTTTGCTATGACCAGTGCGTTCTCTTGACAAAACTCTATTAGCCTTTGCCCTGCTTCATTCCGTGCTCCAAGACCAAATTTGCCAGTTACTCCAGGTGTTTCTTGACTTCCTACTTTTGTATTCCATTCCCCTATAATGAAAAGGACATCTTTTTGGGTGTTAGTTCTAAAAGGTCTTGTAGGTCTTCGTAGAACCGGTTAACTTCGGCTTCTTCAGCATTACTGGTTGGGGCATAGGCCTGGATTACTATAATATTGAATGGTTTGCCTTGGAAACGAACAGAAATCATTCTTTCGTTTTTAAGATTGCATCCAAGTACTGCATTTCGGACTCTTTTGTTGACCATGATGGCTACTCCATTTCTTCGAAGGGATTCCTGCCCACAGTAGTAGATATAATGGTCATCCGAGTTAAATTCACCCATTCCAGTCCATTTTAATTCACTGATTCCTAGAATGTCTATGTTCACTCTTGCCATCTCCTGTTTGACCACTTCCAATTTGCCTTGATTCATGGACCTAACATTCCAGGTTCCTATGCAATATTGCTCTTTATAGCACTGGACCTTGCTTCTATCACTGGTCACATCCACAACTGGGTATTGGTTTTGCTTTTGCTCCATCCCTTTATTCCTTCTATAGTTATTTCTCCACTGAGCTCCAGTAGCATACTGGGCACCTACCGACCTGGGGAATTCCTCATTCAGAATCCCATTATTTTGCCCTTTGTTACTGTTCATGGGGTTCTCAAGGCAAGTATACTGAAGTGGTTTGCCATTCCCTTCTCCAGCGGACCATATTCGGCTGTGGTCCATGTGATCAGATCGGCTAGTTTCCTGTGATTATGATTTCAGTGTGTCTGCCCTCTGATGCCCCCTCACAATAGATTTAAGGGACTAGATCTGATTGATAGAGTGCCTGACGAACTCTGGGCGGAGGTTCGTGACATTGTACAGGAGACAGGGACCAAGACCATCCCCATGGAAAAGAAATGCAAAAGAGCGAAATGGCTGTCTGAGGAGGCCTTACAAATAGCTGTGAAAAGAAGAGAGGCGAAAAGCAAAGGAGAAAAGGAAAGATGTAAGCATCTGAATGCAGAGTTCCAAAGAATAGCAAGGAGAGATAAGAAAGACTTCCTCAGTGATCAATGCAAAGAAATAGAGGAAAACAACAGAATAGGAAAAACAAGAGACCTCTTCAAGAAAATTAGAGATTCCAAGGGAACATTTCATGCAAAGATGGGCTCGATAAAGGACAGAAATGGTATGGACCTAACGGAAGCAGAAGATATTAAGAAGAGGTGGCAGGAATACACAGAAGAACTGTACAAAAAAGATCTTCACGACCAAGATAGTCACGATAACGTGATCACTGACCTAGAGCCAGACATCTTGGAATGTGAAGTCAAGTGGGCCTTAGAAAGCATCACTACTAACAAAGCTAGTGGAGGTGATGGAATTCCAGTTGAGCTATTTCAAGTCTTGAAAGATGATGCTGTGAAAGTGCTGCACTCAATATGCCAGCAGATTTGGAAAACTCAGCAGTGGCCACAGGACTGGAAGAGGTCAGTCTTCATTCCAATCCCAAAGAAAGGCAATGCCAAAGAATGCTCAAACTACCGCACAATTGCACTCATCTCACACGCTAGTAAAGTCATGCTCAAAATTCTCCAAGCCAGGCTTCAGCAGTATGTAAACCGTGAACTCCCAGATGTTCAAGCAGGTTTTAGAAAAGGCAGAGGCACCAGAGATCAAATTGCCAACAACCGCTGGATCATGGAGAAAGCAAGAGAGTTTCAGAAAAACATCTATTTCTGCTTCATTGACTATGCCAAAGCCTTTGACTGTGTCGATCACAATAAACTGTGGAACATTCTGAAGGAGATGGGAATCCCAGACCACCTGACCTGCCTCTTGAGAAACCTGTATGCAGGTCAGGAAGCACCAGTTAGAACTGGACATGGAACAACAGACTGGTTCCAAATAGGAAAAGGTGTACGTCAAGGTTGTATATTGTCACCTTGCTTATTTAACTTCTATGCAGAGTACATCATGAGGAACGCTGGGCTGGAAGAAGCACAAGCTGGAATCAAGATTCCTGGGAGAAATATCAATAACCTCAGATATGCAGATGACACCACCCTTATGGCAGAAAGTGAAGAGGAACGCAAAAGCCTCTTGATGAAAGTGAAAGAGGAGAGTGAAAAGGTTGGCTTGAAGCTCAGCATTCAGAAAACAAAGATCATGGCATCTGGTCCCATCACTTCATGGGAAATAGATGGAAAAACAGTGGAAACAGTGTCAGACTTTATTTTTTTGGGCTCCAAAATCACTGCAGATGCTGATTGCAGCCATGAAATTAAAAGACGCTTGCTCCTTGGAAGGAAAGTTATGACCAACCTTGATAGTATATTAAAAAGCAGAGACATTACTTTGCCAACCAAGGTCCGTCTAGTCAAGGCAATAGTTTTTCCCGTGGTCACGTATGGATGTGAGAGTTGGACTGTGAAGAAAGCTGATCGCCGAAGGATCGATGCTTTTGAACTGTGGTGCTGGAGAAGACTCTTGAGAGTCCCTTATACTGCAAGGAGATCCAACCAGTCCATTCTAGAGGAGATCAATCCTGGATGTTCATTGGAGGGACTGATGCTAAAGCTGAAGCTGCAATACTTTGGCCACCTCATGCGACGAGTTGACTCACTGGAAAAGACTCTGATGCTGGGAAAGGTTGGGGGCGGGAGGAGAAGGGGACGACCGAGAATGAGATGGCTGGATGGCATCACCGACTCTGTGGACATGAGTTTGAGTGTACTCCGGGAGTTGGTGATGGACAGGGAGGCCTGGCGTGCTGTGATTCATGGGGTCGCGGAGAGTCGGACACGACTGAGCGACTGAACTGAACTAAAAAAAATTTAGTGCTCGTTTTCTTTCTGGAAACACTTCCCTTGTATCATTTTTGATACCTTTTTGTTTTCTGCCTGGCATGTCTACTGAATACACAAGAGGAAAGAAATACAGATAGTTCTTGAGGGCACAAATAATTTTTTACTGTGTTTAAAAACCTGTAAGGGAAGAAATTCTATGTTGGTATTATGACTATGTAAATTGAACTTGAGTTAATAAAAATAACTTACCATGTACCTCTTTATCAACCATGATATGAGAATGAAAGATGTTTTTAAATGAAATTTGACATTTATAGCATGATTTGTTTGGTGTTGCTTTTCCTTGTTTGAAAATGTATTCAGTGTTCTGTAGATAGGTGCTTACATTTATTGAATCAAGTATAGTATCTTTTAGCAGAAAGCTAGACTATTGTCCTTATGATTTTTTAAACACTCTTACAGAATCTAAATTCATGCTATGTTAGATTCTGCTTTGCTTTAAAATACCTCCTCATCTTTTCACAGCAGTTAATTGAGAATGTTTTCAGATTATTCTGTTTACTAGGGCAGGGATGGGGAAGAGAACAGTTATAACTTTTAAACAAAACTGACTATAGAGTAGGTTAATCACTTTAAATTTCTTTACGTTATTTTTTCTTAATTTATTGAGGGATTCAAGTTTGAGGAATGCCTTTTTAATGGTAAGGTCTTTCACAGCAATATGCATCTAGTAGGTACCAGTTGAGATACACTCCTGGTGATGTTTCCAGATTTTTTTTTAGTGTCTTAAAATCATTTCCAGAAAAATGTGGATTTTCATTTTTTCAGAATTAAGTAGATTGCTTATATAAACTGAATAATGTATATATGAGAATACGGAAGTAATTTGTCCTGAAGATGATTACGGAACATGACAAATTGATAATACTTCTTATAATGAATGAAGCAATTACAAAAACAAATCTCTTTGATTATACTTGACTGAAGATTAACTTTTTTCATTACTGTTTTCACATACTACTGCCTATCACATGTATTCATGATTGGCATTTTTATTGCTAACTAATGTGAAGTATTATTACTTGGTGTTGGTTTTAATTAATTAAAGATATTTCCTACTATTCAATTGAAAGTTTCTGTTTAGATAAAAATTGAAAAATATTTTAAAATATACCCAAGAGGAGGTGGACTGACTTTGGAAAAAATTTCAAAATGTTAGCTTTATTACCTATCTAAAATGGAATTTGATGAACTTTTTCATTAAGTAAAACCTTAGTAAGAGAGTAAAATTAATAACAAGAAAAATAACTATACTTGTAAGATACGAGCTTTATAAAAATCTATCATTCTAAAAGTTTTCAAATATGTGATTTTCTTTCTCAGAAAAAGATGTTAACAGAACAGATCGAACAAACAAGTTTTATGAAGGCCAAGATAATCCAGGGTTGATTTTGCTTCATGACATTTTGATGACCTATTGTATGTATGATTTTGATTTAGGTAAGTTCTCCTCTAATACCCTCATTTAAAGATGTATGTTTAATTTAGAATTTAGATTTCTTAAGCTGCTAGATGTATATAAACAGCTCTGTGACCTAGTTTTTATAGGGATTGCTCTACTGGGGACTGGAAATTTAGAAGGCTGTGGTTCCCAGATCGTGCTCCAGAGAGCACTGGGTCGCTGCAGCAAGCTGATGGGCCCAGCATCGAATAGTTTAAGTATTTAAGGGAAGCAGAGGGACATCTGTAGGACACTGCCCTTACTACTAGCTGGAGGCATTCAGGGTTTCAGCGTTAGGTCACCACATTCCTTCCTCCTGATGAAGTTACGTTTACAAGCCAGAGTTTTTTACTTTGCTGTGATAAGCACGCACTGTGAGAAAATAGATGAGGATGGTGGTATTCAATTGGATTCCAAAGTTTGAGAAGTAGGGTGGTGCCCAGCAGGTCCTAAAGTTCATAGGATATAAATATTTATTAAGTTGTTTGGATATGTTTAATAAATGGAAATGTTATTAATATTTTTGAACCTGGAATGCCTTGGAAAAAAATTCCTGAGTTGAACTGTGACCTGAGAAAGTTTGGAAACCTTTTTTTGATAGGCTTTCTCCCTTGTGAAGAAAAATGCTGATTTGATATCATAGATAAGAGGTGCAGATAATTATCTAGGGCTTGTGACACTTTACTCTTTTTTCTTGGTTAGTCTGCTTTCTACCAGGAATGGGTTGGAAAGACTGGGGCTGGAGGTTGGATTGGGGGGTTGCATGGGAAAGTGATGCTAAGGGCTAGAAGACCTGAGGAAACAGTATTTTAAGGGAGAAGAGGACTTGAGCTGTTTCTTTAAGGGACCGACAAACTCCCTAAGCATCCACCTTTAAGTGAGTATAAAGAGTGGACAAGTTTCTGAGTTACCTGCTGATGTTAGTGACTCCCAAGTAGAGGATAGTGAGGGTAGATATTTCCAGATTACCTTAATAGAACTTAAAACTTTCTTTTGGAGAAGGCAATTGGGTATTTGTCGTATTAAACCCAAATGAACCTTGAACTGCGAGTATATTTTCTTCACTGTTTGTATCTATGAAACAAGAATTCTTGGCTTCTTATATGTGGGTTAGGGAAAGATGTAAACTCTTGAGGATCTTGCAGCATCAGCCTCTTATGACAGTAAGTGAATATCATAGATTTCTCTTTAAAATGTGAAATGTGCCTAGTCCTGTTGGGTCACATCTATAATGAACCTCAAATTGGATCACTGAAAATACTAGGGACTGGAGTGCTTCTCAGGTTACCGAGTGTTGTCCTGCTCAGTTTTGATTGTATTAGCAGCCTCTTTTAAGAAGTGGATTAATAATCCCAATTGTCTGAATAAAGTTATATTGATTTAGAGAATGACTCAGTGCCGCATAAGTAGTAAATACTGGACTGGGGGTAGAGGCCCAGCTCTTTATTTCAGGCTGGCATTTTAAAAAATATTTTTATTTACTTATTTGGCTGTTGTGGCATATGGGATCTAGTTAGCTGACCATGGATTGAACCCTGCTTTGGGAGCACAGAGTCTTAGCCCCTGGACCACCAGGGCATTTTCCAGGCTGGCATTCTTACCTCTACACGTTTGGCACCCTGACCCATTGCCATCTCCGTTTCTGTTAACCACTGTTGGAAATAGGGCTTTTATCGTGGAGAATAAAAGGCATCCTCTCCAAAGGTAATTGTGAGGTAGGAATTAATGTATATTCTCAGAAGTCATTCCTGAATGCTCAGTTTTTCCAGGCATTGAGTCCCAGACGAGCTATTTGGATAAATTGCTGTTTCCATTTGTCTATATTAACCCCACATTCTTTCTGGTCAGATACTTAAGTTATCTGAAACATACCCAGGGATTTTATTAAGAATTCTGGCATTGAAAGAAACCAGGGTAGTTTTTGTAAAGCCCTGGACCAAATTGCTTGCTGTTTGACATGGATTTGAAGTAGCAGACAGTGACGTCTGACTCTTTGCAACTCCATGGATTGTAGCCTGCCAGATTGCTCTGTCCATGGGATTTTTTAGGCAGGAATAATGGAGAAGGTTGCCATTTCCTCATCAAGGGGTCTTCCTGACCCAGGGATTTAACCTGCATCTCTTGCCTCTCATGCATTGAGCAGGTGGATTCTTTACCAGTTCCCCCACCTTCTTGTCCTGTTTACTCAAAGTAAAGTAACCTGGGCTGTAAATTTACTCTTGTAGTTGATTTTGTCCTATTGAGTTGTTTGGCTTCTTAGCCCACAGATGAGGTATCAGTGTGTTTGCATTTAATACAGTCTCATTAGTAGTGAGGAGAAAGGCAAAAACCATCAAAAGCAGAGAGAAAACAAACATTACCAAAAGCAGATAGAAGAACTCAAGAAAGAGTAACTTACTTAGTGCAGACGGTACACCTTGCAGAAGGTTAAATTATACTCAGAATACTGTATGTAAGAAGGCAGGAGTGTGTCTAGTAAAAAAAAAAAAAAAGATTTCCAACGCTTAAGATTTTTTAAAAATTTTATTCTCTACTGAGTAAGCTTCATTTAACCTGGAAAATTGACCTATGTAAAGATGAAATCTTTCTTTTCTCTTTAAGAATGTGTACATTAGGATGATGAGTTCATTTCTAACACCTCCCAACTGAAACAACTTTGTTATGAAAATAATTTAGGGGAACTTCTTCAGACATTAAGATGTACATCAGTCAGCACTAATGTAGAATCTGAACATCACTGAATGCTAATTTAAACAGCTTTAATCTTTCTTTAATTAAAAGGAATTTGTACATTAATTCCACCCCCATAACTCATGACATACCCCAAAGAACATCATGTATACAACAAAATAGATTAAAAGCAACAAGAGTATGAAGAATAATTTGACTAATCGATTTAACTAAAACGTACAGAAGAAATACAGTACTGATCTGGTATGAAAGCTGAAGACTTAAAGGATTAAATTAGTTTCTTAGAAATTTTTATTCATTATAACTTTATAATAAAACTCATTTTCTTCCAAAAGAAAGGTGCTTTATAAATCTTTGACTGGCACACTTTGAAATAGTTCTATTGTAGACTGTAGGTCATCAGACCCAGTAAAGTGGTACCCTTTTGCACTCTGTTGAACTCAGATAAACCCCCTTCATGCTTTGATTGGTTTAGCCTTTATGCTTGTCATTGCTTTCTCTGTGTCGATGCCATGTAGGAGAGCTTTGATGACAACAGTCTAGTCTTCCTTCTGACCTGCTTCTTTTCTTATTAGCCAGGGAGAGAAAGAAAGAAAAAAGGACTGCTTATAAGATATTGGCTTATGTAATTATGGAGACTAAAAGGTCGACAGTCTGCCATCTATAAGGTGGAGACCCAGGAAAGCTAGTGGTGTAGTTTAATGCCTTCTGAGAGCAGGAGAGCCTTGATATAGGTCTCATTGCTAAGTCTGAAGGTATGAGAACCAGGAGCACGGAAGGCAGATAGATGTCTCAGGTCAGGCAACCAGGCAGAGAGCAAATTCAGTCTTCCTCCATTTTTGGTTCTATTCAGGCCCTCAGTGAATTGGATGATGCCCACTCGCATTTCTGAAAGCCATCTGCTTTAATCAGTTCACCAATTCAAGTGCTAATCTATTCTAGAAAAACCTTTGCAGATACTCCCAGAAATAATGTTTAACCAGATATCTGGGCAACCACTCAAGTTGACAGGCAAGATTCACCATCACAAGTGTGTATTATTTTTTAAAAAAGCATCTGCAGTAAATTTGTTTAAATGCTTACATTTAGGTATCATGTCATATGCCGTTTTTTCTAGCTCTTTTCTCTAAATGTCTTGGTAGCTCCATTGTTTGGCACTGTAATAGGGGATCCCAAGTCTGTGTGTGTGTGCGTGCGTGTGCACTAATGTGCGTGGAGCCATACTTTCCCACGGGGTGTAGTGTAGACACAGTGAGGTTGATCGGGATCAGGCACAGCAGTAGCTGACAGGGTAGAGGCTGACAGCAGATAGAACTAGACTTGTGTTTGTAAGGAGATCCTGAAGTGAACCGGGTGTCTTGATTACACTTTTATCCCAAATTTTCTTAAGAGACTTTGGCTCTCCTGCTTCCTGGGGTCATTTTTTAAAGCTTTCTTCCAAAATAGGAAGAATGATGTAAAATTATGTATAATTTGTTCAGAAAATATGCATACTGTTTTAAATGACTTAAGTGCACATAGATTTTGGTGAATGATAAGAATGTAAGTTTTGGTTCTGCAAATGAAAGCCTATTTTCCTTAGACTATCATTGGGGGAAAAACTTCTCTGTGTAACTTTAACAAATACACAAGTTACCGAAGTTGAATGATAATATGTATGTGAAAAGGCTTTGTAAGAGCTCTTGTCCCTTGGTTCATTCAGGTCTCTGTATTTTAAATTTGAAATCTAATTGTAAAATAGTTAAGAAAATTGAGGATTTTTAAGACTTTTGACGTGGTCTGGTGAAAAGCAAAACTAAAACTTTCTGATTTTTTAATGGAGAGACCTGATTTCTTTAACTTTCTAATTTTTCTTTTAATCAAGGGCTTTAAATTAGTGTCATGATTGAGAAATTGTAAGAGCATCAAGAGGAAGATGGTTGAAATGGTACTTTTAGATACAAAATATTGATTGGATTAAGTCCATTTGCTAGCATTGGTTGGCTTAGAGTGACAGCAAAAGGAAAAAAGAGAGGAATTAAGAGAGGTGATTTTGCTGTGGTCACTTTTGTGTGGATTACCAGTGTCTGGTCGCTACGTCAGTTGGACCCTTGTTCTTACTCCACTTGGCTTATTCATGGCAGTTTGGTGACCCTGCAACTTCCTTCCCCTGGCTGTTCCAGCACTCTCCTCCCTTGCTTCCTGCACCTTTCCTCCGACGGTCCTTTCACAAGCCGTCTCTGGCTGTGCTCTTTTCAGTTTGATGTTCCTCTGGGTTTCCCGTCACCCCTCTTTATCACAGTGCTTCTGCACATAGTTGTTTCGCATTTCCTCCCCTGATGGTGACACCTACACCGAGACACAGCACTGCATATCCGCTTGGCCTCTCACGCGCCCCCCATTCCTTGCCTGGTTGCTAGGTCTCCTCCTCACTGTCTAAGAACATCAGCGTACACGAGCTGGTGAAATCTGAGAGAGATGTAATTTTAAGTGAGTTGGTGGTGATATGCATAGATGGATACAGAAAGTTTAGGTTTTTAGAGGTATGATTAGTTTTTCTTGTTTTTTTAAGGCTATGTGCAAGGAATGAGTGACTTACTTTCACCTCTTTTATATGTGATGGAAAATGAAGTGGATGCCTTTTGGTGCTTTGCCTCCTACATGGACCAAATGGTAAGAACAGAGATTCCTTCTTTTAATGAAACTAATTTTGAATGTTTTAGTTATATAATAATCTTATTATATAAGAAGGATATTTATATTTAGCCAGTCATGTTAGAACTTTAAAAAAATTGCCCTGTTGTTTGTTTCTTTTCAAGAGGCTTGGAATGCTGGTACTATTTTTAATATAAAAAGTAGATGGTAAGTGCCTATAGAATAGGAATAATCAGGATTTAATATTGGTAAATGCTTATGATTTGCAGAACGGTAATGAGTCATAGACCATTGATGAAGTAGGTGATTCAGTTCTTGTGAGGTAGTTTCATTTCATCTGTTTCAGAGATAAAGCTTAGTCATGCCAAGTAATATCCTTACCTTTTGTGAACATTTTAGATTTTATCATTATAGTGACTGATTTTTCTCCAGATGTTTTTGAACTGTTTGTAACATTGACACTTTCTTAGTTTTTTCATAAACATGAGATTATTAGAGTTGAACTGTCTATATACATATTATTACAAAGAACATTTTATCTATTATCACTGATATTTCTTAGAGACAAAGTTCTAGGACAATAGTACAGAGAGAGTATTAACAGGAAAATAAAATAGAACGGTCTTCTCAAGTAATCTTTAGAAAGTGTAAGGGGAAAAAAAAGGGGCTAAGAGCAGATAAAAGCATATGAAATCCAAAGACCTGACTACATAGGTCTCTGTACTTGTTTCAAAATAAAATTAATATACTTGATGCTGGCCCTTGATTGTTGGATACTGAAATGGCTTGCTTGTAAGGGGATAAAGATTTCAAATATGTAATCATATGAGATGATTCCTTGTAATATAGAGTCTGGGATACAGATGTGAAAGTTTTTGATTGCTTCTGTTTTTTGATGACTTCTGTTCTTCCCCGCTTGCTTGCTTATTTTTATTTCCCCTTCTAATTTGTCTTAGTTTTATCTGTTTTCTCAAGTCTCTTCTCCATGGTTCCAACTCATCGTCACTTCGCCTAGTTCTTTTCCATACTTAATAAGATTTGATGTTTTAAAATATTTTTTTACTATTAAAGTAATAAATATTCAAATTATATAGTCCTTTACCATGAATTAATGTTTTTGTATTATTTAGATTAATATCATAGTTTGTCTTCCTTACCTTTTTGATTGGTTGATTTTTACCTGCCTTCTTAGTTCCATATACTTAGTTCCATAAGCGCTCTAGAAACCTGAGGCATTTGTTATAAAGGTCTGTACAACTGGTAATAATTGCATAAAAACTGTTGTTTGTTTTCCTTGTGTTTTTGTTGTTTATCCTCTTTTCCCTAGGGCTAGTGTGATAAAGAGGCCATGTCTCTGTTTAACTCATTCTGTGATATGCTTCCAGAATTTTCCTGATGCTTGACATGAGGTGTTTGTTCAACAGATTTTTGTAAAATAAATACATGAGTATTTCCCCAGTGCTTAGTTTGCTGCTGCTGCTGCTAAGTCACTTCAGTCGTGTCCGACTCTGTGTGACCCCATAGACGGAAGCCCACCAGGCTCCCCCGTCCCTGGGATTCTCCAGGCAAGAACACTGGAGTGGGTTGCCATTTCCTTCTCCAATGTGTGAAAGTGAAAATTGAAAGTGAAGTCACTCAGTGGTGTCCAACCCTTAGCGACCCCATGGACTACAGCCTACCAGGCTCCTCCGTCCGTGGGATTTTCTAGGCAATAGTACTGGAGTGGCTTGCCATTGCCTTCTCCGACAAACGTATGGCATTTGCTTTTTCTGTTGTTCAGCCGCTCAGTCGTGTCTGACTCTGTGACCCGATGGACTGTAGCACTTGATTCCTTCGGCTCCTGGCGTTTGCTCAGATGCACGTCCATTGAGCCAGTGACGCTCTCTGACCATCTCTTTACAGTAGTAGTTTCCATGAGCGCTAATACTGGCACGTTCAAGTATATTATCCTGTGCGCCAGATATGTATGTACATGCATGTGTGTGCATGTATTCAGGCCTCAGATGTAAAGACCACTTTCTGAACATCTTTAATACGCATTTCACAGTCTATTTGTCATTTTTGTGTATGGAGGTTCAAGTTCTTTGTTCTGTCTTTTTCACAGTATATGTTCTCTGTTTTCCTTTTCCATTAACAATGGTCTGGGATATTTCTAGTCTATTCTAAAAGGATTTCTTAATGTCTACTAACATCTTTTGCTTCATAATATGAAACATAACATGAAACATTTCATAATATAAAAGGGCAGTAAGTTACAATCAGAATAGTCTGCACAATTATTTCCACTGCATTGTTATTGTTTTCGTGTCCTTGAATCTGTTCTGCTGTTTGATTCCGTCTTTTTGTTTTACAGCTTTATTTCATGTAAGTTTTTACTACTTTATGGAGGCTGAATCCATTGTCTGTAGATTCACTTTTGTTGATATTTACTCACATCTAGTGTTGGTCTAGGCATAGACTTCTGTTATCACCGTATTATAGAAACAACTGCAAAATGATCTAATAAACTTCCTTATAGCCAGCATTCATTTTGCCGTATAGTTTTAGCTGCCTTTCCTTCTTACCCCCTCCATATACATATGTGTGTATACACATGCACATGCCTGTATATATGTACATATACATATATGTATTATGCACACATGTACATACATATGTGATGAATATACACATTTATTTATAGTTAGACTTGAAGCCCTTTGTGTGTCCATTGTCAACTCCTTTTCCTTTTTGCGGGAGTAGCTGCTTCTCTGCGGTTAGCTTCTGTCATTTTGGGAGTGCTACTTTTTATAGCAGAGTGGGTAGTAGTGGCCGTGCCATGTTGGTACTTCCAAAACAATGGAAGCTTTTGGCCATGTCACAGCGAAAATGATACTGTTAATCAAAGAGTTAGTCTTGCCTTTCCCTTTTATTTTCCTGTGGGAAACGTGAAGAAACTGTATCCCAAAAACTTGTGTTCATCTATTAAAGCATTTCATTCACTAATTAAACTATTCAGATCACTAAAGAGAAACCAGTTTATTGAGAATCAGTAGCCTTAATTTTTTTTTAACCAACTAATCTGATAGATACTTCTAATAAAGCACTATTATTGTCTCAAAAACTAAAAGAGAAATGTGAGGGGAAAGGGGTGTTATTCTTAGGCTTTTCACAAAGATTAGGGCATTATTTCACCATAAAGGGGTTAGAACATGAGGTTAAAGGGATCATAATCATAAGAAACCTTTCATTTATTTTGGTGCCCTCCCCATCCGAAAACCTTGACTGAAATTTTGGTAGCGAATGTACTCAGTTTCAGAGATTAAAACATTTAAACCACAGTAGTTCTTAAACTTTATGATCTCAGGATCTCTTCACACTCTTAAATATTATTGCAGATTCTAAGAGCTTTTGTTTATGTGGGTTATATCTGTTGATGTTTGTCATGAAAAGTTCTAGGAAATTTATAAATATCTTGTTGTTTAGTTGCTAAGTTGTATCCAACTCTTGCAACCCTGTGGACTATAGCCCACCAGGCTCATCTGTCCGTGGGATTTCCCAGGCAAGAATACTGGAGTGGGTTGCCATTTCCTTCACCAGAAGATCTTTCCAACCCAGGGATGGAACCTGTATCTCTCTACATTGGCAGGTGGATTCTTTACCACTGGGATTCTTTACCACTTTACCTGGGAAGCACAGATATTTATTTATTTATTCATTTAAAGATAACAGTAAACCTTCTGAAATTTTACATACATTTTTTAAAAGTAAAAAATAACTTTCCAAAACAGAATTTACTGAAAAGAGGGATTATCTTCCAGTTTTCATTTTCTTTTAATGTTTAGTATTTAGTTTAATAGGAGACAGCTGACTTTCACATCTGCTCCTGTATGCAGTCTATTGCAGTATATAGCCTTCTTATAGCCTTTACAATTATGGGAGAATTTAAAGTGCAAAATACATAGATTGTTTTAGTATTGCTGTTGTCATGAAAATGGTTTTGACTTCATAGATTCCTTAATGTCATCAAATCATAAGAAATAATTAGCTAATTCTTTAACACTGGACACATATTAAAGCTAAAATTAATTTTATTTCCTATGTTAATTTGAAGAAATATTTAGCAGTAAAGTGATTTGAGGAAAGTCTGTATCCCAAATGTGTGTTCCTTTCACCAGGTTTCTTATTTAAGAATAGTAGTCAGTCTACAGCTGCTGTTTTCTGCATTATTCTTTATCCTAAAAAATTGAATAGTGGGAAAAAATAATCTTTAAGCATTTTAGTTGTGATTTTAAAATACAAGCAGTATGGTGTAAGTCCAACATTTGTCCTTATTTTAATGGCACAGTTATCAGTGGTTATGTACTGTAAAATATTTATTGAATATTACTTAATTTTTTTTTAAAGCATCAAAATTTCGAAGAGCAGATGCAAGGCATGAAGACCCAGCTTATTCAGCTCAGTACCTTACTTCGGTTGTTGGACAGTGGATTTTGCAGTTACTTAGGTAAGTTGAGTGAAACAAAGCTATACTCAGCAAATTGTAGGGTAATACGCAGAGAGAAAAAAATGTTTAAAAATTGTATAATCCACCAGTGTTGCCTGGGTTCCTCTGAGGAATAAAACTGTGGGACCAAACTGTCCCCCTTGTACAATTTGGCCTTAAAACAGTTTATTTATACTATGAAATACGAGTCATCTCTCATTTGTGAGGACTGCCCCTGGGTTGGGAAGATCTTTTTGAGGAAGAAATGGCAACCCACTACAGTATTCTTACCTGAAAAATTCCATAGACAGGAGCCTGATGGGCTACGGTCCAGAGTTGAAAAGAGGTGGACATGACTAAGTGACTGAACACACATACACTCTCACACCCATATAAAAATCTGAGGAGACTCAAGTCCCTTACATAAAATGGCATAGTATTTGCATATAGCCTATGCACATCCTCCTGTATACTTTAGATCATCTCTAGATTATTTATTAAACCTCACACAACATAATTGCTGTGTAAATAGTTGTAAATATAATGTAAATCCTTTTTAAATAGTTGGCCAGGTGCAGCAAATTCAAGTTTTGCTTTTTGGAACTTCCTGGAATTTTTTTTTCCCCCAAATATTTTCCATTCACGATTGATTGAATCCACAGACACAGACCTGAAGAGATATGGAAAGTCAGCTGTTATTTGGTGGTTGTTAGCCTGCAATTCTGAATCATTTCCTTGAATTAGTAGAAGACAATTAAATTTATAGGACTTTTAATAGCCTAAGATGAACAGAAAAATTCGAGTTTGAAATAGATACCCTATTCTGAGATAGTGTAAGAGGAAGTAAGGTTTTTGTTTTTTTTTTGTAGAATCCCAGGACTCTGGATACCTTTATTTTTGCTTCAGGTGGCTTTTAATCAGATTTAAAAGGGAATTTAGTTTTCTAGATATTCTTCGATTATGGGAGGTAAGTTCTTTAATTATTGTAAAAATGTAACACTTTTTATGGAAATAACCATTTTGTTTCTATAGAGTATAAATGGATTATAATATCCTGACTGAAATTTCTAAAGCAGTTCTGAAATTCTGATGTTTTTGATATTTCCTTAAAAACTATGTTGAACTGAATGTGTGGTCTTGGGAACTTTTTTCTGTAGATCACATCCTTGTGAGACTGGGGGCCAGGAGGTTTCCCAGAACCAGTTCTGTAGACCATTTGACCTTGGGATACTTTATGTGAGACTGCTGAATTTGGGTGTAGATTTAAATATAGTTAAGGAAGTTTTGACTGGAGAAGGCAATGGCACCCCACTCCAGTACTCTTGCCTGGGGAATCCCATGGGAGGAGCCTGGTAGGCTACAGTCCATGGGGTTGTTAAGAGTTGGACACGACTGAGTGACTTCACTTTCCCTTTTCACTTTCATGCATTGGAGAAGGAAATGGCAACCCACTCCACTGTTCTTGCCTGGAGAATCCCAGGGACGGGGGAGCCTGGTGGGCTCCCGTCTGTGGGTTGCACAGAGTCGGACATGACTGAAGCAACTTAGCAGCAGCAGCAAGGGAGTTTTGGCAGGCCAGTCAGTTGAGATGGTACTTTGTTTGTAGTCTGGAGTATTGGGAGGGAACTGACTTTTGTTTTGCTTTTTTTTTAGTATATGTGTTGCCGAAGCGAGCACTGTTTTGCTTTTTTTAAAGAAATTTAAGTTAGACCAAAATACTAAGAATAATGTAACAAATATGCTACTATCTGCAGTCAATATATGTAATAATTTTGCCTTATTTACTTCTATGGAGTTGGCCAAAAAGTTTGTTCAAACGAACTTTTTGGCCAATCCAATAGTTTTTTCTCTTTCTTTCCAAGGCAAAAAATATTGAAAGATATAGCTTAGATCTTTAATCACCACCCCAAGCCCCATTACCCTTTTCCTCACTCTGGAGAGTATTCATGATCATGTTTTTGGTTTATATCTTTTTATTCCATCTTACACCCAGGGCAACCCTTGATGAAAAACAGAAAAGTATTATTTTCTTCTCATATATCTGTTAATTGTTAACAGATAGTAGTGCTTTCAAAATAGACTATTGGTATAATGACCGTCCCCTACCTTATCTTTGTAAGAGTAAAGGTAACAGAAACTTTCCCAAGGAAAGAATGGGGGAAATACTCTGTTTGAATAATAAGTAAACTTAATATACAGTGAGTATCCTGAGGCTTTTACACCTGGAGGTTGATTCCTATACTTTTGGAGGCTGTGCTCCCATCAGAGAAGGTGATGCACTAACTGAAGGATCCCTGCTTTGTGGAGGAGCACTTTTTTGTTTGAAATTAGAAGGAAAACTTACAAGTTCTTGACCTAGAATCGTACTTTAAAGTTTATCAATTTCATTAAATTAGTATCTCAGCTTCTTTTTAAAAGTTTTCAATAATTGTAATAGCTCCTTAATCTGTGCTTACCAAATAAATTAGGACTTTTAATGAAATCTTTGAGGTTAATTGCATTATAATTAAACTTTCAAAAATGGATTTAGTCTGAAAATGATTCTACTTGGTTTATTTTTAGTAAAAGAAATAAAAACATTTCTGGTATGCTTTAATAATATTGTTTACATGAGTCTTTGATCTTTCTAAAAAAGATATTAAGTACATTAACCAGAGGAAATTAAGACTTAAGTTTTAGGACATTTATTAGGAAGAAGTGATCAAATGTTGTACACATTTGGGTATAAATTTTGGGTGGTTGATTCAGTTTTTGTCACAATCAGAGATATTCTGATTTATTATATAATATGTTGTTTAGAATGTAAAGCTACCTTTGGGTGTTTTTAATTCCATGCAGTGTATAACTGCATTTTTATTCCTGTGATGTAGCTTTTCCCCCCAGCCCCAGAGACTGAAGATTTAAAGGTAAAAAACTATAAAGGTTCAGAAAAATATTGAAAATACCTCTAACCTTTACACCTTAGCCATTTATCGTATTGATTAGGCTCAGTGCTAACTGTAGTCACCTAAATAGAGATATGTTTGAAATTCATCGTAATTAATTTATTGTTTGTGGGTAATAAGACTTTCATTTCCCACACCTCATTTCTTAACTAGAAAAAGAATGGACTACTCCATCTAGGCAACTTTTACTTTGCATAGAAGTCATTCAGAATTGAGCATCATATCTATGAAGAAATATTTTAGAATTGATAGAGTTTACTAAATATGTGTTCTGTTTTCTACAGGTAATGTGGACTGAACTACCATGTAAAAATTTTCATCTTCTTCTCTGTTGTGCTATTCTGGAGTCAGAAAAACAACAAATAATGGAAAAACATTATGGCTTTAATGAAATACTTAAGGTAGTTATTCTTTTAATTTAGATTTTAATATTTTGACTCTTTCCTCTTTTTGTTGGAAAACAATCATTTCCTTGGAGTGTAATTGAATCTCTTGAGTGACTTAAAGTTTTATCAGTAGTAGTCAATACTAGGACCAGTTCTCTGAGAATAACAATTCAGCAAGTTGAACATATTGGCTAGTTATTTTTTCTCCTAGCTAATTAGAAAGAGAAGCAAATTCAACAAATGCTCTTTTATGTTGTTTACTTTTCTAAAAAAAGTAATTCTTTTGCTTATAACTTTGAGATGGTAGACTTGGGACAACTGCTGGATTTAATGTTCCATAAGCTTATTATTAATAGCTGTTCTTTAGCTTTAAAACTTGAAATGATCTAATGAGGGATATTCTACAGTGTAATGTAACTAGTATGACACCACCGTTATGGAAGAAAGCTAAGAAGAACTAAAGAGCCTCTTGATGAAAGTAAAAGAGGAGAGTGAAAAAGTTGGCTAAAATTCAACATTCAGAAAACTAAGATCATGGCATCTGGTCCTATCACTTCATGGCAAATAGATGGGGAAACAGTGAGTGACTTTAATTTTTTGGGCTCGAAAATCACTACAGATGGTGACTGCAGCCATGAAATTAAAAGACACTTACTCCTTGGAAGGAAAGTTATGACCAACCTAGACAGCTTATTAAAAAGCAGAGACATTACTTTGCCAACAAAGGCCCGTCTAGTCAAAGCTATGGTTTTTCCTTTAGTCATGTATGGATGTGAGAGTTGGACTATAAAGAAAGCTGAGTGCCGAAGAATTGCTGCTTTTGAACTGTGGTGTTGGAGAAGACTCTTGAGAGTCCCTTGGACAGCAAGGACATCCAACCAGTTTATCCTAAAGGGAATCAGTCCTGAATATTCATCGGGAGGACTGATGTTGAAGTTGAAACTCCAGTACTTTGGCCACCTGATGTGAAGTACTGACTCATTAGAAAAGACCCTGATGCTGGAAGATTAAAGGCGGGAGGAGAAGGGGACGACAGAGAATGAGATGTTTGGATGGCATCACCGACTCAATGGACATGAGTTTGAGTAAACTCCGGAAGTTGGTGATGGACAGGGAAGCCTGGCATGCTGTAGTTCAGGGAGTCGCAAAGAGTTGGACATGACTGAGCAACTGAACTGACTGAATATAACTAGTAATAAATTGTGTAATAGAGTATAATAGTGTTTCAGTTTCAATTATTTTATTGATTTATTCTAGCATATCAATGAATTGTCCATGAAAATTGATGTGGAAGATGTACTATGCAAGGCAGAAGCAATTTCACTACAGATGGTAAAATGCAAGGTATACAGTATTTTAAGTAATCGATTTTTTGTCTGTATGATTTTGGTGGATTGAGGTCACAAAACTTTTCTTTTTAGAAGTTAAATTAGTAAGTTGATGGCAGACACAAAGCATTGACTAACATTTGTTTACCATTATAGATTTACAGCACTTAATTGAAAACAATTGAATAATTATTCTAGGAGACAAATAGTAATAAGACAGAATGATAAAAGTAATGAAAACACTTTGGCTAAAACAAGAGAGGCTATAGAAACATTGATATATTATCAAATTAGTGAACACAGAACAGGACCTCATATTAAATATATAGTGTCTTCAAGTAAAGACAGATGCTAATCAGAAATAATTAAATGAATATTATTTGGTCAGTGTCATTACATTTATATCAGTCACGCTGTTAATTATCTCTAAAAACAAGGCAAATTTGAGGTGTTATGTCCTGAATTTAAACCAAAGTGCAATGGCAAGCCACTCCAGTACTCTTGCCTAGAAAATCCCATGGATGGAGGAGCCTGGTAGGCTGCAGTCCGTGGGGTCGCTAAGGGTCGGACACGACTGAGCGACTTCACTTTCACTTTTCACTTTCACACATTGGAGAAGGAAATGGCAACCCACTCCAGTGTTCTTGCCTGGAGAATCCCAGGGACGGGGGAGCCTGGTGGGCTTCCGTCTATGGGGTCACACAGAGTCGGACACGACTGAAGTGACTTAGCAGCAGTAGCAGCAGCATTATACTTTTGGTGTATTTGGTTTTCAGATTTTTAAGAGAATTCTTATTTAGTCTTTGTGTCATTTGTTCATGGTTCCAAATATTTTTTTCGGCTCAATTTTTCTCTTTACAATTTTACATATTTATATACTTACGGCTGCACCGGGACTTCATTGCTGCCTGGGCTTTTCTGGTTGAGGACAGTGGGGGCTGCTCTTCCTTGTGTCTCGCAGGCTCCTCCCTGCAGGGGCTCCTCTGCTTGGGGAGCTCAGGCTCTCGGACTTCTGTGGCTGCAGCACATGGGCTCGGTAATTGAGTCTCCCAGGCTCAGTACTTGAGGTGCACAGGCTTAGTTGCTCCACGGCATCCAGATCAGGGATCGAATCCGTGTCTTCTACATTGGCAGGTGGATTCTTTACCACTGAACCAGCAGGGAAGCCCTATTTTAGTTCAGTTTTACACATATTTATTTGATGGCTATTCTGTTCAAAACTTGTCAGTGATACTTTTCAAGTTTAACTGAACTGAATTCTGTTAAAACTTGTCGGTGATACTTTTCAAGTTTAAGGAACATTTGTGTATTGAGGGAAAAAATTGCGTAAATAAAGAGAATGAAATAAATGCAAAATGTTAGAAAACAGTATGTGGGAGTGGTAGGGTGGGGAGTGGCTAATTCAGAATAGAAGATCAGAAAATCACTTATTAAAAAGAGTGGTTTGGATTTCATTTCGAGTGGAGAAGGAAGGTCTGAGAAGGTGCATAACAATTGCACTGTTAGAATAAATGTTTGATGTTATCTTAAATTGTAAGTGTTAATTTGTGATTACTTTTCCTCTCTGGTGAATGATGATTTTATATTTGGTTCTTCTTATTCAGGAGTTGCCACAAGCAGTTTGTGAGATCCTGGGGCTTCAGGATAGTGAAGTTACCACGCCGGATTCAGACAATGGGGAAGATGAAAATGTTAGCATGACTATTTGTCCTGCATCTGCATTTCAGAGTAACTCATTGCCTGTCCTTACTGCCAGTGGAGGCAGAGATGACAACCCAACAGAGATATCCATGTCCCCAAATGTCAGCAGATTAACACCTGCATGATCATTCTTTGAAGAGACACTTTGTTACAACTTTTTTTCAAGTACTTGAAAGGTGAAAATTTGAAATCTTGGTATCGATCATGCTTTAAGGTTTATGGAAAGAATGTGTACTGATGTTCTTACATTAAAGCTTTACAAAGATTTAAACTAATTATTTTTGTAGTTACTTCTACCAAATAGCCTTTCCTTTTCAATAACATTCCTTGGTATTTTTTTATAGCTAAGTACATTTTATTTTCTTGCTGATGAACTGGAATTGAAAAAATAGTACAAGTGGATGAGTTGGAAATTATGCACTTTGAAAACATTCACTTTGTTTACTCCAAGTTTAGCAGGTTTGGATTTGATTAAATGCTGAGCCTTTCTATAGCTTTCTAAGCTGAGAAGTAGGTGGTGGCCCAGTGATGAAAGAATTTATTTTTCTCTCTTGTTTACAAAAGTACTCAGCTTAAATATTTACGCTGGTTGAATGTGATTTAAATTGGACATTTTCATCAATGCAGTTTAATGTGTAGATAAAGAGCTATTTCAACCATAATAAGTGGATTGGCAGTATATTTTTTACATTGAACTTTTCTTCACTTGTATATAATGACTGTATAAGTACTTATTTATGAGTATAAGAAAGGATAGGCATATTTTCTTTAACTGAATAAACTTGACTATTGATTTATATAACCTGATTTCACAAAGTTAATGCATAGCTTCAATATGAGATCTTTTTCACAGCTATTTTCTTAACCAAACATTTATTTCAGGAGACCACATTCAATCCCATACCTGGTGTAATTTTCAAGTTAATTGCTTATAGTCTCATTTTACTAATGTTTACTATCTTTCCTAATAGTGCATTAACTGATTAATCAGGTCTTTAAATTTTTATGAAATACTCTTTGCCAAAAGCTTACGTCAAAAATTTCATTATACTATCACGAGTCTCAAAATAATGCTCTTTTGTATATGAATGAAGCTGTTGTTTTTACCATGCAGTGTTGCATGATTTTAAGTTATGTGTAATGAACATAACTGATTCCATTTTAATTGTAATTTGTTTACTTCTGTACATATCATTAAAATAAATTTGAAGTTGAAATGGTGTTTTCAGTTAAATTGCACTTGGAAATAATCTGCTGGTTCTTCATCAGCAGAAGAAAACCCTAAGATGGACCCCAGTGCATCTTGTATTTTCATATCATTGAAACAGTCATTTGAATGAGTTGTGGAAAGAAGTGAGAAAGAAACATGACTCTTTTATAAAGAAACTTTTTATTAGCATGAAATTGGGTATAGTATTACCTTGGAGGATATAATTATCTGAATCAGTAAAGCAACTTCCTACAAGTGATGTTAATAATGTAAAATAAAAGTTACATAGTTCTAAAATGGTCCACTAGATAGATTCCAAGCACCCTGACCTCCCCCCATCCCTGAACTAGGGAACCAAATGAACTTTTTCTTACTTGAGCTTTAACTGACAATCATGACAGTAGAACCATTAGATTGTAGTTTTTAATATCATATGTGTGTTATCTTTCATCAGTTAATAATGAGTAAGTCTATTCAGGAAAAAAAAGTAAACTGATCAAAACTCAGTATCTCCAGCCTTTCATTTCCTGCTGTTCAGGAAATTGCTGAGAACATCTTGATGTCCTTCTTGTTCTTCCTGGACAGGGACTTTTGGGGAGATTTTTTTCCCCCTAACTATGTAGTATAATGTCTACTTCAGAGTTTTAAAAAATCTTAAGACATTTAGTAAGTTTAACTTTTGTGAAGTTTTATTTTTAAAACTACTTCTTAAAAACATTTTTATAAACATGTAATATTTGGCCCATTTTTTATATGTAAATAATGATTATACAGTGCTAAGTAAAGTCTGACTTAATCCTACTCCTCAAAACCAGCTAGCAAATAACCATGTAAACTTGAACTGTTGATATTGCTAAGATAGATACAGTTCAGGTAAGTGTCTTAGTCTGACTTTTAAAAGAATTGTTTTAATTTTCACAAGGTGCTCTGTCCTTGCTGATAACACATAAAATATTGAAAGTGAAAGTGCAAGTCACTCAGTCGTGTCCAACTCTTTGCAACCCCATGAAAGTCCTTGGAATTCTCCAGGCCAGAATATTGGAATGGGTAGCCTTTCACTTCTCCAGGGGATTTTCCCAACCCAGGAATTGAACCCAGGTCTCCTCCATTGCAAGCAGATTCTTTACCAGCTGAGCCACGAGGGAAGCCCAAGAATACTGGAGTGGGTAGCCTATCCCTCGGAGAAGGCAATGGCACTCCTCTCCAGTACTCTTGTCTGGAAAATCCCATGGATGGAGGATCCTGGTAGGCTGCAATCCATGGGGTCGCTAAGAGTCAGACACTACTGAGCGACTTCACTTTCACTTTCCTGCATTGGAGAAAGAAATGGCAACCTACTCCAGTATTCTTGCCTGGAGAATCCCAGGGACAGGGGAGCCTGGTGGGCTACCGTCTGTGGGGTCGCACAGAGTTGGACACGACTGAATCAACTTAGCAGCAGCCTATCCCTTCTCCAGCGGATCTTCCCAACACAGGAATTGAATCAGGGTCTCCTGAATTGCAGGAGGATTCTTTAGTGGCTGAGCTATATTATGTGCTGTAAAAAGTGTTTTCAATTCTGATAGGAGTCTATGGGCAACCTTTTTGCATTGGAAATTTAGAGAATTGCCATTGTATATTGTATTGCTTGGCTTAAATTTTGACTTACAGTTAGGTAGACAGGTCCTTAAGTTTTTGTTTTTGTTTTTTTTAAAGTAGTTCCTTGATTTTCTAAGGTAGGTTTGCCCTAGTTCTGGTCATCATTTTTAGTAAAAAGTGATGACAGTCAACTTTTGACTATTTTATTTAGGTTCCTCCTCTGTTCTTACATTTTGAAGAGAAACGTTCAGTGTCATTTTATTTCTGAACATGAAACAGGGTTAAATTTGAGATGAATCTGAAAGTTGTTTTAATCAGTATCTAATGCAAGGAGGTCAAACCAGTCCATTCTAAAGGAGATCAATCCTGGGTGTTCATTGGAAGGACTGATGCTAAAGCTGAAACTCCAATACTTTGGCCGCCTCATGCGACGAGTTGACTCACTGGAAAAGAGTCTGATGCTAGGAGGGATTGGGGGTGGGAGGAGATGGGGACGACAGAGAATGAGATGGCTGGATGGCATCACTGACTCGATGGACATGAGCTTGAGTGAACTCCGGGAGTTGGTGATGGACAGGGAGGCCTGGTGTGCTGTGATTCATGGGTTTGCAAAGAGTTGGACACGACTGAGCGACTGAACTGAACTGAATGTCATTGTCTTGACAGTAAACGTCTGTACCTACTGTACTGAGTTGCCCAAAACGTTCGTTAGGGTTTTCTGGTAACATCTTAGGGAAAAACCTGAAAGAACTTTTTGGTCAACTCAATGATTTTAACATGAATACTGCCACTTAAATGATTACAGTGTATTTGGCCTGTCCTCCCTTTGGGTCCTTATAATATGGGAGCTTTTGAAGTTGTAGATATTTGAGGATTGCTCTGATTACAAACATTTTTATCTTAGGTCTTTTAAGTAGATTCCTATTTTTCAGGCTGTCTTGACTTAGGGAAAAGAGTGTGTCATCCTTAGATGCAAAGAAGGGTGGGGGTGGGGCAGTGTGATTGGACATACTTCTGTAAGTTCTGGGGTATCCAGAGCACTCTTGGCCCATGGGAAATTGCATTGTTAATAAACTCACTGTAAAGAAAAACAGATCGTAATCCAAATCTCTTTCTAAGAACCATCAGGAATCAGAAATGCTGTATTTACCTAAGGTAGTTCAATCCCTTGAGTTAGAATTGGAATAATAGAATAATAGAGTGAGTGCTTCCTCAGTCTTGTCTGACTCTGGGATTCCATGGACTTTAGCCCACCAGGCTCCTCTGGGATTTTCCAGGCAGGAATTCTGGAGTAGGTTGCCATTTTCTAGAGAATCTTCCCCAGAGGGATCAAGCTTGTGTCCCCTGTCTCCTGCCTTGGCAGGCGGTTTCTTTACCACTGAGCCACCTGGGAAGCCCTGGAACAAACAAGTCAGCTGTTAAACACGCTTCTCCTGAGAGATCTTTCTGGTGTGTTGGTCTTCACATCTCTATGTCCTAAAGTAGACAGAATGGAAAGAACAAATTCCAGTAAGCTTTGCTGTGATCAATGAACAGGCCTTTCAGGTTTTTTTAATTAAGAAGATGTATTAACTTCAGAAATGGGCTTTTGCTGTGACATTCAATAATACATATTTTCGATACCACACTAGTCTGGAGGCACCAGACCCAATGAGCTGGCCAACTGCTATAAAAACACAACGAAAGCTGTTCTTAAGATTGCTTTAGATGTTTTATGGCCTGATTGTACCTTGCGTTTTTTCATGAGTGTCACAGGATCATTTTGTAAGGCAAATTCTCCAGCGCAGAAACCGTCAAGGTGTACTTGTGAGTGGTTAATATTAAGACTGCATGCCACTGTGCCTGTGAAGCATGGAAAACAGGATACATTCAGAGAAAATCTGAGTCACATGCTTTTTGTTAACTGAATCAGATGTTAAATAGGCCATATGGAGTATCTGCTGACCAGGAAGTCATTAACAATGAATAGCATCTAACCGAAATAGATAATGTAAAGACCTAAATTGTTTTCTGAGTGGAATTGTTTATTTTTTTATACTCTTAATAGAAGTAATGCTATTATAAACACACACGTGTGCTCCTATTTCTGCCTTCCCCACTTCCAAAATTCACAATAAGTTCTTTCACACACATCAGGGTGTAAAGAAGTTAACCCGAAAAACAGTATTGTTAAATTCCTCAATTTAAATGCAATTTCTGAATAAATTAGGGGCAAATATTTTATTCTCTACTGGCTTACAGAGCTTTTAAGAATTCTATATGTAGGCTAATGAGGGGAAACCCAGTCTGATGTTTCTAGCTTCCTTCATATCCTATTAAGTTTTCCAGACCAGCCTTTTAACTTTTTGTTTAATATGACTTATCCCAAAATTTCATTGATTGGTGAAGATCGGGGGGAAAAGAATCAGTTTCATTGATATTTCATACCTAAGAAGAGTGACAAAAAAGCCCTTGCTGCTTAAACTACAACTTACAGAATGGGTAGGGTTATTTTTTTTTTTTTTATCTTTCAATTTTTTATTCTGTATTGGGGTATAGCTGATTAACTATGTTGTGACAATTTCAGGTGAACAGCAAAGGGACTCAGCCATACATACACAGGTAATGGATGCGTTAGTCTTGACAGGTACATCTTAGGGAAGGAATTTAAGGAATAGGAATGTTTCAACTGTAGTCCGGTGAGTTGAGTTCAGGTGGCAGAATCCTGGCGCCATCTGCCTCAGCAGAATCATTTTTTCCTAACCTATTCCCTTGTTCCTGACAGGACTATAAGTGAATCATTCCAGCCATGAGAATCCATACCCCACCAGACTCCTTTTTTTTTTTTTTGAACACTTGTGGAAAAGGAAATGTTTTACCACAGCAATTCCCATTTTCTTTTGGTCACTCTCAGTTTGATTTTGTGATGCTTCTCACATGCCTGGGCTGCTGAATTTTCCGTATTTTCAACTCTTCAGAATTAGAAGTTATGTTTAGAAGAGTGGCTCAGTGGTGGTGAAGAATCCACCTGCCAATGTAGGAGACTCAGGAAACGGGTTCAATCCCTGGGTTGGGCAGGCTCCCCAAAGGAGGAAATGGCAGCCCCCTCCAGGATCCCTGCGGGGAAAATCCAACAGAGAAGCCTGGTGGGCTACAGCCCGTGGGGTTGCAAAGAGTTGGACACGACTGAGCAGCTGAGCACACCTCCCTCCCCCCATGAGTTTATTCTGCAAGAAGAGTTGAATAATTGTGAGCATTTTATTTGTTAGCTTTACAGTGTGGAGTGAGTCCATGAGAGTCCTGGCCTCGGTCTAGGGGGTCCCTCTTTAATCTCATTCCATAGTTTCCTAAGTTATTCTTAAGGACTCACATTGTCTGAGAGCACCATTATGGCTTTTTTTTTTTTTTTAAATACAGGAGCTTTTCCTGCGAAAACATAGTATCCAACAGGTAAGGCCTGGGGGCACCATTTGATTTGTTTTCATTGAGGTCATTTTGATTTTAAATCTGAACTGTGTTCTGGTTTCATCTGAGCCATTGCCTCACTGACCCCAGAATAAATCACTATTCCTTTTCTGCTTTAGTTTTATTCTTTTCAAATTGGTTTAAATGTGCTTGCCTTTTATGAGCCTCCCTTTATGAAAGTTGTCATAAAAATATGAAAATGAGAACACAAATGTAAGACAGATTTCATATTTTGCTTATTAATAAAGAGAAGTCTCTAGTCAACCATCTTGGTCAATATAGAAAATTATAAAAAATAAAAATCACCCGGCTTGTCTGCACTAAGTATTTTAGTGGTAAGGGAAATTATAGTGTCTACTTGATAGTCAAAGGTCTGTCTAGTCAAAGCTATGGCTTTTCCAGTAGTCGTATATGGATGTGAGAGTTGGACTATAAAGAAAACTGAGCACCGAAGAATTGATGGCTTTTGGTGGTGTTGGAGAAGACTCGAGAGTCCCTTGGACTGCAAGGAGATCCAACCAGTCCATCCTAAAGGAAATCAGTCCTGAATGTTCACTGGAAGGACTGATGTTGAAGCTGAAACTCCAATACTGTGGCCACTTGATGGGAAGAACTGACTTATTGGAAACGACCCTGATGCCAGGAAAGATTGAGGGCAGGAGGAGAAGGGGACGACCGGGATGAGGTGGTTGGGTGGCATCACCGACTTGATGGACATGAGCCTGAGCAAGCTTTGGGAGTTGTTGATGGATAAGAAAGCCTCGCATGCTGCAGTCCATGGGGTTGCAGAGTCGGACATGACTGAGCGACTGAACTGAACTGATAGTCATGTGAACATTTTATCAGAAAAATGATTTCTAAGGCTGTCGCAACTGTTTTTGGTTATGATTCCACATTAGGTCAGTTCAGTCAGACTCTTGATACCAAATTACCCTTATCCTTCATGACTTAATTCAGATTATATTGTCTGGATGTCTGGCTGGTTGACAGAACGTCCTTGCAAAATTTAAATGTATCTATCTTTGTTGAAATTTTTTTTCTCAAAATGATAGTTTCTATAGTCTTTGGGCGTGTTCCACAGGAATAAATTATTTCCATTGAGTCTGCACACTTTCATGTATGAGTGGACGTAGTGGAGGCCACTTGAGTTGCTATTGTTTGGGGATTTTCTTCCTGTGAGCACAAGTGCATACCTCATACTGACTATGAGTGTGTGCTCAGTCATGTCTAACTCTGTGGCCCCATAAACTGTAGCCCTCCAGGCTCTTCTGTCCATGGAATTTTCCAGGCAAGAAATAGTGGAGCAGGTCACCATTTCCTACTCCAGGCAATCTTCTCAACCCAGGGATCGAACCTGCATCTCTTGTGTCTCCTGCATTGGTAGGAAGATTCTTTACCACTCGTGCCACCTGGGAAGCCCCATACTGACAATCACAACATAATCAGTTTTATGAAGACTTCCCATTCAAAGAGTGGCATCTCCTAAGATCTCATGTGAGCCTAAGACTTTTTTCCCATACTGCTGCTTTAAAAAAAAAAAAAATCCATTCATAGATACTTAAAGTACCAGGATATGGTTCTAGTGGTAAAGAACCTGCCTGTCAATGCAGGAGATCTAAGGGACGCAGGTTTGATTCCTGGGTCGGGAAGCTGCCCTGGAGGAGGGCGTGATAACCCACTCCAGTACTGTTGCCTGGAGAATCCTATGGACAGAGGAACCAGGAAGGCTATTGTCCATAGGGTCACAAAGAATCAGACATGACTGATGCAACTTAGCACACATGCAGAGTACTAGAATAGATGACAACTTCATTAACTATGTATATGACAGTTGGTTTGTGAATATGTTGAAAATAGTGTTATGTAAATACCTGCTTGAGTTTCTTAAAAGTCATGGCAGGTGTGTTTCATTTCTTTGCTGATAAATTACTATGCTACTAAGTTAAGGAAATACTTTAGCTATGGCATAAGTTTATTTTGGTATGGTATTCATGTGGTTAGGTTGGAGGAATTAGGAATGAATGATATAATAGTGAACAATTCCTGTCACAGAACCAAAAATGTACCCTGTAAACCCTAGGAGTCAGATGTCAATGGAAAAAAAAAAATCCAACCAAAGTGATCGTTAGGTTGACTGGTTTTATGCCCTGAAGTTAAGCCCTTTCTCTTGCCTTATTCAATGTGGTTTAGGCACAGCAGGCATACATATCACATTTGCTTGTGACACGAACTGGGGAGGCTGAAACAATGGCTCACAACCAGGAAGACTTAAGGGGAGGAGATCAGACTTGGTTGATTCCCAGTCTCAAAATAACCTCTCATGATTATGTTTCAGGTACCTCCATACTCTGACAGCCCATGTCTGCCCTTTAGTAACTGCACTCGCCTTCCCCATTCATCTCGGGGAGGGACCAGGGAAATTTTTTCTTCTCGTCAGCATATTTCCTTTTATCCTTCCCCCGAACATATTTCTTTACATCTCTGAAAATTCACTTTGATAACATTGTAATCTCAGTTGGATTTTTTTTGGCCGTGCCATGTGGCTTGTGGGATCTTGGTTCTCCGACCAGGAGTCATTTATTTACTCCCTCTCCCCTCAGTCCCCACTGTACACATGCCCCCTTCTTCATGGCTCCATCTTCCGATATAGTTGATGTAGTATCAGTTTGTCCTTGTTTAGTTGCTAAATTGTGTCCGACTCTCTTGTGACCCCCATGGCCTGCAACCCACTGGACTTCTTTGTCCATGGGATTTCCCAGGCAACGAATGCTGGAATGGGTTGCCATTTCCTTCTTCTCCATGGGATCTTCCTGACCCAGGAATCAAACCTGTGTCTCCTGAATCTCCTGCATTGGCAGGCAGATTCTTCACCACTGAGCTACCAGGGAAAGTCATTATATTGGTTAGGGCAATGCAGTTCTTAGCTGAGACATGTCTGTCTTCGACCCTTTAATTTTACTTTGGGAGTCAATTCTTATTGAGGGTTTCTTTTGTTTGTTTGCTTTTTACATAATTGTCACTAATCCAATCTACCATATGTTTCAGTCGGGGCTTGCCAATGATGGGGGCTCTACCGTAGGGTAATCTGATTGCTCTATTTTGTTCAGAGCTCTCAATGTCTTTTCAGGTTTTTCTTTCTTTCCTGGTCAGAGTCTCCAACCGTTTCCCCATGACCTGGCTGCAGGGTAAATGCCTGGCCTCCTGTGGTTGGAGTCTCAGTGTTCAGTGCACGTGTTCCTTTAATCACTTTACTTTCAGGGGAATGCTGTTCTCAAGTGTGTCTAGTGCCCTTCTGTCCAGAGGTCCTCTGTTTTACAGTTTCCAGAAAATAAGCTCCATTCATCCCCCTGGGGGTAGGAAGGGAAGTGGATTGGCTATGTAGAATAGAAGAGGGGAATATAGAGTTTTAACTGCCTTTAAACAAAATAACAGTTTTATTAGGATAAACTTCATGTGCCATGAAATGCACTCTTTTAGAGTGTGCCGGTCGCTGATTTTTAATATACTCACAGTCGTGTGAGTACTCCAGCATTTAGAGTATTTCCGTAACTGTCGGAAGAAACCCGGTTCTCATAGTAGTCATTCCTGCCTTCCCACTCCCTCCCCACCCGACAGCCCTTAATCTGCTGTCTGTCCATCTGTCTCCTCTGCCCCACCCCTTTCCTTGTTTGTTTTCACCTCTTCACCACATTTCATATAAATGGAATCATGCACTATGTGATCTTTTGTGACTGGCTTCTTTCAGTATGATGTTTTCAAGATTACTTTCTTCCTTTATGTTACTGTTTCTGGACACACCATATTTTGTTTTGTCTTTTCATTAGTTGATATCTGCGTTGTTATGAATTTGGGGTTTTTTTTGTTATGAATAAGACTGCTATAAACATTCATGTGTAAGTTTTTCTGTGGCATACGTTTTCATTTTTCTTAGGTGTATACCAAAGAGTGGAGCTGCTGTTATATGGTAATTCTAGGGTTAACTTTTTGAGGAGCTGCCAAACATTTTTCCAAAATGACTGCTGCTGCTGCTGCTAAGTCACGTCAGTCGTGTCCGACTCTGTGTGACCCCATAGACGGCAGCCCACCAGGCTCCCCCGTCCCTGGGGTTCTCCAGGCAAGAACACTGGAGTGGGTTGCCATTTCCTTCTCCAATGTGTGAAAGTGAAAAGTGAAAGTGAAGTCCCTCAGTCACTGCATTGTAATATATACCTAGAGGTAAAATTGTTGGGTCACATGGTAACTTTGTAGTTAATATTTTGAAAGACTACCAAACTTTTCCAAAGTGACTCTTACCATTTTTCAATCCTATCAACAATGTATGAGGCTTGCTATTTTTCCACTTTCTTCCAATATTTGTCTTTTTTATTTTAGCCATTCTAGTGGTTTATAAAGTAGTATCTTTCTGTGTGTTTTGATTTGTATTTCTCTAATGACTAATGTTGGGGGTGGGAGGAGACGGGGACGACAGAGAATGAGATGGCTGGATGGCATCACCAACTCTGTGGACATGAATTTGAGTGAACTACGGGAGTTGGTGATGGACAGGGAGGCCTGGCGTGCTGTGATTCATGGGGTCGTGGAGAGTCGGACACGACTGAGCGACTGAACTGAACTGAATGACTAATGTTGAACATCTTTTCATATACCCATTGGTCATATATTCTTTGGACAAATGTCAATTCAAATCCTTTGTCCATTTCAAAATTGGTTTACTTGTTTTTTCAATGTCAGCTTGTAAAAGATCCTTCTATATCCTGGTTACTGTCTTCTATGAGATACATGATTTATACTGTGGGTTGTCTTTTCATTTTCTTCATGATGTCCTTTGAGGCACAAAGTGTTTAATTTTGATGAGATCATATTTATATTTTCTTTGATTGCTTATGGTTTTGTTATCATACCTAAGAAAAAAATTGCCTAATCCATGGTCATGAAGATATAATCCTATGTTTTCTGCTGACTGTTATAGTTTTAGCTTTTAATTTAGATCAGTGATCCATTTTGAGTTAAGTTTTATGTCTGAAGTAAGGTGTTCATTGAACACCTGTTCATTGAATGAACAGTGTTCATTGTTTTTCACGTGGATATCCAAAGTTGTTCTTTGCTATTGAACAGTTTTAGCACACTTGTTGAAAATTAGAAGACCATAAATAGTCAAAACTTGTGTTGAACTCTAAATTCTATTCCATTTGTGTGTCTCTTGTCTTATGGGCTTCCCAGGTGGCACTAGTGGTAAAGGACCTGCCTGCCAATGTGGGAGACATAAAAGACTTGCATGGGGAAGACCCCCTGGGGGGAGGCCATGTCAAACCACTCCAGTGTTCTTGCCTGGAGAATCCCTATAGACAGAGGAGCCTAGCAGCCTATAGTCCAAAGGGTTGCAAAGAGTCAGACGCAACTTAAGTGACTTGACACATTGTCTTATAGTGCCACACTGGTTTCATTACTTTGTTAAATTTTGAAATTGTTTAATGACTTCTGCAAGAGAGTTCCAGAAAAACATCTATTTCTGCTTTATTGACTATGCCAAACCCTTTGACTGTGTGGATCAAAATAAACTGTGGAAAATTCTGAAAGAGATGGGAATACCAGACCACCTGACCTGCCTCTTGAGAAACCTGTATGCAGGTCAGGAAGCAAAAGTTAGAATTGGACATGGAACAACAGACTGGTTCCAGATAGGAAAAGGAGTACATCAAGGTTGTATATTGTCACCCTGCTTATTTAACTTATATGCAGAGTACATCATGAGGAACACTGGGCTGGAAGAAGCACAAGCTGGAATCAAGATTGCCGGGAGAAATATCAATAACCTCAGATATGCAGATGACACCACCCTTATGGCAGAAAGTGAAGAGGAACTAAAAAGCCTCTTGATGAAAGTGAAAGAGGAGAGTGAAAAAGTTGGCTTGAAGCCCAACATTCAGAAAACGAAGATCATGGCATCTGGTCCCATCACTTCATGGGAAATAGATGGAAAAACAGTGGAAACAGTGTCAGACTTTGTTTTTTTGGGCTCCAAAATCACTGCGGATGCTGATTGCACCCATGAAATTAAAAGCCGCTTACTCCTTGGAAGGAAAGTTATGACCAACCTAGATAGCATATTAAAAAGCAGAGACATTACTTTGCCAACCAAGGTCCGTCTAGTCAAGGCTATGGTTTTTCCTGTGGTCAGGTATGGATGTGAGAGTTGGGCTGTGAAGAAAGCTGATCGCCGAAGAATTGATGCTTTTGAACTGTGGTGCTGGAGAAGACTCTTGAGAGTCCCTTGGACTGCGAGGAGATCCAACCAGTCCATTCTAAAGGAGATCAGTCCTGGGTGTTCATTGGAAGGACTGATGCTAAAGCTGAAACTCCAATACTTTGGCCACCTCATGCGAAGAGTTGACTCACTGGAAAAAGACTCTGATGCTGGGAGGGATTGGGGGCAGGAGGAGACGGGGACGACAGAGAATGAGATGGCTGGATGGCATCAGCAGCTCGATGGACATGAGTTTGAGTGAACTCCGGGAGCTGGTGATGGACAGGAAGGCCTGGCGTGCTGTGATTCATGGGGTCGCAAAGAGTTGGACACGACTGAGCGACTGAACTGAGCTGAGCTGAAACAATCTTTGAACAATTCATTTTCAGTCTCCTCCATTTACCCCCACTTCTAGAGGTGTTTGAGCCTTTAGGAGATTCAACAATGTTAGCTAAGTTGCTTCTCAGTCTTCTTCATTGATAGCTTAGGAGTCAGCTTTCTCACGTTTACAAAATCTTTGATCATTTTTTCATCCTCTTTTAAGCTTCCAGTTTTTTTGTAGCTGTTGTTTCTCCAATTTATGCTATTCTTTTGTGCCTTAAAAAGGAAAGGAAATCCTTTGCAGTTGTTTTAGTAGGATTTCAGGAGGGAGCAAAAATAGTTAAATCTACATTGTTAATTAGAGTACTTTAAAATCTTATAAAGATGATCTGGATTTATTGCCTACACTTTGGAAGCCGCATGATCTTTAACGCCTGTAATCTGGGTTTATCTCCTCTCTCACTAAAACTGCACTCTCTAAGGTCAGAGTGACAGTTTTGATAGCCAAATGTAGTGGCCTTTCTCTGGCTCTCGTTCCTTTCCGCTTCTCTAGTATTTGAAACCATTGACTGTGCTGTATCTCCTTTCTGTGTTTCACCTCCTTTGATCTTTTTTACTTGGATGACTTCTCTTTTTTATTCTACCTTTAATTATGAGCATCTTTTGTGGTTTAGTTTCTGGGTTCTCTTGGTTATTTATTTATTATTAACTTTTTAAAATGTGTGGTAAAATGCACATAACATAAAGTTTCTCTGTCACCATTCTTAAGCTCAGTGATGTTAAGTACATTCATGTTATTGTGCAACCGATCTCCAGAACTTTTTATCTTCTTAAA
Source organism: Moschus berezovskii (assembly GCF_049115385.1). Classification (NCBI taxonomy): domain Eukaryota; kingdom Metazoa; phylum Chordata; class Mammalia; order Artiodactyla; family Moschidae; genus Moschus; species Moschus berezovskii. The sequence goes on from NC_142465.1 coordinate 4,928,891, forward strand.
TTGAAACTCTGTGCCCCATTTCCCGCTGTGCCCAGCCCCTGACAAGCTCCATTTTGCCTGTGAGTCCAGCTACGCTAGATACCTCATATAAATGGAATCATACAGTATGTCTTTTTCTGACCAACATTTCACTTAGCTTAAAGTCCTCGAAGTTCACCCATGTTATCGAATTTGTCAGGATTTCCTTTCATGGCTGAATAACATCCCATTGTATGTATATGCCATGTTTTGTTTACCACTTTGTTCATTGATAGACACTTGTGTTGCTCAGCCTTTTGGCTTTTGTGAATACCAATGCTATTAACATGGGTGCGGGGCTTCCCTGGTGGCTTAAATGGTAGAGAATCTGCCTGCAATGCAGGGGACCTGGGTTTGATCCCTGGGTCAGGAAGATCCCCTGGAGAAGGAAATGGCAACCCACTCCAGTGTTCTTGCCTGGAGAATCCCATGGACAGAGGAACGTGGCGGGCTGCAGTCCCTGGGGTGACAAGAGTCAGACAAGACTTACTGCCTAAAGTCAACTCAACATGGGTGCAAAAATATCTCTTTGAGTCCCTGCTTTCAAATGCCTGCGTGGGGAAGACCCCCTGGAGAAAGGAATGTCAACCCACTCCAGAATTCTTGTCTGGAGAATTTAATGGACAGAGGAACCTGGTGGGCTAGAATCCATGGAGTTGCTAACAGTTGGACATGACTGAGTGACACACCCAGAAATAGGATTGCTAAATCATACCATAATTCTTTTACTTTTTTGAGGAATCATTTTACTGTTTTCCCAGAGGCTGTGCCATTTTATATTTCCCTCAATAGTTCAAAAGGATTCCAGTCTCTAGAGAGGATTTTTCTCTATATATATTCTATTTGGATAGTCCGTGCCCTGCGCCAGCTACCACCACTGAATTACTCTCAGATTCCTATCCCTAGCTCTAGTCTACTTCCCAAATTCCAGTCTAACATTTATAATTGCACGCTATTTAAAGTTCCTTGCTAGTACTGCAGTCAGCTCAAATTCACTCTTCTTTTTCCAAAACTTTTTTCCCCTCTTTTTTTCCCAAAACTTATTCCGTCTTTGGAAATAGCGAAAATACCACCATTTACAGCCATGGAAGCTTCAGAGTTTAGTCTTTTTCCTATTTTGGACTTCAGCTTCTATTTCAGAAGCAATACTCAGGCCCTCACCCCGCCGCTGCTGGCCAGGAGACCCAACCGGTTGACTCCTGCCCCCCCACCGCGCCCTCCTCCCCTCCCCCCACCGCTCCCATCCCCTCCCCCCATCGCGCCCTCCCCTCCCCTCCGCTCCTTTCTGCTGCGACCCGGAGCTGCACGACGGCTGGGCTGCACGATGGCTAGGCTGCCGCTGCTGCTGCTGCTGCTAAGTCACTTCAGTCGTGTCCGACTCTGTGTGACCCCACAGACGGAAGCCCACCAGGCTCCCCAGTCCCTGGGATTTTCCAGGCAAGAACACTGGAGTGGGTTGCCATTTCCTTCTCCAATGTGTGAAAGTGAAGTCGCTCAGTCATGTCTGACTCGTAGCGACCCCACGGACTGCAGCCCACCAGGCTCCTCCATCCATGGGATTTTCTAGGCAAGAGTACTGGAGTGGCTTGCCGGCTGCCGCAGGACCGTTTGAATTGCGCGCTGCCGGCGGAGTCCCGGGCAGAGGCTGAGCCCCTTGACCACCTCCGGTGTCCTGTGTGCCTAGAAGCCAGTTTAGGTGCCGAGTGGCCACGTCCTTTGGTTTGTATGCTGCAGGAATGTCTGAAACCCATGTGTGGGGTGTGTCGCACCATCTGACCCTGGAACTCCAGCGGCTGATTGACAGCCCAGAGACTTCTCAACATGCTGCCCTAACAGTTTCTTCCCAAGATCCAGGCACATGTGGCCTCTTGTCTGAATGTGGACAGATTTTCTGGTCAGTAGCCGAGGTTACAAGTGGCAGGGAGCTTTGGGCCTATGCGCTGCGGCTGTGGGTCTCTCCCTACTTGCCCATGAGAGCTGCAGTTGCCAGGGAACCAGCTGCCCACTTTGGGGGCAAAGTAGATTCCTCCAGTGTGCTGTTGCTTGGGCTTCCCAGGTGGCTCTAGTTTTAAAGAACTCGCCTGTCAATGCAGGAGCCATAGGTTTGATCCCCGGGTCCGGAGGATCCCCGTTGAAGGAAATGGCAAGGACACTCCAGTATTCTTGCCTGGGAAATCCCATGGACAGAGGAGCCTGGAGGGCTGCAGTCCATAGAGTCGCAAAGGAGTTAAAAACAACAGCAACAATCCTGGCATTCAAATTTACAAATAATCAGTCCTTCATTCAGTTTTTCAAATTTAATATTTGTTTTCCAAAAACTTACGTTCTCTTGGCTTTGCTTTTCTTACCTCTCTGAAATTTTTTCTTTCTTATTTTCCTTTTTATGTTAGTTTTTATTTTGTTTGAAATTGCTTCTTAAATTTGATGTTTCCCAGGGTTTTCTGTTCTTGACTGTCTTCTCAAACAACATGTACTTTGTGAGTGAAGCTGTATTACACCTTTTTAGTACTTGACAATAGCCAAATCTCTATATCCAGCTTAGGTTTCTTTTCAAGTTTTAAACCCATATACTCAAATGCTTATTGGACAGTTTCACTTGGTCATTCACATGCGATATATATAAGATCTTACTTTTAAGAGTTTTTTTTTCTTAACTTGCAATTATTTATGTGTGATCTAGTTCAGTGAATGAGACAGTAGCTTACCCAGTCCACCCAGTCAGAAATTTGAGAGTTATTCTGGAAGCTTTTTATCTGCTCCCACATCCAAGTAGACATGTTGTACTCTGGATTTTACTCCTTAACATCTCTTGTTCTTTTCACTGCATGCTTCGTCTCCTGGTTGGACTATGTCATGTCCTAAGTGGTTTATGCCTTTAGTCTTGAGGTCCTCCTCCAAGCTGCTACTTTTCTGAAATGCCAAGATGGTTACACTGTTGCCTTGTCTAATGCCCTTCCAAGTGATCTCTTTCCCCTATAGGATAAGGTGATAAAGTGAAAAGCCCACTGAACGCCATTCAAGATTTATCAGGATTTGGATCCCATTTTCCCCTTCAGCCTTATCCTTCATGGACGCCTTTGCCAGGACCCACACTCCATTCTTGTTGAGCAACATCATTTGTCGATATATTTCTTATATTGTTCTCTGTACATGGAATCCCCTCCTCACTATCTCCTATTCCATTCCAGTTAATAAGTACAAACTCACTTTTAATTATTCAGCTTCTAGAAAGGCCCACTTAACTCCCCTAAGGTAACACTGAGCACTCTGTCCCTTGTGCTTTTACTGTCTTCTGTAGAGAATTCATTGTATTTTGTTTCACTTATTTATTTGTATGTATATTTCTTTCAGCTAGTCTGTGCTTTGCTTGAGGGTAGCAAGACTCTAGAAACAATTATCAATAAAATCCAGTTATATTTTGCTCATCCATTTCTGTTTTGAAAATTTTTCATCTTGTTTTCTATATAGACAAGCAGTGCCAAGTCCTTGGTTAGTTTTGCAGTCAATCACGTCCATTTAAAAAAAAATAATTTATTTTTACTGAAGGATAATTGCTTTACAGAATTTTGCTGTTTTCTGTCAAACCTCAACATGAATCAGCCGTAGGTATACACATATACCCTCCCTCCCCTCTCCTGCCCCATCCCACCCCTCTCGGTTGATACAGAGCCCCTGTTTGAGTTTCCTGAACCATACAGCACATTCCCGTTGGCTATCCATTTTACATATGGTAATGTGAGTTTCCATGCTATTCTTTCCATACATCTCACCCTCTCCTCCCCTCTCCCCATGTCCATAAGTCTATTCTTTATGTCTGTTTCTCCATAAACACGTCCATTTAATCAAGAGCCTTCAACCCTTCAGGAGGCTATTAATATTTTCCTTGGTAGTTTTATGACTTACTAAAGCTTGAATAGTTATCAATTGATCTATGCATTTCAAATTGTTGGACTTGTTCTAGTTTGAAGTCATCAAAGTAATGACTATATAGACTTTTCATATCCTTTTCATTCCTACTTAGTGAGGAAGATTCTAGGGTTAGTGTCTCAACTGTGCATATATGTGGCTAAATCACAGCCTCACATTTCCTTTACAGTTGCCTAAACATCACTTGGAGAAGGAAATGGCAACCCACTCCAGTGTTCTTGCCTGGAGAATCCCAGGGACGGGGGAGCCTGGTGGGCTGCCGTCTATGGGGTCGCACGGAGTCGGACACGACTGAAGCGACTTAGCAGCAGCAGCAGCAAACATTACTGCATAGTGGTATCACACAACCAGGAAGCCATGCATTTTATGAACGCCGTCACACACACAACTCCACTCACGGTCATAACACATCAGATCAGAAAAAATTTATTAACATAAAGTAAAATGGCTTAGGGACTCTGCAATACTGATCTTTCTCGAATTATTTTCCTTCTTTAGGAAAACATTAAATTCCTCATTATCTTAAGGGTGAGGTTAACTTGCCAGTAGCAGGTTTGAGAGATGAGAGTTAAGGTCAGGGGAGAGATGTTTTCTCTTACAAATAACACTCCATTATGTATTGTTCCTCACCACCCACGCCCAAGCAGCTACCCGACCTATGAAACAAAGAGCAGGGGAACACAGATAACCCCAGGCTTCAGGTTTGTAATCTGACTGTGGCCATCGGCAGCCAGAAATGAGTTTCTTTCTAATCAGCCTTTCATCAGTCCCCAGTCACTCATATAAAGGGGCCTGGAAGGGGAAGATTCGCATCGCGTTTTCTTCAGCACCAGGGTTCTGGTCAGCGCCCCGAGAGGTCCGCCGCCTGCCAGCCCCTCTCGCCTCACCGCGGCTGCTGCGCTGCTAGCCCCCCTGGTGCAGAGGAAGCAAATTACATCGGGACCCATGCAGCCAGCAATGATGATGTTTTCCAGTAAATACTGGGCAAGGAGAGGGCTTTCCCTGGATTCAGCAGTGCCCGAAGAGCATCAGCTGCTCGCCAGCTTAACCGTGAGTACTGAGTAGCTGGCACTTTCTCGAGGAGTGTTTTCCAGGTTTGGGATAGTCATCCTTGCCGCTGGGACACCTACTCTAAACACACACCCTGAATCCCTTCCTCTGTCATCTGTCTAACCGGCCTCCCTCCTGCCTCTCTCCACCTTCCCTTCTCTCTCCATAAAGTAAAGCAGGTGTCTGATCTCTACGGGGCAAAACTTTATTTCCTCGAAGTGTTTGAGTTGAAAGTAAAGAAGTTCCCGACCATTAAGAATGAGAAATTGTATGAAACAATGTCTTATATCAACAACAAAAATAAGTGTGCAGAATTTTTGAAAGGACCGTTTATTATGAGTTGGAACAGGGAGAAAAAATTAAATGGATTTCTATGGTTCCTGCAAGATTATTGTGTCTTCTGTACCCTCTTTCATCTACAAAACCTGGTCTTTAAACACAAAGTAATATTTTCTGTTTTTGTCTATAGGTGCTGTTTATTGGAATAAGAGAAAGATCAGATTCCTTTCAAAAGTTTTGCTGTGTTCCTCATTACTCCATTATTTTTCAGTTTAATTGATGGGTAATGAAAGCAACACACCACTTGTTTCAGTATTTAAGGCAGTTTTATTAAAAAAGCAGTAACAATAAAAAAGTAACATTTTGCAGGATTTAGATCCTGATATGGGATAATAATCATAGGGTTTAATAAAGAAGACAGTGAATGAAAATGTATTCAGATTTCTAGTTATTAAAAATATTAAATGATATTTCATTACCATACTACCAGAGTTAATCAACCAATTACAATTCAATGTGTATCATAGAAAAATCTGTTTTAGTATTGTAGCTCTGACTATGTGCCAGAGGGTTATATTGTACTAGTATATTATTACTCCTAAAAATGTTGAAAAGTAATCAGGGCAAGTTTTGAAGAACTGTTTAAATCAATTTGCAAAAATGAGTCTAAAACATAAATAAGTTTTCTAACATTTAAATGTTAGAAATAAATATTTGAATGAGATATTACAATGAAGAATTCTGAAGGCATAGTGACCTTCTGGGAGGAAAACAAGGAAAACTCAGAGTTATGGTTAATGTATAATAACCCTTTCATATAGAAAATACTACTTAAATATGTAAGATCTCTGGCAGATGTTGAGACCACTACATTTGAGCTTTTAATGATGGAACATACTGTCAAATGCCAATGCCTGCATAAACTTATTTTGTTCCTCAAGTCATAAATTACATTTATTTCTGTGATATATAAATCTAGTGAGTGAGGCAATAGTAACATGTGAAAATAAAGCCAGTAGAGAAATCAGAGGAATAACAAAGAACTGTTCACTGGGTTCCATATCAAATGTGCATTTCTCAGTTTCATGAGCAAGTAATAGATTGGTATGACTATACTGTATCGCTGTCTGCCAGGGAGAAAGTTCTGTTTGCCCAGTTCATCATCTGCGCATAAAAACGTGGAAAGGTACACTCCGGTTTGCGTTCTGCTGAATAAGTTTCCAGCTTTATGACAATGTGATCCAAGTTTCTGGATTCTGTCATTTTTGTCTTTAGCCAATAGGACTAGTAGTCATTACCTAGTTTTGTATTATTATGGTATCTTGGTTGGCCAATGAACTGCTAATGTTTTTTGATTTCTCAGATTCTGCTCGCGGCTCCTAATGATGAGCTAGCCTCTTTGTTTCTTGATTTCTTTTTACCCTCCTCTTCCTTCCTGCCTTCCTTTCTCTCTCTCTCCCTCCCTCCCCTCCTTCATCTTTCTTTCAGTTTTTTCAGGTAGCCGAGTTTTTATGGCCATTTTTCAGATATCGTCTGCTGACACAGGTGGCCTTCATTGAATACACTCCTATGTGCTGAACTTCTGCAGATAGACTCACATTGACCATGTGGATCTAACTGCAGAATGGAAGGTGATCAATTTCAGTGCATGTCCTGACATATTTCACAAAAAAATTAGTATTTTGTTTTTAGATTAATTGAAAAAATTATTGTGAAAATATGTTTAGTAATTAATATAGCTTAATTTTATGTTTAGTAATGTAATATAACTTTGATATAATTCAACTAGGCTAACAGATCACACTGTAAAATCTGTTAGAAAGGAGTAATTCACACAAGAGACTTTATGATGGTCTGATTTTTGTTGCTATTAAAATGAAACAAATATGATTTCCCTTTAATTTCAACCATTGGATGATATCTTTAAGCATTGCAAAATAGTGTCCATGAGTAAATTAGACCGGTACTTATGATGATAGTTATAAGTGGCTTGGCAACTTCTTGAGTTTGTATGCTTGCTAAGGGTTCCAGCATATGAATGGAAAGTCTGAAAAAGAATCTGGATACAGAGAACTCTGGAATCCAAACTAATACTTTCGTGTGTGTTTCTACCTTCTTGAAGCTAAATAAAACTAACTCTGGCAAAAATGATGATAAAAAAGGCAACAAGGGAAGCAGCAAAAGTGATGCTGCTACTGAGCGCAGCAAGACGGCAGTTGTGTTCTCCTTGAAAAATGATGTTGGCGGACTGGTCACAGCGCTGAAACTCTTCCAGGTGAGTGTCAGGCATCGTCATCTAACTTTAAAAGTGTCTGTATGCTGGTTTGCAGACCTGTCATCTGTTATGAAATATCACTGAATCCATTTCTAGATAATGTGTTGAAAGGTTCAGAGAGACCAAACTTCGTGACACTCTGTAAGAGGGGTTGGTCTGTCAAACAATAAAATAAACATTCATGGAAATCATTGTTTATTAACTCAGAGTCAGCCGATTAGTAATTCTGCATACTGTTGTCAGGTGAGGAAGTCGGTAATTTAAAAGCAAGAGCCTCACACCTGGAAATGCAAACACAAGAAGCCAAAGAAAGTATCTTTAAATATCAAGAGCTTGCAGCCTGATTCAGTTTGTTCATATTTGAATCATGCATATGTCCTAGAGCACATTGATGGCATAAAATGTGATACGATAGTACAGGCACTCGTTATTCCCCTAAGCCTCATTGTTTCAAGAACCTAACCTATCTTTTGCAAAGATGAGTCATTCTCATTATATAGGACCTAGGGCTGTGTGCGTGCTAAGTCGCCTCAGTTGTGCCCAACTCTTTGCAACCCTGTGGACTGTAGCCCACCAGGCTCCACTGTCCATGGGATTCTCCAGGCAAGAATACCGGAGTCGGTTGCCGTGCCCTCCTCCAGGGGAATCCTCCCAACCGAGGGATTGAACTTCTCTTATCTCCTGCATTGGCAGGCGGGTTCTTTACCAGTAGTGCCACCTGGGAAGCCTGGGAGCTAGGGCTAGCTTTCTCTTATAGAAATACAGTCATCCAAATGGGCGGGTTGAAACCTCAAGAAAGAGTGTAGTTGAGGGGAAGGTTATAAAAACCCAGAAGAACTCTTGACTTCTTGCCAGGGTACACCTGATGGCTTCCCTCTCCTTCAGGAAATGCCTCTTTTACCAGTGGGTTTTGTTTGGGGGCACGGGCCATGGTTAGAGCTGTAACAGGGGGGCCGAGTGCTGTTTAATGCCCTGGGCTGCTGGTGCCATGGAGAGACTGAATTGCAGGCAGAGGTTTCAGACCTGTGTTCTCTTGGCTCAGCTAATCACTAGCCGCTTCCTAGATTCAATAGCTTCATTTATAAAATAGCAGTAATAATTCCTACCTAATAAGGTTGTTGTGCTGAAATAACAGGAGTGTAAGTGCTTTGTAAAGTGTGCAGACATGGCATTATTGTGATGCCTCTTTGATGACCACAGAGGGGGAATTAGCAGCCTGATTTGGCAAATATTTCCTTGTTCTCTTCTGACCTTGAAGAAAGGATCAGGTACCATAAACAGTGGTAATGGAAGTTTGGGGAAATATTTTACACATAATGATATCATCCAGTGTTGTCTCTATATAGTGCCCTAAGGCAGGCAAATTCAATCCAAGCTGGGTGCAGCGAAAAACCCCTGGAGACAGACTCATCAGCTCTGAGTTTTCACTTGGCCATCAGCTGGTGATGGGGTCTTAGCTACATAACTTAACCCATCTGGACCCCAGTTTTCTTGTCTGAAAATATCCACTCTGCTTCAACCAAAGTCTACACAGTGACCCAGTTGTGTGAAGACACCTGAACTTTGAACCTAATGTTAATCTTACCTTTATTACCTCCCATATTTAGAAAATATGGCATTACCACAAAACTTATTTAAAACATAAGTAGAGCAGTTAGCGGCCTGGTCACAGGATGAGTTTCTTTATACAGAGAAGGATGCTGTGATTCCATCCTGGTCTGGCCCTGGAAATTGCCTCTCCTGCTGCTGTGCTGAAAGGTCTGAGGCCTCCCGGACTGTACTGGGAGTTATGCTGATAATCAGGATAGTGGACTGGTGGGGAGGGATTTGTTTGTCTGGGGGTGGTTAGGATGGAGAGAACTTAGTCTTCAGTTATCTGAGGACAATGAAAGACTAAACCTGAGACTTAAGTATGAAACTGCGGCCCTGCTTTGAGCAGCTTATTGAAAGGAGATTTTACTCAGGAAATCCATCATGATAGTTGCAGCAACACATTCTTGGATGAAGTTAGTTAGCCTGGAGGTTGCTGAAAGAGAATAGTTTCTAAGTGGTTCCATTAGGGAGTCTTCTTTTATTTTCTTGCCTACAGAGATCCTTCCTTAGCTACTTTTCTTGCATCCTTCCCCCACCCGACCCCCCTAAAATGTGGGCCACTCTTTGGTCAATATTTCCCAAATTTCAGTCATTTTCATATCACCTTCCCCGTTTCTGCCTTATTTGCCTGCTGTTCATACTATTAATTATTTCTTCTACAATTATCTTAAGTTTTATTTCAAAAAGAAATGTTTTATTACTATAAAATCAAGAGTTTAAGTTATAAGTTTTTTGGAAAATATGTTAAAAAAATAAATCTGACAATATGATATATGACAGTATGATAAACTAATTTTCCCCCCAAATAATCATGTATGCCACCAGCGGGATGTGGACTCCTCTAAGAAATTATAATCTTCACCATTATTATACATTTTATGGGGCCCTTTATATACCATAATGTCCCTCATTGTTGAAAAAGAGACAGGAAAATCTACACACAGTTACTGTTCTTATTCATAGAGACAATGGTTGGAAAACATTTCCATGTTTTAGTCAATCAGACAGTGCGATAATTGTCTTTTCCTTTTTCGTGGGCACTTGGCACCTTTGCTTACATGTTGAACAAGGACAGTCCATGGCATCTCTTTTATTGTGCCCTGAAGGTGATTTAGATATGTTGTTTATACTTTCACAGGAAAAACACGTCAACATGATTCATATTGAGTCCCGGAAATCCCGGCGGCGAAGTTCGGAAGTTGAAATCTTTGTGGACTGTGAGTGTGGCAAAACGGAATTCAATGAGCTCATTCAGTCACTGAAATTTCAAACCACGATTGTGACGCTGAATCCACCAGAGAACATTTGGACGGAGGAAGAAGGCAAGGCCAGTTTCGTTTGCTGGGTGATTTTGCAAGGTGACACGTGTTGCAAAGGGGAAAGCTAATATTTTTGAACCTGCACTGTGTTTCCAACAGAGTTGGAGGACGTGCCCTGGTTCCCCCGGAAGATCTCGGAGTTAGACATGTGCTCTCACCGAGTTCTCATGTATGGTTCGGAGCTGGATGCCGACCACCCAGTAAGTGCCCAGTCAAATCCATCCCACATGTGCTCTTCCAGCATTTGGCGGTGTGCCATATTCTGTGCCATGATGCTTTATCATAGAGCAATTTATTATTTATTTCCTGTAACTGAGAGGAGACTCCTAAGTGATAAAGCTTCTCTGTACGTATGTGTTGGCTGGAAGCAGGTTAGAAGGATGGTATTTCCACCTAGCTTTTATTTTTAAAAGGGTTGGATAAAAGAGGAGGAGAGTATAAACCTTGGAGGATATTTCTGTAGAATTAGACAGCCTGAAATATACTTATAGATGGTGACCCTTGGAAGAAAGGAGGAACTGAAATTGATCACCTCTTTGGGAAAGTGGGGAGGACTTGGTGTTATGGGACTCAGTGAGACAGTGAAATTCTCCTTGTTATTTTCCTTGACTGGAAGTAGTTAGGAGCAGAGCAGTGTGGTGGCCTTCAGTCTCAGTGGAAAGGCAGAGGGTGATAGAATCAGACCATGATGGAAGATGCATCTTTCCTTCCTGAATCCATTTACCGCCGTCTCAGCTCTGCTGCTGTAAAAATGACCACCTTTAAAGAAATATGATATGTAGTAAGCATTTCCCATTATTCCCTCTCTTCCCCTTTACATCAGTTTTTATTTAACGCAGGAGGCCTGCAACTTCTTTATGGTCAGAATGAAGTACAGTTAGTGGTCTGGGAGAAGCAAGCAATGTACTCCTTTGTTACAAACAATTTTCCCCCAGCGTCCCGTGTCTGAAAGTGGTGGATTAAAGGGTGAGACCCGAGCGGGTTGGTCATGCTGATAGGAGCCTTTTGTGGACTGAGGGTAATGGTTTTCAGACATCCATTTTATTTAAATGGAGGAAGCCTAGAAATCTGACAGACTGTGCAGTGGTTCTCTAAGTGTGGTCCTGGGGCCCGCTGCCTTGGTATCACCCAGGAGCTTGTTTCACCAAGACCACACTCAAGTGTGAGAACCACTGCTTTAAAGGAAACCAGGGCAACTTCAGCAAGAGCGAGCTATTCAGTCAAAGCAGTCTTTTGGCATAAAATACAAATTCAAACCAATTCATAGCATATCATTTAGTGGTCAAACAAACCTAATTCAATTCCATGATTCAAAAAACTGACACCTTCAAAAAACACAGGCACATTCTGTTGCATTTGCCAGTGTAGCTTAAACATTCAGAATATTTCACAGTACTTCCCATGAAAGGCCCCTGAACTTTAGGGAAATACTCAAAAGTGTCTTCAATAATCATCCATTTGTTTATCTTCCCCTTCTCCACCTCACAGGAATCAGAATTAGCACAGAAGCCTGATTTAAGATCTTAGCAGTAACGGGACGGCTCAGACACCAGCTGTTAATTTGCAGGATGACCTTGGGCAAGTCCCTCTACTTCTGCAACTCAAATTCTTTACATAAAAAGTGGACATAAAATGCTTATTGAGCTCAAAGGGGCATTTGAAAGGCCTAGTTAATAAAACAACTGGAAAGCATTTTGGCAAGAGTGAATGCTTAATTCTGGGAAAGGAAATGCTGTATTAAATCATGCAGATCAATGCCTGGACAGTAAAGGATTTTTTTGCTAACCTCTTATTTCCAAATGCTCTCCTTAGTCTAGTTTGGAAATTACTCAAGCTGGAGAAAGGGGGTCAGAATAACCACAGGAACCACTGACCTTGCTGTGAAAAAATTTATTCTAATACCCAGCATAAATTTTTCTATGCTTAATTTTGTTCCATCATTCCTAATTATACCCATCTTATGATACCTTCTCTTATTTTCTATGCAGCCACTTGAAATAATTGCAAGTATTTAGCAATCTCCTACCCGACTCATCATTTTTTACCACATGTATTTCTTTTATATAAGCACACCAAATATTCATTATGCAAAATGTAACATTGGTAAGTTGGTGTTTTTAAAATTATTATTTGATGAAGATAGATAAAAGTTTCTAAGGCATTTTTGTGCCTGGTGATAAGTTCGGTCCCAAGGCAGGGATTATTGTGTTAGGACGAAATGTGCTGAGATGGCTCACAAGGGGCTTGGAATATGAGTCATGCTGCTGAGGTTCTCAAGAGAGGGTTAAATATGTAGGTGAGTCCATCGCAAATATTAAAGGACATGCAAATCATGTAGATCTTTTCAAAATGCAGGTAGAGGTCCTGAGATTCTGCCTTTCTAGGGAGCTCCCAGTTGAGGCATACACTGGAGGTCCAGGGACCACACTTTGAATAGCAAGGATCTAGACTGCAAGGGTCTTTCAAAGTGGGATTCAAGGTCCCCTGCATAAGGCTCTCATTAAACATGCAGTACCTTGGGGCTCATCTGAAGCCTACTGAATCAGAACTTCCAGGGATGGACCCTGGAATCTGCTTTTAAATGGATTTACCAGAGAGTCCAGTGAGCTCTAAACTTTGAGAACTTGTGTCCTAACTTGGTGATACTTGGCCCTAGCTTTCCATTTAGATAATCTCTGGGAATTCATAGAAATATACTAATGCCAGCATCTCATCTCAGTGTGCTTACATCAAAACCTCTGGGAATGTGTCCAGGTTTGGAGTGTTATTTAAACCTTGGCAAGTGATTGCAGCGTTCCGCCATGGTTGACCAATTTGGGATAGCTATGCTTGCCAGTGTACATTCATCTGAGTGCTTTTGGGTGCTGGTTGGGTCTTCAGTTCCCCTTGATTTAAGCTGAGAGAGGAAGGGTCGAGTCTAGCAGATACTCTGTAAGTGCTTGTGTTGCCAGGTTTAGCAAATACAAGTATAGGATGCCCAGTTACATTCTCATTTCATATAAACAATAACATTGGAACTGAACTGAATGTCCCAAATATTGCCTGAGTATCTTATATTTTATATGGTAACCTTATGCCTGGCATCAATTTAGAATGGATGGCCAAGGAATTCTGTATCTCTGTAATCACTAGTGTAGCTAGCATCTCTGTTCTATTTTGCCAGTCCATGCACGTTTCAATGCTAAAATTTCTGGTTCGCCCATAACACTTGTGTAATTACCACCACGCTAGGCTGACGAGCCATGATGAGTAAATCACTCTCTTGTGTGCCTGGAAAAGGTGCAGGTGCTTGCCAAGGAGATAGTCAGGATTCTTTGGGAAGCCCAGCAGATTACGATGCTGTTAGCACGGTGTCTGGTTTGGCAAGAATCAGGGAACAGATGCTCAGATTTTCACGTGACTCTTTTCCTTTTGTCGCTGCCTGCTTTCTCTTTGAGTGTTAAGGGTGCTTGGCATTCTTCAGGTTTACAGTCCCAGGTTGCTGGGTGTGACTAGTGAGTGTTGAAATCCGCACTTTCTCACATGGCCAGTTCTACCTCTGTGGCATAAGACCTTTTTCTTCGGTCGCAGACCCATTTGTAAAGGTGGTCACAAATCTTGTAACTGTAGTCACAAATTTTGTATATAGACATTTGAAGGCTCCGTCAGCCTGCTTGTGAACTCCAGTTTAAAAACCCCCAATTCACAGCAGAAAAGAGTGCTCGCCTTGAGGGTGGGCGCAGTTCCCGTCAGCTGGGCCTTTGGGTGCCCTCAGGGCGCTCGCTGTCCGCCTGTCCCTGGCCTCTCGTCACTGCTGAGAGAGGCTCCTGGCAGTGGACAGTCTTCGTTTGTGCTCGGCATTCAGTCCTCTGAGGATTTCTGACCTCAAGGCCGTTCTCCTTCAGCCGGAAGAGAGAGCACAGTGAGCTGTGTGCATGCCGTCTGAGTGCATGCCGATTGAGCAGAGGTGGCTCGGGCCTTTGTGGGCCTGTCCGGGTTCTCCTCCCGGAGCCGCGGTCCTGGCAGCCTGTCTTCTTGCCTGACCTCCTTTCCCAGAGCGGCCCTCTCGTGGGTTTCCTTCAGGGTTCCAGGGGTTGCAGAGCTAAGAAGTTAAAGTGAAACCCTACCATCTGGGCTTCCAGCTGTTTGAAGAAACACCCCTGGAAAGAGCTGATTGTCTGAAAGCACCGAGAGAAAGGGAAATTGAAAGTCTGTTGACAAGAGGAGAGACTCTTGAGTAAACCAGGAAGTCCTCTTAGAAGGGCTCCACTTGATAGAATGACAGACAGGATGGTTAATTTCCCAAGTGCGTGATGATGGGTAAAATCTTGAACTTGGCTGAAAACTAGTCAGAATTATAGGAACTCAGAGGGAAATGGAGCTAGCTTGCTATCCTGTGTCTGGATCCCTTGTAATCGATTTTGCATTATGTGGCTATACTCATAACATACAGCAAAACCTCGTTAATTCATCCTAATTTGGGATTTTGATGATTATTCTGAGTGATAGAATTTTAATGCGTGAACATTTACTGGTTATTTTCACAAAGCAATTAAATTTAGGTTAACTCACTGAATAGCCATGTTAAAGGGATCTGTTCCATTGAACAGATAAGATTAATTTGTAATTAGGATCAGTTACATGTAAATGATACTTAAAAACCAAAGGATATTGTTCACAATATCAATTTGCTTAACTAAGCCATTCTGCTTACTTACAGAGAGGTTAACTTTAGTCTGAATTCCCATGCGTCCCAAATTAGGATAGCCCAAATTTAATGAGGTTTTACTGTAAGTGCAGTTTGCTTCTGCCTGTGTCATCAAGGTGGTCATCCAAGGGAAAAAATTATATTTGAATTGGACACTCAATAAACATCACAGCAATTTTCTTTTAGGTCTTCTGCAGCTAACTTTTTTGGCAACTAACTGTTAAATAACTTCATCTCTCTTCTGTTTAAGGGATTTAAAGACAATGTCTACCGACAGAGAAGGAAGTATTTTGTGGATGTCGCCATGGGTTACAAATAGTAAGTACCTGTGTGACTCTGTCCTGGGACTTGTTGCTGGCAGGTTAGGTACATCAAAAGCTGGGTTAAACAGACCTGTCCTCCCGTCCCCTTTAACTTTTGCAGAAAGAGGACATGAGCATTTTATACACTCACCAACTCTGTAGGCTTTAAATGCCAACACAGATGTTTGACATGCGGGTATAATTGCAAAATAATGCGTGCTGTGGGGCAATGCCAAGTGCTACATTTTCACCACGGCACTCAGATCTCAACTAAGGCAAGGAGCCATTTCTGTACACTCTGCAGGGCCTGGGAAATGTGTTTTAATTTTACTTTTGGCTTGACTTTTTAGTAACTCCCTTCCATGTCCAGCTTCCCCGGTGAAAGTAGGGGATTCCACAAGAATGACGAAAAGACTCATGTAAGCAGCCATCACAGAAAAGAAATGTGGTTGTTTTACAGGAAAAGGACACTTCCTATAAACTGGAGGGTTTAAGTTTTTCTTTATGATTTGGCTGCACCAGGTCTTCGTTGCGGCACTTGGCATCTTCAGCCTTCACAGCGGCGTGCGGGCCGGGGGGCTTTAGCTGTGCTATGTGGGGTCTACGTCCCTGACCGGGGATCAAACCCAGACTCTCTGCCATGGGATCAGAGTCTTAGCCGCTGGAGCACCAGGGAGGTCCCTAAACTGGAAGAATTTCATCCCCAGTCGGGGTTAGGCTTGAGGTGAAACTGGAGAGCCTCGGGACTGGGCCAGGTGGCAGTGGCAGGAGACCTGTGACTGGAGACAGTGAGTGGTGGTGGCCCCAGGCCACGCCTGGGAAGATGGAGCGGCCAGGCCTCTGATTCTTCTGCTCACACTAATGAAAATCACGCCAGACCATCACAGCGCTGCCGCTTCTTTCCTTTGGTGTTCGATCAGCTACATGAATCTTGTGAAGACAACATGCTGTAAAGCCGTGCCTGGTAGGAAAGTGTCTTTCCTCCTCTCATGGAGATGGTGAGAGGCTGGGCCGTCGTGTGGGGCAGGTTTGTCCTTGGTGAGAATCTGGGACATTGCGTGTGTTCCAGAGGGCACCCGTGTTTCCTTTTTTATCTAAAGGATGTGTGTGTGTGAGATACACAGGCCCTGCGAGCGAAGTGAGTGGGTCCCCCTCAGCTCTGCGGGCGGTCCTGTGCTCGTCCCTAACCTCCTCTGATGCTTTGGATGCTCTTCCCTCCCTCCTCCCTAGCCCCAGGCACCCCTCACTCTTTCTTACTGGGGCTCTTTGGCACGCTTTTCCGTGTGTGTCTCCTCTCGTCCTGACTCTTCTGTTCCAAGCAGGTTCTTGACCCTCTTTAGACAGCAGTGCCTTTCTGTTGCCTCACAACAGCAGCGTGCTCATGGCTCACCCTGGCCCGGGCCTGGCCTCACGGCCCTTGTGCCCTTAGCACCATCACTGTTAGCTCCGTCTCCCAGTGTCCCCGTCAGATCTCCCAGTGTCCCCGTCAGATCGCCCAGTGAGGACTCTTCACATCAGGCCCCGATCAATGGCTGTGACCTTAATATTGGCCCCCTTGGTTCACAGACCCTCCCTGTGAAATCTGGTCATGTGTGCATATACAGAGTGTACGCAGGACACTTTGGGCACGATCTGCCCAGGACATGGTAAAAGCTCGGTTCTTGGCAGAGCCTTTTTCTTTATATAAAACAGATAGACAAAAATGTATTTTATACACAGATGCTCTGTGGAATGCATTATATATGTAAGAACAATGTGTATGTGTGTGTGTATATATATATACATATATAAAGGATTTTGTCAGCGTAGGGATCAAGTGCGTGTGTGTGTACTGAGTCATGTCTGACTCTTTGTGACCCCAGACTCCTCTGTCCATGGATTCTCCAGGCAAGAGTACTGGAGTGGGTTGCTGTTTCCTTCTCCAGGGGATGTTCTCAACCCAGGGATCGAGCCCGCAGCTCCTGCTGCATCTCCTGCATTGGCAGGTGGACCCTTTACCACTGAGCCACCGAGGAAGCCTGTCGTTATGATCAAGGGACTACCTCAAATATTAGGCATTTCTTCTTGTGGGGCCCAGAAATTGGACCAGGACAGGCCTATAATGTAGTGTCACTGGTAGAACACCTGTTTCGAGGATCACTGATAATGGGGAGTTCTGTGGTTTTAAAGAAAGCATATTTGTCTGGAGAGGAGAGGAAAGGAGCGTATAGTTACAGTGATGAAGGGTGAGGCCCTCAGAGTGTTAACAAGAGCTTGCAGTTGCCATTTCCCATTATCAAAAGCATGAAATTGAGGCCTGGTGTCTACGGAAAATGAAAGTAAAAGCTGGAGGTTGGACATGGTGGAGGTTTTATACAAAGGAGTGCTGCATGTAGGCGGAGCAGTCCAGGATCTGGTTCCCGTTTGGAGGGGACTGACTCCTAGTAACCGAATGTTCAGGAGGCTGAGACAGGCAGGGCACTGCCTCTTCATCATCACATCGGCAGAAACCACTCTCCCTGCAGTCCTGATGCCGGGGAGGTCAGATTACACTAGTCGGTGGATACAGTGTCAAAGCAAAGGGTGTTTGGATAAGAGAGTTTGGAATCCAGGGGCCTTGTAACCCTCTCCCCCTGGACAGTGCTGACCACAAAGAAGAAAAAAGTGGTTCAAAGCTGGAGCTTTGGAGTCAGACAAGGTGGAATTGGAGTTCTAGCCTCACTGCTCCCTAGCTGGTGAGAGCCTCAGGCCCTCCTTTTGGGCAGTGTGTCTGGCAGGAGGGCCCATCTCGGGGCTGTCAGGGCTGTGAGACAGTGTGTGCGCTGAGCTGAGCACGAAGGTGGCACGTGGTCTGAGATCATCGGTGTCAGATACTGCTCTTACATCCACCCCCTCCCTTTCCTCAGGCTGGCTTCTGCTTCCCATTGATCTACTGGTTCATTCTTTAGCCATCTTAACAGCACCATTTATGCACCATCTTAGGAAATACTATAGCTTGAACATCCCGAGAAGTAATCCTTGAAAGAAAATCCCTCCAGTTTCTCATTTAAAAGGCTGCTCCTAGACTGATAACTCTTCATGCTCAGTCTCGCTCTTTATGGAGAAATTTCATAGAAAACAGTCATATTCCCGTTTGGGTATGTGTAGGAAGCTGCCAAGATGCTGAGAAAGATCACCCGTTGCCTCAGCTGCTTCTTGTAAGTGGATGGTGTGAGGGCAGGGCCTGCCAGGAGTGGTGGGAAACTCAAGCCTGGGACTTGAGGGGAGTGGAGGGACGACCGTTCCTTAATGCCCTTCATGCCGTCAACGCTGTGGCTTCTCTGACTATGACTTGGAGGATGGACGTGGCCTAGCTGTTATGCATGTGTGTGCATGTGTGTAAGCTCATGCGATGGTACTGGTGGGTTGGGGCACAAGTTCTTACAAATCCCAAGTGGGCCTGAGCCATGGTCTCCAGTGTGCCATGCGGTAAGGAAGGTTTCCTTTTGGTTTAACAGAAAACAAAGATGCAATTTCTAATTGCAATATGTATTTTCTAGTGCTGTTGGCTTTCCAAGTGAGCAAAGGGGAAAGATGTCAATACAATAATTACTTAAGTTCGCTTGAGTGGCTTCTGGCTGCATGCTGTGACTGGATTTTTCCAAACCAAAGCTTGGAACCACTGGTCTGAGGAGCCAGATTATTTGAAATTGGGGTGGTCCAATTTCAAAAAATTCAGCAAGTGAGGTTTCTGCAAATATAGTTTGGTAATAATAAAATTAGGGACTATTTGAACATGGGGAAAATAATTCAGTTCCCTGTTGATAGTTCGTTCAGGCTTTATGGACACTGAGAAGGTCAGAAATATAGATGGAGATGGAGCACAGATGTTTTAGTGATGTCATAGCAATTGGCAGGATAGAGTCTGAGGTGTCAAAAGATGAAGAGAAGGAGAAGAAGCGAAATACAGAATAATGTATATTGAAACCACAGCCAAGAAGCCCTCTGGGGAATTCGTGTTGAATACCATATTTTCTATGATAGTCTTGAAAGGATAAAGCAGGGGGAAAGAATCAACACAAGCAGAGAAAAATGAAAAAAATTCCACTCGATGATGGAAAAACAGCAGGCTCAAAGTCTGTGTTACCTTGAGACGTAAAGCGGAAAGGGAGCGGGGCCGCCCGGCATGCTGAGAGCTGTGCGTAGGGGCCACTCAGAGGGTTTCTGATTAGCAGAGCTGCCGGGAAACAGGACTGATTACCCGGAGGCCTGTGGCTGCTGCAGACGTGCCTGAATGGTGGGACCGCGAGGGTCTGGAAGGCCTGATTGCCTGGCCAGTAACAGCAGAGGAAGCCTTCATCAGTGCAAATATCACTCTCTAAAGCCGACCTGAGAAGCAAGGCGGTGGATGGGGAAGGAATGCACTGTTCCTGAAATCATCTGTGAGACACCCTGTCCCCCAAACCCTGATCTCCTCCACCCGAATAAGAGAAATCCTGGCATAAACAGAAGAAGCAGTGTCCTGCTTAGATAGTGTGAAGGGTATAGGGACATGCACTTCAGAGGAAATGGAAGTGCATGGGGGTGGCGCAGATGGTATGTGGAGGAAGAGAAAATTTTGACTGCGGTGCTGCGACTGTCAGGTCTGAAATTCTTCAGTTCTGTGTCATCGGCACCTTCATGTTTTAACCCTGGTTAAACCCTAGCTGCTACATTTCTGTAGGTCTCACGACTGTTAAACTGTTGGGAAGAGAAGCCAGTAATATATATATATATATATTTAATTGACTAGATATAAACACGTCTTTCTTTGGGAGCTATTGTAGTGATTTTTCCTCAACAATAGACATGTATATTTAATTGTAATTTTGGTGGGGGGAGCTGTGGTTGTTTCAATCCATCTTATCCTCTTGGAAAAGAGGCCCTGAGCTCTGTCTTTAATCATGCCACTCCTGTTTGCTTTAATTTAATATCACTGTGATTGTGCTTTGTTGTGAATTTACTTTCTTCTGGTTGAAATTGAGGAGGTACATGAATCTCATGTTCTTCTCATGGGGCTGTTTCCCCTTTGATTTTCTTTTCTCTTTTTTAAGTCCATGGAAACTGAAATGTACACAGGCAAATGCAAATGTCAATAGGTAAGGTTAACAGGAGAGTTTCAACATATCAGAATTTGCTTAAAATTGAAAACTCTGATTTTCATTACAGGAGTCCAAGTGATTCCCTAACATCACTCAGCCTCCATTTTCTCATCTGTAAAATGGGGATGATAGTATTTCTTCCATCTCTCTCCCAGGAGTGTTTCAAAGATTAAATGAAATCAATGGAGCATTGCTATACTTGGAACCTTGCTGCTGCTACTGCTGCTAAGTCGCTTCAGTCGTGTCTGACTCTGTGCGACCCCATAGATGGCAGCCGACTAGGCTCCGCCATCCCTGGGATTCTCCAGGCAAGAACACTGGAGTGGGTTGCCATTTCCTTCTCCAATACTTGGAACCTTACTATTACCTTTATCAAAACAACAGGAAAAGAGTCTAGACCGGAAAGCTCTCAGGCTCGCTCCGACCCCTGACCCACCGGCAGGGCCTTGGTTGCTTTCTTCAGTTTCTCTATTGAGTGAGAGGCAGTGTGTGGGGTGGTTAAGAGTGTAGGAATTGGAACTGGACTGCCTGGGGTGAATTCCAGCTTTACCACTTACCAGCTGAGTGACCCCTGCAAATTATTTGTTTTCTGAGCCTCAGTTTCTGTGTCTGTGAGATGGAGGTAACTCTGTCTCTGCTCTGGGATTGCTGTAAGGATGAAATGCGCTAATACATCAGCAGCACTCTGAGTGTTGCACAGGAACTGCGGTGTAAGTATGTACCGATGCCATTACAGTGTTTTTCTCACTTCAGTCCGTCTTGCCCTTCTGCCTGCCCTCATGACCTAAACATTTTTATTGCACTTTGGTGAACATCCTTCTTCATTCCCCTTGGCCAACACTTTCTTCAAGCCCTGACTTCTGTCGGATTTTTATACTGTTTTATTCATTGTGAAGTAACAAATAACTCCCAAATTGGGCAGCTTTAAACAGCAAAATTATTATCTCACGAAGTTTCTGAGGAACAGGGTTAAGAGCAGCTTGGTTGGGTGGATCTGGATTAGGATGTCTCATGATGCTATAGTTGATCAGGGAGGCAGTCATCTGAAGGCTGGACCGGGGCTGGGAGGCCTTGCTGCCAGTGTGGTCACTCACATGGCTGTTGGCCGGAGGCCACAGTTTCTTACAACATGGGCCTCTTCCGCGCGCTGCTTGAGAGCCCTCTGGATACGGTAGCTGGCTTTGTCCAAGTCAAGTTTCCAAAGGAGAACAAGGCAGAATCTACCATGCTTTTGATAACTCAGCCTCAGAAGTGGCTCACCAGTCCTCCTAATGCATTCTGTTGGCTTCAGAGCCCAACTCTGATGCGCTGTGAGAGGGGACTACAGGTCATGATGCCAGGAGGTGGGGTTCATTGGCTGCTGTCTTGGAGGCTGGCTACCAAATACATTAACTAGTGTTTGACCTTGTTTCTTCAAGACCCTCCCTGACTACTGTGGCACAGTGAGTGTGAATGCATTACCTGCAGAACTCATTGTTGTGAAAGCAGGGGTAGCACGGTGTGGTGAAACATGTGACAGAAAGGATAGGCTTTGGAGCTAAACAGAACTGGGTTTGAACTCCTGTTCTATCACGTATAAGCTCTGTGGCTGTGAGCACTGACCTAGGCTGCTAGTCTCAGTTTAAAATGGGCGCAGTGTCTACCTTGTATGTTTGGGAGGATTGTCAGTGCTCCAGCGCTCAGATGCTGACTGGTACAAGCTGGGGTTGATTCTATGATAGATATGATTATTATTATCACGTGCTGAGTAGCTGATGGTTCCTTGATTCCATGTAATCATCTGTTAAGCTTTAAAATGAACAAAGTACCTTTAAGAATGAATGAATTAGGGAATTTCAGGCCCCACAATAGACTGGGGTAAAGAAGCTTAAAAAAAATTTGTGTGTGTGTGTACACTATGGTGTCCTGTAACTCATGCACACAGCTTGCTTCTGCAGTCTGAAAAATTGACTCTCTGCAATCCCTTTGCAGGCCAGTGGGTCTCAGCTAAGGGCAGAGGGAGCAGATAGGGGCTAGGCTGTGTTGGACTCATTTCTGAATAACTGATGGTGACTTCTCAGCTGTAATGCACAGGGGGTTTTAGCTTCCTTTTGTTAAATCCCTGCCATCTGCTGGACATGGTATTAATTAAACATGTTGCTTATGGTTTTCCAGTAAGCTCTCAATGAGCCTTTGAGATAGGTGTGCGATCTCATTTTGAAGATAAGGAAACTGAAGCTCAGAGACATTAGGAAACTTACTGGAGGTGACAGAGCTGATAGTGTCACCTGGATTAGCACCATGGTTGATGCTTTAATTTCTCTGAAGTTGAGTAGTAAATGGAAAAGTAGAACGAAAGCAAATATTTGTAGTCCTAGGTTTGTTTCCCAGATGACCAGAATAGTTTCTGAAAAAGACCACTTTCAAGTGTGCCTCTCTTACAGAATCTAAATATCTTTCTTTGCTCAAGAAGGCACATCTCCTTTTTGGTCTGGAAGTGGCTGTAGCATTTCCCTTGAGATAAGTTGAATATAATAGTGACAGAAGTAAGGGACTTGGCCTTTTAAAAAGTTATTCTTCTCTTTACAGAATTCTCAGATGTTTGAAATGCACAGTTTTGTGTGTACTTAATACACTTCAGACTTTATGAAGCCAGGACTCCAACCGGCCCTGTCTGACTGCAAAGTCGTGCAGTCTCTCCTGGGTGCCTGGGACACCTGTCTGGCTCTGGCATGGCAGAGCCACATCCTTGCCCCCGAGCAGTGACTTTACTCTCTCTCAGGCCCTGAGCTCCTCTCCTCCTGCCCGGAGCCTGACCCTCGGGGGATATATAACGGCTGGAAATAAACATGGCTGGGTTGAGGCTTGAAAAACAATTGCCAGGGATTTGTCCCTCTCTCGCTTTTCTAGTTGCTAGATTATTTCTTAATTTTTTGATTTACAAAATTGCACCTTTTGTGATTCATTTGCTCAAAGTGTAAGTACACAGCTAAACAGAAATTCTAAAACAAAATAGCCCCGAAAGGGAACTAGCATATTTGAAAAGTGCAGTCACCCAGCCCAGCAGGCTCATTCAATTTGGGTGAGCTTGTGAATATTCTATTCAGCACCATCAGAGGGAGAAAGAGAGAGAATGCTTTCATTCAACATGGAACTATGATGACTCTAAGCTCCTCTTCCTATCAAAACAGAGACGGGCATTTTCTTACCACCTTCCTTCCTCCCACCCACAGCCCCAAATACCACGAGTCATCAAGATGAAGCCCTCTGGGACTCAGATTCAGCAATGCATCGTGTGTTCTGAGTTGTACTCGGTGGCTCAGACATGTCTGGCTCTTTGCAGCCCTATGGACTGTAGCCCACCAGGCTCCTCTGTCCATGGGATTCCCTAGGCAAGAATATCAGAGTGGGCTGCCATTTCCTCCTCCAGGGGATCTTCCCAACCCAGGGATAGAACGCATGTTTCTAAAAATGTTGAATAGATACATAATTGTGGGCTGGGTTTTCCTTGGAATAAACACATTGGATTTCCAAGCCAGCATCTCACCTCTTAGGAGGTCTCAGTTTTCCCTTCGCTAGATGATTCAGCAGGAGTCAGCCAAAGGCTTATAAAGAAGACGAAGGAGATGGATGATCAGAGACAAAAGCTCTTCCCGGTCTCTTACCCAGTACTGTGCATTTTGAGGTTTACCTGGTCACAGGCAGCTTCGATGATTCAGCTTGTGTTTGAGTTGGAGAATTACTGATGCTGAGTTGTTCCTAGGAAGTATTTGCAATTATTGCAACTTGCAGAAAAATAACTGGGGTGGCTCCACCTCTCCACCTTTCCAGAAATTTCAGTTGACCTTAGCATTTCTCATTTCATGTGAGAAGAGCCATGATTTATGGACCCTGCATGGTTTCAGAACATAGCTTAAAGGATTGCATTACTAACAGGACTTGTGAGTGCCAAGTTACCTATTTTTAGATAGCTGAATCTTAATTGGAAATGTAACAAATAGAAGGTGGAGCAAGAAGGAAAGAGAAAAGTTATGCTTTCTTAACAGAAAAAAAACGGGGGTTGCAAGTTTTTTTCCTTAACAACATTTTCCTCATCAGTTTCATTGGCAGACAGCCACCTTGATGAATTATGGGGTCTATGGTGATGGGGGACCGGGTTTTAATTTTTCCCCCTTTCTGCCCATTTGAGAAGAGGCACCTGAGAAGGCAAATATGTTTTCTCCCTGACTGAGCTAATTTTATCCCATTCCATTATCCTCCATTGATTTGCTTTCCCAGCTTTTGAATGAAACTGAGATGTATGTGGCTGTTTGGGTACTTTGTGACTCCTGCATAAACACCAGTTGTTGATGCTTTAATTTCTTTGAAATGGAGCGGTAAATTGAAAAGTAGAACAAAACCAAATATTTGTTGTAATGGGGTCATTTCCCAGATGACTTGAATAGTTTCTGAGGAAGGTCACATTACAGATTTCAAGAGTCTCTCTGTCTTGGAGAATCTAAATATTTTTTTTATTTCTGTCCAAGAGGCAATGCTTTCTTCTTTTTGTTGTCTTAAAAAAAATCTGCATAGCCACTTCCATTTGACACAGGTGACATCATACACAAGTTGAAAACAAAAGCAACAGAATTAAATAACATGGGTTTTTAAAAAGTTATACTCTGTACAGAGTTCTCAGTATATTTTAAATGCACAACTCTTGTATGTATTTAAAAGACATCAGACTTTATGGAGAATCATTTTCAACTCAATGGCTGAAAGGAAGGGAGCCTGAGGATTCCCAAGAAAGACAAAAGGGAAAATTGATTTGGAAAAGTTTTCTACGCTCCATTTTTGGGGCTTGGTGGGTTTTTCAGGTGTGTGTCGATGCTTTAGCAGGATGCTGTCTGGTTATAGCACGGCTCCCACAGCTGGGGAAAAGAGTAGCACAGTGCAGCCGGCGTGACTTGCTGAAAGGACCTCTGTGCCAGATTCTAACATCTTTCATGGGGAGTGAGGTGTGAGTGCTTTCACTTTGAAATGATTTCCACAAACATGAAGGATTAAAATTACTTCCACAACTGCTGTCTGAGAGGTGAATGGATTTATAAGGAAGAATGTGGTTTTTCATCTCCAGACCTATTTCCAACCCTGCAGGAAGTGATGAAACCTTTTTCATTTCTGTACCCCTGGAGGAAGTGAACCAACTATACTGAGCACCTTTAGACACTAGGCGTTGGCCCCGGAGCTTTGCAGAGATGTCCCGTTTCACACCCTGTGTTGTGCGGTCGTCTTACTTCCCTCAGTTTCAAACGAGGAAACCGAGGCCAAAGTCAGTGCTAGGGAGCCTAGATTTTACACTGAGGATGTTGGTTTAGAGCGGGGTCTCCAGAGATACTGTTTCTGAGTCCCAGCACCTGCTATGCCACTTACTGTTTGATCTTGGCTAGATTACTATGTCTGTAAGCCTTAACCTCCTTAACTATAAATAGTCGTTTAATCACTGTATAAGGGCAGCGGTACAGAAGAAAATCCATGTCATGTGCTATGAGATTATTGTTACCATTACAGTTAAGTGGATGGTGGAAAATGGATGCTGCTGTTAGGCCTGTGAGCTGACTGCATTCCCTCATCTGCTCCTGAGAGAGGCAGGTTGGGGCCCAGCAGTCAGCAACATTTGGTCCCTGTTGATCAAGATTCAGGATATAGGGGGTTGAACTTGGGGTTCTGGAAGATGTTAGCCTGAGTTTCTTCATCCTGAAATTGACCTGAGATTGTTGGCTGCTCTGACTTTTGGCTCTTGTCTGGACTGCGTTCTGAGTCCCCTTCCCTGCGTGTGCTGAACCTGTGTCAGTGGATATTAGAAGCACTGTTGCTGCTGTTGATAGTTAATTTCATGGTAGTTTTGACAGAAGAAAATTCGCTCCTCTAGAATGCAGTGAGGGCTTTCTGCAAGGTAAGAAAATGGTGGGAAACCCTATCCTGGGGTGCACAGGACAAATAAAAACATAATTTCCAGGAGTTAAATCTTGTCTCTCCTCGAGGCTCCCTAGGTATAGTAGTTTATTTTCATTATGTCTCTTGTACAGGCAGCATCAGTATTAGCAATGTGAGCAAAACACCCTAACGTTTTTGTTTGCTACCGTCTGAAAGTTCCTTAGGGCCTATAGACTCATTTACGAAAATTCATGTGTGCAAAACTCATTTGCAAAAGCAAATAAAATATGTGATCATAAGTGCTCTTTACCTGACTGGCCTAGGGGACTTGCTGAAAATGAGTTTGTGCCTTTACAGTTTTCCCTCTGGTGTAGTTTAGTCGTCCCCATCCGCCCAACTCCTCATCAAATGAACCCCTCATCGAGCCACTTAAGGTCAGATGACTTGAGTGGTTGCAAATCTTGGTATAACTCAAGATCTAAGTCACTGTACTGATCTGCGAGTTTCCTTTTTGAAAAATATGATTTAATCATTATGCGTGTGGCATTGAAAATATCTTTGAAAGTTCATTCATTAAGATACCTAGCCAACGCTGACAACCTAGAGGGGCGGGGTGGGGCAGGAGATGGGAGGGAGATGCACGAGGGAGGGGACACGTACCTGTGGCTGATTCAGACTGATGTATGGCAGAAACCGACACAGTATTATAAAGCAATTAAGAATAAATAGAGTAAGAAAAAGATGTCTAGCCAAGGAAACGTCTCTGTATTTAGTTATGTCCCTTTGGGTTTAGTTATGTCCCTTTGGGCTTCCCTGGTGGCTCAGATGGTAAGGAATCTGCCTGCAATGCAGGAGACCTGAGTTCGATCCCTGGGTCGGAAAGATCCCCTGGAGAAGGAAATGGCAACCACTCCAGTACTTTTGCCTGGAAAATCCCAAGGACTGAGGAGCCCGGTAGGCTACAGTCCATGGGGTCGCAAAGAGTCGGACACGACTGAACGACTTCACTTCACTTTGGGTTTGCACAGGCTGCTTTCTTTCCTGGTGAAGATTTGGGCTACAAGTGTGACAATGCCTAGGAAACCTGAGTGAGAAAATTAGAAAAGCGAAACCTCTGCCTGTAAAGTAAGCAGGACATAAAATTAATCGGAAGTTTCCAGAAAGTGTATAGAAATCTCAAAGTCTTTGGCGTTGCTTTTTCCATAGCAATTAAAATACATGAGACAGGGATGAGGTAAGACAAATAAATACCTGTCTGCCAGACTTTTGGAGAAGGCAATGGCAAGCCACTCCAGTGCTCTTGCCTAGAAAATCCCATGGGTGGAGGAGCCTGGTAGGCTGCAGTCCGTGGGGTCGCTAGGGGTCGGACGCGGCTGAGTGACTTCACTTTCACTTTTCACTTTCCATTTTTACACATTGGAGAAGGAAATGGCAACCCACTCCAGTGTTCTTGCCTGGAGAATCCCAGGGACGGGGGAGCCTGGTGGGCTTCCATCTATGGGGTCACACAGAGTCGGACACGACTGAAGTGACTTAGCAGCAGCAGCAGCCAGACTTTTGGATAAACAACTGTACTTTTTTTCAACCTTTAAATGTGTGGCTTGTTTTGTTCTGATTGATTGATTTACTTATTAATAAATATTATTTATTGAATACCAGTCTGTTCCAGGCTTTGTTCTGGGGGTGGACAAGGCTATAAACATGAACAAAGCAAACAAAAGTCCCTATCTTCAAGGAGTTCACATGGCGATGGGGCGTAGATTGAGCAGAATAGTGATTTTGGATATTTTACTTGTTTGTTTTCCCCCTGAGCACTACTATAGTAGTTTATCATAAAGTTATTGAGTGTCTTTTGAAGGATGATTTTATAAAATTCGAGAGCCTTAGACTTTTCTCACTGACTCTTAAAAATCAGTAGTTGAAAATGGCATTTGCCTTCTGGTTGAACTTTAATGGACTTTATCTACTTTACTGAGAATTTTTTTTCTTTTTTTCTTATTTGTAGCAACATTTTTTTTTTTTCCAGTCTCAAAGACATGAGCCATCATCTTGTGGAACATTTATTGACTGTACAGTTGTACTCTGGTGACACTGGGCTGCAGGTGATGCTATTCAGGAAGGTGGTAGCAGCCAGCACGGTATTAGGTGACGTTATTGTCACTGGCTGTGGGGGACAGTCATCCAGTACTGCTTTCTACATATTGGTGTGTCACCTAGTTTTTAGCGGTATAACAAATGCTGGGCAATATTAACAAGTTTTGAAAATAATGAGTATTTCCCTTTTTTAAATATTGTTGCTGTTATTCAGTCGCCAGATTGTGTCCAACTCTTTGTGACCCCGTGAACTCCAGTCTTCCCTGTCCTTCACTATCTCCCAGAGTTTGTTCAAACTCACGTCCATTGAGTCGATGATGCCGTCCAGTCATCTCATCCTCTGTCACCTGCTTCTCCTCTGTCATCCCCTTCTCCTGCCCTTAATCTTTCCCAGCATCAGGGTCTTTTCCACTGAGTCGGCTCTTTGCATCACATGGCCAAAGTATTGGAGCTTCAGCGTCAGTCCTTCCAATGAATATTCAGAGTTGATTTCCTTTAGGATTGACTTGGACTCCTTGCTGTTCAAGGGATTCTGAAGGGACTTCTCTAGCACCACAGTTTGAAAGCATCAATTCTTTGGTCCTCAGCCTTCTTTATGGTCCAGCTCTCACATCCGTATATGACTACTGGAAAAACCATAGCTTTGACTATACAGTCCTTTGTCAGCAAAGTGATGTCTCTGCTTTTTAAAATTACATTAGATCAAAATCAAGATTATTCTTAGAATAGTGTTGGCATCATGTCGGTCTCACTTTGCCATATTCTTATGTGCTCTGGATGAGAAGGAGAGCAGGTGAATTACAGATAGAGCCCTGGAAATGAGGCGGAATTCAGGGTGTACCCAGTGAGAAGCGCAGCTCACACGTCTCGATTCAAGGAGGACCAGAAACCTCATGCCTTCCTGTTCCAATAATCTTTCTCCAAAGGCTTTGACCAGCCCCTCAGAAGAGCTGCTGATTGCTCATGAGTGCAAAGTGGATGGATTTTTACATGTCGCCGCTTCTCATTTCCCGTCAGCAGTCCCAGGTGGCAGTGTCCATCACAAGAGACATGCCTAAGGTGGGAAAGGCGCGGAAAGATGAGGCAGAGACGGAAGGGGCAGCGCTTGAGTAAGTGAGGCATCCCTGCCCCGAGGAGCGTGCAAGGAGAAAAAACAGAAAATGAGTCCATCCGGTTTCTGTTAATACCAGATCCACCCATCCCCACGTAAACAATCTCAGTTTCTCTTCTGCTCTGTTTAGTCCTTGCCACAGAGGAGATCCATCTGTTTTCCAGGAACACAACCTGCATCATGATTCAGCCTGTCTTGCCATCTTGATGTGAATACTGTCAGATGCAGCCGGTCACATCTTCCTCCACGGAGCAGGGGGATTACTTCTTCACCCCAGAGTTCCTCTGAAGACAACACAAGCAGAGAAACTGCATCTCCTATTGGGAATTTTAGCAGCAGGGACTCCAGGAGGTAGCCAGGCTGGACCACCATAATCAAATGTTTTCCAATCCCCCAAATTAAAAAAAATATATGTATAAGAAAAGGAGCTTGCTGTTGGACCTGGTGGAGGAGATCAAACAAATAGTTAAAAGAAAAGTTTATTCATCTGGCTGTAGGGAGAACTTCCGTAACTTCAGCCTCAGTGGCGGTCGATGTTCCTGGATTTCAGAGTAAAAGTGTGTTTGTTAAACAGCATTGTTTTAACAAGCTCAGGACTTACAGAGAATAACCCTGTGCGCGTGTGCTAAGTCGCTTCAGTTGTGTCTGATTCTGCGACCCTGTGGGCTGGAGTCCAGGCCCTTCTCTCCACGGGATTTTCCAAGCAAGGATATTGGAGGTTGTCATGCCCGCCTCCGGGGGATCTTCCTGACCCAGGCATCGAACCTGCGTCTCTTATGTCTCCTGCACTGGCAGGTGGGTTCTCTACCACTCGCGCCACCTGGGAAACCCTAGCTCTCTCTGTACCTGCCTCCAGTTAGGTTTGTCTATGTACTTTCCACCCTTTCCTCTCTGTAAGGAAGAGATTTTTCAGAATCATCACCCTGCCTCTAGGAAAAGTGGGCTTTAACTGTCCAGGCAGAAGGATGCCTCGCACAGCCTTCAGTGTTTCCCAAGGAAGTTCTCAGTCATCTCTGAGTCACACGTGGTACCAGGAAGTTTCTCCTGTTGTCAAGCTAAATCCTGACGGTGCAGGCTCTGGGCCTTTTCCTTGCACTGTCCTGGCTGAGCGATGGTTCCCTATCGTGTTTGCAACATTTTATTTGACCATTCCTTGGCAAGAGGGCAGAATCCGTGGTGAGTGGTAATTACTGAAAGTCACATCTGTGTTTCTCCAGTGACTTAGGAATCTATGAGCAATAATTCTGGTGGTTGTTTAGAATTCTGGAATCGCAACTAATTCCATAGAAGTGGAGGAGACTCCCTAGAGATCTAATTATAATATTCGCTTGTAATTAGTTTGTTGAGGTGTCTCATCTTGTTGGGGTTTATACGGATGTAAATGTAAAATGATTTTATTTTCCCCACTCACTGCTTTCAACTGTATCGTGTTGAATTCTACTTTCCTACTGGGAAGCAAGTTCCTTAGCAACATCTAATTTCCTGTCATTTTCAATTATTAGAATAGTCTCACCAGGGTATTTAAGACCTAGGCCCATTCATTTAAAAAGAGCTTAATCTCAAATTTGGTTCAAAGTGAATTCGCCTCCTCAGTATTTTGGAGAGAGAGAGAGAGAATGTGTGTGTGTGTGTGTGTGTGTGCGCTTTGGAGATGTGTTTCCTTCTCTTCTCTCTTCTAGGACTTGGTTCCTCTGGAGGTGGGCACTGAGAGGAGGGAGAGCGGAGGCGGAGGGCGTTTTGCAGGGTTGTTTGAATGTCAGGGGTGGGCAGGCCGCAGGCCTCTTGCACCCTGGTTTGGAAAGGCTCTTTCTAACGAGGTGGTCTGTACTGCGTCGGAGTCTGGGCACCCCTCCGGTGCGCAGCTGGCCGTTGCGCCCCTCCTCAGGGCTGAGGGCAGCCCCTGAGGGCTGAGCAGCTCTGGCGGAGCAGGGCCGCCCGTCTCCCTCCGGGCACGGCACGTGGTCCCGGGGAGGTCTCTAGCCGGCACTGGGCATCACGCTCACGTTCAGGTGAGCCTCGGGTTTGGAGCACGCCTATCCAGGGTGCGCTCACCCTCCTCGGAGCACAGCATATTCCGGGGCCTCCAGGCTCTCTGCAGGGGCCATCTCTACCCCCGTTCTTTTGTTTCTTCCGTTTTAAAATGTTACTGTTTATCTGGCTGTGCTGATCCTCCCCGCTGCGCTCCGGCCTTCTCCAGCTGTGGCGGCAGGAGCTCCTCTCCAGGCGCTGTGCCGGGCTTCGCGCTGCGGAGGCTTCTTCCGTCGCAGAGCGTGGGCTCTGGGGCACACCGGCTTCAGTCGTTGCGGCGCGTGGGGTTTATTGTTCTATGGTGTGTGGGATCTTCCCAGACCAGGGATCAAACCAGTGTCTCCTGCACTGCAAGTGGGGCTCTTAAGCACTGGAGCACCAGGGCAGCCCTCTACTGTTCCATTCTGGTGATAGCACCAGGGAGGGCGCAGATATTCTGCTCGGCAAGCGTCCAGATGGGAAAGGAAAGGCCAGACCCTGCCTCTCGAGGGCTCGGCAGGGCTTATAAATGCTTCTGTGGCCCAAGCTGCCCTCTCCCCTGAGGGAAGGAGAAAGAGCAGGGATTTCCCCTTCAACACTGGCCTCCCTTGCAATCCTGCATGTATCTGACTCCCTGTTAGACTGGTGGGTGAGGTTTGGGCGTGAGGCGGGAGGGTTGGTATGAGAGGGGTTTGCTGGTGGGAGAGCCATTTCCGCCCCTCCTCCCAAGCCCTGCAGCAAGGTGGTTGGCCCCAGTTGCTGGGAGCTCTCTCTAGAATGTAGATTGCTTCAGGACTTCAGCTGTGGGAGGGCAGAGTTTTAGGACGCTGGGATGCGATGCCTATTACATGTGTGTTATGACATGTACCCAAGGATGGATGCAAAAGGATATGTGGGTATATGTCCTAGGCCTTAGAAAGGTCAGGACACGACTCTGTCATTCTCGTACATAATTCACAAACGCCTACTATCCATGACTAGTACAGAGAAGTGTAGCACATTCTGATTTTTTCATGACTACAATTTTTATTTCTGTAAATGTCAAATCTCAAAGTTAAAAAAAAGATATGTGGGTGCCCTTGCATTCCTGGTGCCCCCAGCACTAGCTGGCAGCCTCCTTGAGAAGGTTAGATGAGTTAGAAAGGTAAGAAAGGACTTTGTGGGATCTCCAGACACATGCTGCTGTGGTGATGACATATGATTATGTGCGAGACTTTCTGTATTTAAGTCCAGACACCTGTAAGCCTGATTTTAATTTGGTCTGTGGAAATAAGCTGGTACCTGGAATAAATTCTTTATTTCATAGGTGCTAATCGGTTAAGACCACAGCCAGTCTTGAACCTGACAGACTGAGTTTTAAGCTTGGCACCGTGATTTTAGTCAAATGACTTAGCTTCTCTGAGCCTTAGTATCCTTGTCCGTAAAGTGTGTGTGTGTGGGGGCTACTTCAATGAAGTTGTGAGAATCAAATGGACTAAGTTAAATGAAAAGGCTGAACTTCAGAAAACTGTCTGGCCATAGGTAGCTCTCAAAAATGAACTATTATTATATTATATTATATTAACTATGTTAACTACATAGAAAAATGGGAATATATATATATATAAATTAATATATTAACTATGTTAACTACATAGAAAAATGGGAAATTTCTTATTTTGTCTGTTTTAGGGATATTTTTAACAAAAAATAAATGGGTAAAACTAGCCTTTACTTGGTGTGAAGCTGGTTACCCAGCATGAGGGGGTCAGAGCAGGATAAGAAATTTCTTTATATGATCAGCCAGAATTACCTGTTCAGGGAAGCATCAGAGCACTCCACCAGCCATTTACTCAGAGAGCAGCCTCATTAGTCACCCAGGCAGGACAGAGAAGTGGGAACAGATGAGATTCTGTGTGACCGTTTGTACCTCCGAGATCGCAATGCTGGAAATTCATTAGTATAACATATTAATAGAGACAGTCCTCGACTTAATGATGATTCCACCTCAATATAGTATGAAAGTGAAATGCATTCAGGAGAAACTGTCCTTTGAATTTTGATCTTTTTTCTCAGTGTGGTGTGCAGAGAAATTCTCATCATGTTGGGCTGTGGCAGGGAGCCACAGTCAGCCACCCGATTCCGAAGCCAGGTACCATTCTGTTTTTCACTTTTAGTGCCATATTCCATAAGTTACATGAGATACTCACCACTTTATTATAAAACAGATTTTGTGTTAGATGATTTTGCCCACCTGTAGGCCAATGTAATTGTTCTGAGCACATTTAACACAGGCTGGACTAAGCCACCACGTTGGGTAGGTGAGGTGCCTTAAAGGTGTTTTTGACAGCGATATTTTCGATTTATCACCGTTAACCCCCGTAAGTGGAGGAGGGTCTGTATCACCCTTCCTCTCCACCCTAGCTCACACTTGTCTTTCTTCTCCTACTTGCTGTTGGCTACAGTCAGTTCCCCTTTGAAATGCTGCGTGTTTGCAGGTTGATGTTGAAGGGAAAAGTTTGACCTCATGACTCTTTTCAAATGGCTTCTCAATATTTAACATGTTGTTTCCTCATTACTTTCTACCTTCTGATTTGCCCAGCCCTTATTAGCTTTATCGTTTTCCCTGCCTTAGATTGATTGTGTTGAATTTTCTAGTCCCAGAGGCAGATAGCTTATATTTTTATTTCCTTACATCCTTTCTATTTTTACTCTTCATTTCAAGCTTTCTTCTAATTCATCACAGATGCTAACTTTTAGCAGTCTTAATCTTCACAGCAAATATTTGCCAGGTTGTAATTTTTTATTTATTATTAATAGTCAAATTCAAACAAGGCTAATCTTGTTCTAATTTGGTTTGTTATAAGCCCTAGTCTCGGAGAAGGCAGTGGCAAGCCACTCCAGTACTCTTGCCTAGAAAATCCCATGGATGGAGCAGCCTGGTAGGCTGCAGTCTATGGGGTTGCTAAGGGTTGGACACGACTGAGCAACTTCACTTTCACGTTTCACTTTCACACATTGGAGAAGGAAATGGCAACCCACTCCAGTGTTCTTGCCTGGAGAATCCCAGGGATGGGGGAGCCTGGTGGGCTTCCGTCTATGGGGTCACACAGAGTCGGACACGACTGAAGTGGCTTAGCAGCAGCAGCAAGTCCTAGTCCCGGTACTTAGAGAAAATAAATGTTAATTTCTGGGTTTTCTTTAGTATGTATTATTCATCCTTCACGTACTGCCATTAGTTTTTAAAAATAAAAATAATTTGGGATGATGGGAACCACATTTGAACCTGAACCTTAGAAAGCATCTTGGTTAGAACTTTTGAAGTCTGTAGAGTGGGAGCGGGGAGCTGCTGTGAGCCTGCTCTGATTACTTTCCCCACCCCTTTGCACTGCCCAGGGGTCCTTCCGAGTGACCACAGCGTGTTGTCGGTGCCCAAGGCTGGAGCAGCTTGAGGGGCAGTGGCTGCCTGAGCCTGGGCTCCTGGGGGGCTGGTGTGCAGGCTGGTTTATAAGCTCACAGAGAGAGACTCCCTAGCCTTATGTGTGTGTGTGTTGGACTTCCACACGCTGTGTGTGTCTTTGCTGACTGCGGAGCAGAACCTGTGACAAGTGGCTTGGGGATGGCGGTCGGGGGATGCGGCTGGTAGCTGTGGAACATGTCATGAGGAGTTTTCTCCAACCCCAACTTCACTTTCGGAATAGGTTTCATAATCAGAAGCTAAATTCAGATTCTGCTTCCTCAAGCAATAGTTTTCCAAAGCACATGTCCATATTCCCCACTTCCTCCTGGTTTTGCGTGGCCTCAGGAGCCCTGGCCTCTGCTCCTGGCTGCCGTCTGCCGTTTTTGTTGTTGTTTCAGTCGAGAAGTCGTGTCCGACTCCTTGTGACCTCAGGGACTGCAGCACGCCAGGCTCCTCTGTCCTCCACTGTCTCCCGGAATTTGCTCAAATTCATGTCCATTGAGTCAGTGATGCCATCCAACCATCTCATCCTCTGCTGCCCCCTTCTCCTTCTGTCTGTTATTAGAAGAGCATTTTTAAACTCACCTTTCTTTCTGTCAGAGAAGCTGCACATTCTGCTTGGTCAACAGTCTCAGCCTAAGTTGTGCCTCCTCCAGGAAGCTCTCCCTGACCACTCCAGTCCAGGGTTGCTTCTCAGTATTCCAAATCCGATGTCAGCTCCCTATGACTTTTGGGCTGAATCCAGACCATTGCCTGTTTTTGCAACGCAAGTTCTATTAGAACATAGCTACATTCTTGTGTTTACATCTTATCTGTGGCTGTTTTCAAGATATGATGGCAGAACTGAGCAGTTTTGATAGAGACTGTATGGCATATAAGCCTAAAATACTTACTTTTTGGCCTTTTACAGAAAAAGTTTGCTGTCCTCTCTCCTAACAGACAGGGCTGTGTGTGCACCTCTTAGCATGATGTCTAATAAATGCTCCCATTTTGCAGTTTGCAAAACTCTTAAATTCCACAGTCTTTCAGTGTTTCCCAGTGTATTGCAAACTGAACAAATAACCTCCAAGTTATCCTTGGAGATTGGGGCGAGCTCCCCCAAAGGACAGAGGCTCTATGGGCAACTTTATTTTCAAAAGGCAATATCCATGTTTTACTCTTGTCAGGGGATTGCAGACAAAGTCCCGAGAGCACAGTTTTATACACAAACCAGTTCCTTCAATCCAGAACTCTTACCTTGTTTCTGATCCCAGCATCAGAACAAAAATTTCATCAAATGTCCCGAAGGATGTGTGAAGACATAACAAATCATTTATGTGAAAGTTTAAACACAAACACAAACTTAGAATGTTAGCATTTACTTCAAGAAAAGAACACTTAGTGGAACCCTTTGAGACACTGAGGCATCCCACTCTGCAGTAACCTGACTTGCATGGGTACGAGGGTGAGGACGTGAACACAGTGGCCCAGAGCTAGACTCATGCTTCTCTCCTCTCTCCTGCCTAGCGGTCAGCCCATCCCCAGGGTGGAGTACACGGAGGAAGAAACCAAGACTTGGGGCGTTGTGTTCCGGGAGCTCTCCAAACTCTATCCCACTCACGCTTGCCGGGAGTATTTGAAAAACTTCCCTCTGCTGACCAAACACTGTGGCTACAGGGAGGACAATGTGCCCCAACTGGAAGATGTCTCGATGTTTCTGAAAGGTGAGCTTCACACGGGCTCTTTCAGCCTGAGCATCCTCGTGGGCCTACCAGGGACACAGAGGGTAGCGATTGCCCTTTTCCCAAACAAGGTAGGACTCCCTCTGGTTTAAAAAGAGAGGGCTGCTCCGGCAGTGCCTGGGCCACCTGTGGGAAGCAGGTGAACAATCGAACGATTTATTACACTGTTTTCACAAGCGAAACAAAAAAGGTTTATACTGGATGAAGAAACATCGTGGATAACGTTGCGCACGGTGACTTTCCTCTGGCAGGGAGTCAGTCAGGTCACTCATCTGGAGTGCTGACTAAGTCAGGTCAGGGTGGCGGCGGCAGCGGCCCGGCAGTGAACCCGGGGAAGCGGAGTCACCTGGCGCCCGTGGGATGGCGGCCGGGAAGACTCTGGGCCCTCGCAGGGCTGGGGGTGGAGGTGAAGCTTCAGGGTGGTCCTGCTTCTTGCTCTGTCCTTCACTGTGGCTGAGTCCTTGGGTTCTGCTCTTCCCTCTCTCCCCTGTTTCAAGAACACTGGCTCTAAAAGCTACCATCTTGCTGCTGCCTCCCTCCCTGGAGCTTCCTTCCTCGCCCGCCTTCCCCGTTTCCATCGGGGCTGAGCGACTCTTAGGCTCGGGGCTGAGCGACTCTTAGGCTGACGCCTAGAGTAGTTTTATTGCTCCAGGCAAAGGGGCCACGGCAGGTCAGTGCCCTCGAACTGTGTGTCCGCCCTGGGGGCCTGCTGAGGAGTCTGGGAGTGTTCCAGGAACAGGCTGTGAGCAGCTCGTGGACGTGTTTCTAGTTGGTTGGTGGGGAGGTAGTTGGGAGTAGTCTGGGGTGTACATGCTTGTGGGCAGCACACAGTTAACTTCCTCCACCGGGTGGAGGTTCCAGTTTCTGCAAGACAGTGCAAGGAACAGCTCAGAATATCGTCCATATTCCTTGAGGAAGAATGAAAGGTCCTTGACTTTGTTTAAAGGCTGCAGTATTATTATTTTGGCTAGATTGACTGTTTTCCTTTCTCTTCTTACTTCTCTGACTAAATTTATTCATTGGCAAAGAGTTTTCCACAGACAAAAGGCAGGCAGAGGACATGGATGGGGTCTATTCTGGGACGGCCTCAGAGAGTCCTGCTCAGTAACACTCTTTCTCTGAAGTCCTACCCACCTGCTACCCGCCACACTTCATCAGCCTTTGTAGAGGCTTCTTAGTCAGTGGTAACAAATTACCGCAGGCTTAGGGACTTAACACGAATGTATTATCTTAAAGTTCTGAAGGTTAGAAGTCTAAAATCAAGGTCTTGGCAAGGCTGGATCCCTCTGGAGCCTTCTGCTTCCTTCCTTTTCAGCTTCTGGAGTCCATCGCGTAGCTTCCCACAGAGCCCCTTCCTCACCTCACTCTGACCTTTGCTTCCATCACCTGCCTCCTTCTCTGACCCTCCTGCCTGCCTCTCAGAAGGATGCTTGTGAGTGGCCCCACCGGGATAATCTGGGCTGATGGCCCCAGTGCAAGACCCTTCCCTTAATTACAAAAGTTCATTTTGCCATCTAAGGGAATGTACTCCCAGGCCCAGGGCATCAGAGCAGGGGCTTATTGGAAGGACCTAACTGCAGCTGAGCTTACCCCAGTCTGCGGGTGCTGTCACTTCTAGCTTCGCACCCCGTAGTGAGCCTGTCCTTTTCCTCCATCCCAGTGCCACGCCCACACTGAGGCCTCATCCCTGCATCCTTGGCACCAGTCTCTCCTCCCCTCTCCTCTCCTGTCCGTTGCTTCTAGATGAAGCTCCCTAGAGAGTTCCTTTGTTCCTGGCATCTGTGCTCAGAAGCTATCAGTGGCTTCCCCTTGATTTTACTGAGGTTGGCAAACTTTTAATTTTTTTCGGTAAAAGTAGTGGGCCAAGAGCCAAAATTGAGGCTATTAGTACATACTTACATCACGGTTTAAACGTGAACAGTTGAAAGTGCAGAAACTCTTCTTAGCTCACAGGTGTACTCGAACAGGCTGCAACCTGGGTTTGGACTACAGACCATAGTTTGCTGGCCTCTGCTTTATCACAGAGGCAAGTTCTTAACTGCTCATCTTCAGCTCACGGCTCTGACTCAGTTTTCCCGGTGTGTCTCCTGCTATGACCACTCTGCACAAACCCATCCTTCTGGCTGTGGGTCTTCATATCATTACTTAGGCTCTGTGACTTGCTAGCATAGTCATCCCTTCCTTGTTCAGTTGCCAAGTTGTATCTGACTTTGCAACCCCGTGGACCGTAGTACGCCAGGCTTCCCTGTCTGTCAGCATCTCCTGGACTTTGCGCAAGTTCACGGCCATTGAATCAGTGATGCCATCCCACCATCCCATCCTCTGTCAGCCTCTTCTTCTTCTGCCTTCCCAGCATCAAGGTCTTTTCCAATGAGTCAGCTCTTCACATCATGTGACCAAAGTATTGGCGCTTCAGCATCCGTCCTTCCAATGCGTATTCAGGGTTGCTCTCCTTTAGGATGGACTGGTTGACCTCCCTGCTGTCCCAGGGACTCTCAAGAGTCTTCTCCAGCACCACAGTCATCCCTCCACCTACTCAAATGCTTTGTGTTCCTCAAGACTCGGAGCAAGCCCTGGATTCTCTGAATCCTGATCATAACGGCCACTGTGACCTCTCCCTTTCCCGATTTC
This sequence comes from Moschus berezovskii, assembly GCF_049115385.1. Classification (NCBI taxonomy): domain Eukaryota; kingdom Metazoa; phylum Chordata; class Mammalia; order Artiodactyla; family Moschidae; genus Moschus; species Moschus berezovskii. The sequence goes on from NC_142465.1 coordinate 4,968,338, forward strand.
ATCCCAGATCATGTGTGTATCAGGGGAAAGGCAGGCGTGGCCTGACGGTGGGTCCCCTGGGACCACCCTGAGCGTGTCGGGAGGGCCCTGTGCATGGTCGCCACCTGTGGCATTTGTTACTGAAAGAGATGAAGACCCGCTGATCAGTATCGTTCAGTCAGCCCCTGATTATGTGATAGCTTATGCTGGTTTTAACTAGATTCTGTGCTCCCTGACGGCCCCGCCTCTGGCTTGCCTCTCTTTCTCTCTCATGGAGTTATCTGTTATATATTTACCATGGGCTTGATTACTCCTGTATGAGGATTGCTTTTTACTGCTTTGTTTCTCAAACCCCAGTGACTACATTACCATCTCAATATTTTCCATATCTGTCACCCAATTTAATATTTTTATGAGGGGCAGTATGGTACAGACAGATTCTGGATGCAGAATGCCTGGGGTTGAGGCCCAGCTCCACCAGTTCCTGGCTCTGTGACCTTAGATGGATGAATTGCCTTAACTTCTCTTTGCCTCCATTTCCTCTCTGCAAGCAGAAATCACACTTTTATCTGCCTTACAAGGTTGGGAGGGGAAACTAACAGTGTGTGCCTAACGTTATTGCTGGGCACACATTAAGCGTCCCAGAGTTTAGTTATGATCACTACGATTATTGCTGTTGTTTTTCACTGCCCTTGGTGAACTGGGTGTCCTGGGTACTCAGTTTGCACCATTCATTGGTAAACAGCAAGCACAATATAAGTTGTGTGTATTTTTATTTCTTATAGTTGACTCACTTTTAAAATGCCAACTTTATTTTTAAAAGAAACTTCTTATTCACAAAGTCAAAGTTCTTGATGTGATAGATACACATTTTAAAATTTATAAGAAAATAAAATATATAGCTATTAAAGAATGTCCCCTTGTGCCGCACCTGTGGGATACTGGCATAGAATACAAAAAGAAGAAAATGCACTTATCTTTTTGATTTTCAGTGGGGAATAATGAATCTACCTGGAAACTTTTGGAATGACCTTAATACTGTTAGAATCACAGACATGAGGAAATCTGAGAATAGAGTTATTTCCCTGTAGGTACCCAGGATCCCAAGGTGGACTCGTTTTATACACCTAATTGGTTTTTATCTTTAAAAACTATTTCTAACCATTCAGAGGTGCTTTCCGAATGAACTGAGATTTTCAAAATGGGATCCTTTACACTGTTGGTATCAGACAGAAGGGCCCTCCTGTCGTTTTTTTGTGGGTCCTGATGAGCAGGAAGCACGAGGCAGTCTTTAACTGGGTTAGCCATCTAGTGTGATTTTCATGGATTTTATTGTGTTCTGCCTATTTTGTTTTTGTCCTCTTACCACAAACCAATAGAGCATGTAGAGCTTTAGTGTATCTCTCAAATTGTCATAATTAATATAATTTTTTCATAATATCAGAGAAATGGGATATGACAATGTAGAATGAAGGGGTTAGGGGGTTGTTGTTGTTCAGTAGTTTGATCGTTTCCAGCTTTTTGCAACACCATGGACTGCAGCACGCCAGGCTTCCCTGTCCATCACCATCTCCCGGAGCCTGTCCAAACTTATGTCTGTTGAGTCATTGGTGCCATCCAACTATCTTATCCCCTGTCACCCCCTTCTCTTCCTGCCTTCAATCTTTTCCAGCATCAGGGTCTTTTCCAGAGTCAGTTCTTCACATCATGTGGCCAAAGTATTGGGGATTCAGCTTCAGCATCAGTCCTTCCAATGAGTATTCAGGGTTGATTTCCTTTAGGCTTGACTGACTTGATCTCCTTGCAGTCCAAAGGACTCTCAAGAGTCTTCTCCAACACCACAGTTCAAAAGCATCAATTCTTTGACACTCAGCCTTCTTTATGGTCCAGCTCTCACATCCGTACATGACTGCTGGAAAAACCATAGGTTTGACTATCAATAAAAAGTTGTAGTGTGAACCAATTCCATAATGCTAGTCAACGGGCTAAATTGGCAGTGTTTCACTGACCACATACACACAGAAAGTATTCTTATCTAGGTGTGTCTTTAGAAAGATATCAAGTGATACGTAGTAAGCATCACTGTATTTTATTTATATTTTTTAGCTTCATTGAGGTATAGTTTACATAAAATAAAATTTACCCTTTGTAACTGTACAAGTCAATGATGTTAGTACATTTATAGAATTGTGTAACCATCACAACAATTCAGTTTTACAGCATTTCTATCACTACAGAAAGTTTTCTTTTGCTCCTTTATAATCAATCCTTGTTCCTATCCTTAGCTCTGGGAAACCACTGATTCACTTTCTGCCTATAGTTTTTCCTTCTTTGGGCATCAAGTAAATAGAAGCACAAAATGTGTAGCAGTCTTTCACATCTGATGTCTTTTAAAGGAATGTATTTCTTATCAAGGCCATGTTGGTTTGAAATATTAGATACGTTTCGTGTGTACAACCTCACATTTCTATTTCTGTGTGCAGTCTAGTGTGCTCACCACCAAAAATTTATATTGTAGTCTTCTGTGCATTTGAGCTTTCTTATCCTAATTTGGCCTCTGAATTTAAATCCTTAAATTTTTTTTCACCTTTCTTTCCATTTTAATGAATGTCTTGTTCCCCTGGAAACCATCATTCGTGAGTATATTTTAGTTATCAGAAGCCACAAATGTGATAGCTGTTAAGTGTATGTCATTCAATTGTCAACAGTTTTAGACCTTGATTACATTGTTTCTGGAATGTTCTTGAAAATAATAGGAAGCCCTGCTTGGACCGTCAAGTCCTGTCACGTTAATACTTAGTTGACTCTTTCTGTTACCTCTTTAGAAAGATCTGGCTTCACGGTGAGGCCAGTGGCTGGATACCTGAGCCCTCGGGACTTCCTGGCGGGACTGGCCTACAGAGTGTTCCACTGCACTCAGTACGTCCGCCACGGCTCGGACCCCCTCTACACCCCGGAGCCGTGAGTACTGGCACTGGAGGCCTGGGTGGGGCGGAGACCTCCACGCTGGGACGGTGGTCAGCGTCCACTTTAATTGAGAGGAGTTGGGTCCAGGAACCCTAAAGACCACCGTTCCTCGGGCCACCAAGATTATCACTTTGCTTTTGATGCCCACTCCAGTATTCTTGCCTGGAAAATCCCATGGATCGCGGAGCCTGGTAGGCTACCGTCCATGGGGTCGCAGAGTCGGACATGACTGAGCGACTTCACTTTCACTTTTTACCTGAATAGTCTTGTGATTAATGGACTGCCAAGGTCTTTGCTAAGGAGCAGAGAGCCTCGGAGGTTCAGGCAGTAAAGTAGTTGATGACAGCAGAAGTGCCAGGGATCAGAGCTGAGTCTCTGAAGACGCCCCCTCCCTAGGGGACCTGACTCTCACTGACAGGTGGGTCCCTCTAGGGTCACTACATGGTTTTTATTTTTTATGTTTTATTTTTAGCTCCTTTCAGCTTCCCTGAAAATGTTTTAAGGGTAAATAAAGGTTACTTATAGGACTCCAGACATTTGGGAAAGAAACACTTGTTAGAGTGGATGAGTGCTCAAAGAATTGCTGTTAGAGTTGGATAGGCAATCTCTAAATCTAGCCCAGAGGGTTTACAAATGGCCCTGTTTACAAATAGCAGGCACTTTGTTAGCTCTGTTTGAATAACTGGCCCTCCTGAGACCTGTGGTAGCATGCCAAGAGGTATGCAGAGAGAGAGGCCAAGGAAATGAGATTTTAGCCACAGAGGTCTATACAATTGGGGGGATAGTGTGTTATATTTTTACCAAAGTACTTGCTGCCAATTCATTCAGCAAACATTTATGTGCAATGCTAGCAGGGAGATGCAGCGGATTCAAAGATGAATAAAATATAGCATCTGATTTTTTTTTTTTAAAGCTTCTGACTTTTCTGGCAGGAGAGATAGAAAAATAAACAATTATGAAAGAGTGTGGTGAGGGGGTGTGTGTGCAGAGTGTCAGAGGAAGAGGAGGGAGCGGTTCTGCAAGGCTTTTCAGAGGTAGTGTAAGATGAGTGGGGGTCTAGAAGGGTGGACAGGAATTTCTTTTTGGGTAAGCAAAGTGGGGTGAGGGTGAAGCTTTCAAGTCAAGGAAACAACCAGTGCAAAGATGTGGAGGCAGGGAGAGGCAGAAATGAGCAAGGCTGATTACTTCAGAGTGGCCAGAGCGCAGGTATGTGTTAGCGGTGAAATGATTCTTCTGTTCACAATTTTGTTGTTCAGTCGCTCAGTCCAGCTGTTTGCGACGCCATGGACTGCAGCATGCCGGGCTTCCCTGTACTTCACCATCTCCAGGGGCTTGCTCAAACTCGTGTCCTTTTAGTGGATGATGCCATCCAACCATCTCATCCTCTGCCACCCTCTTCTCCTTTTGCCTTCAATCTTTCCCAGCATCAGGGTCTTTTCCAATGAGTCGGCTCTTCACATCAGGTGGCCCAAGTATTGAGCTTCATCTTCAACATCAGTCCTTCCAATGAATATTCAGTGTTGCTTTCCTTTAGGATGGATAGGACCGACTGGTCCACAGTGTCAACAATCATTTGTCAAAATAGGGCATTTGGACTTAATTCTATAGGCAGCAGGGAGCTATGCAAGGCTGCTCAGCATGATGAAGTCATCATGTTTAAAGAAGCTGCTGGGGGTGAGGGCTGGGACATATGGAGCATGAAGTCGCTGGAGACTGCTGGGAGGTCCCATTCCAGGGCAGGAATACGGTTTGTATGGCAAGAGCAGGACAGCGGGAGAGGACACCTATGAGGAGCGCGTCATGAAGATGGAAGTTGCAGGATTTGCGACTGCATGAGGGTGAGGGCGCCTCTGAGGTGGTGCTCAGGTGTGTAAACTGGGAAGCTGGGTGTGTGGTTGCTTCTAATGATACTGGAAACTATCAGAAGGGGTTTAGGCTTGGAGGAAAGAGGGAAGGAAAGAGGGAGACAAGAGGGGGGTTTGAGTTTGGAGCATCCTGTCTTGGAGAGGCCCATGGAAGGGACTTCCAGCCAGAGGAGCTCCTAGTGGTTGGGAGTCAGGGCTGAGAGCTCAGAAGTGAATTTCAGTTCCCGCTGTTGATCTTGGTGTAGTCTTCTTTCACAACTCCCCTGACCACACAACAAGAGGACGCCAAATGAAAGCATGGAAACTTGGGATTGTTTGTACAGGCTCATTTTTGTGAGTTTTATTTATTTTTAAAGTTACTCTTATTTAAAAAAAATTTTTTTTTTTTTTTTAGCCAAGCCCCATAGCATGTGGATCTTAGTTCCCTGAGCAGGGATTGAACATGCGCACTTGCATTGGAAGCTCACGGTCTTAACCGTTGGCCCACGAGGGAAGTCCCCTTTTCTGTGGGTTTTATATCATTCGTTTGTCTCTTAAATGATGCTGATGATTTATGCATAGGTGATGCATGTCCACGATCCAGCATTCAGAGCTTACAGAAGGGCCCACTGTGAACAGGGACTGTTTCCCTTCCTCTGCTCCTTGACACCCGCCGAGTCCTCCCCAGCAGCAAGCACTGCTGCCACTTTCCACTGCATCCTTCCAGGAATGGATGTGCAGACACAGTGCTCTGTAAAGATCCCTTCAGTCCTCATGCCTTGCAGTCCCAGGTCTCTTCCCAGCCACATGCTGTAGTTTGAGTCTATGGAATTCTGTTTCCTGCCTGTCAAGCGAGTGTATGCTCCTCAGTTCTGTCTTGTCACAACAAAGATTTGGAGTGACGGACATTAAAGCCCTTGGTGCGTCACAGCTCTCAGGTCTTGGACAGACCGTGTTATAGCTCTTAGACAAATCAGTGTTGCAGCTCTATTTTATTTAGATAATAGCAAGAGAATCCTTCCTTGAGGCGTGAGGGCATGCCAACCCAAAGAGGAAGAGAAGAGAGTGGGGGAGTGCTCCAGTGTGTGGGGTGGGGGCGGGGAGGAGGGAAAGAGTGAGGCCTTTGGTTCCTCTTTTTATGTTTCCCCCTCCCCCGGGCCTGCCCTTTGCAAATTGGGCTTAGTCAGGAGTGCAGTTTGTTCTACCAGAGGTCCTCATTCCGGTCCTGGGACCTTCCTTGGACCTTCCTTTGTTCTATTTTCGCGGGCTTTTCCCTTCCTTGTCTTTTAGCCACCGCCATTTTGGACTCCTGTTTCCTATTCTAACTACCTAACACTGCCCAAGCACTTTCACAGGCATTGCCTTTTAAATGCAATCCCATTTCCTCAATTGAGAACCAACAAGAGGGCAGTTTCTCCAATCTGCAGAGTTCAGCTTGACTCCTGTGTGCTTGTACCCTGCTTCCAGCTGCTGAACTGTTGTGGTGGAGGCAGCGCTAATGAGGCGAAGGTGAGCCCCAAAGCTGCAGCAAAGAGGGTGAAAGCAGCAAAATACATTATCCGAAAACCTTTGTTTTCCTTTTTGGTCTGGGTAGAACGTATTTTGATATCCCCACTCCCAGTACATTACTGGGCTTCAAGCATGGCTTGTTGTACCATTTTACATTTTAAAACTCCAGTGTCTCTAAGCCCACCAGGAACTGGGACTTGAATTTAAAATGGCAGCGGCAATTTGGGTTTGTCCCCTGGGGAGTGTTCTGGCCTGGGGGACAGTAAAGGAGAGAGTCCTGGAGAATCAGGGACTCCAAATTTTTTAGCTGAACAGTTAAAAAAAAAAAAGGAAGAGGAGGGAGGAGCTGCTTTTACATGCATTTCTACTTGGACTGAAAGGTCACTGATTCTGCCCAAAGGGAGGCTGTGTTCTGGCTCTTTCTCCCTTGGAGCACTGCCCCAGGCAGGGATTCTGCACCTCGTTGATCAGCCTGCTTTGATCAGCAAGCACCTTTGTCACTAATCGAGTATTGAATTTTACAAACGATTTCCTTAAAAAAAATCAATTGGGTCAAATTCAAGGTTTTTGCAGTAATAGCGTCCTTCTCACTCCGGGGAACGAGGGAAAGAAGCCGAGCCCCAAGTTGCATGGGTGTGTGAGCATCACACCTGCAGGTGCGGGCAGGACAAACTGTGAGAAGCCCCACACTCTCCTGGTATCCTCTTTGCCTCTCTGGGGAGTCCCTGTGGGCTGTGACACCTTGTACCCTCTGGCCATCTCATCTTTTAGAGCAGGGTTTCTTAACCTTGGCAGTATTGATATGATATTTTGAGCTGAATAATGCTTTGTTGTGGGAGGCTATCCTGTGTATTGTAGAATGTTTAGCAACATCCCTTGCCTCTACCTGCTAGATGTCAAGCATAGCCTTCCACCCCTGCCAGATGTGATAACCCAAGTTGTCTCCAGACATTGCCAAATGTCTCCAGGGGGCAACATCTTCCCCAGTGGGAGCCACTGTTTGAGGAGATATTTGACAGGTCGTGTTAACATGGCTACTCTGTCTGACAGTTGCTGTAGGCTTTGTTCCCTTTCTAAAACACCAATGTGAGTATAGCATTCTCACGTTTAACCTCTGTTGATTGCCTGTTACATTCAGGGGGAAAATGTCTGAGATCATCAAATCACATCTTCTGTCTCTCTTTCTGCCCCTTCTAAAACCTTATGCTCCAGCCACACTGGACTTCTCACCATCCTGGGGCCCTGCTGGCACTTGCCTCCATCTCTTTGCACAGGTGGTTCATTAGCCCTGGAATGACTTGTGAGATCATTTTAAGTCTCAGGATTAAAACTCAGTCGCAGCCTTTCCTGTGAAGACTTTCCCAGGCGGTACTGGATATTCCTGTAGCATTTTGCCTTACTTCTATTTTAGCACTTACAGCACTGCATGGTAATTATTTGTTCATGTGTCAGTCTCCTTCATCAGACTGTAATTAACTCCAGGCCAGCTGGCAAAGGCAACAGAGGAACAAGAAGATCCAGACTGAGTTTGGAGTGGATCCCCAAACCTGGCATATAGGGTGAAAACAGGCCAAAATGGGCTGGAGCCGCGAATGCCGCTGCTACCAGGAGGTGCCCGATTAGGGAGACATACGCAGAGTGCCAGGCTCCGTCCGAGATCTGTGGAGAGAGGGGCCCAGGGGAGGTCTGGCGGCGCCCTGTGTGCTGAGAGCGCCTCCCCCTGCAGGGCTGCAGATCCTCCACCCCCTCCTGCAGCTTCACTCTGATAACAGGAACTGTAGCTGGACTCCCCTCCATCAATAAGTCATTTTTATATAGTCAGTGTCTTCAGGTAAAATCATGAGCTGTTAACGGTGGAATTTTAGACATCAGTTGAAGCTTTGAAGTTCGCCCATTTGGACCATTTGGAAGAGTCTTCTCTCTAAATCACATCCAGGACTGGCAGCCTGTTCTGTTCATCAGTTTTGCTTTGAGAATATACATTGTTTCAAATGACAAAACTGGTTGTTCACTGTGAAGCTGAAGGAGTGGAGGTAAAGGAAATGTGAAGGTTGTTCCCAACTCCCCTTCATGAAAATGAGATAGAAAGAAAAAGTGACCCAACTGCATGTTACATGGTCTAAGAAGACATTTCTCCCTTTGGGTAAAAAACCCCTGAATTTAGTTTCACCTTAAAGGCAGGAAAGCTCATTTGCCTCCTTTAAAAAACAGTGTCAGTCTGTGAAGTTCTCTGTGGACGTCTTACCTGTGACATAAGGAAGAGATGCTCTGAGATTGTATCTGCAAGTGTTGGTGTAGGTCCCTGCAGGACTGTCCTGTGTGTGGACGTGTTGTCTGCATCTCCGTGAGTGGATAGCACAGTGGGGGCATCTCTGGTTTTGTCTCTAGAAGGTTCTTGCTGGAGGGGGTGGTGGAGAAGCAGCGTAGGAGAGTCTAGGGCGCACTGCAGGCAGAGGCGAGTTGGAGGGAGGGATCTTGTCCTGGTCTCATCTCTGATGTCCGCTTTCAGAGACGTTTTGGATTTGCAGCTGTTGCATGTGTGGATGTGGGAGTTGGACTGTGAAGAAAGCTGAGCGCCGAAGAATTGATGTTTTTGAACTGTGGTGCTGGAGAAGACTCTTGCGAGTCCCTTGGAGAGCAAGGAGATCCAACCAGTCCATCTGAAAGGAGGTCAGTCCTGCGTGTTCATTGGAAGGACTGATGCTGAGGCTGAAGCTCCAATACTTTGGCCACCTCATGAGAAGAGTTGACTCATTGGAAAAGATCCTGATGGTGGGAGAGATTAGGGGCAGGAGGAGAAGGGGACGACAGAGGATGAGATGGCTGGATGGCATCACCGACTCGATGGAGGTGACTTTGAGTGAACTCCGGGAGTTGGTGATGGACAGGGAGGCCTGGTGTGCTGCGATTCATGGGGTTGCAAAGAGTTGGACACGACTGAGCGACTGAACTGAACTGAACTGAAGTATCCCCCTTCTTCCTAGTTCTGCTTCAGTTCATTTGGTTTTTCTTCCCCGGACACTTCCTTTTAGGGGGTCTGTGGCTTCTGTTCTTCATAGCTGTGACAGACTTCTTGCCTGTGTTTTCTGCCAGGTGATGTTGAGTTCTTGCTCACTGAATTTGCATGTGCAAGTATACCTGTCCATATGATTTTCAATTTTATCTGTAGTCCTGATGGCCAGTGGTATCCCAGAAATGTGGAGCTCTTTAATGAGAAATATGGTTTAATAAAACCGTATTCTCCTGGGGCCAGATCTCTTGCTTTTCTTCAGAAGCTGTGTGGACTGACTGAGGTCTAGAAAATGAAGGATGGTAAAGCAAGAAGGACCTTTTTTTAAAATTATTATTATTTTTTACAGAACATTCACTTGGTTGTGTTATGTGGGATCTTGGCATCATGTGAGGTCTTTCTTGAGGTTCATGGGCTCTGTAGTTGCCTGCGAGGGCTTAGTTGCCCCATGGCAGGTGGATCTTAGTTCTCCAACTAGGGATGAAACCTGTGCCCCCTGCATTGCAAGGTGGGTTCTTAACCACTGGACCACCAGGGAAGTCCCAAGAAGGTCCTATTTTCTAAAGCATTATAATCTAGTCTTGTTTTCTCCAGTAGAGGCCAAACCCACCCATCTATATTTCTGGATGGAGACCAGAGGTGGCCTGATAGTTCAAGGTTCTGTAGCATCAGTTCAATTCAGTCGCTCAGTCGTGTCCGACTCTTTGCGACCCCATGAATCACAGAACACCAGGCCTCCCTGTCCATCACCAACTCCCAGAGTTCACTCAAACTCACGTCCACAGAGTCGGTGATGCCATCCAGCCATCTCATTCTCTGTCGTCCCCTTCTCCTCCTGCCCCCAATCCCTCCCAGCATCAGAGTCTTTTCCAGTGAGTCAACTCGTCGCATGAGGTGGCCAAAGTATGGGAGTTTCAGCTTTAGCATCAGCCCTTCCAATGAACACCCAGGATTGATCTCCTTTAGAATGGACTGGTTGGATCTCCTTGCAGTCCAGGGGACTCTCAAGAGTCTTCTCCAACACCACAGTTCAACAGCATCGATTCTTCGGTGATCAGCTTTCATCACAGTCCAACTCTCACATCCATACACGACCACTGTAAAAACCATAGCCTTGACTAGATGGACCTTTGTTGGCAAAGTAATGTCTCTGCTTTTTAATACACTATCCAGGTTGGTCATAACCTTCCTTCCAAGGAGCAAGCGTCTTTTAATTTCATGGCTGCAGTCAGCATCTGCAGTGATTTTGGAGCCCAAAAAAATAAAGTCTGACACTATTTCCCCATCTATTTCCCATGAAGTGATGGGACCAGATGCCATGATCTTAGTTTTCCGAATGTTGAGCTTCAAGCCAACCTTTTCACTCTCCTCTTTCACTTTCATCAAGAGGCTTTTGAGTTCCTCTTCACTTTCTGCCATAAGGGTGGTATCATCTGCATATCTGAGGTTATTGATATTTCTCCCGGCAATCTTGATTCCAGCTTGTGCTTCTTCCAGCCCAGCGTTCCTCATGATGTACTCTGCATATAAGTTAAATAAGCAGGGTGAGCTTAGAAACCTAAAATGTTGCCCAGAGCAATGTTGAATCACAGATCCATAGCACAGCACTCTGACGCCTTCTCCTTTGCTCAGGGAGAAGACCAGCACTTTCAATATAACATACGTTCTTCAACGTCAGTTCTTAGAGGTCAAACCAGTACAGTATCTGTCTTTCCAGGAGAGCTCTTGGCAAAGTAATAGTGCAGTTTTTGCACAAGAAATCCCTTTAAAAAATGTTTTAATGAAGACATTTAAAAAGATTTATTCTATTTTGTTTTCAGATGTTGTGTGAATATACTAGTAACAAAAATATCCTTGGCACAGCATAGTGTAAGCTTATTCAGTCAGGGAGTCCCCATTCAGGGCTGTGTTGATGACTGGTGATTCAGCACATGCTGACGTGAGTCTGTCCTGCTCTTTCCCCATTTGTCCCTTTTCAAAGCAGAGAGCAAACTTTCCCTGCTAGGAAGTAATTCATGACACCATGGACTCACACTGCAACGTATATTGTCATAATATCGCTAAATGCATTTGCATTCAGAAAAATATTTCTTGTCACAGTTTAACATTTCAGGGGCAATTAATGTTATTTTAAAATATAACTGTTTTAATGTTTAAAAAAGGTTTTGCAGTCAGGTGATTTTTCTTATAATTGCTGCTGTGTTTCAATTTTACAAGAAAAATAAAAGTGAATTATTTCTAACGCTGGTTTTCATCTAAGCCGAGTCAGTGAACTTTATGCTTAGCCCTTGTGTGTTACAACAGAACCCTCTCTAACACGGGCAGATGTCATGCATCTCCTGTTCTTGTGGCTCAGACATTAATCCTCATCTGTTAACTAACGGTATCAGCAGCTGAAGACATAGGCTTTCACATTGATTAGAAACTTGACTACCCTTCTCTGAATCAAACAGATTCCTTTCACTGGACCTTTCCCTTCCCAGCTTTCCCTCCTTGCTGTCTGAGACATCCTGGATCTGTGAGTTTGTCTGATTTAAGGCCTGACTGTCCTGGGTGTTTTTAATATCGGGGCTTGCTGAAGTCAAGTCTGGGCATGGTCTTCCTGGTCAGCTGGGAAGATGAGCCAGAGCTTTATAGGGTTGAACCTTCATCCCTGTGAGCTCTTGTTTAGCTTCAAGTTGCCCTCCCCCGCGGATCAGCCTCATCTCTGCCAAGTGTGATGCCAAGCTTCCTGCCCAGCCAACTGGCTCCCTCCACAGTTCTGTCATCATTTTTGCTGTTGAGGATAGCAGAGCAGCATCACACCAGTGATTCTCAGAGAATGGCTTGTTCTCAAAAAGCTGATCCCATCTGGCCTTCCTTTCCTGAGTTTTAACCAGGAGCTTACACTCTGAGCTTAGCAACCATCTCCTCCCTCAGAAGAAATTTGGTTTGGGCTATACCCAGGGCTTCCCTGGTGGCTCAGATGGTAAAGAATCTGCCTGCAATGCGGGAGACCTGGGTTCGATCCCCGGGTCGGGAAGATCCCCTGGAGGAGGGCATGGCAACCCACTCCAGTGTTCTTTCCTGGCGAATTCTATGGACAGAGGAGCCTGATGGGCTATAGTTCATGGGGTCGCAAAGAGTTGGACACGACTGAGCAACTAACACACACCCGGGGTCAGGTAGAACGTTACAGGCCCTAAAATCTGGGAGTATTTTCACCCCTTCCATTCTCCAACATAGATACGTTCAAATACAATAGCAGCAGAAGCAATTAAATATAGCTATATATATGTGTGTGTATATTATTACTAACAGCAAACATGTCTATATCAACTATTATATGCCAGGCACTATTTTAAGCATTGTAAATGGATGAACTCAGTACTCACAACAACCCTCTAAGTTCTGAGTTACTTTTATTATTCTGAATGTATGGATGGGGCAATTGAGGCACAGAAAGCTTAAGTAACTTGTTCAAGGTCACACAGCTGGTAAGTAGGGGAGTTAGGATTTGAACTCAGGGAGTAGTGCCAGCATGGGTGGGAATAACCGTAGTTCTATATTAAGCTAACCCCATGAGGGGGCACTAGTGTTAAAGAACTCACCTGCCAATATGGGTTCTTATGTCAGGAGACGTAAGAGACGTGGCTTTGATCCCTGGGTCGGGAAGATCCCCTGGAGGAGGGCGTGGCAACCCACTCCAGTGTTCTTGCCTGGAGAATCCCATGGACAGAGGAGCTGGTGGACTACAGTCCATGGGGTCACAAAGAGTCGGACATGATTGAGGCAACTTAGCACACAAGCCCAGAAGAAAACTCAAAACTTGTGTGTGTACTAAAGTTGAGTAGTTTCTTTCTCGATTTTCCAATTACAAATTTTATATGAGACAGTTGAGAGTGACACTTTCTTTCTTTAATCTGGCAGCCCTGCTTTGTCAGGACCCTAAGTACTGGATGTGTCTTCTGGATGGTCTTGTGCCGTGCTGTTCCATCCCGTGATGATCCGGCTACCAGGCTTTGTCAGGAGCCCACTCTCTCCTTTGATCTTCGCAGGGCCAGTTAGCGCCCCTTTATCAAGGGAGCATCTCTTATTTCCCTAGGGAACAGGAGGGGACGCACCTCACTCCAGAGCACTGTTGCAGATGGGAGAACGCTGTGTGCATCCTGAGGCAGAAGGCCCTATGTACCACGTGCCCGCTGTCCAGGCCCCACTGTCAGCTCTCGGTGTGACTGTTGGCAAACCACTTAACCTCCCTGTGTGAGGGCTGATGAAGTAAAGCTTTGATCTTTGCAGAGAAAAAGGCTTTATAGAAAATACCAAATAGGTCCACTCTTCCCTTGGCACCTCTTAAATTCATGTGGAGACTGATGTGTTTTGAAACATTCCAGTCACTCTTAGTTACAGGGACATGTTCCTAGACCCAGCCTCCCAAGTTTTCAGTCACTGTATTTTGTCTAGTTTTGTGAGGTGCCTCAAAGCAAAAATAAGCCCTAGGAATTTTTATGCAAGCTTTTTGTCTCCAAAGCTCTGAGCATTCTGACAATAGACATTCTATGAACTCCACCACAACCCTACACAACCCTATACATTATTTAAAACCTGTGCATTTTAAAACCAAACTTGTGCCTGAGTGCCTGCTGCAGCCCTATTGTTCTCTTAGGCTGTTAATGGTAGTGACTTTCTGGGGTAAACCTTTCAGTTGTAGGAATGTATATATTTCAGCAGATTCAAAGCAGGATTTCTTTTTTCCCTATCACTCCACCCCCACCAAGGTTCGCCTTCCTTGTTTGGTGTGTGTCGTCCAAAATTAGCACTCATAAGAACCCACAGCAGACTCACAATTCATACTCCCTCGGTGCTGGGTCATAGGGAGAAGCTCATTCATGTACCTTCAGGCGTGGAAGATGGAGATGATCTGGGAAAAGTTTTTTAAGGAATATTTGCTTTTTAAGATTGCACATTCAGAACAAATTCAAAGCGAGTGAATTTTAGGCAAGGAAGAGGTAAACTTGTACCTCTTCACTGATTGTAACTCTTCACGACTGTGTAGAGAAACAGGTAGAGAAGCCCCCGCGAGAGAGAAGGAAAAAGAGATCCGACAGTTCCCCAGTCAGCTCGTGTCATTCTGCTTGTGGCTATGATGTAGGCAGGATTGTCGCCATTTTACAGATGGTAATTCCAGAGATCAGTGAAGCCAGGTCATTCCCCTGTGTACGCATGACTTGCTGTTTGGTTCCTAAATCGTGTCCAGCTCTTTGTGACCCCATGGACTACAGCATGCTAGGCTTCCCTATCCTTTTCTATCTCCCAGAGCTTGCTCAAACTCATGTCCATTGAGTCAGTGATGCCATCCAGCCACCTCATCCTCTGTCGTCCCCTTCTCCTCCTGCCCTCAGTCTTTCCCAGCAGCAGGGTCTTTTCCGATGAGTCAACTCTTTGCATCCTGTGGCCAAAGTATTAGAGCTTCAGCATCAGGACAGTTGACTAGAAAATAGCGCAACCAAGATCAAGTCCAGAACCCTTATGATACCTTGGAGATTAGGAAAACTATGCTCGGGGTTCCTGTGGATTTACCTGTCTGTGGTGCAGTAGGGCCCACCATCTTTGCTTTACTCTGTTAAGGTCAGAAAGCAGTTGCTGAACATCTAATATGTGCCTGGCTTTCCTATGCACCAGGAACCTGAAAATGAACATGGCATGTCCTCTGTCCTGGAGAAACTTACTGTTGCTTGTTGAAGTGATAAAATAGATTCAAAAAGGACAAAACCTAAGAACTCCATGAGATAAGGACCCTTATAACCTCCAGTTTATAGATGAACAAACAATACATCTGCGCTGTCGAATGTGGTAGAGATGTGACTATTTAAGTTTATTAATGAAAATGAAATAGAGCCATGAGCTTAGTTCCTCAGTAGTGCTGGTCACGTCTAAGATGTTCAGTAGTCACCTGTAACAAGTGGCTGCCGTGTTGGGTGATGCAGATACAGAATATTCCCGTCATTGCAGGAAACCCTCTTGCACCACGCTGCTCTAAGTCACTTTGTCAGCACAGGAACGTGTAACATGGGCTTGTTTGACTCCAGATTATAAACTGATAACCATTATGTTACATTGCTACCCTAATATCTAGTGACAATTTGGGGAGGGGGAGCAGACAGGGGAAGAGTTAGAAATCTCTTTTTATTCAGGAAATAAGAAATATTTAAGATGATGGGGAACAGGAGACGTAAGTACAGATTTCCCCTGAAGCTCTTTTGTGCTACTTGAAGAACTGGAAATGATTTTTTTTTTTTTTTTACTGGATCAGGAAAGTTAGTACTTGCTGTTTATGGAACCATGAGGTGACTTTTGCTAAGAGTTATCCTAGGATTTTGTCTTATTTACTTTTAAGCCTCAGTTCCTAACATAGTACTTGATACTTAATAGCTATACAATAAATGCTTCTTGAATTAAATTAAAAAAATTAACTGTAATATCTTTTGCCCGTCTCAGAAGAATTGTTGTGAAGAAGAGTAATGATTCCTAGGGGGAAAAAAGGAAAGATTTCCGCAAGGGCAATATCCAGATGCTCAGCTTCATGAAAAGAGGGCCCCGTATCTGTGCTCTGACAGGGACATAAGAAGGAGTGATCATAAGAGCTGCCTAAAGTCTGATTTGGGCCAGATTTTACAGTCTGCTATTTTAAAACTACAGAAATTCTGTATGTGGCTCTAAAATGAGAACGGAGAAAAATTGCCTCAATACCAAATTAATTCCTGTTATTATCTCTTTAGTGAAGTGAAAACAAAGTCACCCCCACCCCTCTCGATGTGTCCCACTGTGTTATCCCAGATTACTTACAGTCACCCACCAAATGTTGTCTGAAAGCCAAAAAAAAAATACACTATTTTGGCTCCCAGCTCATCCTCCTGCTCTTTTCATCAGTGCGACCCTCCCCCACCCCCATCTTCCTTTCCTTCTCTTCAGGATTTAGCTGAAGTGTTGGCTTCTGTGTTATTTAGAACAAACAAAACCTATCAAAATAGGGTTTCAAAGACAGATGTGCTGATTGGGGATGGGAAGCAAATGCAGCATGCTCACTCACTTCTTAAAAGCTTTAATTTACAGCAAAAATAAAAAGTTGTTCAACACCAGGCAGGAGTCAGCTTTGAAAAGCTGACTGATAAGCGGAGAAGAATGTAGATTTGTTTTGAATTTGAACAACTAGGATCCTTCTTTTCCCAGCAGCAGTGATCACAACTTCCTTAAAATGATTTAAGAATTCCCTGGGGGCGTTTTGCCCAGGTCCTTTTGTAAGCTTTAGACTCCTAACAGGGCTTATCAGAGAAGATTCCAATTTAGAGCAGCAAAAAGTTTAGTGTCTGATATCAGCTCTAGCTTTTCTTTTTCTTCTTCTCTTTTTCAAAAGGAGACATGATGTTTTACAGTGTTAACACTTTTGAAAGTTCCTATATTTCCAGCGAACAGAGTGCTTTTGTGAAAAGGGCTCTGAGAAGCATTATTCAGGCGAAAATGCATCAAAGGGGTGCTAGTTGAAAAGAGAGAAGTTTGCCGATGTGGAGATTGAAGGCAGCATGTGCTGACAGGTTCAATTATAGCCAGATAATTAAATGTTTTAAGAGAGATGCGGTACGATCAGGCAATAGTTATGAACTGACATCGGAAACCCGTTCATAATTAGATATTCAGGGATCCCGCTGTGGATAACACAATCAGTGTTGGGACCATGAACTACTTTAGCTGCCGGACATAAAAGGGATTGCACTTTGTAAAGTAGTGTGAAATAGCATGATATCAGCCCTATAGAACTTAATTGATACAAGGTTTGGAGAGAAGGCTCAGCCTTCTCCCTCAGATTCCCAATAGTCTGGAACCTCTTTCAGCCTCTGAGTGGGAAGTCAATGCAGCTTCCAAGTCCTTTGGTCTCAGAGAAACTAAAGAAAATACCAACTTTTAAATTAGCAACATGAAACATCTCTCTTTGCTGGTTGAAGAGTTTCCAGGCACTTCAGTTTCCTTTCTCTACATACATAATGTGCCTTAGCCAAAGAGTCTGGAATGAGACCAATCCAGTGTTTACTTCTGAGAATACTCCACCAGAGTCAAAAAAGATAACAGCTCTATTTATGATCTTGAAATTTCGGTGCTTAGAGCCTTGACTCAGTGAGAAGTGGGGTTACTATGTAAACTGCGTCTCCACTTGATCTGAACAGCAGTTTCTTCTAGGGGTCTCTATGTGGAGACTGAGAGTAAAGAAAGTACAAACCAGCAAAAAACAGAGCAATCAGTTCCACTCAGAACAGAGCAAAGGCATTCAGAGTATTTCATTAGTAAATCTGTAAAGACTTCTGGCTTCTGGCTTTCATTCTTAATGAAACAATATAACTTATTCTGCTGTGTTGTATGATTTTTTTCTTTCAAATTTTAATTTCTTTTCTCTTCTATATATGGTTGGATTACCTTATCATTGTAATGCTATTAAAGACTCTTAAGTTGACTCTGAGTTATGTTTCTGATAATGACACCTTAACTTGAAACCCAGATGACAGCTCCTTTTCTCAGTTCAGTTCAGCTCAGTTCAGTCGATCAGTCGTGTCCGACTCTCTGCGACCCATGAATCACAGCACGCCAGGCCTCCCTGTCCATCACCAACTCCCTGAGTTCACTCAAACTCATGTCCACAGAGTCGGTGATGCCATCCAGCCATCTCATTCTCTGTCGTCCCCTTCTCCTCCTGCCCCCAATCCCTCCCAGCATCAGAGTCTTTTCCAGTGAGTCAACTCGTCGCATGAGGTGGCCCAAGTATTGCAGTTTCAGCTTTAACATCAGCCCTTCCAGTGAACACCCAGGACTGATCTCCTTTAGAATGGACTGGTTGGATCTCCTTGCAGTCCAAGGGACTCTCAAGAGTCTTGTCCAACACCACAGTTCAAAAGCATCAATTCTTCGGCGATCAGCTTTCTTCACAGTCCAAATCTCACATCCATACATGACCACGGGAAAAACCATAGCCTTGACTAGACGGACCTTGGTTGGCAAAGTAATCTCTCTGCTTTTTAATGTGCTATCTAGGTTGGTCATAACTTTCCTTCCAAGGAGCAAGCGTCTTTTAATTTCATGGCTGCAATCAGCATCTGCAGTGATTTTAGAGCCCAAAAAAACAAAGTCTGACCCTGTTTCCACTGTTTTCCCATCTATTTCCCATGAAGTGATGGGACCAGATGCCATGATCTTTGTTTTCCGAATGTTGAGCTTCAAGCCAACCTTTTCACTCTCCTCTTTCACTTTCATCAAGAGGCTTTTGAGTTCCTCTTCACTTTCGCCATAAGGGTGGTGTCATCTGCATATCTGAGGTTATTGATATTTCTCCCAGCAATCTTGATTCCAGCTTGTGCTTCTTCCAGCCCAGCGTTCCTCATGATGTACTCTGCATATAAGTTAAATAAGCAGGGTGACAATATACAACCTTGACATACTCGTTTTCCGATTTGGAATGTGGTCCACTGGAGAAGGGAATGGCAAATCACTTCAGTATGCTTGCCTTGAGAACCCCATGAACAGTATCAAATGGCAAAATGATAAGATACTGAATGAGGAATTCCCCAGGTCGGTAGGTGCCCAGTATGCTACTGGAGATCAGTGGAGAAATAAGTCCAGAAGGAATGAAGGGATGGAGCCAAAGCAAAACCAATACCCAGTTGTAGATGTGACCAGTGATAGAAGCGAGGTCCGGTGCTGTAAAGAGCAATATTGCATAGGAACCTGGAATGTTAGGTCCATGAATCAAGGCAAATTGGAAGTGGTCAAACAGGAGATGGCAAGGTGAACGTAGACATTCTAGGAATCAGTGAACTCAAATGGACTGGAATGGGTGAATTTAACTCAGATGACCATTATATCTACTACTGTGGGCAGGAATCCCTTAGAAGAAATGGAGTAGCCATCATGGTCAAGAAAAGAGTCCAAAATGCAGTACTTGGATGCAATCTTATAAATGACAGAATGAATCTCTGTTCGTTTCCAAGGCAAACAATTCAATATTACAGTAATCCAAGCCTATGCCCCAACCAGTAACGCTGAAGAAGCCGAGGTTGAGTGGTTCTATGAAGACCTGCAAGACCTTTTAGAACTAACACCCAAAAAAGATGTCCTTTTCATTATAGGGGACTGGAATGCAAAAGTAGGAAGTCAAGAAACACCTGGAGTAACAGGCAAATTTAGCCTTGGAGCATGGAATGAAGCAGGGCAAAGGCTAATAGAGTTTTGCTAAGAGAACGCACTGGTCATAGCAAACACCCTCTTCCAACAACACAAGAGAAGACACTACACATGGACATCACCAGATGGTCAACACCGAAATCGGACTGATTATATTCTTTGCAGCCAAAGATGGAGAAGCTCTATACAGTTAGCGAAAACAAGACCAGGAGCTGACTGTGGCTCAGATCATGAACTCCTTATTGCCCAATTCAGACTTAAATTGAAGAAAGTAGGGAAAACCACTAGACCATTCAGATATGACCTAAATCAAATCCCTTATGATTATACAGTGGAAGTGAGAAATAGATTTAAGGGACTAGATCTGATAGATAGAGTGCCTGATGAACTGTGCACAGAGGTTCGTGACATTGTACAGGAGACAGGGACCAAGACCATCCCCATGGAAGAGAAAGGCAAAAAAGCAAAATGGCTGTCTGAGGAGGCCTTACAAATAGCTGTGAAAAGAAGAGAAACGAAAAGCAAAGGAGGAAAGGAAAGATATGAGCATCTGAATGCAGAGTTCCAAAGAATAGCAAGGAGAGATAAGAAAGCCTTCCTCAGCGATCAGTGCAAAGAAATAGAGGAAAACAACAGAATAGGAAAAACAAGAGATCTTTTCAAGAAAATTAGAGATACCAAGGGAACATTTCATGCAAAGATGAGCTGCTTTTCTACCACAGAGAATTGACTCCTTAAAGGCTTTGGATCTCTCACATTTTCCTTCATTCTTTTTTAACTGCTACTTTTCACTTTCCCTTCTACCTGTAAGTGTTTGGACTCCATTGGTACCTCGGCAGGTATTAATAGAAGACTGTCCTCATCAAGCATTTAACAAACTCAAAAGTGAATCCAGTTTTGCACCAAAAATCCACCACCACAGTAACCATGACCTATCCTGGTCTCACATTAGAAAGACTTCTCACATTAATAAGACTTCTTTGGAAGTGAAGATGAAATTAGTGGCATATGAAAACGCTTAGCATCGTACTCAGCACAGAACAGGAGCCTACTGCACGTTAGCTTTCTTCCTTTCCTCCTTCTGTCTCTAACTTTATAGGCGAAGTAAGGGGTTCTGATAACATTTAAATTCCTCTTATGCACTAAAGCCCAGTGAGTCTGATTGTCTGCCTTAAGCTGTGTGATTGGAGAGTAACCGCCACAGTCTTTCCCACAAATTCAATTTCTGTGCAAAAAGGAGACTCTCGGCACATAGTTGATGGAGAATGAATTTGGATTTTCTTTTGGTATTGTGTCCACACATTCACGTTTGGCTGTCCTCTCAACCTGATGTATCTGGGAAGTGGTTGGCCAGGGCTGGACATGTGGTTTGAGTTGTGGAAACGAGGTGTTTTGACTGAGGAATGCCATCTGTTTTACATTGGTATCCATCATCTCCCCTGACCACCATTCCCTTGCCTCAACCTCATAACCCTCTGGCTTACTTTATACCTGTGTAAATGGTGGCAGCGCCTGGCATGTATGTTGTACCTTCTATTTGAAGTAATAACACTTACGAGAAGGCCAGGCCATATCAGGAAACATCTTTCAGTTACTACCTGGCTCATTAGTTTTGTCAAGAAAATGAAATATGGTCTGCCTTTTGACTCATTCCCAGAGAATCACAGGGGAAAGCACTGCAGTATTGTTTGGTATCAGGAAACAGGTTGTTTCATTGCGGCACATACCTGCCTTTCCCTGGTCATCTGGCTCCAAGTGGAAGCCCAGGCAAGTGAGAGAGGATCTAAACTTCTGTTATGACCCAGTTCAGGCTGGACAAGGCAGAGGACTGGGGCTCTTCCATTGTGAAGGCTCCAGGAAGTTGCTTGTGTTACAGGCTATGGGAAGAGCCGCTTGATACAGTATGGTCCTCTGCTCTTTCCCAGTGCCAGAAAAGTGTAACTTGAGATGCAATGTGACTTAAGGGTTGAGAGCAAGAGCTTAGAAATCGTGATAAGCTGGATTCAGATTTTGGCTTTATCACTGTTTTTTGGCAAGAGTCAACCTTTTTTCAGTAAAGAGCCATCTAGTAAATATTTTAGGCTTTGTGGGCCGTATGATCTCAGTGACAACTACTCAACTCTGCTGTTTTAGTGAAAAGGAGCCATACACAGTACATCAATGAATAGGCATGGCTGTGTTCCAATAAAACTTTACAGAAATAGGCAGTTGACTAGATTTGGCCAACAGCTTCAGCTTGCCCACTCATGATCTATAGAATGTTGCACTATAAGTTAGTTTAATTCTAGTTTCTTCTGAATATTAAAAGAGACAATGTATGTAACAAAACACTTAACACATGCTTGGCATATGATAAAATGCCAAGTATCTACTACTGCCAAATATCTACTACTTGAAAATAGTAGGTATTTTAATATTAATAGAAAAATATTAAAGTACTGTATATCATATAATTTAAGATGCCATTTGTTGTAGGATGCATATGGATTTCAGTTGTTAAAATGTGATAAAAAATCTTAGGATTGGTAAAACAGTAACAGTAATTAATTATAGTAACAAAGTTATATTTAGAATTTAGGTCTTTTTCTACCAGTGAAAATTTAATTCATCTAACATTTCTCTGTGATGTTTTTCTTGTCAGAGACACATGTCATGAACTCCTGGGACATGTCCCTCTGCTTGCGGATCCTAAATTTGCTCAGTTTTCACAAGAAATAGGCCTGGCATCTCTGGGAGCATCGGATGAAGATGTTCAGAAACTAGCCACAGTGAGTTCCTTTTCAGCCTGAAACCCATTCTGTTTGCGTCTGCTTGTAAGATGACGAAAGCTTTAGAGGTTCTATGAATCATAGGGAAACATTCTGGAGATGGCATGGCAACTTTATTTTCCCCCATGTGTGTTCCTTTGTAGAACAATGGGTACTTGGTTTATTAACTGTCAAAATCTTTGTATTTCATCCTTCTCATTCAGGGGCTAGCTTGATAGTAACTGTTTTAGATTTATAGGTCATGAGGTCTCTTTCATAACTGCTTAGCTCAGCTAGTATGGTGTAAAAGCAGCCACAGACAGTGTGTAAATGAATGTGTGGTTGGGTTTCAATAAAACTTTATGTATAAAAGCTGGCAGTGGGCTGAATTTGGCGTTTGCTGGCTCTTGTGCTGCTGCTGCTGCTAAGTTGCTTCAGTCATGTCCAACTCCTTATGACCCCATGGACTGTAGCCCGCCAGGTTCCTCTGTCCGTGGGATTTCTTCAGGCAAGAATACTGGAGTGGGTTGTCATGTCCTTCTCCAGGGTAGCTTCCCAACCCAGGGATTGAACCCTCATCTCTTAGAGGATTAGGATCCTGCATCGGCAGGCAGGTTCTTTACCATCAGCGCCACCTGGTGCTAAACACCAGTTCAGTGTTTATTTTCTAGAATTGTTTGTCCTAGTGAAAAGTATGCATTTAAGTAGGAGTTGTGCTTAGGAGACATGAGACATGGGTTTGGTCCCTGGGTCAGGAAGATCCCCTGGAGGAGGGCATGGCAACCCCCTCCAGTATTCTTGCCTGGAGAATCCCATGGACAGAGGAGCCTGGTGGGCTACAGTCCATGGGGTCACAAAGAGTCGGACATGACTGAAGCGACTTAACGTGCATCCAGTTGTTCTTGGGATTATTTCTGACTAGTCAGTATGGGTTTTTCAGACTCAATTTGAGCCAGCATTAAGCAGCTCATGCTAAACAATTACTATAAGTACAAAACCAGAGAAAGATTGAATAGATACTGTGATCTCAGCAAGGTTCTTTGCAAAACAAGTCATATGAGAGGAAAGGTGTAAGGTTGGCAGCTACCTTTAAGCTGCCAAAGAGCCAGATCCAGCAAACTCATGTGCTTTATCCTAGCCTCATATGGAGAAGCCAGCGTAACAAACTCACCTACAGGGGACAACAATGAGCAAAATCTGTTGACTTTGTTTTTCAGACTTTGTCTGTTGAGTCTGTTGACAACAATGAGCAAAGCTACTGGAGGAAGGAAAAATAGGATCCTAAATTGTGTGTTTGACAGACACACATTGGTGACATACTAGGCATGCAGGAGTATTCTCCACTCCCACCAGGAAATAAACGGTCTCCTAGATTTCTTAAGATGCAAAGCCCTTTCAGTATATCTGTTGTTTCCTAATTTTGATAGAGATAGAAACCAAGAAATATTATTCTGCTCGAAGAGAAATAGTGGAATAGCCACGCTGCTGGTGCCAGTGTGGCGATGAACAGAGGTTGGTGGGGGCTGCTGTGAGCTCAGAAGAGTGTGTGTCTTTTACAGCAGAAGCTGCCAGATGGGAATGTAGGCCTTTGTGTTGCTGGATCTTCTAAATTTGAGAGAGATTGGAAATCTCTAGGTTTCTAAGTGAGATTTAATGATTTAAAAATTTTAGCTCATGAAAAAAAAATCTACCATTATGAGCTGAGGAAAATATATTTGAATTGGGGTCTGTTCTTCCACTTTGTAGCCTCTGTTCTAGGAATTGTATCTCATGTATTTTGGTTATCTATTACTATGTAACAAGTAATCCCAAAACTTGGTGGCTCAAAACAATGAACATTTGTTATCTCATCCTTTCTGTGTTTGGAGATTTGGAAGCAGCTTAACTGAGTGGTTTTGGCTCAGGGACTCTCTGTTGTTTCTGTTAAGATGTGGGCTGGACCTATAGATGTCTTCAGATTTGGGAATGTTCTCCCAAGATGGCTCAGCCGTGTGGATATTGGCAACTGGCTTCCTTCCGAAGAGAGAGAGGGAGAGAGGAAGGGGAGAGGGAGAGGGGAAGAAAGGGAGAAAAGGGAGGAGACAGAGACGGCTGATTTTCGAATTTAGTTTTTAATTGGAGGCAAATTCCTTTACCGTGGTGTGTTGGTTTCTGCAGTTCAGTTCAGTCGCTCAGTCGTGTCCGACTCTCCGCGACCCCATGAATCACAGCACGCCAGGCCTCCCTGTTCATCACCAACTCCCGGAGTTCACCCAAACTCATGTCCGCAGAGTCGGTGATGCCATCCAGCTATCTCATTCTTGGTCGTCCCCTTCTCCTCCCGCCCCAACCTTTCCCAGCATCAGAGTCTTTTCCAGTGAGTCAACTCGTCACATGAGGTGGCCAAAGTATTGCAGTTTCAGCTTTAGCATCAGTCCTTCCAATGAACACCCAGGACTGATCTCCTTTAGAATGGACTGGTTGGATCTCCTTGCAGTCCAAGGGACTCTCAAGAGTCTTCTCCAACACCACAGTTCAAAAGCATTAATTCTTGGGCGATCAGCTTTCTTCAGAGTCCAACTCTCACATCCATACATGACCACGGGAAACACCATAGCCTTGACTAGACGGACCTTTGTTGGCAAAGTAATGTCTCTGCTTTTTAATATACTATCAAGGTTGGTCATAACTTTCCTTCCAAGGAGTAAGCGACTTTTACTTTCCTGGCTGCAGTCAACATCTGCAGTGATTTTGGAGCCTCCAAAAATAAAGTCTGACACTGTTTCCACTGTTTTTCCATCTATTTCCCATGAAGTGATGGTTCTGCAGTACAACAATGCAAATCGGTCATAATCATGCACAGGTCCCCTCCCCGCATCCCGCCCTCCCGGCCGCTCAGAGCTCCCCGTATGACACAGCAGCTCCCGCTAGCTCTCCCCCACAGGTGGTCGTGTATGAACGCAATGGCGCGATGCACACGACGCTGTCTGTATGCCAGCGCTACTTTCCCCACTCGTCCCGCCCTCTCCTCCCCCGCTGTGCCCACCCTCCGGTTCAGGGTGGGCCTTGCGGGAGGAAGGTGTAATGCCTTTGGTGACTCGATCACGTGCTGGTCACATCAGCCGCGCTCTGTTCATTAGATGGTGCTCCCTCCAGTGCATGCTCAAAGGTAGGACAATTCACCTCTGTTGTTTGGAGAAAGGCTCATCAGAGTGTTTGTTGGTGTATTTTATTTTATTTGTTTATAGTTGTGCTGGGTCTTTGCTGTTGCGTGGGCCTTCTCTAGTGGTGGCGAGCAGGGGCTGCCCGCTAGTTGCGGTCCATGGGTTTCTTATTGTGGAGGCTTTTCTTGTTGTGGAGCATGGGCTCTAAGTCAGGTGGGAAGAGTAGTTGTGACGCGTGGGGTTAGTTGCTCTGCATCATGTGGAGTCTTCCAAGATCAGGGATTGAATTCATGTCTCCAGTATTGGTCAGTGGTTCTTTACCCCTGAGCCGCCAGGGAAGCCCTGTAGATGTATTTTAAAACCACCGCACCATAAGTCCTGTTACTTAATTCTCAAACCATAGCTCTGGCTTTAAATGCTATATTTCAGAACTTTATTGTGCCCTGCAAATTCCTTGAAATTTTCTGGTTTCAGCCTTTGACCTCTGTAGCTTATACGCTTGATTAGAGATGGATGGTTTGCTTGCTTGTCTTATTCCGAACAGCTGCAAACTAGGAGTCAACCCTACAAGGGTGTGTGTGTGTGTGTGTGTATCTGTGTCCAAAGAGAGGAGGAGAAGGAGTGAGGTAGGACTTCATGGATGTGAATGTAGGTGGATCCTAGTGAGTGATCTAATTTATTTCTTAAAAGCAGTGACAATAAAACAGTTTTATTTTCTCTTCCATTGAATGATGATTAATTAATTCCATCTTTCAAACTAACATTTACGAAGAGTATGACAGGATCCTCACCTTTCAGAAAGTCATAGACTATACAGATAAAACTAAACTTGTCAGAGGAGAGAAACTTGTGCTGAGTCTTGAAAGGTGGGAGGGGGAAAGGAGGAGTTGAAGGATGGTTTCATTTAGAAGAAATCGCTCTGGTTTGGAGGCTTGACAGGGAAGGCCTGCTCACCAGTTTAGAGGACCATGCTGAAACCAAGGATCACCTTTTCTGTCACTACAACGAACAAATTACTCCTCATCTAAAACAGTATAAATGTGTTATCTTGCAGTTTCATAGAGTTAGAAGTCTGACACACTTCTCACTGGGCTAAGAGGAGGTGTCAGCAGGGCTGTGCCACTCTCTGGAGGCTCTGGGGCGGGATCAGTTTCCTGGCCTGTTTCCCGCTGCTAAAGGCTGCCTGCATTCCTTGGCTCGTGGCCCCTTCATCCACCATCAACATGGCCATGTTGCATCTCTCTCTCCTCTCATCGACTGTTGCTTCTAAGGGCTAATGTGGGGCCTACCTGGATAATTCATGGATTTCCCTATCCACACTCCATGTCTGCATAGATGGCAAACTCATAGGTTCTGGGTATTTGTGAGGGGGCAGTCGTCTTTGTTTCTGTTTTTACACTTGCAATGTAAAACCAACAATTGAAGCTTGAAACCTTTTTCACTAGGGCCAGTGAATTTGTAGAATAAGTTTTCCTTTGGAACTTACACTCCTTTGCATGGTTCCATTATCCTTGGCCATGGATTGCTTTAGTTCCAGTGGCCAGAAACAATTCCATCTATTAGAGATCACTGATCATGTTTCTCTTGTTCTCTTTCTTCCTCTTTTTCAATTGTTCTTTGCCTAGAAGATACCACTTTTCTGCAGAAGCCAATTCAAGTCAACAGATACTCTTTAAGTGGCTAAAGAATCCCAGGTTCCATGGGTGGGAAGAGGGGAAAGGCAAAGAAGTAGTACTTACTTCAAAGAACTCATGATCCAGTACACAAAAATACAGTAAACCCCGAGTCAGTGTTAGATTTCATTCATATACATAAGCAGATACATAGTAGAAGTAAATCTAAGTCTTTTAAGTGTGTCTGAGTTCTGAGCTCACTGTTGGAGACTGGGGTGCAGAGTCAGGTTAGGGAGGATCAAGAGCCTCTCGAGGGAGAGAATAAGTCTGGAGCCTCATAGTGGCTTTGACTGTTACAAAAACCAAGGAGACCATCAGCTTTCAAAAGACTTCAACTTAAAGATTATGAGTTTCTTTAAACACAGTGGAGAGTTGGGGCCCGATCTCCTCCTCTTTTCCTGACCTTGCTTTAGCAGATCTTGCATGAGCAACTCTCTTTGATTTTCTGTCTCTCACAAGCCTTGCAGTTCCATTTTTCTCAATTTTATAGACTTACTTTGAAAAGTATTTTGTGGACCAAGGAAATATTTGGAAAGCTTTACCCACATGATGGGGGGAATATAGAGGAAGACAGACTCCCAGTGTGAGGAGGCTAGCGATGTTTTGTGCTGAAATAATACTGTACTGCCATTGACTTCCAAAACCACATCTTATCCCTCAGTTAAAAACAAAGGGAATTGAAAACTGCTGGAATCTGGCTTGAAAGAAAACAGATTCCAGCTAGGCAAGTTCATAGTAAACTTGGGAATAAATAACCTATTGGATGGCACACATATTAAGGACTGTCAAGCCATATGCTGAAGCTAGAAGCTCAATTTAATGATTCTGTTGCAAGGACTAAGAGATTAAGAGGTAAGGCCTCAATGAGAGGGATAAAAAGACCAATGGTGGGGGAAGAGTGGTGGTTAGTGAGGCCTCTTAGCTGTCCAGATGAGAAATGGAGGTGTTATTAGCTGATTTCCTCCAAGTAGTTTCCATTAAGTCTCCTGAAAAAGTATTAGAACAAAATGAGAGATGAGATGTACCAAAGGAGAAAAATCCATAGAGAGGACAAATGGAAAAGCGCAGAAATCACTGTTTATGCAGAAAAATGAGACAGCCCATATTATTCTTTCACTCTAGGTAAGATTTATGTTATTAATGACTCTGTTTATATACTGCCTCCCTTTCCTTGTTTAGTGAATTTAAGCACTTAGGAGAGAGAGAGTCATGCCTGGTAAAAGTAGATACTTAATAACTTTCCGTGATGTGCCCTCAACAAATCCATCTAAGGAAGAAAGCAACCTCTGCTAAGCCTGGTGGATGCCGCCATGCCGCCAAACTCTTATTTTGTTCAAAGCTGCTTCTGAACTTCTGGGTGTGATTTCAGAGGGGCCAGGTTATTGCCTATAGCTACTGCCTCTTTTTGCTACATTTCTGCATGATATTTATTTTGACATTTTAATAATGCTCATTTTTGAGAATGAAGCTATGTCTGCTGTTTTATGTGGGCAATGGTTGCAGCTCCCTGAGAACCGTTTAAATGAAACTCTTTTGTATCTGAATAAATTGATGATGATGCTCAGTAACTGTATTTGAAATGCACTGTTATACCTGTAAATAATTTGCCCTCTGGTAGATAATGAATAAGGTCACTGGATTTGGCAGCGTTACTCTTTTCATACTCATCATAGCTGTCCAGGGTCTGTGCATGATAGATATGCAAAAATATTCCCAATAATGCCTGCCTAGCGTGTGCTGTAATTTTCAGACCAGCCATTTCCTACAGTAGGAAATGGTTTACATGGGTTTAATAGATTAGTGTCTTCTTTAAGGGCTGTAAACTTAAATGCCTTCAGGAACCAGATAGTAGCAAGGATGTCTGAAATAGCCTGATATAGGATAATAAGGAGTATTGGAGCCTGCGGAGAACTAGAGAATACATCTTATACCTAAAAGCCTTCACATCCAAAAATAAAAATAAAACAAAATATTCTTTGACTACAAATCTTTTTTTGCAAGCTAAAACAGAACTATAGGCTCTCAGTTGCCAGCCCTTGTATTGAAAGTTGGATTATACATTATATTATACCATGCAGAGGGACCAGCCCATGCTGGATTCATCTTTATTTCATATTGGACATACTCAATTACCACTTACTGGACAACTGGCTATTTTTCCCAAGAAAAGACGGCTATTACTGTGTTCACTAGAAATATATATCTTACTGCTGTTGAGAGGTGACTGGTTTTGAATTACAGCTTTAAACGGTCATAAGCATGACTGTCATACATATGTGCTGAGTATGTGTTGACGATTTATTTAACTCACTCATGAGGTAAAAGCAAAATGGTAAATTTCACTTAGAAAAGAACTTCAGAGACTGAGACTCTCTTGTCCCTGAGAGAAGGAATTCTGGAACAAGGTGCAAAATGTTTTCTGTTCTGTGGAGCAAAGAATAGTAACCTTGAAGTCATCTTTTCTACCAGGCAGAAATCATTTGCATGTCTAGTGGACAAAAATAACTTGAAATTTATCAATCTTCACCAAATTGACACCTGACTTATGGCATCTGGGCCTCAATCAATATAAATAGGAAGACAGACAAAGGGTGTATTCCCTCTATCGGTGCTTTTCAAATGGTAATGTGTATAAAATAACCTAGAGATCTCATTACAAGGAAGACTCTGGGCAACTCGGTCTGGAATGGGGCCTGAAATCTGGCATTTCTGATGAGATCCCAGGTACTGCTGACGCTGGTGGTCCAGAGAAGCAGGTAACCTGGTACACAGGTGTGCCTGTTAGACGAGGCTCGGGTGTGTTTTTCAGAAGGTATAGGGCAATCTTTTAGCCTTAGTTCTGGATTCAATACTTTTCCTAAAAACTGGGTTAACAGGGTATTGCCAGATAAATACGATGCGGTGTGACCTGAGTTTGTCTGGGACTTGTCCTGAGCCTGAAAATGCATCACTGAGGGCCTCGCCACTGGCCCCGGTTTGTGTGTCTGCTCTCACACTCTCCTGCCACCTGCTCACTTGCCATTTGACTTATGTCATTCCGTTTTCCAGGAATGCACAGACAGAAACTTGCTGATCAGGTAAATTTAGGAGCTAGCCCCAGGAGGATTATTGATTTCTCTTTCCCCAACTGTTAGGAAATGTAAAGGGATGCCTTTCACCACGCAGTGCATCCCACCCCATGTTGCAGATGGCTTCAAGTCAGTCTCTTCATTTCTCACATCATAAAGGCATTTTAAACAGACAAAGCTGCGCATCATTTGTTAGAGAAAGCAATCAGTAGGAATACACCACAGATGTTTCCCAAGCAGAATAAATCGGCCTCTGGCCCAGTTAGAATTTTCCCTTTACAGAGAGTTTTAGGTCATCCATTCAGTTCTGTCATCTCCAAAACATGTTTACCTTCATTTCCTGATGAAGAGCTTCTGTCACTGAGTCTTGGTGAAGCTGATGAGCAGAGAGTCTTGACCAAGGGTAAGGAAGAATGACCAGTCTTTTCCATAATGTGTTCCCAGAATATTAGTCTCATGAAATGTTATTATGAGCTCTGTGACAGAAGGGATCCATAGACAAATATATTTGGGGAAAACTAGATTAAATGAAATAAACAACTTTGTTTTCAAAGTATTGAGTTTTCAGGGCCTTTCCTAAGATAATGTGCAGAGTGAATCTTATAAGTAATAAAAATTTTATTTTTACAAACTGAAGTTTCTTCCATCTTAAGATGACATTGGTAGTAAGACATATCATTAATATGTCTTTTTTTAAAAAGGGAAAAAAGATTCAGTTAGCAAATTTTTTTTTACATTGTTTGTAAGAAGCTCTGTTTTAGAAATGGTAAAATGTGAACTTGAAAATAAAGAAAGTACTGGGTTGACCAAAAAATTCATTTGGGTTTTCCCCATGTTACAGAAAAAACTGAACAAACGTTTTGGCCAACCCAGTAGTTAGATGGTTACTGAAGTCTCTTCATGGAGGACGTGTTAGCCTCCCAAGCTATTAACATTCTAAGGAGCACAGTTTAGGAGATACAAGTCTAGATGTTTTTTTGAAAGGATGAGATTCATTGTGAGCGGAATCTCTGAATGAAAAAAAATCACCAGCTAATTTTTTTTGTAAGAAAGGACTGTCAAAAAATTAACAATGTAGGGTTCTGTTTATACTTTATATAAACAAATAATTTATGTGTTCCAAGTAAAAAGTTTGTGTTATTTGGGGCTTTTGATGGCTGTAAATGAAGTGTTTTTGAATTTCCAGGTATAACTAGGACTTTCTCTTGCTGAGAGTGGTAATGAAATGTACAGTCAGCTTTAAATTAACAATTGACTGTAATTCACATTAGAAGTGTATCGTAAAGGTAATGTTAGTTTATGAATTGCTAATGAATATTTTCCTGTCTGTGGAGGACATTAGCTTGTTACCCCATCTCTTATGAGTTTGCCTACCTGGCTGGGCATGGGGAACTTGCAGCTTTAAAAAGCTTATGGCCAGCTCTACTTCTTTCTGAAATGTATTACATTAAAAATGACCATTTAATATCTCTACAGAAAGCTCGAAATAAGCCCCAGGCTTATTTATTCCATGTAGAGTC